>NC_052643.1:22821832-23509967 GCF_016161935.1 Mauremys reevesii | reverse complement strand
GCAGTGCAGCTAAGGGGGGCAAAGCGCAGCGTGCACCAGAGCTGCGCTTTAGCTGTCCCCTGTGCACACTGTGGGCATGAACTAAAAGGTTCTTAGTTCACATTAACAGAGCCCAGTTGGAAAGACAACTGGATTCACATGCACTAGGTCCCTACTGGTTTGCAGCAGGAGTGTCCACACAGGGCAGTTAGTGTGCAGCTCTCTGGTGCGCTCCACCATTCACACTCCTGCCGTCTCTTCAAATGTAACCATGGCCTTAGTGGCCCTGGCTCTTCCCCCAGTGGAGCAAATGGAAGTTTTGCCATTGATTATAATGAGGATTCCCTGTCCCTCCCTCCACCCCTGCCAATTTTTAAGCAGTCCCTCCCATGAAACCACACCAGTGTGTGAAGCCCCAGCCCCAGACCTACCCATTTAGGCTGCAGAGGACGGAAGACAGACCCATGATCAGGTTAGCCACAGAGAGGGCATTGGCGACATTCTTGCGGACAAACTCCAGAGCCTGGGCTCGGCCTGCTTGCTCACTCAGGAACAGCTTCTTAAAGTGGTGAAATATACCTGGAACCCAGCAGGGGGAGACAGTCAGGATGAGAAGACCTTTGCCGCTGCCTTTCCAAGAGGAAATTATTTAAGCATAGATCCTTGAAGAACAGGAGAAGGCCCAATGGATCAGCGTTGAGTCTATAGTTAAATTCCCCAAGTATCTGTGAATTCATTCTAGGGTCAAGCTAAGGGAGTCTTAGAGAGGGCTGATTTTATTGTGTGAACATGGAGCTAGGCTTTTAATGGCGATCCTACTGCAATGTGTCCTGGGACACAGAACTGCTGTGAAAAGGGGACAGGAGCTTCTTGGCCTTATAGTATCAGAGAGGTAGCCTTGTTAGTCTGGTTCTGTAAAAGCAGCAAAGAATCCTGTGGCACCTTATAGACTAACAGACGTTTTGCAGCATGAGCTTTCGTGGGTGAATGCCCACTTCGTCGGATGCAAACGTTTGCTGCAAAACGCCTGTTAGTCTATAAGGTGCCACAGGATTCTTTGCTGCTTTGGCCTTATAGGTTTTTTTCCTTAAACAAAAGTAAAGCCAATAAAACACTAAATCCCAATCGCGGCCCAGTCTGGATTTTAAAAAAAGAGTTGATGCAAAAGTGGTGGAACGGGGACAAGGACTAGTGCCCCCCAACTCCAATACTCTATATTGAGGTCCTTCCTTCAGAAGTTTGCTTTTGGGACAGCCTTACAAAGAGGGGAGTTTTCCTGCTATTGGTGTGTAAATTAGTACCTGACTTTGTTCTTCGTGGGGAGACCTGAGTCAGCCGGCAGTTCCTCTGCCATTAAAAGGGGCCAGCACTCATCTCGGTGCTTCCTTTGGCAGCTGTCAATGCTAACGTGCCAGCCTGGCTGTAGCCCTTCTGCCCACATCGTGAGTCGACTAATGTGAGATTAGCTCCCAGAGGTGTTGTTACCATACATGCTGCTCAGAGTGTTTTCATGCACTTTCAGCCTCATCGTTTCACACCTGCCTAATGACTAGGCACTGCATGTCCTCACTCACTCAGCTCTTGCCATGATCTGGCCATTTGCAGCCTTTGCATTCTTATATATATATATATATATACACACACACACACACACACACACGTGTATATATTCATAGGGATGGATGCCTTTTGCCTTCCTCGGTCCCTTTAGCCCCCCCTCCCCTGAATAGCACAGGAGGGAGGGGAGGAAAGACTGCAACAATAAGATGTTATCTCAGGTAGCAGCCCAGAAGAATTGCTACCTCTAGAGACTTTTTATTCATAGGAGGTGACATTCCTGTGCAGGGGGCTAGCACAAAGCCTATGCACCACTGAAGGCATCAAAACTGGTTTAAATGGAGCATAGGGCTTGTGCTGGCCGAAAGTGATGGGACTTTGTGCACGTTAGTTTTGCAAGAAATTGGGGGCAACACATCAATTGAGTTCTAGGCCACTGCAGCCAAAGATAACATCACAAATGAAAGCAATTCACTCTTCAGATGTTCAGCCCAGTCGCCCCGTTAGCTTTCATTCACCCCATTCTATAACCACGTGCCACAATTATACAATTGAATATGCATTTTTAAAAAAGCTTATCAGAAAATTCTTAAAGCTGTTTCTGCTTTACTCCCCCACACCCAGCCACTAAAACAAACATTATTTTTACTTAGGAAAAAAAACCAAAAACCAAACTTACAATAAAACCAACCCCACGTTTTAAGCTCTATTTATCTTATATACCTATAGGGCTACTCTTTAGAGAAAAGGTTAAGGGTCATGTCCTACTAGTGTGTTTTGCACCCTGCCCTTGACGTGTTTCCAAAGCCAGGCAAGTTCATGAGATTCTTCATCTGAAAGAAAACAGCATGTCAGAGCAAAAGCCATCAATGTGAAACGAGTCAGATTGGTGTATACGGCTTTACCGCCCTCCCTTCAAGCCCTCCCAAGGCTCATACTGGGACAATACAGTAAAAGCCAGTATCTTGTAAGACATCTTTATCAAAGTTTCACTAGCACTTGCTCTTGTGAAAACAGATTTCCCACGAGGCAGCCATGGGCCCCCATTTGAAGGTACCATCTGCAGTCAGGCTTATTCTTTTTAAACTTCAGTGACCTGCTCACTTGTTTGCTCTTTGTACAAAAGCACAAGTTAGTTTTTAAAAACAACTGTTAAACATCCCATCAAAACTGTAAAGCTGTGTCCATTCTAGGCAAAGTCAGAGGAACAGTACGTTTAGTCCACTTAAACGTAATACTTGAGCAGATAAAACATGCACCCGGAGGACTATGAAGTCTATTTACCCCACATTACAAACAATCCCATTTGGATTAACATAAAACACAGCAAAAAGGTTGTTAGAAGAGGCACCATTTACATCAGTGGGCGCATTTGAAATGTTTTAATTGACTAAAACCAAACTGATTGTCAAATTAGTGCGCATGAATCACTGAAATGAGATACCTGCTTAAAAAACAGCTGGACCAGTCCTACTAACAAATCTCCCAAGGTAAAAATGCAGGAATGTTTCCTGTGCTCAGGGCTTGTGGGAAGCAGTCAATTACATCCAACTTTTCAAATGAACTGGCTGAAAAATATTCAGTAACATGAAATCTAAAGAACAGACAGATTCTTTTGTAACCATCAAAAGCTGAACAGCTGGACTATTGGTTCTTTTAACATCTGTTCCATTTTTGCAGGTCGTGTTCTTTTACCACAAGCTAAGAGAAATGTCAAAGATCACAGACACCATGGAAAGAGAGGGAAGGAACATACAAGAAATCAAGGTGATTTCCATATGAATTAAATGCATGTTTATTTGTAGATTTGGGATCAAATTTGCCACCTCACTTTGGCTGCTCTGTATTGTTACGATGATTAAAAGCAGCAATAAACCCATCTTCAACAACCATTTAAACCAAGTCTGCAGCCACTTAGATCCTTTATGCAGCTGTGGTGATGCAATGTGTACTGGTGATACTGGCTCGTTATATTTGCAGGGATAAGGCTGTTTACAGGATTACACCCATGTTCTCCCACACAATTCACCAGATGCAACCAAGGGAAGAGTCTTGTCTCTATCTCGAGTGCTTTTTAAATTGTGCTGCTGGTTGGAGATTGGGAACAGCAATAGAGAAATAACAGTTTTAAATATATTATAATTGCACTTTAACGTTTCATCTCAGTAATTTAAAGACTTCAATATTACTGTTTATCAAAGGAATAGAAGGCCACCTATACGTAAACACCCCCCCCCCCAAAACGGGAGGGAAGGGCAGGAACAAAAGAAAAAACACCCCTGCCCTCACTTGTCCACCTTTGTGTAACTATGGAAACTGAAAATAGCCAATGGTAAGAAGCCATTTCAATCATTTTGTTCAATCACTCATTTTATTCTCTGGGGCAAAATTCATCCCTATGTAACACCATTGACTTTAATGGCTTTGTACTAGGCATGAGTGTAGTTTCATATGTTACAAGTGACCTGGCATCAGGTCCTGTTTTACTGGGCAGCCCATTGAAAAGAACTGGGGTTCCGGGTTTCCCGCAACTGAAACAGCCTTGGGCAGAAGGCCCACTTGAATGGGATTTAAACGGTACATAGCCCCTTGCAACCCTTGAAAATAGCGTTTATGGAGGGCTTAAGACCACCACAGTGCCTTGCAAGCAGCCCTCCGTACCCAGAGTGCCAGCCTGAGCCCCATTCATTCCAGCCTGCAGAGTGTTTTCCTGGGTTACACACATTCTGCTTTGTACCCGTTTGCTTTGTTTTATGTTAATTCACCTGCATTCTATATTTTCCAGCAGGAACCTTTAGCACTGGGACTTGGTTTCCTCTATCAGATAGAAGGGAACTTGTTCTTCCTCTCTATTGTGAGGACAGTGCAGCCAGGTTGCAGGGAGTGCTGCAAAACATCCCAAGCTTGCACTAGCTGGATTTGGTGTCTACCCAAGGTGAGACTTTTGTCTTCCCTATGTAATTTTGCAGAAGAACCTCAGGTGATCCTTGGAGGATTCCTATCCAGGTACTGACCCAGCCAGATCCTATTTAGCAACATACTTTGCAAGATGGGCATAATATAGTGCATGTTTTATGTGCTAAAACGGTATTTTAAGTGAACAGCTCTCTTCATTCATATCCCAAAACACCAGTTAACAACTCCTTAGTTTGGTGCAACAAGTGGACATCACAATTCATACTATACCTCTCAAATGGAACACATCTGTGATGTTTAAAGACAAAAAAGACTTCTTTGCCTATAAATTATTCCATCATCAGGTACTATTCCCTCTAGTGTATTGAACACTGAACATTCACACACAATCCTTCCCCTACTCAATAATCACCACCCGCCTGATTTTATTTGATGCTTTTGTTGGAATTCAGCAGCCAAATGCAACATTTAACAAGAGACCCTCACAGAGTCTTAAATTTAAAAATCTAACCACTGATATCCAGTTTTACTCCTTTAGCTTTTCCAGCTGAATTAAACAAAACACTTAAATATATTTAAGGAACAATCCCTGATGGGACAGCTGTTCTCCCCCCACACCAAATGGACCTTTCCCCATCTCTATGATTTTCTGTCACAGTTGAGAGGTAGGCCAAAAATTATTGCAAATGTCATGAAAGTGTTTTGTGTTCATACACACAGGTGGATCTAGCTCATGCTAGAAAATTCCCAGAATGAGCCTTGCAGGTGTCTTTTGCTTAGATGCCAATACTGTTACAAGTCCAAAATTTAAAAACATCCAAGATCTCTGCTGGGATTTTTTTTCATTATTATGGTTTGATGTACAACAGCTGTTCTCCCCCATTATGAGCTTCTTCAGAAGAAAACAGAACCTCTGAACTGAATCTGCCAGGCAGCTCCTTGCTGGGTTTTTTTTATTCTACCACTGATACTGGCTCAAGTTTTATTTATTATCAAAGTTATTTTTATAAGGAGTATACAACAAGGTCTTGACTGAGTGTTAATGGAAACCTATCAAAGACATACGGGCCTGATTTTCCCCTCAGTCATGCTGTTGTAAATCCAGAGTAACTCCACGAATGTCAGTGGAATTACACCAGCATAGATGAGATGAGAATCATGCCCTGTGCAATCCTTCACACCCGGGCAAAGTGGGTATACATGAAATCCACCATGTCAGATGTTTCCATTCTCTTACACTCACTTAGGGCCTGATATTGCATTCCCTACTCAGGCAAGGCTCCAACTGACTTTAATGAAGCTTTGCAGAAGAAAGCCCTGAAGGATGCAGCCTTTGCACACTAAACCTGACTAACTCTTGGGATGAATGTCACCCCAGTCCCAAGGGGGCCTGTATAAGCTCCAGTACACCACTAGACCCTAATGAGGGGCCTTGGTTAGACCATCTACACTGGGATGACGGTCACTCTTTATAACCTCATTCTTACAAGATAAGTTTGAGAAAACAGAATATCCTAAACCAAAATTAGGGCATTCAGGAGATGTGTCTTAAAAAGGAGGGCTTAGCAGGGTTGTTATATAGATTAATTCTTTGCATCACTCCATAGCTATAGGGGGATTAGTTAAGTCAGGCCATTAAATAAAGGACTCTGAACCTATTATAAGCCTGTACGGTGACATCAATGAAAATCCAGGCTTATTAACAGGGCTGGCTTTAGGCCAATTCCCTGGAATCGGTCCCCGCACCTTAGGCGCCTTTTTAATTTTTTGTACTCACCCAGTGGCGGTCCGGGTCTTCGGCGGCACTTCGGGGCAGCATGTGTGTGGGTGTGTCTGTCTTTCACTCACTCCGGGTCTTCGGCATCATTCTGGCAGTGGGGGGTCCACAGAAGACCCGGAGCAAGAGAAGGACCCTCCGCCGCCGAAGACCCAGACCGTCGCCGGGCATTCGAATCGGGCCCCACAGTTCCTAAAGCCGGCCCTGCTTATTAAAGTAGCCTCACAACTGTCACCACTGACCCTCCTTCAGCCCACAACATCTGGAAAGAAGTGTCAGGAAAAAATAGCAGGATATATTCCTCAGCTCCACACTAGCAGCCAGCTTGATGGTCTTCAGTCAGATCCCAAGTGAGTACCTTTGAGGGCTACCTGGTGAATTTCAAGATGCTTCGAGAGATATTCTTGGTAGCTGTTATCCAACAAAGCAGCCATCAAAACTGATAATTCCCTAGATGTATGAGACAGACCTTGCGCACGTACATTACGCCAGTGGAGGTCCTGACAGCGTGACAGAGAATGGACTCCAAGTGTAAGTTTGAAAATTATTTGTCCTCTTCCTCCCCTCCCATTCCCTGCTCCCATGGAGGTCAGTACAAGTTTTGCCATTGACTTTAATGGAACCGGACTGGGCCCTTAAGTTATAGGACCTGATTCTCATCTCACCTCAGATGCACACAAGTCTAACTTCCATTGACTGCAGTAGTGTCACTCAGTCATTCTGGTGTAAGTACGAGCAAACACCAAAAGTAACTCCACTGACGTCAAGTTACAGTGCTGTAAAACGGATGAAAGTGAGAGGAGAATCAGGCCCATAGGTTTATGTTAACTTCTTTCAGCCATGTCACAAAATAGGGACAGACATTTAGTTTAAATAAGCTAAATCCTTACTCCAAACTCCCCTTTGATTGGATTCTAGCTCAGTTTTGCTGGTGTAGATCCAGAGTAACTCTGACAGGATTACTTGTCATTTTGAATTTACATCAGACGAATGAGATCCGAATCCAGTTCATTAACGTGAATTGTCAGAATAAGGGCTGATGGATATGGCCCACAGAAGTGTATTTTTGAAATATCAGCCCATCCCCTGAGAGTTAAAACTTAGTTCTTCTGAAGAGCCCTGTCGAGTTAATGAAAACTCCTGGCCCAATATGAACTGTGCGGTTACTAACCACCTCAGAGTTGCTGCAGACAGGAATCCTCCCCAGCAGAAATCTTGGATTTTAACAATCAGTGAAAACAGAGAAAAGCAGCAACAAAAAGATTAGAATCTTGATACCCAACAATGCTTTTGGCATCACAATGGCCAGCTGCTAGCATCAGCAGTAACAGAACATGGAGAAAGGGTGCTCAAAGGGTTTACAAAAAAAAAACAAAAAAAAAACCAAGTATGAAATTGGCATTTCTTTACCTTTCTGTTGTAAAAAGGGGATTATCCACTGGCCTCCAGTAAGGCAAGTTTGTTCCACTTTTGAGCAGTGTCTTTCACAATAACCTGTGTACACTTGCATCAACTGTGATTACTTGGGGGAAGGAGGTTAAAACATTCAACCAATGAGTGTTAACTATCAACATCCCACTCCCATGTCCACAGGGCCTGATTCTCCTATCGCGTCAATGAGACTCCATTGGCTTCAGCAATGTTTCCCCAGTGTGACAGGAGGATCAGGCTCAGTGTATCTGGCGTGGTGTGAGGCAGTCTAGCCTCCCCACATTTAAGGCACAATCCAGCTCCCATTGAAGTCAGTGAGTCTTTCCAATGGAGGCCGGATCAGGTCCTCATGCCACATGGGCCTCTCCTGTGGAGGTCAACAGGCGTCCTCAGCATAGGCCAAAGCAGGCTGGGCTCCTGCAACTTCCCTCTAATTGTTTATATCCATGTGCAGAATGAATTTTGTTATGTGCACCAATATACAGGTGATGTGTGGTGGGGTTGGGGCCGAGGGGTTCGGAGTGTGGGAGGGGGCTCAGGGCGGGGGCAGGGCGTTGGGGGGGGCAAGGGCTCCAGCTGGGGGTGTGGGCTCTGGGTGGGGCCAGAGATGAGGAGTTTGGGGTGCAGGCTGCCCCGGGGCTGGGGCCAGAGGACTCCCCCCAGCCCTCTCTCCACCAGCAGCAGCTCCAGGGGGAGAGGTCACAGTGCCTCTCCCTGCTGACAGCAGCTCCAGGGCCAGGGGAGAGGCCCACAGCATCCCTGCATGCCCCAACTTGCTCCCCTCCCCCTTACCTCTCTCCTCTCCAGGCCCTTGTGGCTGTGCACGTGTGCGGCCCTTTATAGCCTGCTGTGCGGCCACGCAGCTTAGAGGGAACTCTGGGCTCCTGTATTTCTGAACACAGAACACCATTGCTAGAGATATGGCAATGCCTGTTTCTTGGAGCATTTCCACGTCAATGAGCTCATTATACAGGAATTGTCCCAAGAAAGATCAAGAAGGCAAATCCTCACTAAGGCTGTGGCTACACTTAGCACTTCAAAGCGCTGCCGCGGTAGCGCTTTGAAGCGCTAAGTGTAGTCAAAGCGCCAGCGCTGGGAGAGAGCTCTCCCAGCGCTGTCCGTACTCCACCTCCCTGTGGGGAATAACGGACAGCGCTGGGAGCCACACTCCCAGCGCTGGGGCTTTGACCACACTGGCGCTTTGCAGCGCCGCAATTTGCAGCGTTGGAGAGGGTGTGTTTTCACACCCTGCTGCAGCGCTGCAAATTTGTAAGTGTAGCCAAGCCCTAAGTCATCCGGGTTGCAAACGACACAATGCCTAACCTCTACCCTTCTACAGAGAAAATCTTCTTGTGGAAATGCCCACTTAAAATATTCCTCTCTGAGTTTCCAATCTTGAATTAAAAAACGCCCCCAAAATGTTAGATCAGCAAAATGATATTAAAAATGCTCAGGGAAACCTTGATGAATCTGAAGAAAAATTCTTTATGTCTCCATCCAGCTAACACTCATTGGTGCCAAGAAAGTGTCTGAAAAAGGGAGCAGGGGTTCTTTGTGCACAGCACACATAGTACTATGCAAGTGGGCTTCTTGTACGGCTGGCTTATTTTAATTGGGACATGTTTTAATGTGGGTTTAAAAATTGTTGCTTTTTGTGGCTTCCTGCAGGGACAGCTAGACAGAGAGCAAACATGCCTCTTTGTATAAACTGAAAACAAAGATGGCCAAGTTCAGATGATCCACGGTGGAAGAGTCAGAAAGATGTTTAAAACAATAAAATAGTTCTAGGATAAGTTTAGATCGTATTCAAACTCAATGTAAATCTAGCAGGAGGCACTCTTCTGGCTGAAATGAATATAGTTATTTCTCATAATTTACACATTGGCATATTGAAAAGGAAATGACAAGAGATAATGCAGGGTTTCCCCCAAGATTTTAGGTAAAGGTGTGGACAAGTTCCCAGATGTCTGACTATGCAACCCCAAATGTCCAACAGAGCATAAGTGGCTCTCTGCGGAGTTAGTTTAGAGCTGGTTAAGAGGGGAACAAGGGCTTTAAGGAACAGAGATGAATGGGTGGAGTTGGTGCAGAAAATGATGTCACCAACCCCTCCTTAGAGCTTAGGGGAAACCCTGCAAACGAAGAGGGGAGCGGGGAAGGCTCTAGAAGGTTTTCCAGTGTCCCTGCTGGGCATGCTCAAAGTGGTGCCATTGAGCAGGGGAGACAAATTCAAGGTCAATTCTAAGAGCATGCAGTTTCACCTGCCAAAAAGCCATTGTGGCCCAGACTCTCAGGTGATGTATACAGGTGTAGCTCCAATGACTTTGTGCCAATTGGCACCAGCTGAGATCCTGGCCCCGCAGGTGGTAGTTTTATAGTCTATGAATGATTGGTGACCTACCTCACTTACAGGTTCAGACACAAAGTGTGCCTGTTAAGGTGACACACACATCCCTTATTGGTCCCCTTCACTCAATTTTATACTGACAGTGACAATTCTCCACTAGGTAAGAGGGAATCTGAGTGACTTGCAAAGGAATAGGGGAACACTGTCTCATAGGAGGCAGGAGATTTTGCTTCTTGGAATAATGTTGCTGCAGTACACTCCTATTAAGTGGTGAACTGATATTTTTGTCTCCAATGAAGCAATTGTTTGTGCTACCAACCCAGAAGGGCCATCCTGCACGTTAGGGACCTACCAGATTCTTGATCACCACCTTGTACTTGAAAAGAGTGATCTAGATTTCAAAACATGAGGTTTTTTATGGAAGCATCGGAGCTTTATGACAGCTGGCATGGGTTGATGCAAAGGCTGAGTCTACGAACCCCTAGAAACTGTGGTCAGACTAAATTAAAGTAACTCCTCCCACCAATCTGGAGAGATAAACTCAGACAAGCCAGCATGCTTAGATGCTATGATCAATACATCTCCCTTCAGTTAATCCCATTAAAAGGGACATCAAGGTTGTAGATCCAAAGAGCTAACCTGTATTTGCAAAAACCTACACAATTCATTAACAGCTCCATACTTAAATGCTATTTTCTCAGATAAAAAAAAACCCATGCAAGTCACCCAGCAGTCATGCATGCAAGTTTCAGAGAACATAATTCTGATATGGGAATTTCAGCATCAAGCTCCCAAAGGGTGATTAAGCAGCAAGAAGAAAAATGGGACTTAAAAACCTCAGTGTCCTTTTAAAGGACAGATTTGCAGTAAAATTGTCCTTCGTCTCACTATAACTAGTTTTGTATGACTTCAATTAGCTCAGTCTACCAAGCAAAAGCCTTTCAGCAAAGTTACCTTTAAAATATGAACGTGCTTCCCCCTCTCTCACCTGTTCACGAAAGCATGAAAGGTGCTGCTTACAATGCAAGTTATCAATTTCCAGCCACAATTAAGAGAGACACATCGCACCTCTGTTCTCCAATAATACAGTGGCAAGATGACAATAGCCTAATTTTCCTTCCCTACCTGCATTATCATCCCCAAGGACCTGCCTCTTCACGGTCTTACATCTTGCGCAGTCATTTACACCTATGCAAATGGGTGGAAAACACTAAATTTCTCACTCACAAACTAGTGTTAATGAGCAGTAACGCCAATGAAGTTAATGGCATTACACTAGCTTTTCACCACTTAAAGTGCAATCAGAAACAGTTCCACAGGATTTAAACACTATCTCTGCTAACTCCGTTGTTCATGCTGATGTGAATGGGACATAATTAAGAGACTGTCTATTCCATTACGTTCTATAGCAAGGTCCCCTGATTTCTCTGGGACACCAATTCCAAAAAGTAGAAATTCTGAAGCAGCTTCAGGAAAATGTTATGGTTTCTTTTAAAGGCTTTTTTCATTTACATATGAAAATGCTTCACATAATCACTACGATAGCTCCTGCATTATTTATATCTACATTAAAATGAATTTGTTTTACACTCCCACAACATTTGCAATGCACTGTGTATGGGCAACTCAACTGCAGTGCAGAAGATGTCAGGGAGAAGCTGAGGTTTTGGCATGGGCTGAACATATTAGCTGAATTAACTTGCTAAAGTGAAAGAGTTAACAGCAAGAGCATCTGAATTTTCATCATCAGCCATTTATAGTCAACACGCCACTGACATGAATGGGGCTAGTCACCATCTCTCAGATGTTGTTCCCAGCGGGCTGCATAATCAGCAAGACGATTCTGCATTGATGTAGGCTCAGTTCACACTTAGAAAGTTATCTGGCAAACACAGGGGCTAGCACTTTTCAAAAACCGAAATACACTTCTGTGGCACGGGACAGATTCTGTGACACTGTCAAATCGATCGGTCTAATTAGACCTATTGAGACTGGGGAGACACTCAAGGCCTGATTCTCATCTCACTTATCCTGGTTTTATACCATCATAATGCCATCGACTTCAAGTGGAGTTTGCCCTGATTGACATCACTACCAGAGAGAGCAATCTGGGCTCAAGGTCACAAGAATGGTTCAGGAAACGTTTCAAAATTACATCCCAGGCACACAGGCCAGCACGGCTGTATTGCTCTCATGTAATCCTTCTGCAGTGGGGTGGGGAATTTCACCCATGATTAATTTCAGAAGGCAGGTATAACCTGATGCAGGTATCTTAACCCAATGGAGAAACTGCTCCACTGAGAGACTGTGAATGCTAATCTCATGCTCCAAATCCAATTTCAGTCATTCTGCAATCAAGCAAAACCAGAATTACATTTTTTTAAAGAAATTTAAACCTCACTCTATTCAAACATTAAAGACAGAGTTTTTGCATGACTCAGCTACATCAAATGTATTCCTTGGCCGTGAGAGGGAAGTATTTAAAATAGGATCCAATTCCTGTTTCCCAATGCAATCACCTCTCTAGTTCAAAGCAGACTGAGCCCAATGCTTACCAACTGCACAGGAGTACACAACTGCTAGTTCAAGCGGACTGCAGTCTGCTTTAGGCTAGCAGGGGAAAAAAGGATAGTAGGAGAGAAGCAGTTATGAGAGAATCTAACTGGCTCATGTAATAAGAAGCACACGGCAGCCTCTCTATTTGTATACCTCCAGTCCAGTGACTGTGAAAAAAAGAAAATACTCAGACATTTAAAAACTAGCAATATCACGCAATCCTGATACTGTAGGGCCCATTCAAGAAGAATTTCAAAGTAAAAATGCTCCCTTGGCCACAGACTGTTTTAGGGGAGCTGGAGAAATACTAATTCAGAACCTGTGTTTTCCTACTGTTTCCTCATTATGTGGAAGGCAGCATATTACGGCATAGGGAACTGCGATCTTGGTAGGTAACTGTACTGGGGGAGTTGTTTGGTAATTAGTAGTTACACGATCATTAAAAAAATCAGTTCATTAAAATCAGATTGTTAAAGTTCAGAAATAAAGATGGATCATGCCCAGGAATGGTTGCGTGAAAAACCTTCTAGAACACAGACATGGGAGACCAGCAAGGAAAGAGAACGCTCAAACCTATGTTAAAAGAACAACAAACAAACCAACCTCCAGCAATATCAAGGAAGGAATTTTATGGACATCACAGAATCACCCACATTAATGTTAAAAATTACAGACCAAATTCTGCCTTTGGATGCATATGCACAGCTCCTAAGGACTTCAGTAAGATTCGCATGCACCCATCCATCGCAGGATGTAATTATTTGGCTCCTTGGTCAGCCTATCACAAACTGAGACAGAAAAGGCCCTGATCCGAGAGCCATTAAATTCCATGGGAAGATTCTCCTGGATTCCAACAGGAAATGGATTGGGCCTCAAGTTCCCGAACAGTGTCAGGCTTAACTTTCAATCTCCAGGCTTTGTTCCTTGTCAAACCAACACTTACATTGCACTGGGGTGGGGGTGGGGAGTATTTTAACACACGTTAAAATGACACTGCGACCCCAGCAGGCCAGGCTGGCCCGAGTGTTAAATGATTATGTTTAATATTTTAAGCTCTTTGAGGCAGAGATCAAGTCTTCTGCTCTTGGGATGAAAGGAGCCTTTGGATGCTACCACCATTAATAAGAGGTCAAGTGTTATTTTTTCCATGAAGTACCGAAAAGAAGGGGAATGACTTTTGGCTGAATTCATCTTTTTACACCTTGTCTCAGTTGTACCAAAGTAAAAAAAAAAAACCCCAAAGCCAGTGGATTGTTAATCACAAGTCATTATTAAATCTTACAGCTCCATGTTGTGTAGTTCTTTGTGTGGCTAAGCCTGGTAGGCCACGTTGGAGCCCAAGGGCTGGCTGGCGGGGGGAGAGGGGAACTAAAGTCACCAGGAACAGGAAGGAAGAAAGGGTGTGGAAAGCAGGGCACAGTGACTCTGTTCTGTGCTCCTTTCCTCTAGCCACAGTCCCTTCACAAGCATCCACAGGATTGGGGCTCTGTGGAGTGCGATGGGGTGTGCTGGGACCAGATGCTCCACGTTAAGCTGGTGGATTCTGAGAAGACCTCCAGCTTCCCCTTCAATTCCTTGTCTAGGGCAGTATGGGCTGAATGTGTGGGAGGTGCAGAAACAGTGGCAGAATGGTTTCTGCAGGATTGGGGAATGAGGAGCCCTGGGACCACTGTCTGCCTAGGCCACAGTCCCAGGATCTGTGGAGCTGCAGTCTGGTAGCTCTGCAGGATTTCAGGCTACAACTCCTTCCCTCAGCTCAAACTGTAATCAAAGCCAGAAAAAGGGTCCCATTAAGAAAGGCAACACAACTTGTCAAGAATGACCAGAAGTGGGTGAAAAGTTTTGAAATTCTAACCCCAAAACAAGTGATGAGCAGGGGGCACACAAAACCGTTCAGATTCCCCTCATTTTCCAATCAGCTGCAAGAACTACTGGACAAGCTTCGTTGTTGTTGTCTTTGTAGTTTGTGGTCTAAAATGAAATCTTCTTTTCTCCCCCCGCCCTAATCTATACACTAACACACCTCTGGCAACTAAACATCTTTGTATGATAAATGGAACATCTGCTCCATGCTTCCTCTCTGGTTCCCAAGTTGTATGGATGCTGGTTGGTTGGTTTGTTTGTGTTTTCAGTGAAAAAACAGTCAGATCAGTAGATCAGTATGCAAAAAGGAGTAAAACATGCTCAAAGTGCTAAGAAGTACTCACCAGAAGGGGGCGACACCATCCACATCTTTGCTGAATTATTATGGGATGCTGCACTCTTCTACTACTGAAGACTAATAAACACATTTAGAGAGAGGTTAGATCATGCACACAGCATCTAGTTATCATTGCCCAAATTGCTCATCTCAGTTACCAAATGGGTATTATAAAAGGCCAATTAACTGGGGAAGGCTCTGCCAGCATCTAAAAACACCCACTTGGTGTGTGACTTGTTACCAAAGCAAAACAAAAAACACCTTCAAGAAGTGCCGTTGTACCAAATACCCAAACTTCCCTAGTGGCCGGAAGTACAAAAGCTACAAGCCAGAGATGGGCATATCCTTTGGAACTACACAGCTAAGCATTTCTGCTTACTTGCACAACACTCATTACCAGTAGGACCAAGCTTGCTTCACACTGTTCAACAAACAATGCTAGACTCCAGATCAGCTGACAGAAGCAGCTCAACTAGCAAATAGATTGATTGCTTTCCTGTCTCCTGTGCAAGCCCCCCCCCCCCCCCCCATCCCTGGGCTTCAGGTAGGAGCATTTGGTTCTGGAACCCAGCTGGGTCTTCCAACGAACCTAGACGAGTTGGGGGTTTAAATCCCACTGATATTTAGTGGGAGCAGAATTCCTAACCCAGCCTGCAGTAGGCTGAGAATGAACCTTCCTAGGACTGATCCGGGGACAATCCCACAGGGTATTACAGTAATTTCTGTACTGTGAAAGGAAGATCAGGGCTTGTGCAATTTCAAGACCAAACTTGCTTATACAAGAGAATCCCTGAGATTTGAAAGACAATTTACTAAGCTTAGAAACATACTGTAAAAGAAAAAAGAAAAAAAAACACCTTCCCTCTTACAGAGAAAACCTTTACGGAAACTGTTACTCTTACTGTATCTATATGTTAATTAAGTGGCGTAGATGAACTAAAAGTGATTTTGCTGTAAGGACCTGTTCAAAAAACAAGGTTTAAGCCTGAATTAAAGTTTACTCTCTGCTGGATCCAGTTACACTTCCTTGCAGTCGGAGACTTCCCTGGTATTTACACCCCGCAGTGCACTGCATTTCTGAAATCCCAGAGTTCAGCAGAGACGGCTCTGAGGTTTCGGAAGTGCAATGTTATTCTAGAGCATGGAAATGGGGAAGTTTTAAAGTGCAAGGATGAGTGAATTGAGGGACATTAGGACAATCTGGGGGAGGCAGCAGGGCCCAAGGGTGATGGGGAGCCCAGGGAGGCAGCAGGGACCAAGGAGGATCAGTGGGGAGCCCGGGGGACCAGCGGGGATTGGGAGGAGGGTGGGGAGGCATCAGAAGCCAGGGTGATCGGGGAATGGGGGAGGCAGTGGGCACCAGGAGTGATGGGGGTGGGGGCCAGGGAGGCAATGGGGGCCAGGAGCAATGGGGGGATGGTTGGGGGGCCAGTGAAGGCAGCATGGGTAGGGGGCCAGTGAAGGCAGCGGGGACAGCGGCAATGGGGGGGATGGGTGGGAGGCCTAGGGAGGCAGTGGGTGTAGGGGAGGCAGCAGGGACAGGGCAATGGGAAAGGGGGAACTTGCTGCAGGCAGCTAAGTCTCCATACACATGGATCTGGAAAAGTGGTGTGGAGAAGGGCTGGATGTTAGGGGAGGGCAGACTGCACATGTGACAGCTTTTCAAAAGTTTAGAGGGAAAGGGAAGGTCTGGGCTGGAGTTTGGGGATGGAAGGGGGCTCAGAAGGCTGGTGCAGTTCAGAGAAAACTTTGGAGCCCCGCTGTGGGACGGACGGACACACACACCATTTTTTATGGGGGAGGGGGGGGTCGATTTTTAGCCACTAACTCCCTTTGAGCAGCTTAGTCCATCACGGGCGCACCCCTTCCTTTGTAAGGGTCACTAGCAAATCCAGTGGCCACGGCAACGGACCCGGGAGGGAAAGGCCCTGCCTGTAAGGGACCACAGTGATCCGTTCGCAAATCACCCAGACAGCTCTTGGCTTGTTGCACTTCGGCCTGGGCGGCATGAGAAATCTCCCTGCCCCGGCAGGGAGAGGAGGCGCCTGGCTGGGCACCCGGGCCGGACATTCTGCTGCTGCTCAGTCTGCACGCTGAGCTCGGCAGAAAGACGCAGGTTTCCTCCGGGAACCCCCCCCCCCATGGGGTACAATAAGCAAGTGCCGCAGGCGGCTCTAGCTCGCCCCGCCTAGAAGTATCCCGAGAACTCGGCTAATCCGGGCTAGGCAGCCCTGCTGCAGACACAGCAGCCCGAGCCGTCCCGGGGAGAGGAGCGAGCACTGCCCGGCAGCCTGGGCCGGGTTCTCCGGTTCCCCGCGTGTAAATCTAGGGGGCGGCACCAAAGCTCCTGGCGCGAGACTGGTGTAAATCCGGTGAGGGCAGAGCAGAATCTGGCCTCGCTTTGCCTGCCAGCTTCCAGCGAGAGAACTTGGCACGGGCTCGGCTCCGCCTGCCCTGATGCCGCTAGCGCCGCTCACAGGCCGGGGCGGCGCTGGCGGTCGCTGTGCTATGCCCCATGCAGGTTCCGGGGCGGCCGAATGTGCTATTCCGCTTCCCGGGCTCCGGCTCATCTCCCTGCACTCCGGCGAGTTACGGCTGGGCCCCGGAAGCTGAGTCAAACACACCGCCCCGGAACCTGCATGGGGCATAGCGACGCTGCTTCGGACGCAGCGGGAGGCTTTTCCCGCGGCTGGCCCGGGCCTCCTCCGGCCGCGGGGGGACTCGGGGCTGGGGCTCCGGCCGCGAGGGAGGGGCAGGGGCTCTCGGGGCTCGCCTCCCCAAGGGCGGCTCCACCCGCCGCCCACACTTGCCCCGCTTGCATCCAAGCACTGTCCACAAAGACAGGCGCATCCTCACGACACCGCATCCAGCACCCAGGCATGGGAAACCGAGGCACAGAGAAGTGACTTACCCAGATCAGTGGCAGAGCCAGGATTCGAATTAAGCGTTTCGTTGCTCCCAGCCCTGTGCGGACAACACCAGCCTGACGCACTTCTTTATTTTATAACCAATCCCCTTCTCATAAATGCTCTGAGTCATGGACCAGGGTGGGGCTAATTCACAGGACAGAATTTTTTGCGAAACACATTGGATTAGCGGGGAGGGAGGAGCGCTGGAGATAGCGGGAGAAGTGGTTGGACCAGGTTTACTGCCTTCCACAACGGGGCCGGTCCCAGGGGCTGGAGCTGCAGAAGTGGGAAGATCCTGGGGCACTGAGACCGCAGGTATGTTTACGCTACCCCTGCACCAGAGGCACAGCCCAGCCCCAGCCCCGCCGCTACACTGGTGTCGTGTGGACACTCCAGGTTTTCCCATCGCTGCCGTAAACCCACCCACTCCAGACGCGGTAGATCGATCAGTGGAAGAATTCTCCCATCCACCCAGCTGCATCCGCAGTGAGGGTGAGATCGGCCACCTCCATTGAACAGGACTGAAGTTTGTCGTAGCGCTGGGTGATGCTAGGACCGCCGAGGGTTTCCGTGCGGATTTCGTTTTGTGTCGGTTTAGGTGCAGTTTGGTGTTTGTGCCTGGGGCAGAGCAGGGAAAGAAGCAAATCTTTTCCCTGCGAAATGGGCAAGACCTGTAATGCCGTGGTCAGTTCTGAATATGCACAAACCAGTTTTGCAGCGCTGACAGTTTTGGTGGGAGCGGAGAGGTGGCGTTCCCAGGGGAACGTAGTCGAGGGCCTAGATTCAACCCTTCAGAGACTGGGGTGAGGAATAACTTGGCACAAAGACATGGAGGGAGGTGGGGGCAAAGGCCCAGGCAGTTCCTGCAGCTAAGATCACTTAGGGGAGCATGCTGTGCCGGGGGGTGCGAGGAAGGAGCAATAGGCTGCTGCTAAGGGGAACCAAGGTGGCTGAGTGGGTCCCCGGGGGGTCAGGGGACAACAGGCTGAGTCTGGTGGGGCCTAGGGAGATGACAGGCTGCGGCTGGGTGGGGGGGGATCCAGGAGGGTGAGGGGAGGCAGGGCTGGGGGGGATGATGTGGGGCAGGCTGGGGGGGGTGGAGTGATGGGGACAGAATGGGGGGGCAGGACAGGGGAGGCTGGGGGCAGGACTGGAGTGTAGAGTTGGGGGTGATAGGGGCAGTACGAGGGTGCAGGGCTGAGGGATTGGGGGAGGACAGGGGTGCGGGGCTACCGGGGAGGGTCGAGGGTGCAGGTCTGGGGGTGATGCGGGCAAGCCGGGGGTGCAGGGCTCGGGGGTTGGGGGAAGGACGGGGGCAGGGCTGGCTGGGCTCCCCCCGCACGGGGGCTCGCAGACGCTGGGGAAGCTGGACAGCGCCCGCGGAGCCCCTGACCCGCCCATCGCCCGGCCCGGCCCCCAGCCGCACTCACCAGGGGCGCGGGGCTCCGCACTCGGACGTGGCTCGGGCTCCAGCTGCTGCTCCCGGCGGCCCCGCGCTCGCTTTTATACCCGCTCCCCCCCTCCATCCCCGGGAAAATTCCACAGGAAGTGACGGCCGGGGCCTCCGGGAGAGGGAGGGGAAGCAGCCCCCTGCACCGGCCCCAGCATCCCCTTCACCGCCTGCCAGCAGCTCCTAGAGCCCCTGTACGCCGGCACTGTGTCCCCCACATCTCCTATGCCTTCCCCCAGCAGCCCCTATATACCCCTGCTGTACTACCCGCAGCCCCCCCCCCATATAGATCCTCCCCAGGAACCTCTGCACACCCCCTAGGCTGCCCCCAATCAACCCTTTTATCAACCCTGTCACTATATCACCCCAATAGTCCCCTATACATCCCTTATCTTGCCCTCAAGCATTCCCATACTGCCCTGAGCAGCCCCTTATACTGCCCCATGCCACCCCCATAGCCTGCTATATTGCCCCCATACAACCCCTAACAACCAATTATACATCCCCTATTTAATCTCCCATCCTGCCCCAACATCTCCTTACATACCCTCCAATACAATCTCTATACTGCCTGACAAGCAGCCCCATGTACGTCGCTCTATAGGTAACCTTCCCATACTCACCCTGGAGCAGTCTGGCCGAGGTAGCCCCCTTCATTCCTCCACAACAGCCCTCCTGAGCCAGCTCCCTTGCTTAAAAAAAAATTGGAATTGCCCATGATATTTTTTTAATTTAGCACTGAAATTGTATTAACTTGCTGTTTAAGGACAGGTGGTTGTAGATAAAGAAGGTGAAAAGCAGCTACTTGAAAGTCTTCTGTTTGTTCGCAGGTCTTATTTCATTTCCAAAGGCGAGGAGAAAACCTCAGAGACCATCTACATCAGCACAGAATTCTGCTCACAAACAACCTCCTTTTTATTCACAAAGGGGACCTGGGGGTTGCCATGCTCAGTGTTGCAGTGCCTAACTTTTAGGTATCTTGCTACCTCGTGGAACCCACAGCCCCCAGTTAGGCACCTAGACAATGCATGGGCAGAGTTAAGTGCATAGGAATGGGATCCACAGAAGCCAGTGTGCTAGCCAGAGAGGGGTCTGGCCTAAGCCCCACCCCTCAAAGAGTGTGTGTGTAGATCAGAGGGAGCGCCCATCTCTACTTTGGGTTCTCGGCTGTGAGCCCTTTCCTGGAGTTAGGTGCCTAAGCCCTTCCTGCAAAAAACGGGCGGGGGGGTTGTTACTGTCTCCCCTTAGAACTTTTAGCCCAGGGGTCAGAGCACTCACCCAGGATATGGGACCTGGGTTCCAATCCCCATGCCTCAAGGCATATTTAATTGTGTATGCACCATGGAACTGTGTCAACAGAAGCAATTGAGGAGCCCTGGCCCAAGAATACCCCATAGGCCAGTGGTCAGGGCACTGTCTAAGGAGGTGGGAGACCCACGTTCAAATCCCTTCTCCACAGCAGGCAGAGGCAGGAAATGAACCCAGGTCCTGGGTGAGAGCACTAACCACTGAGCTAAACGTTATAAAGGGGGGTGTTGGCTGGGGTCCAGCTCCCTCCTCCCTCTCAGTTCCCAGACACGGTTCGCCAGAAAATAACAGTCCAGAGTCCAGTCTGCGGCAATGCGATGGGTTTACTGGGGCTAAACAAGCAAGCATATTCCAAAGCCCTTCACACCAGTAGGGCTTATCTGTATATGCCAATAGAGTTTTCCTCTTCCCCTCCCCCAACTACAGTTCTATACGCCGATAGAGCCCCTTCTTCTCCTGACCGCTAGCTCCGTACCCGACGGAGCTCCATCTTCTTGGCAAACTGGATGACACGTGTAATGCCCCTGCCCTGGTACCACCCCTTTCAGTAGATGGTCATGTTCTGTTCTGGGGAGTCTTGAGTCTAGGGGCAATAAGACCATCTCTTTCGTACTTGACAGGAGGGGAAAGGAGCGGGGTTACTTTTGGCCATGGTCACTATCTCGCAGACTCAATGTCTCTTCCTTACACCTTCCAACTGCTTGGTTACCATAGCAGCCCCTTGCTCGATTGGGTCCCCTTATCTTCTCTTATTACTGAAATGCAAGGCTATTAGCTCGCTTGCTGGTAGTGGTGGGGGTGTGTGTGTGTGTGCAGCCTTGTGCTTTCACTTACATTCTCTTGCTTGCTTATTCAGCCTGTTTAAATTAAAAGCAAGGCCAGAAGCAAGATTATGGTTGTTTAGACTTTACCCTATTTACTTCACATTCTTCTAACAGGGAGCTTCCTCCTCTGGTGGCTTTGTGTGGGTTTAGTACATGCCCCTACCCCCACCATTGTGAATGAGATAGGCCTAGTTTGAGGATCATGCTGGGGTTTAGGAGTGAGGAGAGTGCCTAGACCAAGGCAGCTGTCCACCTGTTCACTGGCAGAAATGTAGGTACCTATGAGACTTTAATGGCTGAATTTCAGCACCTTGGAACCTTAGGTACCAGTTGAGCGGGGTTTTTGAGGATCTCAGTGGGGCTGACGTTCTTTTGTGACTCTAGCCCAAATACATTGACTATTGAGGGATGAGAGGTGTAAAGCTCAAATTACTATGGACTATTTAAGGCCCCATCCATGCTTAATTCATGTTTTCTGCAGTGGCGATTAAACATAATTTAAAAAATACTTCAAGTCAAAAGGGTTTTAACTTCCTTTGGCCCCATCCATGTTGTGCAACTAAAATTTGTTAGCCTGAAGGGTTTTCAGGCCTGCTTCAGGAACCCTGGTTAAAATGCAAGTCTGGGATTTTCGAGGAAGCCAGAGAGTTAGCTGCCCAAATTAATGAGAATTGGACACCTAACTCCCTTTGACTCCTTTGAAAATCTGAATCCAAGTGTCTGTTTGATTGATCTTTGAGCAGGTAGCCAGAGAAACATCCACTCATATTTTGGAAATGTTCTATTTTTCATCAGAACCAGGTGGATCTCCCCTTCTGATGTTCTGAACCAAGTTTGCCTATTGAGCAGTGCTATTGAGATCACAATTCCACAGTCACTGCTTCTGAGCAGGGGGTTGGACTAGATGACCTCCTGAGGTCCCTTCCAACCCTGATAGTCTATGATATTCTATGAGGAGTGGATGTTCTCCTCCACTTCAGGTCTTGGTAATTTCTCTTAATTCTGCTGGTTGATAATGCATTGTGAAGATGAATCAGTGAAAATATGTATATGGCTTCAGGTTTTAATTGCTTAAACTCATCAGGGATTAAGATCCCATTGCGGAAGTCCTTAATCAAAGATCCCTGCTGAAGTCAAAGTCCATGAGAATGTTGCCAGTAAGGACTTCAGTATCATTAGTCTTTTAGAAGTCATATTTTGCTAGGATTGATCAAAGCGGTACAGAATCTATGTTGGTGCCACACTGATTCTTCCCAGATTTGCCACATTCAGTACAATTCTTTGGCATTTCAATTGCCTGATGTGAAATAAACTGGTAATCAGAACAAGCTACTTCATCTTCTTACCTGTTCCACGCTTTATGATGATGCAAGCAATCTGTTTTGTTATTCATTAGTTCCTGATGCAGTTCATCCTGGTTGTAGTTCAGTGTGTAATTAAGTCCCATACATATTTTTCTGTTTGCTGGCTATTGAGAGGCTGACATTTCTTCACAGGCTAAAATTTCATTCTCATAATCATAGTTTTGGGTGACATTATATACAGCTTTCTCTTGTATCCCTTTGTTTCTTTTCCTTTGTTTTGTTTTCTTTGTACACCAGTTTGCCAGGTTCGTCCAGCTCTTCTTCCCTGTGCTTTGTTTCATGGCTTCTCTTCATGGTTGACAGTTTTTCCTGAGAAAAGCACTATCAAGACTCAGTTGTCTTCATAGAATCATAGACTATCAGGGTTGGAAGGGACCTCAGGAGGTATCTAGTCCAACCCCCTGCTCAAAGCAGGACCAACCCCAACTAAATCATCCCAGCCAGGGCTTTGTCAAGCCGGACCTTAAAAACCTCTAAGGAAGAAGATTCCACCACCTCCCTAGGGAACCCATTCCAGTGCTTCACCACCCTCCTAGTGAAAAAGTTTTTCCTAATATCCAACCTAAACCTCCCCCACTGCAACTTGAGACCATTGCTCCTTGTTCTGTCATCTGCCACCACTGAGAACAGTCTAGATCCATCCTCTTTGGAACCCCCTTTCAGGTAGTTGAAAGCAGCTATCAAATCCCCCCTCATCCTTCTCTTCTGCAGACTATACAATCCCGGTTCCCTCAGCCTCTCCTCATAAATCATGTGCTCCAGCCCCCTAATCATTTTTGTTGCCCTCCCCTGGACTCTTTCCAATTTTTCCACCTCCTTCTTGTAGTGTGGGGCCCAAAACTGGACACAGTACTCCAGATGAGGCCTCACCAATGTCGAATAGAGGGGAATGATCATGTCCCTTGATCTGCTGGCAAAGCCCCTACTTATATAGCCTAAAATGCCGTTAGCCTTCTTGGCAACAAGGGTACACTGTCGACTCATATCCAGCTTCTCATCCATTGTAACCCCTAGGTCCTTTTCTGCAGAACTGCTGCCTAGCCATTCAAAACCTAGTCTGTAGCAGTGCATGGGATTCTTCCGTCCTAAGTGCAGAACTCTGCACTTGTCCTTGTTGAACCTCATCAGGTTTCTTTTGGCCCAATCCTCTAATTTGTCTAGGTCCCTCTGTATCCTGTCCCTACCCTCCAGCGTATCTACCACTCTTCCCAGTTTAGTGTCATCTGCAAACTTGCTGAGGGTGCAGTCCACGCCATCCTCCAGATCATTAATGAAGATATTGAACAAAACCGGCCCCAGGACCGACCCTTGGGGCACTCCGCTTGAAACCAGCTGCCAACTAGACATGGAACCATTGATCACTACTCGTTGAGCCCGATGATCTAGCCAGCTTTCTATCCACTTTATAGTCCATTCATCCAGCCCATACTTCTTTAACTTGCCGTCAAGAATACTGTGGGAGACCGTATCAAAAGCTTTGCTAAAGTCAAGAAATAACACGTCCACTGCTTTGCCCTCATCCACAGACCCAGTTATCGCCTCATAGAAGGCAATTAGGTTAGCCAGGCATGACTTGCCCTTGGTGAATCCATGCTGACTGTTCCTGATCACTCTCCTCTCCTCTAAGTGCTTCAGAATTGATTCCTTGAGGACCTGCTCCATGATTTTTCCAGGGACTGAGGTGAGGCTGACTGGCCTGTAGTTCCCCAGATCCTCCTTCTTCCTCTTTTTAAAGATGGGCACTACATTAGCCTTTTTCCAGTCATCCAGGACCTGCCCCGATTGTCATGAGTTTTCAAAGATAATGGCCAATGGCTCTGCAATCACATCCGCCAAATCCTCTAGCACCTTTGGATGCAGCGCATCAGCCCCCATGGACTTGTGCTCGTCCAGCTTTTCTAAATAGTCCTGAACCACTTCTTTCTCCACAGAGGGCTGGTCACCTCCTCCCCATGCTGTGCTGCCCAGTGCAGTAGTCTGGGAGCTGACCTTGTTCGTGAAGACAGAGGCAGACAGAGTACATTGGCTTTTTCCACATCGTCTGTCACGATGCCTCCCTCATTCAGTAAGGGGCCCACATTTTCCTTGACTTTCTTCTTGTTGCTAACATACCTGAAGAAACCCTTCTTGTTACTCTTAACATCTCTTGCTACCTGCAACTCCAAGTGTGATTTGGCCTTCCTGATTTCAGTCCTGCATGCCTGAGCAATATTTTTATACTCCTTCCTGGTCATTTGTCCAATCTTCCACTTCTTGTAAGCTTCTTTTTTGCGTTTAAGATCAGCAAGGATTTCACTGTTAAGCCAAGCTGGTTGCCTGCCATATTTACTATTCTTCCTACACATCGGGATGGTTTGTTCCTGCAACCTCAATAAGGATTCTTTAAAATACAGCCAGCTCTCCTGGATTCCTTTCCCCCTCATATTATTTTCCCAGGGGATCCTGCCCATCAGCTCCCTGAAGGAGTCAAAGTCTGCTTTTCTGAAATCCAGGGTCCGTATTCTGCTGCTCTCCTTTTTCCCTTGTGTCAGGATCCTGAACTCGACCATGTCATGATCACTTCCTGAGGAGACCTCACTTCCTTCTCTCTAAACCCTATGTAACTTCTGAGATCTGGATTGGTGATGTCTGAGCCACTTCAAAAATGGATGGTGAACTTCCAAAACCATCTCCATTATTCATTCCATCCACCAGGAACAGTCAGTGTTTCCATTCTTCACAGGGTTTTTTTTATCAGCTAACATAATGTGCCTTTACCAAGATGGGGAAATTTCTTTCTCTGAACCCCAAAATATCAGCCAGATTGTTTTTTAAATGCACCCGGAGAGTCCTTGCCAGTATAGCTAGGAAAATGAAAGTATTTTAGATTATTAAGCCATAGGGGACAATTTAGGGACCAAAGCTTCAGGTCTGAAAATACATAGACAGGCTGTTATGTGGCAGGGCTAACTAAGCCCTTCATCTTTCTGAAGCAGGAAAACTGATCTCCATGCAATTTATTCTGTGGAGCTCTTTTGGGTGAGATCTTGAAAAACTGGCTGCTCTGCGTGGATATTAAAGCTCTCCTGGCCCTTTTTGTAAGGGCATGTGTTTGCCACAGTGTCCTTAGGCAAAATTTCCCCTTCTCCTATGGGGGTATGTTGTGCTGAACACAACCGTCTGCCTCGCTTAGTGCCAGCTGTCTGCTGGATGGGTGGTTCATCTTAGGAATCACTCAAGAGACCCCAGAATTTACTCTGCTTCCCAGACCCCTTTCTGTTGCAGTTTTAGCAGGACAAAATGGCCCTTCCCTTGTAGAGTTCCAGTGCAAGGAGTGCTGCTGGACCCAGGTGGATCACTTGCTCTTGAGAACTGAAACAGCTTGTACAATTATTTGACTCCAAAAGGTATGTCAGCTTCAAGGGCAATGAGTCTTACTGGGAATGCCCCCATTTTGCAGGACTGCAACACCCGGCTAAGCATTCACCAGAGCACTTTACCAAACCAAACCTGTAAATAAATGGAAGCCTATTGACTCCCAGCTGGGACCATCTCCCCAGTGAGAGAATGTAAATTGACTCTGAATTGGGACCACCTGTGAGCAGCTGCCTTTTGCTGACTGTGATTGCCTGAGTACATTCCTGCTGATGGCAGGCTGAGGCCATCTGGTGAGGTTTGGGGAGTGTGTAGATGTTAAACTGAGCTGGTGAGGCCTTAGCTCCCTGAACACAAAAGGCCGAGGTTCTGCCACCTTGTCCTGTGAGTTTATCAAGAGCTTTACTAAACGAAGCCCAGGAGTGAGTGGATTCCTACTGATTGTTGCTTGGGATTCTTGGGTGAGTTTCTGTAACTGTAGCTATGTAATAATAATAATACCACCACCTACCTCTTGTGTAGTGCTAATCACAGACCTGGAATCTCAGAGGAACCAAAAAATACCGCCATCAGTGAACCGTAGCTGAGCTGGTAAACGATGGGCAAGGAGCTTAAGGCAGTTTGGACAAAGTGCGGGACTTGCAATGTTATGCACAGGTGAGTTCATCTTGATTCCTCATTGCCTCGGGGAGCTAGCAGTCCTGGGTGAAGACAGTGCTGGTACCTGGCAACTCCTGCTACTAGGTAGCTGTTGATGTGGGGCCAGTCTGAGCAGAAGCACCCCCTTAAGTATGGGCCTAATTTGTGTGGGCCTATTTTATCAAGCATTCTTAAAACTACAATACCCCCTGGGGAAGTGAGGAAACAGACTGAGCAAGATGGGTAACCAGAAGTCACCTATTACAGGACAGGCCCAACAAGAAAATAACAGAAAACCACTGGCCATCACATACAACCCCCAGCTAAAACCTCTCCATTACATCATCAACAATCTACAACCTATCCTGGAAAACAATCCCTCACTCTCACAGACCTTGGGAGACAGGCCAGTCCTCGCTTACAGACAGCTCCCCAACCTGAAGCAAATACTCACCAGCAACTACACACTACACCACAGAAACCAATCCCTGTAGCAAACCTCATTGCCTACTCTGTCCCCACATCTACTCTAGCAACACATCAGAGGACCCAACCACATGAGCCACACCATCAGGGGCTCATTCACCTGCACATCTACTAATGTGATATATGCCATCATGTGCCAGCAACACCCCTCTGCCATGTACATTGGCCAAACTGGACAGTCTCTACATAAAAGAATAAATGGACACAAATCGGACATCAAGAATGGTAACATACAAAAGCCAGTAGGAGGACACTTCAATCTTCCTGGACATTCTATAACAGATTTTAAAGTAGCCATATTTCAACAAAAACCCTTCAAAAACAGACTTCAAAGAGAAACTGCAGAACTAAAATTCATTTGCAAATTTAACACCATTAATTGGGGCTTGAATAGGGACTGGGAGTGGCTGGCTCACTACAAAAGCAGCTTTGCCTCTCCTGGAATTGACACTTCCTCATCAATTATTGGGAGTGGACCACATCGACCCTGATCGAATTGTCCCTGTCAAGCTGATTCTCCATTTGTGAGGTAACTCCCTTCTCTTCAGGTGTCAGTATATTTATGCCTGCATCTGTAATTTTCACTCCATGCATTTTTTACCCAGGACAAGTTATGCCCAAATAAATCTGTTAGTCTCTAAGGTGCCACCGGCCCAGGGCCACCCAGAGTGGGGGGCAAGAGGGGCAATTTGCCCCAGGCCCCGGGCCCCACAGGGGCCCCCACGAGAGTTTTTCGGGGGCCCTGGAGCGGGGTCCTTCACTCGCTCTGGGGGCCCCAGAAAACTCTTGTGGGGCCGGGCCCAGGAGCTTCTTCCACTCCCGGTCTTCGCCGGCGGCAGGTCCTTCCGCTCCGGGTGGAAGGACCCCCCACTGGCGAATTACCGCTGAAGCGGGACCCACCGCCGAAGTTCAGCCCGGTCTTCGGCAGTAATTTGGTGGCGGGGGGCCCTTCCGTTCCGGGACCCGCCGCCAAAGTGCCCTGAAGACCCACGGTGGGGGCCCCCCGCCGCCGAATTATCGCCGAAGTCCGGGCTGCACTTCGGTGGCGGGTCCCGCTTCGGCGGTAATTTGGCGGTGGGGGGGCCCCCGCCGCTGGTCTTCGGGGCACTTCAGCTGCGGGACCCAGAACGGAAGGGTCCCCCGCCGCCGAAGACCCCAGGCCCCCGGAATCCTCTGGGCGGCCCTGCACCGGCCTCCTCGTTGTTCTTGTGGATACAGACTAACACGGCTCCCCCGATACTTTAAGATCTGCTATACAAGCTGGAGCACTGTGCTATTGTGGCCTTTTTGGCAGACTAGACGTGTTGACAGCGTGGCGGGGGGGCTTACAGAGCATAAGTCAAATCCAGACGTCCCAATGGTATTGCCTGTTCTTGTTCCTTGGTGTCTCTAAGTCAACACTGGTGTGACTGGTTAGTCCTGCAGCAAAGAAGTGTGTGAGAAATGACACATGGAGCTGGAAGAGGCTAACAAAGCTAGCCAGCTGCACTTCATTCAGTGCAGAGGATGCCCAGCTTATGGCATCGGGTCAGAGCTAGTGGAGAACTTTTGTCAAAATGTTTTCTTCCAATGCAAAATGGTTTTTGAAAGAAACAAAATTTTCAAGGACAAATTTGATGTATTTCAAGATTTTCAGTTTTTCAACTAAAGGAAAAATTTCAGATTGTTTCCTATTGAAAAATTGTGTATCACTTTTAAAACCCAGAAACATAGAATCTCAGGGTTGGAAGGGACCTCAGGAGGTATCTAGTCCAACCCCCTGCTCAAAGCAGGACCAAACCCAACTAAATCATCCCAGCCAGGGCTTTGTCAAGCCTGACCTTAAAAACCTCCAAGGAAGGAGATTCCACCACCTCCCTAGGGATCCCATTCCAGTGCTTCACCACCCTCCTAGTGAAATAGTGTTTCCTAATATCCAGCCTAGACCTTCCCCACTGCAACTTGAGACCATTACTCCTTGTTCTGTCAACATGCATAGGAATGGGCATCATTTGGGTTTTTCAAACCCTTTTCCCTCCATCTCGGAAAGGGAGGGGAAGCCCCAGATAGTTGCAGACAATTTTTCAAAGGAAATTTGGAAATAAAAGTTTGAAATTTCAAAATGAACTGGGAAACCCCCCAGCCCTACTCGGGGCAATGTGTGTGAACACCTGCCACGAGCCAGGCAGCATCTCGAGGTGGCTCACAGCTTTGAGAGCCCCCGATAAGTGCGTCAGTCTCATGGCTAAGAGCATGCAGCACATATAGAAAGCTGCACATGAGTGACTGTGAAGCTAACCTAGGCTGGAGATAATTAGATGCTGGGAATCACTCAGACAAGGCAGGCAGGATCCTGGCTCAAGGAGTCAGGAGCTGCTTCCATTAAATGGGACCGTCCTTGGAGCACTCTGGGGATGAAGGTTTATTCACCACATACTAAGGGTGTATTTAAAAAGGGACAGTGATTGACACAGGAAATATGGGGACTTGGACTTCCCTAGGGAGTCCTAGCAGTGCAACATCAGGTGGGCCCCTTTCACCTCCTTGGCTTTGTGATCTCCCACAGAAGGGGCAGAATCTGACAGATTAGTTGCAGACTAGCAAGACCAGCAAGGCAGCCCCGCACTGCTCTTCCACACCCCTCTGGATGGAGTGCTCAGGCAGTAACATGAAGGCCTCATGTTCTGTTTGAGAAGTATCACAGACCGTACACACTGGCCTGGGCATTCAGGTTATGTGGGCACTTAAATCATGTCTAAAAATGGCTCCTGTTGGGTATTTACATGGCTGGGGGCTCCACCATCGACACGCAGAGTCACTCCCCCGGGCTGGGTTCACAACACTAAATGGAGGGAGGCAGTTGTTTGCATAATGACTGCATGAGCTCAGTGTTTGTGACGGGACTCGGGTTTCACGCTCCATTCTGTTCTGAGCTCTCGCTCAGAGGCATGTTCTGATCACACCTACAGCTGATGACAAACTGTCCGCTTGGAGCCTCCAGAAGAGGGCTGGGTATCCTGACACCAGCTCGGACACAGACTCTCCCTGCAGCTTTTGCTGGGTCACATGTAGCTACATTTTCCAAAGTGGCCACGGATCTGGGGGTTTAGGGCCTGATTTTCAGAGGTGCTGAGCATAAGCAGCTGCCCTTGGCTTTAAAGGACACGCAAGCTTGGGGTCAGGAACAATGCCTTGTCAGTTCAGCTGCTCGCTCAAGTCACAGATCCTCTGCTGTGTCTCACCTTCACATCCAGTTCCACACGGGCGGACCCGTTAACCCTGGGCTGCTCCTCATCACCATGCTCCTGCTCAGCGCTCACAGCTGTCTTCACCCACACGCATGCCTTGCCTGGGGTGGGCTTTACATTTCGAGCTCCTCTTCTTTCCCCACGACAGCTCTGACCTCCCATCTCAGAGTGAATGTACAAAGGCTTCACCCTGCCTCTTGAAACGTTGACGATGGGCTGGCTGAGGGGCTCACTGGCTCTGGGGCTGGCCAGCTGCAATTCCTAAATGGATGGCTCAGCCCCAAGCTTCATTGGCTCCAGCGCCAGTGGCAGGATTGCTGGGTTCCAGCATGGACTGGCAGCTTCCTTTCCTGGCTCCTTCGCTGGTGGCTGGGAATGCTGGCACCAGACCTGCCTGCACTGCCCCATGAAAATACTGGAGAACTAATCTGCATAAATTAAATGTTTGATATTTGCATATGATTTGCATATTTGCGGCTAATGCCCCACATCTGTGCCTCTTGCCCTTTTTCTCTCTGTCTCCTTCCCTTCACCTTGAGTTCCTGAGAGCCCCTCCCTCCATCCTGAGCCACCCTTTGCCTCTCCCTCCCCAGAGTGCCATAATTTGTGACTAGGCTCTCCAAAAGGAAAACATCCTCATTATACCTACGATGGCACGTGGCCAGTAGCAAAAATCCAAACAGCCAGTGAGGACACTAGGTGGGGCAGGCTCTGAGTTACTACAGAAAATTCTTTCCCAGGTGTCTTGCTCACATGCTTAGGGTCTAATTGATCGCCATATTTAGGGTCAGGAAGGAATTTCCCTCTGGGTCAGGTTGGCAGAGATCTGGGGGGGGGGTCGCTTCCTCTACAGCATGGGGCACAGGTCACTTGCAGGTTTAAACTAGTGTAAATGGTGAATAGAATCATAGAATCTCAGGGTTGGAAGGTGCCCTCAGGAGGTATCTAGTCCAACCCCCTGCTCAAAGCAGGACCAAACCCAACTAAATCATCATGGTAAGTTCATGGAGGACAGGTCCATCAATGGCTATTTGCCAGGCTGGCAGGGATGGTGTCCCAAGCCTCTGTTTGCCAGAAGCTGGAAATGGGGGACAAGATACTGGGCTGGACAGACCTTTGGTCTGACCCCGTATGGCTGTTCTTATGTTCTTAATCCTCCCACTGCTATCCCACCTGGGTTGGCCTGTCTGTCCAGCTGGGTGCCCTCCACTGCTTTGGGGTCATCTTGACTGGATGTCAGCTCACTGTTTAAAGGCTGACATGCAGCCATGTGTGCCCCTTTTCAATACCGGGGAATGGTTTACAGACAGCCGGAGTCATATACCCATTATAGCAGCCATCCCCACCCCACGTCTGCATGGAGCCTGGCGGAGCTCCTGGACTCGAATGCCCTCTTTGGATTTCTGCCTGTCCAGTCCCACCTACCAAAGAGTCACTGAAATACTGATGTCGACAAGACGGCGTGAGAGCACATGGAGACGATGGCCACGGTCCCAGGGCCGAGGAAAATCCAAAGAGCTCCAGCAGAGGTACCTGAGGGCCTCTGGTAATGCTTCCACTGCCTCCTGCCCTTACCCTGAACACCTGGACCACACTTCAGAGGCGGTGCCATCACTCCACCCAACAATGATGTGCTGGATGGTTTTCCACAAAGCTCCCTGCACCGCACGGCATGGGCCCCAAGAGCCAGCCTGAACGACATGGCACTCGGCGATTACACAAGAACCCAGTGCAGGCAGCCAAAAGGCTCTGCCCGTCAGCATGACGTGCTGTACGGCAATACAGCTGCATAGCAGGAGTCTAACAACTTTTTTCCAGGTGCTGGCTGCCTGCTGCCATGCCAGTGGAGCCAGGAACCCCTCTCCACCTGCTCGGCTTATAACCCCCCACCTGCGCTCGTCATGCTGTGTGCACTGGCGACAGAAAACTATAAGGATTTGATTTTCCTCAAAACCCAACAACCATAGGCCACCTGTGTCATGTCCACACCCTTTTGCAAACAGCCTGGACTGTGCCCCCCACCCCCCCAGACACAAGCGGAGGGCATCACAGACAGGTTGCTTGGCAAGCAGGTGTCCTGTGGCAGCAGAACAGAGACAGAAAAGGGCACCTTGCGCCATCGCTGGAGCAATTCCAGCTACAATTACATTTTATGAGGTAAATTGCCAAAATTAGGCACAGGAATTGCACATGGCATTTTTAATCAGTGCCTCAGTGCTGTTAACTTTTTACTGCAAACCAGTTCCTGCAAAGATGTATTTGCTTTGCAGTGCATTGCAAGCTGATCTACAGATGAGATAAAAGAATTGCAGGCAAAGGTTGTGCTCTCTTTTAGCACACGCACTGCAAGGCAATGCAGCCTTTTGGGGCCATCCATATAGGTGATATTTCCCTTCCACTCCTGCAGCAATGGGGGACACCATCTGACTAAACAGCAGCCCTGGTGTGCCCAGAGCCCATGCGTAAGGAGCCGTATCATCCACTGACAGGCTGGCAAAGCTCCGGAGGTAAGGGCAGGGTTACGGGCCGGTGTTAGCAGGTGGAACCGCCCGTGTAGGCTGGCCTTGGTGTCTAGGTCTGGATGGGACATGTTCTAGCTGAGTGCTCGCACCTTTCGTAGCACTGGGGACCTGCACTGGCAATTATGTATGGTGGATTCTGATCAACTTGGGACTACAGCAGGGCTGGGGGATACTGCTAACCCCCCCCCCCCCGCCCCAGACTGCTTCACTTCTCCTGCCTCCCAGGCTTGCGATGCTTAAGCTGATTGGCGCCGCAAGCCTGGGAGGTGGGAGAAGTGAAGTAGCGACGGCGTGCTCGGGGTGCTCGTGCTTGTAGCAGGGGCAGGGGGGGTGCCTCGGGGTGGGGAGCTGCCGCAGGGGGGGCGCTTCAGGGTGGGGGCTCGGGGGCGGGCGCAAGGTGGAAGTTTTGCCTAGGGCGCAAAACATCCTTGCACCGGCCCTGGAAGAGATGGCCCAGCCTGAGAGTACGTCAGGCCTGGAGCTGGGGGTGCGACTCCCATCTCACTCGCTCTACAAGTGGAAATTAGCCATGGCAGCGTGAGTGGTAGGAGGTGCTAGCCACCCCGAACCAGAGACCACAGACACCCCTCCTGCTGCTCGCCCTGCTGTGGCTACCCCCTGGGGTTGGTGTGCGAGCTTGCTCAGAGTCGGTGTGGATGTCTCCTCGAGCTGGGGCTCGCAGTGCGAGCTCCAAGTGCAGACATAGCCTTAGTCCCAGGCCAGCTGATTTTGCAAGGAAAGTGTCTTGCCACTTGATTTGCCTGCTTTCAGTTTAAGAACATAAGAACGGCCGTACCGGGTCAGACCAAAGGTCCATCTAGCCCAGTATCTGTCTACCGACAGTGGCCAACGCCGGGTGCCCCAGAGGGAGTGAACCTAACAGGCAATGATCAAGTGTTCTCTCTCCTGCCATCCATCTCCATCCTCTGACAAACAGAGGCTAGGGACACCATTCCTTACCCATCCTGGCTAATAGCCATTTATGGACTTAGCCACCATGAATTTATCCAGTTCCCTTTTAAACATTGTTATATTCCTAGCCTTCACGACCTCCTCAGGTAAGGAGTTCCACAAGTTGACTGTGCGCTGCGTGAAGAAGAACTTCCTTTTATTTGTTTTAAACCTGCTGCCTATTAATTTCATTTGGTGACCCCTAGTTCTTGTATTATGGGAATAAGTAAATAACTTTTCCTTATCCACTTTCTCCGCATCACTCATGATTTTATATACCTCTATCATGTCCCCCCTTAGTCTTCTCTTTTCCAAGCTGAAGAGTCCTAGCCTCTTTAATCTTTCCTCATATGGGACCCTCTCCAAACCCCTAATCATTTTAGTTGTCCTTTTCTGAACCTTTTCTAGTGCTCTCCAGTCCCAGCATGAAGTGGCATGGTTAGCTGGGTGAAACCTCACCTGCGTCACAGCCTGCTAAGATATTGCCCAGAGCTCAGGGCACTGCCTGGCAAGCACTGTCACTGCCAGGCCTTTAACAGCAGCAGTGACATGCCTCGTTCTTTGCTGAAAAGGTGGTGGCCACTGAAACGTCATCACTCCAGAATCTCTTGGCACTAACAGCACCTATAAAAAGCAGATGAGTAATGGAAGTAGAGTCTTGTTTTTAAACCATGTAAGCACTTGGAATGTAACAGGGGTTTAGAGCTCGTTTATTTCTATAGTAAGCACTATAATGATGCATAAAACAATGTTTGGGGCCGCAGGCCTTTGGCCAACAAAAGAGAGAGAGGAACTGTAAAATGATTCCATTAAACATCAGCAGGATGAAACGCAGCCACCTGAAATTGCAAAATTGAGTAGAACAGTGACTGTTTTCTCTCTGCCTTTACAAATGTCCGGGGCCAGATTCTGATCTCATTACTCTGGTGTCAACCTGCTGGAGTAACTCATCCGAAGAAGTGAGCTGCAGCTCACGAAAGCTCATGCTAAAATAAATTTGTTAGTCTTTAAGGTGCCACAAGTACTCCTGTTTTTTTTGTGGATACAGACTAACACGGCTGCTACTCTGAAACCTGTCAATTATTTCAATTTCTGTAAATCTGACATACTCCCATGTAATAAGATCAGGATCTGGCCCAGTGCTACAGCATAGTCTGTAGGCTTGTGACTGGGTGTATTGCCAAGTGGTAGGGACACACAGCCTGGATTCTTTTCCTGGCTGTGCCTCTGACTTCCTGTGTGACCTTGAACTAACATTCACCTCCGTGCCTCAGTTTCTCCATAAGAACAGCCATACTGGGTCAGACCAATGGTCCATCTAGCCCAGTGGCCAATGCCAGGTGCTTCTGAGAAAATGAACAAACCAGGTCATCCAGTGACCCATCTGTGTAATCTGTCTGTTTCACAGGGGACTGTGTGGCTTAATAAATTGGTGGCTGTAAATGATTTCAGCCCCGCCCCGCTGACAGCCCAACACATTGTCAATATGATACTGGTGCAAACTTGTTGGTTTTAATTTTGATCCCTTTCTAAACTGAAGCCAAAAAACCCCTTTTTTCAGGATGGGCTAATCACAGCATAACCTGAAATGCACCTGTGGTAGAGAGCAATGGCAAAGGTTTACCATATAACTTGTTCCCTCGTTAATTTGATTTTCTGTTTTATCTGATCAGGAACCAATTCATTTCATGGTACACACCACAACAATTGCTGCCCCTTACCCTGAAGGCTTTTGGTGAGTGTAGGTGGCTAATTTGATCAGAACCCACCATAAATAACTGGCAGGAAAATGTATTCAATATGCACTTCCACCTCTGCTATTTTGTTTATTCCATTTCAGACTCCTGGTCATGGGGTATATATTGCAAATCTCTCAGATAAGAGAGAAAGAATCACACTTCAGCCTTGTTTCCCACACTAAGATTAATCACCACCAGCTATGCCCTCCCTATGGTGGGTTCTGAATTCAGGTCAGCCAGCTTGGGTTCAGATACAGTGAAAACACGGCAACTCGGCTTTACACTTGGTTTAGCAGTTCAAGTTCACCCTTAGACTTTAACTTAAGCCACTAACCCAAAGTGCAAAGCCAAGTGACTGTGTCTGCACTGCTGTTTGAACCCAAGTTAGCTGACCTGAGCTAAGAACACACTTTGCATCTGCAGTGAAGACACACATGCACCACTCCTGCTTGGCTGTTGCCTAACCCTGGAGGTGCCGAAATTCACTTGGCGCCTAACTGTCCACTGTAAAAATTCCCTTGACGCCTCAGTTTTAGACCCTGGGGCATGTGCACTGCTGCCTCCTCTGGGCGTCTGGACCTAATCTCCCAGCTGAGCCTCAGAACCATTTGCAGACGAGGGTGAGATAGGTGTCCAGCCGCCTAGGTCCTCTGACCACGCCTACCAGTTTGGCTCCCACCCAGAATCCAGCTGGAGGAGGAGGAGGGGACAAGTATTTAAAGAGTCATTAGGCCAGTAGAGGGCTGGGAGGAGGGTGAGAGCGACTTGCAGCCAGTCTCTAGGGCACCCCCTGGTTCTGGTCCCCTGCTCCAGCCAGCCTGAGAATGGAACAGCTTCACCAGGAGGGACTGAGCAGGCCCCACAGCAGAGGATCCGTAGCCTGGTGGTTACCGCGCCTTCCTGAGAGGTGGGAGACCCCTGTTCAAATCCCTTCTCCCTGTCAGGCAGAGGGAGGGGAATGCAGCCTGGGTCTCCCACACCCTAGGAGCAGGCTCTAAGCACTGTGATGCAAGTTACCAGGTGCCATCGCTCCTCCTGCAGCCATTTTGGGTGGGGCGAGGTAGGCACAAGAAATGCCTTCGGTGCCTAAACGTCCAGACTCCAGGCAGCGGGTTTCCAAGCAGAGCGAGGTGTCTATCTCTGAGGGGGCAGGGCTTAGCAACACCCCCCCCCCCCTGCCAATCAGCATCTCTCCTTGGCTGGTGTAGGCAGCCCCTGCCTAGCTTGCTGGCTTTGGGGATCACGTTCTAAGGTGCCTGTCTCTCCCCCTTCATGATACAGAGAGCCCACACGCCAAACTTGGCTTTGTGGATCACAGGATGTTCCTGTGATTTTTCTAGGCACCGAAAGATTAGGCACTGTAATGCTCAGGGAATTATAGACCAGTCACTTACCTTCGGTACCCGAAAAGATAATGGAGCAAATAATCAAACAAAATTTGTAAGCATCTAGAAGATATTATTATTGGTAGTCCATTGCTGATGATGATGACAATAGATGTTAATGGGATGAGAGTTGCGAGAAAACCGGTGCGGGAAATTATTGCATGAGAAAGCCGTTGCACAGGGGCAGTCCCACTCTCTAGCTGTGGAAGCCAGATTCCAGCAGCACGAAGAATCGTTACGCCTGGGGATCTCCTTAGCTGCAGTGGGTGACCAGCTTATCTTCCGTGCACACAGTACGTTGCTGAACCGCCTTCATGGCTGTTGAATCACAAATTGATTTCCTCTGCCCAGTCCACCGGAACAGTCTTCGCATGCTAGAGAAAGGCCATTGCGCAGGGGCACTTGTGAGACCGGTACTGGAACAGTACGGACAGTTCGGGGGGGGCTGCGTTTTTAAAGGGGTGTTGAAAAGTTGAGCTAGGTGCAGAAAAGAGCCAGAAAAATAGGGCTGGAGAAAATGTCTGACAATGAGATCGAGCTTTTTAAGTCTCCGCTTAGCTTATCAAAAAGAGTATAAGGAAAAAATACTGAGTACTAAAGAGGTCTTTAACCAAGGGGGGGAAGCAAAAAAAGAACCAAGGGCTGGAAGCTGAAGCTAGACAAATTCAAATTAGAAATTAGGAGTTAGTGTCTACCACTGAACGTGATTAAGAGGGGTCTACAAAATTTTCAGCCATGAAAATCGTGTCACAGCCCATGAAATCTGGCCTCCCCGTGAAATCTAGTCTCCGGCCCCCAGCTCTGAAGGCAGAGTGGAGAAGTAATGATGGCATGGTGCGCTATTGCCAGCCTTACTTCTTTACTGCTGACGGCCGTGGCTCTGCCTTCAGAGCTGGGCACCCAGCCAGCAGCCGCCACTCTCCTGCTGCCCAACTTCAGGCAGCACTGTCGCCAGCAGCAGCACAGAGCTAAGGGTGGCAATACTGTAACCCTCCCACAATAGGCTTGCAACCCCCTTTTGGGTCAGGGCACCCAGTTTGAGAAACACTGTGGCGAAATCACGCATTTTTCATGGGTTGGTCACAGCATAAATAGCAAATGTCATTGATGTGATCAGCAAAATGTGCTATTTATGCTATTCCCAACACCTAGAAAAATGTGTATTTCTCTGTGATTTAAGCAGACCCCTAGGGATTAACCCCTGGAACAAATTCCCCAGGGAAGCAATGGATTCTCCATCTCTTGATGGCTTTCACTCCAGACTGGCTTTCTGGAATGTGCTTTAGCTGAACACAAGCTATTGAGCTCAACACTAGGGTAGCTGGGTGAAATGTAATGGCCTGCGCTATCCAGGCACTTAGATGATCTCATGTTGCCTTGGATCTGTGTGGCACTAGGGCATGCTAATCACTAGGGTGCTATCCGCGATGCGACATCAGAGCCTAAACTCCAGCGTTAGGTGCCCACGTCCTGCTTTGGGGCTTTGGACAGGTCCCTGGTTACAGTAAGTTCTAGACTACCAGAACACAGGCAATGTTTGTGCCACTAACTTCCACAGACTGTAATTGTGCAGTCCACCACACTTTCACCTGGAGGCATTTTTGTTAAAAGGCCCTTTTCACATTGCAATGTGTGAATGGCAAAAACTGCCCCAGTCTTGACCTGCCCTGCCTTGCAAAGTCAGCCAACTGTATCCACGTTGACACCTGTGCTGAGTGTAAACTGAGTAGAAAGTGGTGCCACTGCTACTCACTTTGCACTGGTCTCAATGACAACACTGGATGCAGGGTGTGGAGAATCAGGGCATTGATGCAAATGGTGACTATCGGTGGTTTCCTTTAGCCTTGTCTATATCAGACAGGCTTGCTGGTACAGCTAATTAGACGTAGCTTATTCTGGGAAAAGGGTTCCCCAGATGAAATGAGCTATACTGGCAGAAGGAGTCTGTGCTCCCATAACTATGTCTACACTAGGGATTTTGCCAGTGCACCTCTGTTGGTAAAATAATTCACACCCTGGCTAACAGCTATGCCAGCAAAAAGTGTTCATGGTGGAGCAGCCCTTTGTCTGCACTCAGGGCTCGTATCTGTGTGGTTACAATCATACCTGGAACTGGGGCAAAACCCCACTGTACACGGGGCTTGTAAAGCTGATAAAAAAATTGTCCTTTTTAAAAAAAATAGAAACTTGAGATTTCAAGTAAATAAAAGGTCTCCCACAGACAATGTCTCCTTCCCTTTGACATTTTCATTAAAAAAAAAAACAACCTCAAAGCTGAAAATTTTTATCCCAAACATGACAATTATTCTCTTTGTGGCTCAAAAGTTTAAAAAAAACAACCCACAAATGAGTATGGGGGTTTTCAGTGGGATTCCCCCCTCCTCCATTTGTCACAATTTCCCCCCAGGGGAAGAACCAAACAAAAACATTTTCCCACCAGCTCTTATACGGCATGGTTTTTACTGGGTGAAAAGTGTCTCATTGCTATTCTCAAACACGACCCCAAGCAGCAAAACAGCAGGGCCTTTGGGGGTTTTTTGTTTTTATTTTTAAACTGGACCAAATTTTTCTATATTAAAATAAATCATGCTGAGGCTTTTTGAACGTGGTGCCAAATATCTCATGCAGTCCTGTCAGCCTCTCCAGCTGTCCCCATTCCTGCTCTCACGGCAGTCAGTGGGCCCAGTTCTGCGCCCCTGCACCTTGTGTCACACCGCTGCCAGCCTGGCAGAATGGCAGTGCTCTACATCCACTTTGTGCAGCTGCAAAGGGCACAACACGGGTGGCCCAACAACCGGGAATTGGCTGCCATGGCTTCAGCGGAGCACGAGCTGGCAGGCCGCTCGCTGTACAGGACACACGTACGTACTAGATTGCTCTGGGCACTCGCTAGCCTGCCAGGGTAATAAAGCTGTACCTCCAGCTCCCAGGTAAATACCATAACGAGTGTCCAATCCAGCCAAACCCAGATTGATTCATGGTTTATGAGGGGACTAAATGCACCAGCCATGCACATTACAACAGAACACACAGTAAATGCTTTGTCCTTGGCTTTTAAACAGCCCTGAAGCAGGAGGTTCCTGGCAGAGGACACTTGTCGATCCACCCCAGGCTGAATTTGTTGATCTGATGCTCCTCTGTGGACTTGGGCTTTAACTTGAGTGAGATACAAGGTGAGTTTGAAAAGCAGCATCTGCCCTAGCAAAGCCACTGCTGGTATTTCAGTAACTGCCAGCAACTATGCACTGCGCCAGTGCTAGCAACACAGTAAGCACTAGGTAGGCCCGGTGCAGGTCTCACACACAGCTACCCTGTCATGGTAAAACGCCCAGGCCCTGCCTGCGCTAGCACCTAGGCCACTGCTGCCAGCCCCTGACGCAGAGAAATAATGTTGGTGATGCAGGCCAGGCCTGCCCTGGGAAACTGGAACTCAGAATCCTCGACTGCGGCAGCTCCCCAGTGCTAGCCACAGGGAAAGCAGTCCTGAGCGTGGCAGCTCGGGGGCAGGAATGGTCTTTTTGTTCTGTGCTTGTACAGCCCCCGGCACAGTGGCAGCGTGGCCCATGACTGGGGCTCCTTGGTGCTACAGTAATAATTAACCAGCTTTAACTCACTGCGACATTCACCTTTTCAGATGACACTTTCCACGTTCCAGCTCCTCTCCTGTCCTCACTTGCTCACCAGCCCGCGTCAGGCAGTGTGCGTGTCTAGCGGGCCTAACAGCAGCAGAGGCGTGGCTTGGCGTAACTACCCATCCTGGGTTCCAGCAGGCCCCATAGCAGCTGAAGTGTCGCCCAGCTGTCTGCAGAGGGTCTTCCAGCAACAGGCCTGACCAGTGATGAGCTCCCAAAATCCTAGTAACCGGTTCCCTACCGGGTCCTCAGCGGCACTTCGCGCGGGCGGGGTGGGGAGTGTCTTCACTCGCTCTGGGTTTTCGGCGGCATTTTGGTGGCAGGTCCTTCACCCGGAGCAAGTGAAGACACCCCACCCACTCCCCGCCGCCGAAGACCCGGTAGGGAACCGCGCGGTGAGTACAAGCCCCACGTGCCTGTCTCCCCCACATCCGACCCCAAGCCACGTCCTGCCTCCAACTGCCCCCCTCAGAACCTGCAACCCATCAACCCCCCCCGTTCCTTGTCCCCTGACCCCCCCCCCCAAGACCTCCCACCCTAACTGCCCCCCAGGACCCCACCCCCAACCCAACTCGCCCCACTACCTGTCCCCTGACTGCCCTGACCCCATCCACCACCACCCCATCAGACCCCTGGAACTCCCACGCCTACCCAACCCCCCCCGTTCCCCATCCCCTGACCGCCTCCCCAGAACCTTCGCCCCTTCCAACCGCTCCCTGCCCCTTATCCAACCCCTCCTCCCAGCCCCGGCCCAGCCCCCTTACCATGCTGCTCAGGGCAGCGTGTATGGATGCCGCATGACCCGCTGGAGCTCGCAGCCACATCCCCTTACCATGCCGCTCAAAGCGGCAGGAGCTGCAGAGCTGCCCAGAGCGCTGGCGCCGGCGGTGTGGCGCACTGGGGCTCTGCAAGGTGGGGAAGGGAAATGGGGGAGAAGCCGGGGGAGCCTCCTCCGCTGGCAGCTCAGGCGGGCCGGACAGGATGGTCCCACGGGCTGGATGTGGCCCGTAGACCAGAGTTTGCCAACCCGCCGGCCCCTTTAATAACCGGTTCTACACTGGCTTCTAAATTTAACAACCGGTTCTTGCGAACCGGCTCCAGCTCACCACTGGGCCTGACACACTAATGCACTAATTACCGGTAATAATAGGAACAAAGGCCAGGACAAACAGTGCACAAGAACCAGAAGACAAGTCTGGCTGGACTAACTCAGCCCTCCCAGAACAAATGCAAAGAAAAAACACGAGTAGGTAATTTATCACTTAAAAGCCATATACGGCTCTTATTAGCCCTAACCCACCTCGGGCATGGCTCAGAGCTAGCACCTCCGCTTGGGAACAGCATCTCCGGGAGGTCAGAACTTTGCAAGACGAAAGAGGGAGGGCAAAGCGTTAGTGAATTTTAAAATTACAGCGAAAATACAGGCAGCGCCATCTCCGCCATGTGGCTCCCAGTAGGAACAGTATAGAAAAAATTCAGCATTCAAAAATCATGAGTCAGGCCCCCCAAAATCATGAGATTTTTTTTAAGAGAATCAGTGTTAGATTCTCTTTGTTTACCTTCTGGTTTTGAGCCTTTAGGAATCACATTTTCAAGCTTTCCTCACAGCCAAGTGAGCTAGCAACTTGCTTTAAAGGAGGGGAGGAGGAGGGGCTGAGATTCTGATGTATTCACGTGACTCCTGGAGCTGGGGCTTTAAGGAAAATATAATGCAGTGTTAAAAAAAATGACAGAGCTGGGCAGTGTCATGGATCCAGAGGATCGGTGCTACAGACCCAGCTTTGGAACAGTCTCTAGGAGGAACCGTTCGGTGGGCTAGACCCCCCCAGGGGTCTCACTCTTCCTCCAGGGCAGGGCCCGCTGCCTGACCACCCCCTAGGCTGGACTTCTGGGGCTCCAGCCCCCCTGCCTCACACTGGGAGCTCTGTGCAGCGAGTCCCACTGAGCCAGACTCCCGTGGAGACTTGTGCGCTGTGCAGGGATTAACGTCCCTCAGCCAGCGCTGTCACATCAGTCGGGTTTATTCAGCAGCTGGAGCCCAGCATAGGAAGCCCCAGGTTAGCCCAGAGACCTGAAGGTGAAAGCACAGCCCACGCTGGTCAGCCCAGCCCAGGGCCCAGCCAGGGGAACAGTGAACCCATCTCAGACCTAGTCTACACTAGCAAGTTAGCTCCGTTTAAACTATGTCGGTCAGAGATGTGAAAAATCCACATCCCGCAGTGGGGTTGCTAAGCCGAGCTAAGTCCCCATATAGACAGTGCTAGGTAGGAAGAATTGTAAGTACTGACAGACCCCAGGGCAAGGCTACACTACAAACTCGCACCGATTGAACTGTCAGCAGGGGGTATTGTGGGACGGCCTCTGAAAGGCAGCACCAGTCGATGTAAGCAACGCAGTGTTGACACTGAGGGCTTGTCTACACTGGCAATTAACCCCCCCCCCCACCGAGCGCAGCAAGTTGCAGCGCTGTAAAGCGCCAGTGTAGACAGTGCCCCAGCGCTGGGAGCTGCGCCCCTCGTTGAGGTGGGGAGAGCTCTCCCAGCGCTGCACCACGACCACACAAGGCACATTAAAGCGCTGCTGCGGCAGCCAGTGTAGACAGTGCCCCAGCGCTGGGAGCTGCGCCCCTCGTTGAGGTGGGGAGAGCTCTCCCAGCACTGCACCACGACCACACAAGGCACATTAAAGTGCTGCCGCGGCAGCCAGTGTAGACTAGCCCTGACACTGCATCAACCTCACTACATCGACCTAAGTGCTGCACCTCTCACAGAGTTGGAATTAAGTTGGTGTAGTGGGGGTGTTACATGGTGGGAACTTCATTTTAGGGCATGTCTACACGATGAAATTAGGTTGATTTTATAGAATTCGATCTTTAGCAACCGATTTTATACAGTCAATCGTGCGTGTCCCCACCGAGCGCATTAGGTCGGCGGAGTCCATCCTCAATACCGTGGCTAGCACTGACTCACAGAGTGGTGCACTGTGGGTAGCTATCCCACAGGCCTCCTGCCCCTTGGAATTCTGGGTTAAGCTCCCAATGCCTGATGGGGCAAAAACATTGTTGCGGGTGGGTTTGGGTACATGTCGTCAGTTTCCTCTCCCGCCCTCCTTGAAAGCAACGGCAAACAATCGTTTCACACCTTTTTTCCTGGGTTACCCCTGCAGACGCCATAGCACGGCAAGCATGGAGCCTGCTCAGCTGCACACTGCTTTTGTGACCATTGTAAACACCTCGCGCACTATCCTGTGCAGAGCCTAGCTAGGCGCTGGCAGCATGAGGAAGATTGTGAGGAGGACATGGACACAGATGTTCCTGAAAGCATGGGATGTAGCAACTGGGATATCATGGCGGCATTGGGGCATGTTGATACAGTGGAACGCCGATTCTGGGCCCGGCAAACAAGCACAGACTGGTGGGACCGCATAGTGTTGCAGGTCTGGGATGATTCCCAGTGGCTGTGAAACTTTCGCATGTGTAAGGAACTTTCATGGAACGTTGTGACTTGCTGTCCCCCGCCCTGAAGCACAGGAATACCAAGTTGAGTCCTGCCCTGGTGGGGGAGATGGGAAGGACAAGGCCACATTGCTTATTCTAGCCACACTACAAATCAAAGTTGTTTGAATGACACCCTTCTGTTGCAGGGCCATCCTCTGGAGTTGAGTAGCTGGGTTCCTGGAGCCCCCCCACCCACACATACACACATTCTTGGGCGTCTGGGTGAGGAGGCTATGGAACTTGGCGAGGAGGGTAGGCAGTTACACAATGGATGCAGTGGGGGTCTGTACTCTAGTTGCCTTTCCTGCAGCTCCACCGTATGCCTCATCATGTCCGTTTGCTTCCCCATTGGCCTCAGCATCTCCTCCTGCGTGTTCCGATCACACTCACTGTATGCTTTCCTGGCCTCTGCCACCGAATGCCTCCATGCATTCAGCTGTGCCCTATCAGTGCGGGAGGACTGCATGAGCTCCGAAAACATGTCATCACGAGTGCGTTTTTTCTAACCTGCAATAACCTCAGGGACGGAGTTGATACAGGGAGCACAGAAACATTTGCAGCTGCAGAGGGGGAAAAAGGGAGAGTAGAATTTAAGATGATACATTTCTGAGAACAAAAGGGAGACTCTTTCACAGTGAATCAAGCAATTCACAGCAGACAGCACATGTTTTAGGTACAAGGTCGCATTTTGCCTTTTATATTGAGTGCCTGCTGGTATGGTGACACATCACACACAGCTGGGCAACAGAGTTCAGTTTCCAGGCAGCCATGGTAAGCCAAAGGGTACGTGGGGTTGGCTTCTGCGTTCATAACATGTGGGAATGGTTTTAAACTGCAGCACCCTCCTTTCCCATAGCAACCAATGCCGCTTGGTTTTGCCGTTTAAAAGGAGGGTCTGCAGTTGCCGTTTAAAAGGAGGGGCTGCGGGTTTCGGGGTGGATGTGCAGCACACCTCTCCCCCCACCCTCCCCTGCATGGCTGCATGCGTGGTAAAGTGTCCTACCGTGGAGGACGAAATAAGGCAGCTCTCTCCAGAAACCTTCTGCAAAGCCTTTCAGAGTACTTCTAGGAGAGCTTCATGGAGATGTCCATGGAGAATTCCCGCTCCATCCCCAGACACGTTAACAGACTTTTCCAGTGGCTGTACTGGCCGCAAATGCATCCCAGTTCTTCAGGGCAAATCAAACATTAAACACAATTCCTTTTAACCCCTGTAGTGTAGTTACAAATGGGCATTCACCAGAGATGCCTTCTCCACCTTCAGGGTCCAACACCAAACCCCTCTGCTTCACCTCCTCCAAACTGCTCTCCGCTCCCACACCAAACCACTCTGCTTCACCTCCTCCAAACTGCTCTCCTCCCCCACACCAAACCCCTCTGCTTCACCTCCTCCAAACTGCTCTCCTCCCCCACACCAAACCCCTCTGCTTCAACTCCTCCAAACTGCTCTCCTCCCGCACACCAAACCACTCTGCTTCACCTCCTCCAAGTGCTCTCCGCTCCCACACCAAACCACTCTGCTTCAACTCCTCCAACTGCTCTCCGCTCCCACACCAAACCACTCTGCTTCACCTCCTCCAAGTGCTCTCCGCTCCCACACCAAACCACTCTGCTTCACCTCCTCCAAACTGCTCTCCGCTCCCACACCAAACCCCTCTGCTTCAACTCCTCCAAAATGCTCTCCGCTCCCAGACCAAACCACTCTGCTTCAACTCCTCCAAACTGCTCTCCTCCCCCACACCAAACCACTCTGCTTCAACTCCTCCAACTGCTCTCCTCCCCCACACCAAACCACTCTGCTTCAACTCCTCCAAACTGCTCTCCGCTCCCACACCAAACCCCTCTGCTTCAACTCCTCCAAACTGCTCTCCGCTCCCACACCAAACCACTCTGCTTCAACTCCTCCAAACTGCTCTCCGCTCCCACACCAAACCACTCTGCTTCAACTCCTCCAAACTGCTCTCCTCCCCCACACCAAACCACTCTGCTTCAACTCCTCCAAGTGCTCTCCGCTCCCACACCAAACCACTCTGCTTCAACTCCTCCAAACTGCTCTCCTCCCCCACACCAAACCACTCTGCTTCAACTCCTCCAACTGCTCTCCTCCCCCACACCAAACCACTCTGCTTCAACTCCTCCAAACTGCTCTCCGCTCCCACACCAAACCACTCTGCTTCAACTCCTCCAAACTGCTCTCCGCTCCCACACCAAACCACTCTGCTTCACCTCCTCCAAACTGCTCTCCGCTCCCACACCAAACCACTCTGCTTCAACTCCTCCAAACTGCTCTCCTCCCCCACACCAAACCCCTCTGCTTCAACTCCTCCAAACTGCTCTCCTCTCCCACACCAAACCCCTCTGCTTCAACTCCTCCAAACTGCTCTCCGCTCCCACACCAAACCCCTCTGCTTCAACTCCTCCAAACTGCTCTCCTCTCCCACACCAAACCACTCTGCTTCAACTCCTCCAAACTGCTCTCCTCCCGCACACCAAACCACTCTGCTTCACCTCCTCCAAACTGCTCTCCGCTCCCACACCAAACCCCTCTGCTTCAACTCCTCCAAAATGCTCTCCGCTCCCAGACCAAACCACTCTGCTTCACCTCCTCCAAACTGCTCTCCTCCCCCACACCAAACCACTCTGCTTCACCTCCTCCAAACTGCTCTCCGCTCCCACACCAAACCCCTCTGCTTCAACTCCTCCAAACTGCTCTCCGCTCCCACACCAAACCACTCTGCTTCAACTCCTCCAACTGCTCTCCGCTCCCAGACCAAACCACTCTGCTTCACCTCCTCCAAACTGCTCTCCGCTCCCACACCAAACCCCTCTGCTTCAACTCCTCCAAACTGCTCTCCTCCCCCACACCAAACCACTCTGCTTCAACTCCTCCAAACTGCTCTCCTCCCGCACACCAAACCACTCTGCTTCACCTCCTCCAAACTGCTCTCCTCCCCCACACCAAACCCCTCTGCTTCACCTCCTCCAAACTGCTCTCCTCCCCCACACCAAACCCCTCTGCTTCAACTCCTCCAACTGCTCTCCTCTCCCAGACCAAACCCCTCTGCTTCAACTCCTCCAACTGCTCTCCGCTCTCACACCAAACCACTCTGCTTCAACTCCTCCAAACTGCTCTCCTCTCCCACACCAAACCCCTCTGCTTCAACTCCTCCAAACTGCTCTCCGCTCCCACACCAAACCCCTCTGCTTCAACTCCTCCAAACTGCTCTCCTCTCCCAGACCAAACCACTCTGCTTGAACTCCTCCAAACTGCTCTCCTCTCCCACACCAAACCACTCTGCTTCAACTCCTCCAACTGCTCTCCGCTCCCAGACCAAACCCCTCTGCTTCACCTCCTCCAAACTGCTCTCCTCTCCCAGACCAAACCACTCTGCTTCAACTCCTCCAAACTGCTCTCCTCCCCCACACCAAACCACTCTGCTTCAACTCCTCCAAACTGCTCTCCTCTCCCACACCAAACCACTCTGCTTCACCTCCTCCAAACTGCTCTCCTCCCCCACACCAAACCCCTCTGCTTCACCTCCTCCAAACTGCTCTCCGCTCCCACACCAAACCCCTCTGCTTCAACTCCTCCAAACTGCTCTCCGCTCCCACACCAAACCCCTCTGCTTCAACTCCTCCAAACTGCTCTCCTCTCCCAGACCAAACCACTCTGCTTGAACTCCTCCAAACTGCTCTCCTCTCCCACACCAAACCACTCTGCTTCAACTCCTCCAACTGCTCTCCGCTCCCAGACCAAACCCCTCTGCTTCACCTCCTCCAAACTGCTCTCCTCTCCCACACCAAACCCCTCTGCTTCAACTCCTCCAAACTGCTCTCCGCTCCCACACCAAACCACTCTGCTTCAACTCCTCCAAACTGCTCTCCGCTCCCACACCAAACCACTCTGCTTCAACTCCTCCAAACTGCTCTCCGCTCCCACACCAAACCACTCTGCTTCAACTCCTCCAACTGCTCTCCGCTCCCACACCAAACCACTCTGCTTCACCTCCTCCAAACTGCTCTCCGCTCCCACACCAAACCCCTCTGCTTCAACTCCTCCAAACTGCTCTCCGCTCCCACACCAAACCCCTCTGCTTCAACTCCTCCAAACTGCTCTCCGCTCCCACACCAAACCCCTCTGCTTCAACTCCTCCAAACTGCTCTCCGCTCCCACACCAAACCACTCTGCTTCAACTCCTCCAAACTGCTCTCCGCTCCCACCAAACCCCTCTGCTTCACCTCCTCCAAACTGCTCTCCTCTCCCACACCAAACCACTCTGCTTCAACTCCTCCAAACTGCTCTCCGCTCCCACACCAAACCACTCTGCTTCACCTCCTCCAAACTGCTCTCCGCTCCCACACCAAACCCCTCTGCTTCAACTCCTCCAAACTGCTCTCCGCTCTCACATCAAACCCCTCTGCTTCAACTCCTCCAAACTGCTCTCCTCCCCCACACCAAACCCCTGTGCTTCACCTCCTCCAAACTGCTCTCCGCTCCCACACCAAACCCCTCTGCTTCACCTCCTCCAAACTGCTCTCCACTCCCACACCAAACCCCTCTGCTTCACCTCCTCCAAACTGCTCTCCGCTCCCAGACCAAACCACTCTGCTTCAACTCCTCCAAACTGCTCTCCTCCCCCACACCAAACCACTCTGCTTCACCTCCTCCAAACTGCTCTCCTCCCCCACACCAAACCCCTCTGCTTAAACTCCTCCAAACTGCTCTCCGCTCCCACACCAAACCACTCTGCTTCAATTCCTCCAAACTGCTCTCCGCTCCCACACCAAACCACTCTGCTTCAATTCCTCCAAACTGCTCTCCTCCCCCACACCAAACCCCTCTGCTTCAACTCCTCCAAACTGCTCTCCGCTCCTGTACAGGGTGGAAGGCTCTCATCGTCCTGGGGCTTACATATCTCCCATCGATCACTCTCCTGCTGCCCTCGGCCGTGCTATATCACACCCCCTAGAATGGCATGCAGCCGATCAGAAAGAGCTGTGTCTGGGGCTCTGAAAATAAAGGCCCTGGGTTCATTTCCCCATGACAGCCAGTGCCAGTGCTGAAGTAGGATTCATAAAGATGTTGCAGAAGATTCCTACGTCAGCACAGGCAGTCATGGGGAAATGAACCCAGGGCCTTTAGTCTCCGGTTTCCAGCACTTCGGCTAAAAAGGATCAACGCTCTTAGTAGTAGGCTCTTACCTTTTTTTGTGGACCAGCCACTACAAGGGACAACACGCTTGGCCAGAGAGAAACATCCACTCAGCTGAACTCAAAGGATTGAGCTGAACTGGACTGAACTCCTTCCCACCCGCCTGCCACCTTTCCTCCTTCCCTCTTTCACAGACCCTCCGGCCCCACCCTCCACAGACAGCAACCTCCTTTCGAGCTGTAGTTGCTGGTCCAGCTGTCAATGGAGGGGTGCTTGGGGGCATTAGCCTCTTTGCTTGTGCCTGCTTAGCTGGCATGTGCTCAGGCATGGCCAACACAGCTCTGAACATGGGTGCTGTGCACCATTGCTCGAGGCCACACCCCCACTCTGCCTGTAGGGGCACACCCCTCCTTTGAGACTGACCTTCATAGAGCACCTGGAGATCTGTAGGGGAAAAGCTATAGAATCATAGAATCTCAGGGTTGGAAGGGACCTCAGGAGGTATCTAGTCCAACCCCCCCCCCCCCCCCGCTCAAAGCAGGACCAAACCCAACTAAATCATCCCAGCCAGGGCTTTGTCAAGCCTGACCTTAAAGACCTCTAAGGAAGGAGATTCCACCACCTCCCTAGGGAACCCATTCCAGTGCTTCACCACCCTCCTAGTGAAATTTTTTTTCCTAATATCCAACCTAGACCTCCCCCACTGCAACTTGAGACCATTACTCCATGTTCTGTCATCTGCTACCACTGAGAACAGCCGAGCTCCATCCTCTATGGAAACCCCCCTTCAGGTAGTTGAAGGCAGCTATCAAATCCCGCCTCACTTTTCTCTTCTGCAGATTAAACAATCCCAGTTCCCTCAGCCTCTCCTCGTAAGTCATGTGCTCCAGCCCCCTAATCATTTTCGTTGCCCTCCCCTGGACTCTCTCCAATTTGTCCACATCCTTTCTGTAGTGGGGGGACCAAAACTGGATGCAGTACTCTAGGTGTGGCCTCACTAGTGCTGAATAGAGGGGAATGATCACTTCCCTCGATCTGCCGGCAATACCCCTACTTATACAGCCCAATATGCCGTTGGGCTTCTTGGCAACAAGGGCACACTGCTGACTCATATCCAGCTTCTCGTCCACTATAATCCCCAGGGCCTTTTCTGCAGAACTGCTGCAGGGTTGGCTGCCTCCCAAGTGCCCCGCATGGCTAACAGTTGCTATGCAGTGCTCTGCCCCATTGTCTCCTTCACAGGAGGCCTTACGCAAACTCAACAGCCCAAAGGAAGTTCAAGCATCCCCATGTGGGGTCCAATTCATTAATTCTTCAAGTACACACTGGCCCCCCTGCACCTAGTTCAATGTCTCTCTCCCCGTAGCCGGGGAGCTCCCAGCCCTCTTCCCCAGAGCTGGGCACACTGCAAAGTGTCTGCAAGAGCTACTCTTCTTCCTCCTGTCTGCAGCCAGCGTCTCAGAGCTCTGCTACTGCAGCCTCCTGCGGCTCTTTATAGGGACTGAGCTACTCTCCTTTCGGAAGCGGCCTGGGCTAGCCCTGGGCCCTCCAGCCATTAAGGGATGAGCTCCCCTGTTACAGGGATACGGTGTCTATTTTCTGTAGTGCTCACTCATGCCGGATGAAATTCACCCCTGTTCAGAGAGGACTTAGTCTGCACAAGGGTCATTCCATCTTTGGCGAGCAATTAGCCACCCCCCCACACCTCCTGCTTGTGCCATGGAATAACCACCCCCCTGGGAACATGAGCGCCTCCAAGCTCGAAAGCCCCTATCGCTTTGTACAGCATGGCACTCAGTGCGTGAGCTCAGCCCTTGAACCAGTCATGCCTCACCTGGGCCACAGGTTTGCTGTATTGTTCTGGCACTGCTCCAGCGCTTAGTATAGCAAGTCTTGGACCTCAGTCAAAGGTCACTTTCAAAGCCTGATAAAGAAAGGAATCCACATTACCCTCCCTTAGCTCCTCTCACACGCTCCATAGCACTTACAGGGTAAGGGAGGCAAGAGCCAAGGATAAACACATGACCAATTGTGCCAGCTGGATGGCCTCCACCTCCTGAGGTGAAGGAAATGCTCTGCTTCCATTGCACTAGGCTCTGTGGCTATTGCACATCCAGTATGTCCATGGGGTGGCATTTCAGCCGGCAGGTCTTGCATAGCAGCAGATCCACCATTCATGCCCCCATCAATCTCCTGAGCTCTGCTGCCCCAAACACCCCCAGAACGGCCATGGAAGAAGCATGCTCATCCTCCTGCTGGGTGCAGATTTTCTGCCTTTTCCCCTCCTCACTTCAGTGGAACGGCACTGTTCCTGCTGCCAGTTGGGCCTTAAATCCCCACACAATGGGTAGCCTGTGTTCCTCTGGTGTTCTGCTGTGCCCAGAGGAGCAGAGTCTAAGCAGTATAAGCCAGTGGTGTGCATTGTGGGTGTGCTGGGAGAACCCAGGCCAGCGACTGAGCCGGCAATAGAACCACCCCCTCCTCAGTCCTATTCCAGCAGATGCTGTTTGCTCCATCCTTCCTGAGAACCAACTGGTTTAATTACTACTTGAGCTGCATCCACTCACAGAGGACGGCGATGGGGTGTTTGGCTCAGTGCCACTGCAGCTGGATCAAGGTAAACAGACTTGCTCCAATACACCGGCTCTCCTGTGTGCCGGTTAATGCCTCTGGTGTGAAAGGAGCAGAGATGGAACCAGAGCAAGATTCTGCTCTCCATGAGGCTTTTGAAAGAGGCAAGGCCCTTGACACGAGTCTAGCACCTGCGAGGCTGCTTTGGTTTGTCTGGTACCACCCACCCTCCATTTGTAGTCAATACCTAATGAGTCAACGGAAGGCAAACCACTAAGTCAGCCTTCGAGTGCCCCTAGGGATTGTGCACCAAGCAGCTGCAGGGGAAAGATTTCTGATTTTCCTTTCTGACCTTGGCTGATAAGCAATTTCTTTCCCAAACCAGGAGCTTTCATTCTCCTTATCGCCGCTTGCATAACTGCCACACCTAATAACAATAAATGTGAGCCAAGTGTGGAGAATGTGGGACATTGCGGCATTCATTTTATCAGTGTTACCCTGAGCAGCTAGCCAAAGCCTGGGGCCCTGCCAGCTGTTTCTGTTAAGATGAGAAATTGACAATGGGGCCAGTTATCTTTGATGCAATTCTGTCTCTCTTACAAAGAATGTACCAAGTCCTGCTCCCCTGAGCACAGGAGGAACCAAGCAACAGGAGACAGTTTCTTTGCTCACAATTTCAAGCTCTTTTCAGCAATCCCTCTGCCCAAAAGATCCCTCTCTAACTTCCTATTAGGGTCACGCTTTCTGTGCATGTTCAGCTGAGTCTGGCTTTCTGCTATCACTCTTGTGTTTCTTCCCTTCTCACACACACAGACACTACTGCCCACACCAGAAAATACCCAGGCAATGCCATCTGCACACAGACTCAGGTGTGCCTTTGTTTTGGGCAGGGACATGCCTGTGTTTTGGGTTGCGGCCCATGTTGTTTCTTACATTTGTCCCAAATGAAGGGGACGCGACATTCACGAATTTCAGTGACATTTTGCCAGCCCACAACAATAGATCTCTGGGATTTGGTGTTTCTTGTAGTGCTGGCTAAAAGACAAGAGAGTTAAGTCTGTCCTAGCAGGTACCAAAAGAGAGTGGCTGTTGACAGCCCCAGTTGCAGATACTCTAACTGACACTATAGGGCAGTGCTCTTCACTCTTTTTGAAGTGGGGTCACTTTGGCAAAAACCCTTCAGTGTGAGAGCCACACCAGCTACTAAATTAACCCAGTGCATACAACTCCTTAACGATGTAACGTTACAGAGCCACTCGTGTAACTAGAACAGTCTACTTGTACAATAAAACAATACTCCTTTTATACAATAATAACCAGGAGAATATATGGAATTAAAAAGGCACCTCTGTGAATAAACTTTTTAAGAGCAGAAGAATGCAAAACTTACTTTAAAAACTGGATGATTGAAAGTGTGCCTGTTCCTCCTTGACTTTGTTCATGCAGTATTGGTAATCTGTCGTCGCAAGCCCAGTAAGGCAGTCCAAATGTTCCTTGGTCAATTTGTTCCTCTGTTTTCTTTTCCTCCCTCGGACGGGGTGAGGGCTCTAGGGTGGAGCTGGGGATGAGGGGTTTGGGAGGTGGCTAAGGGCTGGGCAGAGGGTTGGGCTGTAGGGGGGTGAGGGCTCTGGGGTGGGTCAGGGGATGAGGAGTTTGGGGTGCAGGCTGCCCCAGGGCTGGGGCCAGAGGACTCCCCCCAGCCCTCTCCCCGCCAGCAGCAGCTCCGGGGAAGGTGCTTGTCTCTTCCTGCCGGCAGGCAGCACGGAGCTCTGGGGGAGGAGCCCCTGTCTCCCCTCTGGCAGCAGGGAGCTCTGGGGCCAGGGGAGAGGCCCACAGAGCCCTGCACGCCCCAACTTGCTCCCCTCCCCAGTTCCTGCCCACCCCCTACCTCTCTCCTCTCCAGGTCCCTGCTGCGGGGCCCTTTAGAGCTGCTGCCCGGCTATTTGTAGCCTGCCGCGCGGCCGCACAGCTTAGAGGGAAGGTAGCGAGCCGCACTTCGGGTCGCTGGGAGCCGCCATTGGCTTGTGGGCCTTGCACTGATATAGGTGCTCATTGCCCCACTAACGCAGGGGCAGGAATCTGACTGGTCCTATGGTGAGCGGGGGAAGACACCAGCTTGAAACCTTGGCCTTTTAGGCAAGAACTGTCATAAACAAAGAGCTGGGAATCAGTTACAAGCTGAGACTCTGACTGACGGGCCAGAGATTGAGAGGCACTGACTGCAGCTGCAGCCAGCTCAGTACTGTGGGGACGTGACCGAGGAAAGGCTAATGCACGGGGATGAGAATGTGTGCACAGGCCCTTTGTTGTTTTAACCCATTTCCTCCGTGTTGTATCCTCGGGATAAACACATCGGACTTGGTTTGGAACACGTTCTTTCTCCGGCACTGCACTTTCATACTGGTCATGGTCAGTCAGAGGGAAATCTAAGCAGGAGCCAAAACCCAGGTGGAGCTGATGAGGTACTAGGATAGTGAACAAGTGTTCTTTGACCTGGCAGCCCTGTGTGAAAGGGGGGCATTGCGGGATTCCACCCTAAGAGAAGTACAGGCGTGGACCCGTCATTTGGCAAGGGGATTGAATGAGAGGTCAAAGACACAGCTTGTCCTCAAGAGTAACAACTGGTTATAAAATTATATAGCCCCGGTGTTTGCTTGCATGATCTCTGGCTGTAAATTTCCACCAAGGGAATAATATGCAATATGGCCCATTGTTTATCTTGGTCCTGCTTCTCCCACCTTGATCAGATGTCAGGGCACAGAATAAACAGGAGGGACTCATCAGCATTTTCAAATTTGGAATAACTCAATCGATTCCCCTTTAACACTGTTCCTTCCCAGAGTGTAGAATCATAGGGCCAGATTGTCGGCTATGCCATTCCTGGAGCAGGGATTGGGTGGGGCTGGGAAAGAGAGCCTTAAAACACCTTTGCACTTTGCCTCGTCTGGGACCTGCCCCCCCCCGTGTAAATTGGAGAAATCTCAGGGTTATTCTAATTTATGGTCCCGCGTGCTGCAAACCAGAGAACACCTATAGTGCAGTGCATTCTGACCACACCCCGCCTACGCAGCAGAGCAGCCCTTTCGCCAGTCAGCGAGGTATCCCAGGACGTGTTATTGCCCTTGTTCAGATCCTCTGGATAGACAGTCACCAGGCCACTGTGTTTGGGTCCCACATGCTTTAAGCTTCCCTGAGTCTGAGCAGAATCCAGGCTCTGGATTCTTAGGCACACGTTTGGATGCAGATTCTCTTTCTAGCACCCCCTTTGAAGAGCTAAGACCCCAGAGTTCAATTGCCTAGGTCCTGAAACCTCTTCTTGCTCCCCCAGACTCCCCAGTTGCTTAAGCAAACCCTCCCCCAGAGCTCCAGTCTGGCTCATGGTTCACTGCTTCAGGAACACATGCAGGGTGAACAGGGGTGGCGGGTTTGTATAATTTTTGGTGGTGCCCAGAACAGGTCCAACTCCCACCCCGCACACACCTGCCTTGTAAGCCGATATATTTTTTAAAATAATGTAAAAATGTGAGGGCTCTGGAGTGGGGCTGGGAATGAGGGGTTTGGGGGTGGGAGGGGCTCAGGCAGAGGGTTGGAGTGCAGGCTGCAGGGTGGGGATGAGGGGTTTGGGGGTGGGAGGGCTCAGGCAGAGGGCTGGAGTGCAGGCTGCAGGGTGGGCGGGGATGAGGGGTTTGGGGGTGGGAGGGGCTCAGGCAGAGGGTTGGAGTGCAGGCTGCAGGGTGGGGTGGGGATGAGGGGTTTGGGGGTGGGAGGGCTCAGGCAGAGGGTTGGAGTGCAGGCTGCAGGGTGGGGTGGGGATGAGGGGTTTGGGGGTGGGAGGGGCTCAGGCAGAGGGTTGGAGTGCAGGCTGCAGGGTGGGGGGATGAGGGGTTTGGGGTGGGAGGGGCTCAGGCAGAGGGTTGGAGTGCAGGCTGCAGGGTGGGGTGGGGATGAGGGGTTTGGGGGTGGGAGGGGCTCAGGCAGAGGGTTGGAGTGCAGGCTGCAGGGTGGGGTGGGGATGAGGGGTTTGGGGGTGGGAGGGCTCAGGCAGAGGGTTGGAGTGCAGGCTGCAGGGTGGGGCGGGGATGAGGGGTTTGGGGGTGGGAGGGGCTCAGGCAGAGGGTTGGAGTGCAGGCTGCAGGGTGGGGCGGGGATGAGGGGTTTGGGGGTGGGAGGGCTCAGGCAGAGGGTTGGAGTGCAGGCTGCAGGGTGGGGGATGAGGGGTTTGGGGGTGGGAGGGGCTCAGGCAGAGGGTTGGAGTGCAGGCTGCAGGGTGGGGCGGGGATGAGGGGTTTGGGGTGGGAGGGGCTCAGGCAGAGGGCTGGAGTGCAGGCTGCAGGGTGGGCGGGGATGAGGGGTTTGGGGGTGGGAGGGGCTCAGGCAGAGGGTTGGAGTGCAGGCTGCAGGGTGGGGTGGGGATGAGGGGTTTGGGGGTGGGAGGGGCTCAGGCAGAGGGTTGGAGTGCAGGCTGCAGGGTGGGGTGGGGATGAGGGGTTTGGGGGTGGGAGGGCTCAGGCAGAGGTTGGAGTGCAGGCTGCAGGGTGGGGATGAGGGGTTTGGGGGTGGGAGGGGCTCAGGCAGAGGGTTGGAGTGCAGGCTGCAGGGTGGGGTGGGGATGAGGGGTTTGGGGGTGGGAGGGGCTCAGGCAGAGGTTGGAGTGCAGGCTGCAGGGTGGGGTGGGGATGAGGGGTTTGGGGGTGGGAGGCTCAGGCAGAGGGTTGGAGTGCAGGCTGCAGGGTGGGGCGGGGATGAGGGGTTTGGGGGTGGGAGGGGCTCAGGCAGAGGGTTGGAGTGCAGGCTGCAGGGTGGGGCGGGGATGAGGGGTTTGGGGGTGGGAGGGGCTCAGGCAGAGGGTTGGAGTGCAGGCTGCAGGGTGGGGATGAGGGGTTTGGGGGTGGGAGGGGCTCAGGCAGAGGGTTGGAGTGCAGGCTGCAGGGTGGGGCGGGGATGAGGGGTTTGGGGGTGGGAGGGCTCAGGCAGAGGGTTGGAGTGCAGGCTGCAGGGTGGGGCGGGGATGAGGGGTTTGGGGGTGGGAGGGGCTCAGGCAGAGGTTGGAGTGCAGGCTGCAGGGTGGGGCGGGGATGAGGGGTTTGGGGGGTGGGAGGGGCTCAGGCAGAGGGTTGGAGTGCAGGCTGCAGGGTGGGGCGGGGATGAGGGGTTTGGGGGTGGGAGGGCTCAGGCAGAGGGTTGGAGTGCAGGCTGCAGGGTGGGGCGGGGATGAGGGGTTTGGGGGTGGGAGGGCGCAGGGAGGGGGGTGGAGTGCAGGCTGCAGGGTGGGGCGGGGGATGGGGGGGGTGGGGGTGGGAGGGGCTCAGGCAGGGGTTGGAGTGCAGGCTGCAGGGTGGGGCGGGGATGAGGGGTTTGGGGGTGGGAGGCTCAGGCAGAGGGTTGGAGTGCAGGCTGCAGGGTGGGGCGGGGGATGAGGGGTTTGGGGGTGGGAGGGGCTCAGGCAGAGGGTTGGAGTGCAGGCTGCAGGGTGGGGTGGGGGATGAGGGGTTTGGGGGTGGGAGGGGCTCAGGCAGAGGGTTGGAGTGCAGGCTGCAGGGTGGGCCGGGGGCCCGCTCCGGTCCAGGAAGCCTCCCTCACCTCCCTGTGGTGGGGGAGGGGGGCTGCCATCACATGTGTGCTTCCTCCCCTGCTACTGCCCCTCACTGTAGCCTCACTGGGGGTGGGGGATGGGACTGCCTCTTGCCCAGCATGGGGCAGGAGTGGGGACTGCAGGGGGCGGGTCTTGTGCTGGTGGAGGGTCCCGCCGGAAAAGGGAAGGGGCCCTCCATCCAAGGCGGAAGGGCACAGGCAGCCTGCCCTGGCACTAGTGGTGGGAGGCGCTAGGACCCTGCGGCAGCAGTTGATGCCAGGAGCTGGCAGAGCAGAGCACAGCGCAGAGCTGCAGGGGGCAGCCACCTGCTGCCCAGGGCACAGGCAGGGACGCTTGGGGGAGGCACGTGGGGGCAGCAAGTGGGGCTGAACAGTGGTGGAGCCAGGCCCCTGGGCCCTGAATATTGCTGGAGCACGGGCACCATGGGCCCATATAACTCGCTGCCCTGTAGGTGAAGCAAACAGACGCAGGCTTTGCAGAGAGTAACTATAAGTGATCACTAGTTTAGACAGCACAAGAGATATTACAGATCCATACAAAATAAGAAACACCTGTACCCCCATTCTCTGCTTCTGCTTCCTCACCACTCTGAGCATTTTTGGGGGGTTGGTAAGAGTCAGGGAGCCCCGCTCCTGCATATGACTTCTCCAAATCATGGAGTCTCTCTCTGACCTCTGCTGTCAGTTTCCTTCAGCTTGGCTGGGCCTGTAGACTTCTTCCTAAGCGCCTCCTTTTGTTTCCCCTTCTCTCTCCCCCCTCCATGTTTTTAAAGGGATGGCCCAACACCTCAGCCTCTGAGGAAATTCCACTGCTCCAGAAACCCCTTCCTGCAGACCACCTGGCGTAACTGGATCCTTCCCACTCAGGCATCCCCATTCTCCTGCCAGAGCAGAGTCAATACAATATTCACAACTCCTTTTGTTTGTTCTGTAGCTTCTCCAGGCAGCAGGGTGTGTGGCAGGTGACAGGGCCCTGGTCAGCCCATGGCTGGTTAATTCCCAGAGAGGGCTGGAGCTGGACACAGAGTTCATAAAATGCATCAGAATTCATAAGATGTCATGTCCATAGAAAGATCATCATAGGACGCCATTTCCACCCATGCTGAGGCCTCTGCAGGCTGCCAGTGTAAGTGAGCCATAGGCCCTACGTCGGCAATCTCTTCTCACTGTGTCCCTCACTCATTCTCCTAACCCTCTTTGGACTCTTATACCATGGCCGCCCATCGTGTGGCATCCGAGCACTGTGTGCAATTAGGAAATTAACATTTCTGCAGCATCGCCAACCCCAAGAACTCAAAAATCAGGAGCGGACCCCCCCCCCCTCCACCCCAGATCATCAGACTGGCTTAAAATCAGGAGATCTGAAAAATACTGAATTCCAGGTTCTTTTCCTTGCCTGTCTGTGGTGGAGCGCTGGGGGGCGGGGGGTGTCAGGGTTTCAAGTTTTTCTCCACAACCAGCAGAGCTCGAAATGTTTTTCTTTATGAAGTGAACGCTGGTATGACTCCAGGGGATAGCGCTATACGTAGCTGCTGGAACGAGGGATGCTGGGGCCGGGGGGCTGCTGCACCCTCTGGCCTGAAGTGGTTTCCATTCTATAGTTTACAGTTTGGTTCAATGGCTCTCAGCACCCCTACTGTACACGTTGTGCCAGCATCCTTGGGGCTCTACGGGATATCTTAAGAATTGGCTACATTGTTTCTGGACATTTTTGATCTTACCTAAAAGACAAGACAACCACAACTGGACAGATCACAGGCAGGAATGGTGCATCTGGCAGGGGGTGCCTCCCTCCAGCCTCCCCATCTCAAAGAAGCTCCCAAGTCTCTGTCCCTCTTTGACCATGTGCTCCAGCTGGGCAATTCTAGAGCCTCCCCACAGCCAGGCCTCTGTGTAGAGAGTCCATTGTTACAGGGGCTGGGCTGGTAGCTGAGAGAGAAGCAAAGCTCCTGGCACTAGATTGCTCTGCGCTGGCTTCTGAGCCATCATCAGGTCATTCAGCTCCAGGGCAAACCCTGCTATCACAGGGAGGTTCCACCATGAGATGAGGGTCACAATCCAAATTGGAGTTCACAGCTGGGTACAGGCATATCCCGTTCTCTCACATCCTTATTCAAGCAAACTGTGGTATTTTGCAGACTGTGTTGAAACTGCAAGTTGTCACCTTGATAGTGTATATCGGGGTGGAAGGTAGGGGGTAGTTTGTGTCCTGCTTTCAGGCCAAGGGGCACTGTAGCAAAGCCTGAGGTCAGACCCAGCCTGGAAAGAACGATCCTTTAAAGCAGGGTGGGGTAAGTTGTGTCGTGCTGCCTCAGGGAGCAGCCTGTTTTCTCTCTCCCTGTGTATTTGGGTTCTTATGTGCTCTGAATTCTATGAAATACAGTTGTGTTAGGTTGTAACCTTCCAGCAAGAGTATTTATGTGTTTATCTAACTTCTCAGTATGTATGTCATGGACATAGCATAAACTCCTCATTCTCCACTGCTTTGCCCCTCATAGAGAAAGAGGGAAAGGTCAGGGTGTGCTGGTGAAGGGGAGGGGAAATGGGGGGACAAGCGAGAGAGAGAGAAGGTCAGCTGGTAGAGAAAGAGGAGGCAAGGTATCCTGTGTAGCTTAAACCAGAGGGATGGGGAGAAGGCACGGGGGACCTGGTACATTCGCTAACACATATGCTACTAGCCTGGGGAAAAGGTGATTGAACCTGCAGTCCAAGTGCAGCTATATGTTAGAGGGTTTCCCTTCACCCCCTCCCCTGCTTCTTGTCATGCACACAGAAAGCAGAAGACCAGAAGTATGAAGTGCAGGCAATGCGATGTTTATTGGGGTTAGTTCCAAGCAAGCATCTCTATAGCTCTACACGCCAGCAGAGTCTGTTTCCCAGAGTTACGTTCCCAGCTCTGATGCCACAGAGCATTGCCTGTGTCCCTATTTCCCAGCTCCTCCATACCTGCAAGGCACGTGCCTCATCACACATCTTACAACTTATGGTCATGTTCCGGTCTGGAGGGTTGTGAGTCTGGGTTCTTCATCCCACCTCTTTTGTATTCCATGGGAGGGGTAAGGAGTGAGGTTGTGCCAGGCTTTTCTTTCGCCTTTAGTGTGTCTTATGCCTCCCCCGCAACCACCTCGCCCCGCCTAACTGGTTGCTTGACCTTGGCTTGAGAGAGGAGCCAGGCAGCCTTCCACTGTATGCTTATATATAAAAAAATTATAAAGATGATGTTTAAATAATAAAAAAAATGGTACAGAGTTTAAGTGTAGACATTTCTGGTTATAAGGGAATAACGTACAGATTATCAGGGGTGCGAAGTTCGGTTTAAGAACGGCTGGTGAAAGGAATATATAATCTGCAATATCCCCAACTGGGGGTAAAAGGTTAATGGGTCAAAGTACAGACGTTGAGATATGAGGGTATGTTGTTCACATAATGGCTATATTCAGGTGTGGAGTATAGTGAGTGGATACGATGATGAGGATGGATTGACCCTCATCTGGTGAGATTTAACGGTCAGTGAGTTTATGGTTCCAGTTCATATGGTCCATAAAGTCTCTCGGTCCCTTTCTCGTAGTTGATGGATGATGTCGCACTGGTTCACGCCTCCTGGTACTGTCGGTGGCCGGTGATGTGTTCGGTGTAGATGTCCCTGGACCATCGAATGGTGTCTGAGACCATGAGGTGCCTCATGAGCCGTGCGTAGGATCGACCGATCCTGCAGGTCCACAGCACACGCTCATTGCAGGGCCCCAGGCGCCCAGGGCTCCGATGATCAGGGCATCCATCTGCACCTCATAGCCCTTCGCTCTCAGGGTGTTGGCCAAGGGAGCGTACTTTTCCAGCGTACAAGCTCAGGCTTCGCGAAAGGCCGGGGTCCTGTTCTCAAAGAAGACTGTGATGGCGATGAGGATGATCTTTTTCTGGGCTGATGACGACGTCAGGTTGCAGCTGGCTTTCGGTACCTGGGATGGCGCAGTTCATGGCGACCTCCCCCAGGCGCGGTGCGATGGCTTTCACCAGGCAGTTCTGGATGGCGTTGTGGTGCAGCTGCCAGGCTCTGGAGTGGGGCTTGCAGCTGCACAGGACATGGGGCAGGGTCTCGTTGGAGTAGCTGCACTTCCTGCAGCGCTTGTCTTGGTTCCCGTGGCGGAAGGTTCCGTTGAGCGGGACGCAGTTGCGCTGGGCATGGTGGATGAACCACCAGTTGGCGAAATGGGTGAAGCCACCCCCGGCGAGGAAGTGGTTGCTGGCATCCCATTTGCTGGTCAGCTTGAAGGCTTTACCCTGGTCCGGTTTATGCTTCAGGGTTTCCACATCCAGCACACTCCTACCAGACCCTGTAACACTTTTAACTGTTCTTACCTGTTCCCATTATACTAACAAACCCGTCTGGCCAGGCAGAAGCAACACACACAGTGTCTTTGTCCTTCACACATATTAATACAAGAGAGAAGAGCATCAAAAAGTCAAACCCAAAATTCTATCTCAGGCTGACAAACAGGCCCAGATACTAACACTGGGGGCAACATGGAGAGTGAGCAGAGGGGAGTGTGGCTGGGAAGCACTGCCGCCCCAGGGGAAGGGGGACACTGACCTGGCCTGACCCCCATTCACTGCCCTGGGAAAGGCCAGCCCACGTGCCCTAGTGAGACCTCTTTCTTCCCGTGCCTGGGAGAGTGAGCAGCATGGGCTAAGTGCTGCTCTCCCTCAATCCGGCAGCGAAAACCTGCCCCACCAGGGCAGTAACTCCATGCCCACCAGGAGGGCTGCCCAGGGCAGGGCAAGTGGGGCAATTTGCCCCAGGCCCCGGGCCCCGCAGGGGCCCCTCAAGCCCTGGCCTGGTGGTGGTCCAGGTCTTCGGCGGCATTTCGGCGGCGGGGGGGCCCTTCAGTCGCTCCGGGTCTTTGTCGGGTGAGTACAAGCGCCGCTTTGCCCCAGGCCCCCTGACTCCTCTGGGTGGTCCTGCCCACCAGCTGTATGTGGGTGTAGCTGAGAGTGGGGTAGGGCCCTGGGAACACACACAGTGACAATAACCTCACTCCCCTAGACGTTCCCTGGGGAGGAGGGGTAGCTCAGTGGTTTGAGCACTAGCCTGCTAAACGCAGGGTTGTAAGTTCAATCCTTGAGGGGGCCACTTAAGGATTTGGGGCAAAAATCTGTCTGAAGATTGGTCCTGCTTTGAGCAGGGGCCTGGCCTAGATACCTCCTGAGGCCCCTTCCAACCCTGAGATTCTATGATTAACAGGAGATGGACCAGGGCAATGACCCAAGCTCCAGTGCATCACTGGCTGGGGAGATCCATGGTCAGTTTTGCTCCCCTTGCCCAGACGAGTGCCAGTGAGCAGCAGCAACCTGAACTCCACAGCCTCTTGCTGGGCCAGCGGCCCTTCCATCCTCCTGCCCAAGGGCCTGCATTTCATGAGCAGCTCGTCACTATGGGGCCTGCACCTGCCCACGTGCCCTCAGCCACGGACACTTGGGGCCAGAGCATCATGGAGACTCGAGAAAGGAGCCTTTGTTCTCCCATCATACATAAGAATCCAGGCACGGGTTGCATGGAGACGCACAGGGAGAGATTAAAATTAAATGAGGAACAAAAGAAAGAGGCATTTGAGAAGCGCTCGGACCTCCCAGCAAGGCTGGCTGTCTCCCAGCAGGGAAGGTGGTAATTTTCCACTCCATGTTATGAGCAGGGAGTGGGGATCTACAAGTGCCCAAGAACAACCTCAGTGTTCCTCCAAAGCCAGCGCAGCTCTGCCTGGTAAACAGGGGCGGCTCTAGGCACCAGCGGGCCAAGCGCCCGCTTGGGGCGGCATCCTGGGGAGGGCGTCATTTGGCTCCGGTGGAGCTCCCGCCGGCATGCCTGCGGCAGGTCCACCGGAGCCCGGGACTAGCGGACCTGCCGCAGTCACGCCTGCGGCGGGTCCCGTCTTCCCGCGGCTCCGGTTGAGCTCCCGCAGGCATGACTGCGGCAGATCCGCTCGTCCCGTGCTCCGGTGGACCTGCCGCAGGCATGCCGGCGGGAGCTCCACCGGAGCCAAATGCCGCCCTCCCCAGGACGCTGGAGCCGCGGGAAGAGGGGACCCGCCGCGGGACTGGGGAAGGGCGGCGCAGCGCTCCGCGCTGCTTGGGGCAGCCTACTTTGTAGAGCCGCCCCTGCTGGGACCCATCCCACACACCGGCGGGGTTCCGATTATTACGGTTGTTTCTGTTATGGGAGCACCTCGGGGCTGGATCCAGGCCCCGCTGGGCTAGGCACAGGTCCCTGCTATGGAGAGCTCACCCCGACACACAGGAGCCTGCAGGGGGGTGAAGCAGGCAAACCAGGTGGGTGTGGGTTGGAAGAACAATAGCACAAAATGAGGTTTGCAAGCAAAACTGTCTGCTGTGCAGGGGCTGTCCTGATGAGTCAGTGAGCAGGGGCGCCATTTAGAGGGGGCCAGCCCTCCCCCCACAAGTTTCGTACGGGAGGTCTACTCAGCCTAGCCCCAGACCGAGCTGTTCACTGCAAGACAGCTTGAGGGTGATCTGTGACGAGTTCTGAAGCTGGGAGTGATTATAAACAGAGGCAGGGTGATTCCAATAACTAAAGGCTTGTCATTAAATGAAGGCTCATTAGAGGATGCTGAAAGCACTGGCAGGCACTCCCGTTAAACCATAGGAAACAAAGCGTAGGGACAAGTGGTGAGAACGGAGCGAGGTAAATAGTGGTGTCCCCCAGGGTCTGTACTGGGCCCAGTCCTTTCAACATATTTCTAAATGATCTGGGAAAAGGGGCAAACAGTGAGGTGGCAAATTTTGCAGATGATACAAAATTACCCAAGACAGTTAATTCCCAGGCAGACTCAAAGAGCTACAAAAGGATCTCTCAGAACTGGGTGACTGGGCTACAAAATGGCAGATGAAATTCAATGTTGATAAATGCAAAGTGATGCACATTGGAAAACAGAATCCCAACTCTACTACTCCTGGGGGAATTCTGTGCCCTGGCAGGGGGGCAACCTTCTGCAGACTTCTTGGCTCCCCCAGAGAAAAATGGGGGGCAAAGAAATCTGTGGGGAACACACACCCCTTCCTTAGCAGCTCAGGAGCATCTGCTGGGAGCAGCGGGCAGCAGAGAGCAGATCACCGCGGGGGGATGAGGGAGGCTGGGCGTGTGTCTGTGGAGAGACGTTAAGAGGATTGGGCTGGGCACGTGCCTGTGTGCGAACCAGTGAGAGAGACTTAGGGCTTGTCTATATAACAAGGGAGGAGGAATAGCTCAGTGGTTTGAGCATTGGCCTGCTAAACCCAGGGTTGTGAGTTCAATCCTTGAGGGGGCCACTTAGGGATCTGGGGCTAAAAATTGGTCCTGCCTAGTGAAGGCAGGGGGCTGGACTCAATGACCTTTCAAGGTCCCTTCCAGTTCTAGGAGATTGGTATATCTCCAATTATTACCTAACCCCTCTGCCAGGCTGAATTGATAGTGATAGCAGCAAGGGCCGGGTTCAATACATAGGGGTCCCTTCCCCCCAAACCAGCTCAAGCCCCCACCCAGTGACCTGGGAAAATCTTACACACACCCCTGGGTGCCTCAAGGAGGCAATACTTCCCCTCTCACAAGCACAGACTCTTGGTGTAACAGAAAAGGTTTAATTACATGAGATAAACAACAAGCATTAAATTGGGAAAATACCTCAACTAGAGTTCACAGGTCAAACTGTGAGCAAAGACCCACCCCAGCAAATTGGGCTGTGTCCTTCTCTCTGGGCCCTTGAGTCCAGCAACCCCCAACTCACCCACAGTCCCAAAGGTCCCACAATCCAAAAGTCTCTGTCCCGGGTCAGTGTAGCCCCAGAGTTCGAGAGTCTATCTGCAGAGGTCCCCCTCCCCAGCCTGGGTAGAAAAGGGCACCTTACGTGGTTCGGGACCAACTGCCCTGCCTCTTCGTGGGGTTCTGCTTCCACCAGCCGTCCCCGCAAACAGCTCAGCTCCGCTTGCTCTGTGGGCTGCTCCACTCAGCCAGCTGCTCTGGTCCACCAGCTGTCCTGTGATCCACTCCAGCCGTCCTCGCGAGCTGCTTGGCTCCACTCACCCAGGGCTGCACAAACTGCTCCACTCCGCTCTGCCAGCTGCTCTGCTCCACGGTATTGCTTCAGCCTCCCCCACTAGTTAGCACAGTACTCAGTGCTCTCAGCTCAGCAAGTCCAGCTCTTCAGTGATTTCAGCTCATAGTAGGGGAGCCCCAGTGCCAGTGAGTTCAGCTCAGTAACCTGTATCTAGATTCTTAAGGGAATCAAAAATTAACTCTGACATTCCACAGTGGAGAGAGACATAGGTGGAACTGGTGCTTCTGGCTCACACAAGGAGCTTATAGCACCAAGTACATATATATGTCCCCAGCCTCTCTCTTTTCAATGGGTTTTGGAACCCATGTCCCTTGTCTAGCAAGTGCTATTTAGTTGATAATTAAACCCTCTATCATAAGACAGTTTTGTAGTTCCTCATTTACTTAATCAGGGTGACAACATTTCGTTCCTCCTGCCCCAATAACAACGAAATTGGGGGTCCCACAGCTGTGAAAATAACCATCCCAGGCTGCTGTAAATTATGCTAAGTGGGGTGGGAGTGCCAATGCAAATAACTGAAATGCCAATGCAAACACTTGAAACTTCTTTCCGCACTCCCCATAATTTACCACCAGATGTCAGGGTGGGGCTCATCCTGACTCTGCTTACATCTACACTAACACTTTACAGCGCAGCAACTTTCTCGCACAGGGCTGTGAAAAAATACCTCCCCGAGCACTGCAAGTTTCAGCTGTAAAGCGCCAGTGTAGACAGTGCACCAGCGCTGGGAGCTGCACCCCTCATGGAGGTGGGTTTTTTAGAGCGCTGCTCTCCCAGAGCTTGGCCGCGACCACACAAGCCGCTCCTCGCTGTTGTGCATCCTGGGCTTGGAGGCGTGGGGCTGTGTGAAGCAGGATCTGTCCCTGAGGCAGAGCAGAAATGTAACAACTAATCAGGCAGGCTGCTAATGTTCCCATTGTTAGTGAATTGTTCCCATTCTTAGGGCATGGCTACACTTGCAGATGTAGAGCGCTGTGAGTTAAACCCGCCTTCGGAGAGCGCAGTAGGGACAGCACTGCAGTCTGTTCACACTGACAGCTGCCAGCGCACTGGCGTAGCCACATTAGCAGCTCTTGCAACAGCCACAGAGAGCAGTGCATTGTGGTAGCTACCCCAGCATGCAAGCAGCTGCAACGTGCTTTTCAATGGGGGGGGGTGAGTGGAGAGTGACAGAGAGTGTGTTGTGTGTATGTGTGGGGAGAGAGAGTGGGTTTTGGGGGGGCTAAGAGCATGTCAGCATGCTGTCTTGTAAGTTCAGACAGCAGCAGATCCCTCCTCCCCCCACCTCTCTCTCTCACACAGCATTCCACAGTAATGGCTTGCATGCCCGCTGTCAGAAACAGAGCTTTGAAAGGGCATTTCCGCATTCCTACAGGAGTTCAAAACAATGACAAGAGTGGCCACTTGACTTAAGGGGATTATGGGATGTTTCCGGGGGCCGATCAGAGTGCAGTAACACAACACCTCGTTCACATTGACGCCCGCGTGTTGTAGCCAAGGCACAGCAAACGTTATTCCTCTCGCCGAGGTGGCGAACCAGCCACGGAGTCAGAGCGCTCTACAGGCCTTGTCATTGTGGCCAGGGAGTGAGCTAGGGCACCCGGGGCTCCTTTATTGCGCTGTAACTCGCAAGTGTAGCCAAGCCCTTAGTCAATTAAGGCTCCTTTCCCTTGCCAGAGTGGTGTAAGAGAATCCTCAGCTAGAAGGTCTCTGTGTTTTCTTGCTTTTTTTCCTGTGCCAGAGAGGCAGGATGGGGTTAGGTGACCGCTCAGATCTATTTTACTTACCCATTAAAAAAAAATGCAGGACAATGATTAGCAAAAGTGTCTGACTTTCATATGTGAAAGGCTGAGCAATTTAAAGCAGCATTCTACTTTACAGAACACCAAACACCAAAATAAAAGTAATGTAATTTAAATGAAAATCCAGTATTATAACTGGAATGCAGGGTCTTGGTTACCAAGTATTTGTAACTTAACTTTCATGTGTTTAGGAAATGCTGAAGAGTTACTGTGATTTTTTTTTTCTGTGTGGTAGTTTAAATAAATTACCAAAATAAGTGAAACTGGTGATTATATTGCATTATTTTGACCAATAAAATATGCAGAATTTTGGTGCAAAATTTTAGATTTTTTGGCATAGAATTCCCCCAGGAGTACTATTCATACAAAAATTATGGGGTCTAAATTAGCTGAACCCATCAATAAAGAGATCTTGGAGTCATTGTAGATAGTTCTCTGGAAGCATCTGCTCAATCAAAAAAGCAAACAGAATGTTGGGAATCATTAGGAAAGGGAGAGATAATAAGATAGAAAATATCAGATTGCCTTTGTATAAATCCACGGTACGCTCACATCTTGAACACTGCGTGCAGATGTGGTCGCCCCATCTCAAAAAAGATCTATCGGACTTGGAAAAGGTACCGAGAAGGGCAACAGAAATTATTAGGGGTATGGAACAGCTTCCATGTGAGGAGAGATTAAAAAGACTGGGACTTTTCAGCTTGGAAAAGAGACGACTAAGGGGGGATAGAATAGAGGTCTATAAAATCATGGCTGGTATGGAAAAATTGAATAAGGAAGTGTTATTTACTCCTTCACATAACACAAGAACCAGGGTCACCCAATGAAATTAATAGGAGCAGATTTCAAATAAACAAAAAATGGTATTTCTTCACAGTCACTCTGTGGAACTCTCTGCCAGGGGATCAGGGGCGGCTCCAGGCCCCAGCACGCCAAGCGCGTGCTTGGGGCGACATGCCGCGGGGGGCACTCTGCCAGTCGCCGGGAGGGCGGCAGGCGGCTCCGGTGGACCTCCCACAGGCATGCCTGCGGAGGGTCCGCTGGTTGCACGGTTTCAGTGGAGCATCCACAGGCACGCCTGCGGGACGTCCACCGGAGATGCGGGACCAGCGGACCCTCCACAGGCACGTCTGCGGGAGGTCCACCGGAGCTGCAGGACCGGCGACCGGCAGAGCGCCCCCCGCGGCGTGCCGCTGTGCTTGGGGCGGCGAAATGGCTAGAGCCGCCCCTGCAGGGGATGTTGTAAAGGACAAAACTATAACAGGGTTTCAATAAGAACTAGATAAATGCATGGAGAATAGGTCCATCAATGGCTATTAGCCAGGTTGGGCAGGAATCCAACACCATGTTCTCAGGTCCGGCTCCAGCTTTTTTGCTGCCCCAAGTGGCGAAGCGGGAAAAAAAAAAGTTAAAGCCGCGATCAGCGGCACTTCAGTGGCAGCTCTACCACGCCGCTTCATTCTTCGGTGGCAATTCGGCGGCAGGTCCTTCCCTCCGAGAGGGACTGCGGGACTCGCCGCCGAAGACCCGGACATGCCGCCCCTTTCCATTGGCCACCCAAGCACCTGCTTCGTTCGCTGGTGCCTGGAGCCGGCCCTGCATGTCCTGCGTGTCCCTCACCTCTGTTTGCCAGAAGCTGGGAATGGGCGACAGGGGATGGCTCACGCCATGACTGCCTGTTCTGTCACTCCCCCTGGGGCACCTTGCACTGGCCACTGTTGGCAGACAGGGTACTGGGCCTGGGCCTGGATACCTTCGGTCTGACCCACGCTGGCCATTCTGATGTTCTTCACTTAGCCCCTTTTGAAGTATTTCCCCTCCGGTCTCATTGCCAATGCTCCCGCGAGGGGCTCCGGCCGCTTGCTCCAGACAAGAAGGTCACGGCTTGATGCCTCTCGCTCTTTTTTAATTCGTTCCTCCCCCGGGGACCAGCCTCAGTAACTCCTCTCCAGCCTCGGGGCCTACACCCTGCTGATGCTGGCAGCCTGTCCCCCGGTGCCTCTTTAGCCCAGCTAAGCCGATTTAGCTCATTTATCTTCCCTCACAAGCCAGCCCCCTCCTGACCCTGGACTAGGGTTAGGTCTGTGGTCTGAACTCCCATGGTAACACAGGCCGATCATGTTGGTTCCCTTCCACCCTGGGGGCAATGCCACTGAAGTCAGTGGCGTTGCACCAGGGACGAATCTGGCCCAATGGTCAGAGCCACACTGGGGGATTCTGGCCTCACTGTGAGCCCTCTCCAGATTACCCCAAGCGTGCACTGCCATATTGTACTGCAGACTCAGGCACCCTGAGCCACCTTTCCAAGCCACGTATCTCCATGCTGAGACACCCGAATACATGGTTGGATCTCCACCAGGGCCGACGAGAGGTGGGGGAAGCCGGTACAAATTACCGGGGCCCAGCGGTCTGGAAGGGGGCCCGGGGCCCAGCTTCCCCGGCTTTGTCGGCCCTCTTTAGCTGGTCTGCCCTTGGTGGGGGGGCCCGAAAAATTGTTTTCAACGGGCCTCGAACCCGCTCTCAGCGGCCCTGATCTCTGTGCTGTGATCTGCGGGGTCCTACCAGAGCTGCATGCCACCAGTAGCAGATGCATTCCTTACAGCAGCTGCTTTTCTTCCCCAGGCTGCCTTTGCAACAGCTTGTGCAGTCAGTCAGAGACCTAGGAAAACCAATTCCTTCCTACATCAGCAAGTCCTTGGGCTGGAGCGACAGCCACACACCGAGTTCAGTGGGTTGCTGGGTCACTGGGTGCAGAGCTCAGCCCTCAACTAGCTGGATTTAACACAGCAAAACAATGCCATGTGGCACGCTCCCTGCCCAGCTAGCGGGGCTCCTTAAGTGACGGTAGCTCCTTTTCCTACAAGGGGATTTCGGTGCAGGACGTCCTTTGCCCATTAGCACCACGTTAGCATAAACAGGATTCTCAGGAGCTGAGATCATCACAGCCCCTCTGAAAGGGACCATGCAGTAATGTCAGCCTTGCCTAATGAGCGCACCCAGTGACCCCGATGAACAAATACATGTTCCCTCCGCTGAAAGAAATGCCAGAGCAGGACATTCTGCACTGGGAATACGGGTTAGTAATAATGATTTGTATGTGCTCTTCACAGGCATTGCAAGGCCAAGACATTTGCTGCAGGTTAACACTGGGTTCTTCCTAGATGACCCTTTTGTACAGGGTCCCAGCTCAGGCCAGTTCTGAATAGATCATTAATGAGCCCAGCAGGTGGTTCACATCGTTGTTTCTCTCTGCTAAAGGCCCCTTATAGGGACTTACATTCGGGGACCTGAGACTCTAGCTAGGTTCCTATATTGTGCCTATCAAGAGGGCACTTCCCATTATATTCTCTGTTGTTCCATGTCTTCCAGGAGGACCTGCAGGCCCCACTGAGGTCAGGTCCCAGCGTGCTAGGTGCTGTACAAGCACAGAGAGAGAGCATCCCATCCAAACAGACACACAAAGGAAACAGCCTACAGAGCTGGACCTAGAACCCAAATCACTGACTCAGGCCAGAGCTTTAACTATAAGGCTGCCCTGCCTCCCCGAATGCCTATGAGTGCAAACACCCTTCTCTTGCACTTGCCGGAGTTATGAGTTGTTAGCCTCAAGGCCCCATGCTAACACTGTGGCGGTTCTCAGCAACTGCATGTACCTCTGTGCCTAGGGCAGAGACAGCCTGACCTCCCAGAGGTCTAGCACCTTGGCATCGTTTCCACCTGGGCAGGTGGAGGTCAAACGCTACCACTTCGAGTTGTCAATGAATATTCCGCTCTGGCTCTCAAAGAGCAACTGGAACTAAAAGCCAGGGTTAAAGCAGGAAGATGAACGGCTGGGCAGAGGGGTTAATAAATAAATAACCCTGCGTGGCCAAAGCCCTCAGGAGCAAGCTGCAGGCACTGCCTGTGTCGCTGTGACTGAGTCAAAGGCCTTGCTGCAGATCTGAACCCAGATGACTATGACAGGCCCCGCCGGGAAGCAGCCGGGCGGCCACTGGACAGACTCTCAGGTGTTCTGGGCAGAGCGCCCACTGCTGACTCCTGAGAATACATCTCCGAGGCAGAGATGTTTGAGTGCTGCTCCTGGCATGTGCCCCTCTGCTGCTCTTCACCCACCCCGACAAGCCCTGGGGGGTCCCACAGCTGCAGACTGGGAAGAGGCCTCATCGTTTGGCAAGGTCAGGCGGGTCTCTCCTGCCACATAGCAAAGGCAAAAAGCAGAGAGGCACCCGATTGCCGGGAGTACCAATGGCCTCCTAAAGGGGGCCTGATTCCCAGCCCCAGGATACAGACAAATCCCACTGGAGTCAGTGGGGAGCCAGCCACTAATGGGGTGGGGAAGTCAGATCCCTCTCCCTGATTCCTCTCCATTTGCTCTCCTCCCTTGTTGGTCAGTGCTGGAGTCTAGGCTGCAGGCCACATGCCACATGCTGACACAAGAGTGAGGGGGGATTTGATAGCAGCCTTCAACTCCCTGCAGGGGGTAGGGTGACCAGATGTTCCGATTTTATAGGGACAGTCCCGATATTTGGGGCTTTTTCTTATTTAGGCACCGATTACCCCCCACCCCCTGTCCTGATTTTTCACATTTGCCATCTGGTCATCCTAGAAGGGGGGTTCCAAAGAGGCTGGAGCTCGGCTGTTCTCAGTGGTGGCAGATGACAGAACAAGGAGCGATGGTCTCAAGTTGCAGTGGGGGAGGTCTAGGTTGGACAAACACTATTTCACTAGGAGGGTGCTGAAGCACTGAAATGAGTTCCCTAGGGCAGTGGTCTCCACAGTGCCAGGGGATGCACAAGAGGATCCTTCGGGGTGCGTGGCAGCAGGAGCGCCGCCGGAGCAGTGCCGCTTTTTTCCCCCCCTCCCTCAGCAGTTCGTCCGGAAGTCCAAGCGTTTGTTTGTTTGTTTGTGTTTTGCTTTGACAGTTCGGCCGGGAGCAGGGGGGTGCGTGCTCAACATTTTTTTCCTGATGGGGTGCATGATCAAAAAAGTTTGGAAACCACTGACCTAGGGAGGTGGTGGAATCTCCTTCCTTAGCGGTTTTTAAGGTCAGGCTTGACAAAGCCCTGGCTGGGATGATTTAGTTGGGTTTGGTCCTGCTTTGAGCAGGGGGTTGGGCTAGATACCGCCTGAGGTCCCTTCCAACCCTGAGATTCTATGATTCTATGACATGGGGGCCTGGCTCTGCCTGGTGGTCCACAGAGACTTCTCCACACATGCCCCCCACCCACAGGCCCTCTCTCACTTCCCTCACTGGCCTGGCAATCCCAATGGATGGGGGCAATCCCAATGCAAGGGTGGCAGAGCCTGCTGCCCAGGAGCGTTTGGCACTGAGTCACTGGGCCTGTTGTGGAGCTCCTGCTGGAGCCCGGCCCACCGTGGGCTGTGCTTTAAAAGCCACACTCTGGCTCTAAGCACGTAGCAGCAGGGTGGACTGAGGCAATCCAGGAATCGGACCCTAGACACAACCACATGCTAGAGTTGCCAGGTGTCCGGTTTTTGACTGGAACACCTGGTCAAAAAGGACCCTGGCAGCTCCAGTGAGCACCGCAGACTGGGCTGTTAAAAATCTGGTCGGTGGCACAGAGGAGCTAAGGCAGGCTATCTGCCTGGCCTGGCTCCGCACAGCTCCCGGATATGGACAGCATGTCTGCCCCTAGGCGCAGGTGCGATCAGGGAGGTTCCACACGCTGCCCCCACCCCAAATGTTGGCTCTGCATCTTCCATTGGCCAGGAACTGTTGCTAATGGTAGCTGCAGGGGCAGCACCTGTCGGTGTGGGCAGCGCACACCATGCAGAGCCGCCTGGCTGCCCCTGCGCCTAGGACCCGGACATGGTGGTTGCTTCCGAGAGCCGTGTGGAGCCAGGGCAGGCAGGAAGACAACTGGAAACTGCCTGAGGTAAGCGGTGCCCAGGTGCAGCCTGCACCCTGAAACCCCTGCCCCAGGTCAAAACCCCCTCCCACACCCTAACTCCCTCCCAGACCCTGCACCTCCACCAGCACCCCAAACCACTGCCCAAGGTCAGAACCCCTCCCACACCCTAATTCCATCCCAGAGCCCGCACCCCTCACCCTCTGCCACACCCCAACCCCCTGTCCCAGCCCTGATCCCCCTCTTGGAGCCCGCACCCTGCACCCCCTCCCCCACCTTAACCCCCTCCCCCAGCCCCAAGGCCCCTTCTGCACACAAATTTCCTCCTGGAGCCTGCACCTCCCCACACCCCAAACCTGTCATCCCTGGCCCCACCCCAGAGCCAACCCCCCCCGCTGGAGCCCTCACCCGCTCCTGCATCCCACCCCCCTGCCCCAGCCCAGTGAAAGTGAGTGAGGGTGAGGGAGAGCGAGTGAGGGGAGAGGGGGGATGGAATGAGTGGGGGGAGGGACAGGGGATGGGGCAAGGATGTCTGGTTTTGTGCAATTAGAGAGTTGGCAACCCTACCACACGGGGGGTGGGGGGTGGAAAGCCCCACCCTGACATGCCCCTCCCCTTGGGGTGTCAGAAGACACCTCGGCCAGGCAGGCTGGAGGCTCCCTCCTGCGAGGTTCCTGACCTGCAGCCAGTCTCTGAGCAGGCCAGCCATCTGCTGGCACCATCTGCTGGCGAACAGGTCAACTTGCCTCACTGTGCCACGGCTTCCCACAGTGCCTGGGACAGGAAATAAATGTTGGGTGTCTGCTGGCAAATGCCTGTTGCAGGGTGACCCTGTGAGCTGCTGGAGGAGCTGTGCTCCCTTGGGCACAACAGCAGACTGTGGCTCCACCAGCCAGGCCTTCACAGCAACTTCATTAGACATCTAGACGGGTGTTTGCGGGGCAGCGAGTAGTATGGGCCTGTGGTGCCCGGGATCTATGAATATTTAGGGCCTGGGGGCCCGGCTCCACCAATGTTCGGGGCCAGATCTCTCCTCCGGCCCCGCCGGCTGCCCCCGCATGCCTCCCAGCACCTCCTGCTGCCCTGGCGGCCCTCAGCCGCCGCCACCACCACTGTCAGCGTAGCGGGACTGCCCGCGGCAGCGCTGTGACATGGGCAGTGTAGACCCACTTTATCGCTGGGGAGAGCTCTCCTAGCGATAAAAAATAACCGCCCTGAATGAGGGGTGGTAGCTTTAACGCCGGGAGCATGGCTCCCGCTGAGAAAGTGCTGTCTATACTGGTGCTTTTCAGCGCTAAAACTTTTGGTGCTTGGGGGGGGGGGGTTCACACCCCTGAATGACTAAAGTTTTAGCGCTGAAAGTGGCAGTGTAGACACAGCCTAAGGTGACTTCCTGCTCACCATCTCTGCAGCCCCAGGGGCAGGAGGGGAGGGGGGGGTCTCCACACATTGCCCCCACCCCGAGCGCCAAGCTGCTGCCAGAGGGGTGTGTGGGTCACTTTTGGGAGCTGGTGCTGCCCGAGGTAAGCGCCGACCCCTGACCTCCTCCTGCACCCCAACCTCCTGCCCCCCCCAGAGCCCACATCCTACACCCAAAGTCCCTCCCAGAGCCTGACCCCTCACCCCTCCCACACCCAAACTCCCTCCCAGAGCCCAAACCCCTCCTGCACCCCAACCCCTGCCCCCGAGCCCACATCCTACACCCAAAGTCCCTCCCAGAGCCTGACCCTCACCCTCCCACACCCAAACTCCTCCCAGAGCCCAAACCCCTCCTGCACCCCAACCCCTGCCCCCGAGCCCACATCCTACACCCAAAGTCCCTCCCAGAGCCTGATCCCTCACCTCTCCCACACACAAACTCCCTCCCAGAGCCCAAACCCCTCCTGCACCCCAACCCCTGCCCCCAGAGCCCACACCCTACACCCAAAGTCCCTCCCAGAGCCTGATCCCTCACCTCTCCCCCACCCCCACCCCCGCCCCGAGCCCAAACCCCCTCCGGCACCCCCACCCCCCGGCCCCCCCGAGCCCACACCCTACCCCCAAACTCCCTCCCCGAGCCTGACCCCTCCCCCCTCCCACACCCAAACTCCCTCCCAGAGCCCAAACCCCCCCCTGCACCCCACCCCCCCTGCCCCCCCAAGCCCACACCCTACACCCAAAGTCCCTCCCAGAGCCTGACCCTCACCCTCCCACACCCAAACTCCTCCCAGAGCCCAAACCCCTCCTGCACCCCAACCCCTGCCCCCGAGCCCACATCCTACACCCAAAGTCCCTCCCAGAGCCTGACCCTCACCCTCCCACACCCAAACTCCCTCCCAGAGCCCAAACCCCTCCTGCACCCCAACCCCTGCCCCCGAGCCCACACCCTACACCCAAAGTCCCTCCCAGAGCCTGACCCCTCACCCCTCCCACACCCAAACTCCCTCACAGAGCCCAAACCCCTCCTGCACCCCAACCCCTGCCCCCCAAGCCCACACCCTACACCCAAAGTCCCTCCCAGAGCCTGACCCCTTACCCCTCCCACACCCAAACTCCCTCCCAGAGCCCAAACCCCCTCCTGCACCCCAACCCCCCGGCCCCCCCGAGCCCACACCCTACACCCAAACTCCCTCCCAGAGCCTGACCCCTCACCTCTCCCACACACAAACTCCCTCACAGAGCCTTAGGTGGGGGAAGAGGGGGGACTTGGACCCATTCTGGGCACCATCAAAAATTATCCAAACCTGCTGCCTCTGGGTGTTTGCGATGACCAGGTGAACTGCATGGTGAATTGCCTGCCTGTGACGTTATTGATATAAACTGGGACCATATAGAACATGGTTTGCAACCAAAGTCCTGTAGTGGCACCAAATCTTAGGTAAAGGGGGTCATATAAGGTGTCTAAGACCAGGTTATGGGTTGCTGGTTATGATTATGCTGTCTGTATGTATGTATCCTTTTGTAGTTGAAGTTATAAGTATTGAATCTATACTGTCTGTATTTCAAATTTGTGCTGTGTTTTTGGAAACATCCCAGACAAGTTGGTATTAGCTCTGCCTAGCCTGCTTGATGGCCCATTAAGGACCATCAGCTACACAACTGACCCATGGAGAGAAGGCAGATACGCCTTGTGACTCAGCAAATATGCAGGGACTTACCCATGTGACTCCAGACTCCATTTTGCTGTAATTTTTCACAGTAAGAACAGAGAGGTGTTCTTACACCTGAAAAAGCCTATAGAAGGCTGAAGCCTCATCTCCATCTTGTCTTCAATCCTGCTTCTTACCTCTGGAGGGACTTTACTACAAGCTGAAGCTCTACACAAGGGACTGGATGACCCATCCCAGCGGGGGATGTACTCCAGAGACTTGATTTGAACCTGCAGTTTATGCCATCACTGCTACAAGCCTGAACTAAGAACTTTGCCATTATTGTATGTAATTGATTCCATTTAACCAATTCTAGCTCTCATCTCTACCTTTTTCCCTTTATGAATAAACCTTTAGATTTTAGATTCTAAAGGATTGGCAACAGCGTGATTTGTGGGTAAGATCTGACGTGTATATTGACCTGGGTCTGGGGCTTGATTCTTTGGGATCGAGAGAACCGTTTTCTTTTATTGGGGTGTTGGTTTTCATAACCATTCATCCCCAGGAGGAGTGGCACTGGTGGTGATACTGGGAGACTGGAGTGTCTAAGGGAATTGCTTGTGTGACTTGTGGTTAGCCAGTGGGGTGAGACCAAAGTCCTCTTTGTCTGGCTGGTTTGGTTTGCCTTAGAGGTGGAAAACCCTCAGCCTAGGGCTGTAACTGCCCTGTTTGAGCGATTGGTCCTGAATTGGCACCTCAGTTGGGTCCCGCCAGAACCACATCGTCATACTGCCAGCCAGGTGCAACAGTTGCAGATCTCTCGAGATATCTAGACAGGCTTATGTGCAGGGCTGGGAGGAGCTGGTGGTCATGGTACATGTAGGTGCCAATGACATAGGGAAGGGTAGGAGAGAGATCCTGGAGGCCAAATTTAGACTGCTAGGTAAGAGATTGAAGTCCAGGATCTCCATGGTAGCATTCTCTGAAATGCTTCCAGTTCCACCTGCAGGGCCAATTAGACAGGCAGAACTGCAGGGTCTCAATGCCTGGATGAGATGATGGTATAGGGAGAAGGGGGTTAGATTTATTAGGAACTGGGGAACATTTTGGCAAAAGAGGAGCCTGTACAGGAAGGATGGGCTCCACCTAAACCAACAGGGAACCATGTTGCTGGCATGTAAAATTAAAAAAGTCATAGAGGAGTTTTTAAACTAAACGTTAGGGGGAAACGGAGGAGCACGTGGTTCGGACAGAGACATCCCTTAGGGGAGTATCTAGTAATCTATTAATGGGGATTCTCTGTATCCTAGTAAGGAGGAGAGGTTTAAAATACAGGCAGGATCTGATGTGAAACAGTCAAATGAAAAAAAAGTTCCATTCAATTACATCATGTAATGTCAGACAGCTGAAAAGTGACAAATTGTATAAGTGCTTATGTACAAATGCTAAAAGTCTAAATACTAAGATGAGTGAACTTGAATGCCTAGTATTAAAGGAGGATATTAATAAAATAGGCATCACAGAAACTTGGTGGAATGAGGATAATCAGTGGGACATGGTAATACCAGGGTACAAAATATATCGGAAGGACAGAACAGGTCGTGCTGGTGGGGGAGTGGCACTATGTGAAAGAAAGCAGAAAGTCAAATACCTGTATAGTAAAAATCTTAAATGAACCAAATTGTACCATAGAATCTCTATAGATAGTAATTCCATGCTTGAATAATAAGAATATAGCAGTAGGGATATACTACCGACCAGCTGACCAGGATGGTGATAGTGACTGTGAAATGCTCAGGGAGATTAGAGAGGCTATAAAAATAGAAAACTTAATAATGGGGGATTTCAGCTATTGACTTGGTCCATGTCACCTCAGGACGGAATACAGTGATAAAGTTTCTTGACACCATAAAATACTCCTTCTTGAAGCAGCTAATTCTGGAGCCCACAAGGAGAGAGGCAATTCTTGATTTAATCCTAAGTAAAACACAGGATCTGGTCCAAGAGGTGAATGTAGCTGAGCTGCTTGGTAATAGCGACCATAATGTAATTCAATGTAACATCCCTGGGGGGGAGACACACCAAAGAAGCCCACCAAAGTAGCCTGTAACTTCAGAAAGGGGAACTACACAAAAATTAAGAAGTTAGTTAAACAGAAATTAAATGGTACAGTCCCAAAAGTGAAATGCCTGAAAGCTGCATGGAAACTTTTTAAAGACACCATTATAAAGGCTCAAATTAAATGTATACCCCAAAATAAAAAGCATAGTAAGAAAACCAAAAAACTACCACCATGGCTAAACAGCAGAGTAAAAGAAGCAGTTACAGGCAAAAAGGCATCCTTTAAAAATTGGAAGTTACATCCTACTGAGGAAAATAGAAAGGAGCATAAATCTGGCAAGTCAAGTGTAAAAGTATAATTAGGCAGGCCAAAAAAGAGCAACTAGCTAAATACTCAAAAACTAATAAAAAAAAATTAAGTACTTCAGAAGCAGGAAGCCTGCTAAGCAATCAGTGGGGCCACTGGACGATCGAGGTGCTAAAGGAGAACTCAAAGATAATAAGACGATTGCAGAGAAACTAAATGAATTCTTTGCATCGGTCTTCATGGCTGAGGAATAAGGATATGAGGGAGATTCCCAAACCCAAGCCATTCTTTTTAGATTACAAATCTGAGGAACTGTCCCAGATTGAAGTGTCATTAGAGGAGGTTTTGGAACAAATTGATAAATTAAACAGTAATAAGTCACTAGGACCAGATGGGATTCACCCAAGAGTTCTGAAGGAACTCAAATGTGAAATTGCAGAACTGCTAACTATCATCTGTAACCTATCATTTAAATCAGCCTCTGTACCAGCTGACTGGAGGATAGCTAATGTGACACCAATTTTTAAAAAAGGCTCTAGAGGCGATCCCAGCAATTAAAGGCCAGTAACCTTAAGTACCAGGCAAACTGCTTGAAACTACAGTAAAGAACAGAATTATAGATGAACAAGATTTGTTGGGGAAGAGTCAACATGGTTTTAGTAAAGGGAAATCAAGCCTCACCAATCTACTAGAATTCTCTGAGGGTGTCAACAAGCAGATGGACAAGGGGGATCTAGTGGATATAGTGTGCTTTGACTTTCAGAAAGCCTTTGACAAGGTCCCTCACCAAAGGCTCTTCAGCAAAGTAAGCAGTCATGGGGTAAGAGGGAAAGTCCTCAGTAACTGGTTAGAAGATAGGAAACAAAGGGTAGGAATAAATGGACTGTTTTAAGAATGAAGAATTAAATAGCGGTGTCCCCCAGCGCTGTTCAATATATTCATAAATGATCTGGAAAAAGGGGTAAACAGTGAGGCGGCAAAATGTGCAGATGATACAAAACTACTCAAGATAGTTAAGTCCAAAGCAGACTGTGAAGACTTACAAAGGGATCTCACAAAACTGAGTGACTGGGCAACAAAATGGCACATGAAATTCAATGTAGATAAACGCAAAGTAATGCACATTGGAAAACATCATCCCAACTATATATATATAAAATGATGGGGTCTAAATTAACTGTTACCACTCAAGAAAGAGTCATTGTGGATAGTTCTCTGAAAACATCTGCTCAATGGACAGCGGCAGTCAAAAAACCCAATAGAATGCTATAAATCATTAGGAAAGGGATAGATAATAAGACAGAAAATATCATATTGCCTCTATAGAGATCCATGGTACGCCCACATCTTGAATACTGCATACAGATGTGGTCGCCCCATCTCATAAAAGATATATCAGAATTGCAAAAGGTACAGAAAAGGGCAACAAAAATTATTAGGGGTATGGAATAGCTTTTATATAGGAGAGATTAAAAAAGACTAAGACTTTTCATCTTGGAAAAGAGATGAGTAATGAGATATGATAATCTATTAAATCTTGACAGGTGTGAAGAAAGTGAATAGGGAAATGTTATTAACTCCTTCCCATAACACAAGAACAAGGGGTCACCCAATGAAATTAATAGGCAGCAGGTTTAAAACAAACAGAAGGAAATATTTCTTCACACAACACACAGTCATCCTGTGGACCTCGTCGCCAGGGGATGTTGTGAAGGCCAAAACTATAATGGGGTTCAAAACAGAACTAGATAAATTCCTGGAGGATAGGTCCATCAATGGCTATTCACCAAGATGGACAGGGACGCAACCCCATGCTCTGGGTGTCACTGTCCCTAGTCTCTGCCAGAAGCTGGTACTGGACAACAGGGGATGGATCACTCAATCGCCTGTTCTGTTCATTCCCTCTAAAGCACCTGACACCGGCCACTTTCGGAAGACAGGATACTGGGTAGATGGACCCAGTGTGGCCATTCCTATGTAACCCATTGGCCATGGCTGACACAGGACAGAGCATTAACAGCTCTTTCCCCACAATGACTGGGAGCCTGAGCTGGCCAGAGAAAAATCCCATTGGGAAACCTGTCTGGTGGGCAAAGGGGCTTCCCCACCAGTGAGAACCCCAGCAGAAATGCAAATCTATTTTAGCTCCTTCTACGGCTCCCTCTATCGGGACAGTCCCGATTTTATCAAAGCCCCTTGGCCCCCCCAAAGGGCGGAGCCCAGGGCGGTCGCCCCGATTCACCTGACCCAAGGGACAGCTCTGCCCACTGGGCTAGGCACTGTGTGGCCCGTAACACAGCATTCGTGGGTTTACCCCATGCTGCGGGGCAGTATGATCGCATATGAGCTGGGGATTAATATGTCCATTGCACAGAGCACATCGCAAGTTCACATGATTCACCAAAGGAATCAGTGACAGGCAAGAGTGAAAACTGACCCCAGCTTTCCTGTGTCCTAGGCAGGGCCTGAACCACACAACCATCCTGCCACTGGCCACAATGGAAAGTGCTCTGGTGTTCACAGGGCTGGAACTCCTTCTCAGCAGCCTCTAAGTCCATACGAATTTCCTTCACTACCTCCAGAGATCCTATCCACACAGAGCTTGTGGAAACATCACAAGCACAGATTTCCCCGAGAGGGGTCACATCCTCCGCTGCACTCTGGCTACAGCCAACCGATGTACCCAAAGTCCCATGCTGTGAGTAAGGGTGGTAAGATTTTGCCTGAGAATTCCATGCTTTGGGGCATTGGGTGGCAGGAGGGAGCTATGAAACTGCCTTCATAATCTCAGCTCTGGATCTTTCAGCATCTAAGAACATGCCCCACTTACGGAGTTCAGAAGTCATTGGGTTCTCCAAGTAGCTGCTTAGAATCATAGAAGATTAGAGTTGGAAGAGCCCTCAGGAGGTATCTAGTCCAACCCCCTTCTCAAAGCAGGACCAATCCCCAACTAAATCATCCCAGCCAGGGCTTTGTCAAGCCTGACCTTAAAAACCTCAAAGGAAGGAGATTCCACCACCTCCCTAGGGATCCCATTCCAGTGCTTCACCAACCTCCTAGTGAAAAAGTTTTTCCTAATATCCAACCTAAACCTCCCCTACTGCAACTTGAGACCATTACTCCTTGTTCTGTCATCTCGTACCACTGAGAACAGTCTAGATCCATCCTCTTTGGAACCTCCTTTCAGGTAGTTGAAAGCAGCTATCAAATCCCCCTTCATTCTTCTCTTCTGCAGACTAAACAATCCCAGTTCCCTCAGCCTCTCCTCATAAGTCATGTGCTCCAGCCCCCTAATCATTTTTGTTGCCCTCCGCTGGACTCTTTCCATTTTTTCCACATCCTTCTTGTAGTGTGGGGCCCAAAACTGGACACAGTACTCCAGATGAGGCCTCACCAATATCGAATAAAGGGGAATGATCATGTCCCTCGATCTGCTGGCAATGCCCCTACTTATACCGCCCAAAATGCCGTTAGCCTTCTTGGCAACAAGGGCACACTGTTGATTCATATCCGGCTTCTCATCCACTGTAACCCCTAGGTCCTTTTCTGCAGAACTGCTGCCTAGCCACTTGGTCCCTAGTCTGTAGCAGTGCGTGGGATTCTTCCATCCTAAGTGCAGGACTCTGCACTTGTCCTTGTGGAACCTTATCAGGTTTCTTTTGGCCCAATCCTCTAATTTGTCTAGGTCCCTCTGTATCCTAGCCCTACCCTCCAGCATATCTACCACTCCTCCCAGTTTAGTGTCATCTGCAAACTTGCTAAGGGTGCAGTCCACACCATCCTCCAGATCATTAATTAAGATATTGAATAAAACCGGCCCCAGCACCGACCCTTGGGGCACTCCACTTGATACCGGCTGCCAACTAGACATGGAACCATTGATCACTACCCGTTGAGCCCGACCATCTAGCCAGTTTTCTGTCCACCTTACTGTCCATTCATCCAGCCCATACTTCTTTAACTTGCTGGCAAGAATACTGTGGGAGACTGTATCAAAAGCTTTGCTCAAGTCAAGGAATAACACATCCACTGCTTTCCCCTCATCCACAGAGCCAATTTTCTCATCATAGAAAGCAATTAGGTTAGTCAGGCATGACTTGCCCTTGGTGAATCCATGCTGACTGTTCCTGATCTAATGAGCTAATTCGTGAGCTAATTCGTTTCCAAATAAATGGGAGGATAATCAATAGTGCATCTGAGACTAGGGTGTATGATTTCAAAAGGGCTAATTTTACTAAATTAAGGCGACTAGTTAGGGAAGTGGACTGGGCTAACATATTTAGGGATCTAAGGGCAGATGACGCCTGGGGTTACTTCAAGTTGAAGTTGCAGGAGTTGTCAGAGGCATGTATCCCGAGAAGGGGGAAACGGCTCGTAGGTAGCAGTTTTAGACCGAACTGGATGAGCAAGCGTTTTAGAGGGGTCATTAAGAAAAAGCAGAAAGCGTACCAGGAGTGGAAAATGGGAGGGATCAGCAAGGAAACCTACCTTATTGAGGTCAGAGGGTGCAGGGAAGCTGTGAGAAAGGCAAAGCGACGAGTGGAGATGGACCTAGCGAAGGGATTAAAACCAATAGCAAACGGTTTTTAGCCATATAAATAGGAAGAAAACCAAGAAAGAAGAAGTGGACCGCTTAAAACTTTAAATGGAGTGGAGATTAGGGATAATCTTGGAATGGCACAATATCTGAACGAATACTTTGCCTCGGTCTTTAATGAGGCTAATGAAGGGCTAAGGAATAGTGATAGAGGGACCGATGGGAATGAAGATATGAGGGTAGACATTACGGTATCTGAGGTAGAAGCCAAACTTGAACAGCTTAACGGAAGTAAATCGATAATCTTCATCCTAGAATATTAAGGGAATTGGCGAGGATATTGCAGCGATAATCTTTAATAAATCCTAAATTCGGGATTGTACCGACTGACTGGAGATTAGCTAATGTAGTTCCTATATTCAAGAAGGGGAAAAAAGTGACCCGGGAATTATAGGCCTGTTAGTCTAACATCTGTAGTATGCAAAGTCATGGAAAAATCTTAAAAGAGAGAGTGGTTCGGAGCATGAGGGCGATGGCAACTGGGATAGATTACAGCATGGATTTACGAAAGGTAGATCATGCCAAACCAACTTGATCTCCTTCTTTGAGAGAGTAACAGATTTTTAGACAAGGGAAATGCGGTGGATCTCATATAGCTGGATTTCAGGACGGCGTTTGATCCGGTACCGCAGGAAGAATTACTGGTTAAATTGGAAAAGATGGGGATCGACGTGAAAATCCCGCGGTGGATAAGGAGCGGGTTAAAGGAGACTGCAGAGGGTAGTATTGAAGGGGAACTGTCCGGTTGGAGGTTACCAGTGGAGTTCCTCAAGGCTCGGTTTTGGGTCCGATTTTATTCAATCTATTTATTGCTGACCTGGGAACCAAGAGTAGGAGTGGGCTGATAAAGTTTGCGGATGACACCAAGTTGGGGGGTATTGTCAATTCGGAAGAGGATCGGATATTCTCCAGGGAGATTTAGATGACCTTGTAAACTGGAGTATTAGTAACAGGATGAAATTCAATAGTGAGAAGTGTAAGGTTATGCATTTAGGGATGTCTAACAAGAACTTTAGTTATAAGCTGGGGACGCACCAGTTGGAAGTAACGGAGGAGGAGAAGGACCTAGGAGTCCTGGTTGATCGCAAGATGACTATGAGTAGGCAATGTGATGTGGAAAAGCTAATGCGGTCTTGGGTTGCATTAGGCGAGGTATTTCTAGTAGGGATAAGGAGGTGCTAGTCCCGTTATATAAGGCGTTGGTGAGACCTCATTTGGAGTATTGTGTGCAGTTTTGGTCTCCCATGTTTAAGAAGGATGAATTCAAACTAGAACAGGTACAAAGAAGGGCCACTAGAATGATCCGAGGAATGGAAGGCCTTTCGTATGAAAGGAGACTTGAGGAGCTCGGTTTGTTTTCCTTAACCAAGAGAAGGATAAGAGGAGATATGATTACACTCTTTAAATATATCAGAGGGATAAATACCAGGAAGGAGAAGAATTATTTCAGCTCAGTGCTAATGTGGACACGAGGACGACGGATATAAACTGTCAGTCAGGAAATTCAGGCTTGAAATTAGACGGTTTCTAACCATCAGGGAGTGCAATACTGGAACAGTCTACCGAGGGAAACAGTGGGGCGAAGGACCTCCATGACTTTAAGATTAAGCTAGATAAGTTTATGGAGGGGATGGTATGATAGGATAACGGGCTTAGTCAATAGGTCAATTATGTGCCTGGTATGATATAACCTTTTCCAGAGGGTTTGGCTGGAGAGTCTTGCCCACATGCTCGGGGTTCAGCTGACCGCCATATTTGGGGTCGGGAAGGAATTTTCCTCCAGGGAAGATTGGCAATGGCTCTGGAGGTTTTTCGCCTTCCTCCGAAGCATGGGGCAGGGGTCACTTGCTAAGGAGTGGGTGGATCGGCTTATGTGGCCTGCATCTTGCAGGAGGTCAGACTAGATGATCATAATGGTCCCTTCTGATCTTGAATTCTATGATTCTATGATTCTACGATCACTTTCCTCTCCTCTAAGTGCTTCAGAATTGATTCCTTGAGGGGAGGTATAGCTCAGTGGTTTGAGCCCTGGCCTGCTAAACCCACAGTTGTGAGTTCAATCCTTGAGGGGATCACTTAGGGATCTAGGGCAAAAATTGGCTTGCCTAGTAAAGGCAGGGGGCTGGACTTGATGGGGTCCCTTCCTATTCTAGGAGATTGGTATATCTCCAATTATTACCTGCTCCATGATTTTTCCAGGGACTGAGGTGAGGCTGACTGGCCTGTAGTTCCCCAGATCCTCCTTCTTCCCTTTTTTAAAGATGGGCACTACATTAGCCTTTTTCCAGTCATCCAGGACCTTCCCGATCGCCATGAGTTTTCAAAGATACTGGCCAATGGCTCTGCAATCTCATCGGCCAACTCCTTTAGCACCCTCGGATGCAGCACATCCAGCCCCATGGACTTGTGCTCGTCCAGCTTTTCTAAATAGTCCCAAACTACTTCTTTCTCCACAGAGAGCTGGTCACCTCCTCCCCATACCGTGCTGCAGAGTGCAGCTGTCTGGGAGCTGACCTTGTCTGTGAAGACAGAGGCAAAAAAAGCATTGAGTACACTAGCTTTCTCCACATCCTCTGTCACTAGGTTCCCTCCCTCATTCAGCAAGGGGCCCACACTTTCCTTGACTTTCTTCTTGTTGCTAACATACCTGAAGAAACCCTTCTTGTTACTCTTAACATCTCTTGCTAGCTGCAACTCCAAGTGTGATTTGGCCTTTCTGATTTCACTCCTGCATGCCTGAGCAATAGTTCTATACTCCTCCCTGGTCATTTGTCCAACCTTCCACTTCCTGTAAGCTGCTTTTCTGTGTTTAAGATCAGCAAGGATTTCACTGTCAAGCCAAGCTGGTCGCCCGCCATATTTACTGTCCTTTCCCGTTACTGAGGAGATGCACACACTGTGCTTTCCCCTCCCAGAGACTGTGAGACCAGTAATATGAGACCAGGGGAAATGACACTGACAAAATAAAACCAGGTTAAAGTTCTGAGTAAGAGACTGGGGCTCTTCTGCAGCAGCTCAGCTGTCCCTCTTGCGTTCCACAGCCCCGCAAATGTCTGGCCTCACACTCTAGCCTGTGCTTTTGATAATCGGATACGTAGCAGTGTAGGGCCTGCTTTGCACTTGTCTCCCATAGAAGGCTAGATTTCAATAAGAACTCAGCATCCCCCAGGCTCCCATCCTGCTGAGTTCTTTGGAAAATTCTGACCTGTGTGTCACTTCCATAAGTGCACTGTGGGTATGAAGGTGGACTCCTCCACTCAGTCACACCGGTGGTTGTATTCTACACCTGCCCAGCCTGGGTGTCAGTGACAACCCCGTATGCAATGCAGAGCAGAATTGGACCCACTAGGTATATGTGAAGGGCTTCAAAGAACAGTTTCAAAGCTACAGGAACACCAGAGCAGAGCATGAAATCCCAGAAGAAAGAATTCCTCATTTTACACAACCTTTCCTCCACCATGCTGCCCAACTGCAAAGAGCCCTGGGATTATCGGCGCTGCATTAACCCCAACAAAGGGAACCCCCTGCCCCCCAAGAAATACACCCACAACGGGATTTCTACAATTGTTTTATTATCTGCCCAGGAAAGTTTCTCCGAGATGTGGCTCTTTCAGCTTATCATGCGTTATTAGCGATGGTCTGAAAGAAAAGCAACCCAAAGTATATCAGGGCAGGATACAATAAACTACGGCACAAATTGTATTCCCAGGGCTTCTGAAGCCCTTTGCATGTGTAACATGATGCCCCTGAATAGCTCGAACCTGGGACCTAGGGATCAGAACTAACCCAGCAACCTCTAGTGCCTGAGCTGAAAAAGCTGCTTCCCTTAGCCAAGGCTGGAGCAGGCTCATCAGCCTCCGCCTCTAGGCCAGCAGCTCCCAGACTTTTTACTAAGACAACCGACAACTGCATTTTGTCACCATTGCCCCTGTGCACCCCACCCCCCCCGCTCAGTCCTCCAGCCCTGTTCTCCCCTCCCCTCTCCTTCTCAGCCCTTCAGCCTCCTGCTCCCCTTTCTCTCCCCAGCCCCCCAGCTCTCGCTCTCCGAGTCCTGCAGACCCCGTCAAGCCCCTGCAGCCAGGCCACAAATCACTATCCCACTGCTGGTGACCGTCCATTCGCTGGCTCCAGCAGCTTCCTCTACGCTGCTGCCACCGCCCAGGGGAGTGAGAGCACGGGGGGCCCAGACCCTTCCTCCAGGACCCGCCGTTTGGGGTGGGGGTGTCCACTCCCCGCCACACGCCAGAGGTTACCCAGCTCCAGGCCCTTTCCTGACACAATCTGCCCTTCTCGCTGCACTCAAACAAGGAAGGGGGAACGGTTGCCCCCAAATCATCTGCTAGGAAAACTGAGGCCCCCAAGGCCCAGGCCTGCTCTCAGTGACGCTGGTTTGACATTTGTGGAGTTTGTCTGGGCCAGTTTGTGCCCTGAGTTACACAGGTGTAAATCCAGAGCGCCATGCCCCCCACTGCAGCAGACGCCCTGGTGTAACTGAGAGGGGAGCCTGGCCCTGACGCCAGAGGAACTCTGACCCTGGGAGCAGTGAGATCCAAATCCAGCCCCAAGGCGTCAGCCAGAGCACAGGGCAGCAGAGCTGGGAGCACAGTGCAGAAACTCCAGTTTGCAGGTGCGTGCTTCAGCCACTAGGCCATGCTGCCCCCCCAACACCTCCCTCTGCCTGCCTCCAGCCACAGCCAAGCCAGATGTTCTGTCTCAAACCATCCCTAGAGCTGGGTGGTTGGTGCTGCAGGCCACTGAGCATCCTGCTTGTGGCTCTGGGCTGTGTGCCCAAAATGATGGCTCCCAGCAGGCTCCAGGGTCATCACACGTGTCAGCGGAGAAGCACATCCAAGCTAGTTTGTCTCCAGTATCTGCTGTGCTGAGACCAGCTCTTCCAGGCTCCAGATCTTACAGAAACCCCTTTGCAGGCCAGACTCAGCTGTTCCTTATTTTGCTCTGCAGTGACATGGGCTGCTGGAAGAGGTGAGGCACAAGGGGGACCAAAGGTGATGTCACATGACCCCGGGGTCCCGCTTGCTCAGTGCTGTGTGCAGGGCAGCTGGCTGTGATCTCTGGATGGGGCCCATGGCACTGAGCTCGGCGCAGAGCCCCAGGAGGACACCACACTCAAGGGGCCTGCACCAGACTCAAATTCTGTTCCTGGAGAGAGCCCCCAAACATTGTCCGTCTGTCCCGTCCCAGGACCCCCTGCCCGGCCTTCGGATTTCTCCCTGACCCTCTCCAGGAACAGACCTCCCTCCCGCTGCCGCGCAGTAACATGGCTGGGGGCTCACCTCTGCAATCCAGTCATCGAAGGCGGAGACGCGGGTGAAGACAGTGGGTTTCTTTAAGGCGTTGCACCCAAGGGACGAGACAAAGCTGGCGATGCCGTGCACCTGCCATCTCCCATCAGAGGCCTGGCAGTTAAGGGGGCCACCAGAGTCACCCTGAAAGACAGACAGCCCCCATGGGTAAGGGCGAGTCAGATCCCTGATCCCTCACTCGCTGCCTGCTACAGCTGCACACCAGGCTCTGGGGGCGAAGTCCAGTCCACTGGGGCCATCTCCACGGCTGTCACCGCAAGGAGGCCTAACCAGTACCTTGAACTCTCTCACCCAGAGCTGGCTGTGAATTGGTCAGGCTGAGAGGAGGAAAACATTCCAGTGCAGCTGAGTCTGACCTCTCCGCCCCATGGGATTAGGCGAACAAAGACAAGGCTTTGGCATCAGCCCTGCAGGAATGTCTGAGCAGGAGTGTTACCTACGCCTGGGCGGGTGAATGGGAGCTCTTCACTCAGATGCTCAAAGCAAATTTCCAACCTGATATTTGTACCGTTTACAAATCACATAGCGCTGGTGTTCCAGCCTCACTGCTCTGGTTTCTCCTCCTTGACTGGCTGACATGTAACTAACTAACAGACCAGACGCTGTCAGTTTTACAGTCGATCTGTGCTGTGCTGGCAGTGCCAGCTGCCTGTTGTGTGTCTGGGTGTGATAGCTACAGCCCAAACTGCAGGCATCAGCTGATTACCGGGAGAAAGGGTGAAATTACTATGAATCACACTTCAGAATTTCCCATCCTGGCAACTGATGAGCAGAGAAACATGGATAAATCATTCCCTGAACGTTCCTTGCTGAGCTATTCTAATGGGCTTTGCCTTTCAAAGCTGGGTGCAGGCTGCACAGCTACGTGGAGATGAGTTTCTGCCTCCTGCAACCTTCCTGTACATCTTTGGTGGGTGCAGTGAGTGCTGCCTACAACAGCGACAAAGCATGTCCCCCCCCCACCCCGGTAACAGCTGAGTCACCACTGTATGTTTGACTAGTGGGTGCCTGCATCAGATGCAGTAATTTGGTCAGACAGATCATATGCACACACGAGCCAGCGCTGCACCCAAATTTTCTGCCGCTCTCTTTCTACTCACGTTGCAGCCTGATCTGATGTCCCCGCCGGCGCAGACCATGCTCTTTCTGATAGCGATGCTGCCCCACCAGTCACTCTGGGTGCAGTGTGCGTAGTCCACCACCGGGAGCAGAGCCTGCTGCAGCTTCTCAGGGAGGGACCCGCCAGCTGCAAACGGAAGATGCACCCTTCCTCAGTGACACCAAGCCCAGGCACTGGGTTCGAGTGCCACCTCTCCTGTCTCATTTGGAGCTCAATCCCATGCAGCACTGAGCACCCCTGGGAGCTGTTGATCACCTTCAGTTCCAATCGAAGTCAGTGGGTGCTGGGAGCACTCGGCACCTTGCAGGAGAAGGCCCTAGGTGATGTTTGGCTCCTGCTGCTCTTGACTTTCCGACAGAACCAGAGAGAGCCTGGGCTGGTTGGAGGAGCTGGTGATGAGCTAGGGAACCTGTCACCCCTTCCTCCCCAGCTTGACGCCCTCCCACACGGGTACCAGTCAACGCTCACTGCTGTCTGATGGAGGGCGGGTGCCCATCCAGCTCGTAGGGGGAAGGTGACCATGTTCTAGAATAACTAGTTCTGGTGACACAAATTGGCAGCTTCCCTGGTGCCCCTGGAGGAGGCCCCCCTAGGCCAGGATCGAGGCACACTGGCAAGGGGCAATGCATGTGGAAGAAACCCTGAGCTGCCCATGCTGCACTTCATTTGTGGAGACTGGTCTCCGGGGCTGGATCTCTGAGGCCTCTCAGTGCTAGCGGAGAAGGAACCCACCCAGAGGGACAATGAACTAATGCGTCCCCAAGCGATGCACCCCAGCGTGGCTGCCCTTGTGCTTTCCCATGAGAGAGCTGTCCAGCGCAGAGCCCCCCGGGCACGTACTGGAGAGGCGTCCCCAGCCAGTGATGTAGCAGGGATAGTCGTTGGGCAGGACCTCGCCTGCAGGCGGGAGGCAGCCCAGCTGCACTGCGTCGTTCAGCTCGGCACTCCGGGACAGCTTGAGCAGGGCGATGTCATTGCTGCAAGAGAAGGAGTCAGAGCTCACTGGAAGGGCGGGTGGCTCGGGGGTCTGGCCATGGAGCCGTCCACCAGCAGACCAAGCGAGACGCCAAGGATGTCACAGGGCGACAGCTCTTATTGGCTCGGGGCTCAGTCCAGGTCTCTGGGGGACAGGTGTCCACAGCATGACAGACCCCCCTTGTGGGCAGCCTAACCAGCGAGGCCTGGAGACTGCGCTCGAGGTGTCCCCCCAGGGCAGCAGGAGGGGGCCAGGGGGGGCTGCTCTCCTGCTCCATGGATTGAAGACATCACTGCCTAGGGCTAAAAACCCACCCCTTGCACCAAAGGGGGATGATACGTCCCTTAGAGACTAACACATTTATTTGAGCATAAGCTTCGGTGGCTACAGCCCACTTCACCGGGAATCATAACATTCAAAAAGCAGTGGGAGAACACTTCAGCCTCTCTAACCACTCAGTGACAGGCCTGAAGGTGGCACTTAGGTTTGAACAGGGACTGGGAATGGTTGGGCCATTACACACATTGAATCTATTTCCCCATGTTAAGTATCCTCAAACCTTCTATGCGTCATCTCGGTTATCACTTCAAAAGTTTTTTTTCTCCTGCCGACGACAGCTCATCTCAATTGATTGGCCTCTTCCAGTTGGTCTGGCTACTTCCACCTTTTCATGTTCTCTCTATGTATAAATATCTTCTTGCTGTATGTTCCAGTCTATGCATCCCATGAAGTGGGCTGTAGCCAGAGGTAAAAGTAAGCTGGTACGGGCCGGTACGGAGGACCGTAAGAAAAGGAGACTGACTGAGGGAGGGAGAGAGAAGCCTGCTCCCTGTATAAGAATAGTTTAAACTCAGCTGTTCCCTGATGGTTCAGCCCCCAGGGCTCGGTTTCTGGCCTCCTTGTTAATTTCACTCACAGTAGCTGGGGGGAGGGGGTCGAGGGGAGGGTGTGTTTGACCATGGCAGGGGCAGTCCTTTTCTGCCCCTGGGATGGGGGGATCTCTCCAATACTAATATACACAACAAATACAAGCATTTGGCTGCACAGCCTAAATCCAGAGCTAATAAAAGCAGGTGGAAGGGGAAAACTCACTGTCACATTGGTTTCTCGGCTTCTCCCTCCCCCTCCTCCAGCCAGGCTGCAGACAAGGCTCTGCATTCCCCCCCCCCCCCAGCAGGGGTTCTCCTCTAGGCTCTAGCTTGCAGTAGGGACACTGGCTGAGATGCCTGCTGCTGCTGCCTGCAAAAGAACAGTTTAAACTCAGCTGTTCCCTGTGCAGTTCAGTGCCCAGAGTTAGGAGCCGTTTCTGGCATCCTTGTTCATAGGCGGCAGGTTTGTATAATTTTTATTGGTGCCCCGCCCTGCTCCCGCCCTGTAAGCCGATATAAAATGAAGCTACAACGCATTGGCACCACAAGATTACAAGGGTCAATTAAAAGTGGAAAGTCAGAAGCAGCACTTGCCTACTTCAATATACAGTATTATATTTTGTTGCACCTGTTGTGATGAAGTGGGAATGTTCTTAATATTTTCTCTGAATACTGTGTGGGTGCCTCAGTTTCCCCTGCAAGATGCCAACTGAAGGTGTTGGGGACAAAGAGATCAGGTGGCCTCCTTGTCCAGAACAGACACAAAGGTCAGAGGAGGGAGTGTCAGTTTGAAGCTGGCTGGGGAAATGGGGAGACATCCATAACTTGGGTCTGGGCTCCCCACCCCCTAAGATGGACCTGACTGAGGGGTCCTGTTTTCTGTACCTACAAGCTCTGTTTTGGACTGTGATCCTGTCATCTAATAAACCTTCTGTTTTACCGTCTGGCTGAGAGTCACGTCTGACTGCGGAGTTGGGGTGCAGGGACCTCTGGTTGCCCCAGGACCCGCCTGGGCAGACTCGCTGTGGAAAGCACACGGTGTGGAAGGGGATGCTGAATGTTCCGAGGTCAGACCCAGGAAGGTGTAAGCTTCTTGCCCTGCAGACAGTATGCTCAGAGAGAGGAGGCTCCCCCAGAGTCCTGACTGGCTTTGAATGGAGTAGTTCCAAAGCATCCCAGCATCCCCTTCCACACCATGCGCTTCCCAGAAGTCTGCACAGACACTGACACTCCCTCCTCTGGCCTTTGTCTCTTTTCCAGGCATTAGGAGGCCACATGATCTCTTTGTTCTCGAACACCTTCAGTTGGCAGCTTGCAGGAGAGTGGCCCAGGCCATCAGTTGCCCGGAGACAGGGTTTCAGCCATTCTCTGTGCAGACAGCTCACACTGTCCCTCTAGGGCTCTACAACAATCACACCCCCTTATCCCACCATCTAGATCCTTGAGAAACGCAGAGAGGAGACTGAGGCACCCACACAGTATTCAGAGAAAACATTAAGAACATTCCCACTTCGTAACACCTGTATACGACTAGTTATATACTTTAAAGGGTGTAAAATAATCAAGTATTGTGCTAAACACAATGATACTCCAAACTGACCACCAAATTTAAGTGGCACGTTTTCCCCCTCAGGTGAGGGCTCTGGGGTGGGGCTGGGGATGAGGGGTTCCCAGTGCAGGAGGGTGCTCAGGGTTGGGGTGCTGGGGGCGCAGGCTCTGGGCATGGCTGGGGATAAGGAACTTGGGGTGCAGACAGGCTGCCCCAGGGCTAGGGCCAGAGAGGACTCCCCCCACACACACTGGCAGCAGCAAGCTCCAGGGGAGGGACCCCTCCTCTTCCCCCCTCCCCCCCCCCGCCCACCCCGGCAGCACACTCACTCTGCACCACGGTCACTGCACATGCTCCTAGGGACTCTCTCAGGTCCAGAAAGCTCACTCGCCTCCCCTAGGGTGGGTGCCGGGGGGGGGGGGAGGGTTGCCATCACGTGTGGCCTCCCCTGCTGCTGCCCCTCACCATAGCCTCACTGGGGATGGGGGATGGGGCTGCCCCGTGCCCAGTGTGGGGCAGGAGTGGGGACTGCAGGGTGGTGGCTCGGGGGGGGGGGGGGCAGGGTGTCACAAAAATCACACAAGGCCCAGCTACTCAGGTCTAGGAAGTCCCCCATCCCCATCTCCCCTGTGGTGGGTGGGTGGGTGCTGGGGGGGGATTTCCATCACATGTGGCTTCCTTCCTCCCCTGCTGCAGCCTGCTGCCCCTCGCCCGAGCCTCACTGGGGGTGGGGCTGCCCTTTGCCCAGCACTGGGCAGGAGTGGAGGCTGCGGGGGGGAGGGGGTGGATCACAGGGTCAAACCTCACCGAAGCCCCAGCAGCTGCTCAGGTGAGTGAGGTCCACCCCAGATGTCCATCTCCTGGCTGGAAGTCCCCTTGCCGTCTCCTCCAGGTGGGTGCCGGGGACGGGAGAGAGAGGACTGCCAGGCACGTGTGTGCCTCCTCCCCCCTCCTCTCCCCCCCTCCCCAGGTGCTCCAACAGTCTGCTGGCCGCTGCTCTCTACAGCCTGAGGCAGAAGCAGCGGCAGGCAGCCGGCAGCACAAGCAAGGGAGAGACACGGGCTGTGTTTTTTCAGGCAGGGAAGCTCCGAGGCGGAGGGGGGGGACGACACTCCGGGACGGGGGGGCCAGGGCCCGCTCCAGGCAGGGCCAGGGAAGAAACCCAGCTCCAAATATTGGTGGAGCAGAGCCCCCAGTCTTGAATATTGGTGCTCGGGCACCTTGAGCCCATATAACCTGCCACCCATGTCCTTGTTAATTTCACTCCCAGTTGTTGTTGGGTGTGTGTGACCATGGCAGGGGCAGTTCTTTTCTGCCCCTAGGATGAGGGGATCTCCTAAACACAATCAAAATCAGGAACCATTTCCAAGTTCAAATCTATCCCATTCCCTCCCCAGCAGAGGTGAAAGTAAGCCGGTCCGGTCTGGTACGGCATACCGGCAAGAGCCAGTACACTGTGCTGGACCGCATCGACTTCCACGGCAGGGATTGAAAGGGCTCTGGGCTGCCCACGGGCTCTGAGCCCTTTAAATCATGGCCACGGCTGAGATTTAAAGGGCTCAGAGCTCCCCTCCGCTGCGGGCAGCCCAGAGCCCTTTCAATCCCAACCACGGCTCTGGCGGCCGGGCTGGGGCCAGGATTTAAAGGGCTCCGGGCTTCCCTCAGCAGCAGGAGCTCTGGGCCCTTTAAATCCCTGCCCCAGCCCTGCAAAGCTCAGGGCTCCCCGCAGCAGCCAGAGCCCCGGGCCCTTTAATTTGCCTCTGAGCCCCGGGGGGCTCCCAGCCACCTCTGCAGCTGGGAGCCCCTGGTTGATTTAAAGGCTCTGGGTCTCCCAGCCACAGCTGGTTCCCCAGGGCCTTTAAATCTTGAGAGGCCCCGCCCCTTCTGATTGAGGCCACACCCCCTCAGGACTCCGGCAGTACCGGTAAGTCCTGTACGTTACTTTCACCCCTGGCTGTAGCCCACGAAAGCTTATGCTCAAATAAATGTGTTAGTCTCTAAGGTGCCACAAGTGCTCCTGTGCTTTTTGCGGATACAGACTAACCCGGCTGCCACTCTGCAATATGTCCCTGGCACAGAGCTTGGCAAAGAGAGCCCGCAGCCCCCTCACCGGTCCCGTCCCAAAGGAAGGGCAGTGTGTGCTGATCAGGACGAAGACCCCAGCCAGGTTGGGTCACAGGCCTGCCCAGGGCCTGCTCTGCTATGAGCGGAGCCCATGGCCATGGAGCCAGCGTGGCAGATAAAGCCACACTATTCCCCTGCTGGCTTCTGCAGCCCCTCAGCACCCGCCGGCCTGCAGGGTGCTGCCCAGGGCACCGGCGACATGGGAACAGCTCTGTGTGTGTCTTTCCCTCCCAAGCCGTTCGGATAACAGACTGTTCCCCGTCTGCCGCTGCCCTCCCTGGGAGCCCTGCCAGCCCCAGGCAGCGCAGAAGGGCGGGCAGCCGCAGCCTGGCACGCGCCTGCATTGCCTTACCCGCAGGCCACGCAGATGGAGTTCCAGCGAGGGTGGACGAAGATGTCCTCAGGATTCACCGGGATGCGCTGCTCAGAGCCCTCTGCTACGCTCCTGTCGTACTCCCCCAGCACCACCTCGTAGGTGCGGGATGTACTGGAAGGAAACCCCCAAGAGCCTGTGAGGGGACAGCCCAGGGATTGCAGCGGGGGGCAGCCTGCAGTGCCCCCTTGGGACTCAGAGGGGGCTGAGTCCTGCACACCATGCAGGAGACATCACCCTACTCCCTGTGTTGGCCTCTAGCCCTGATCAGCAGCAGCAGCAGCACCCCCCAGCTGGCCCATCCCAGCCTGGGCACTCGGGGCCCAGCCAGCCCCTCACGCGGGGACACACAGCGCAGGGACACTGTCGTGGCCGGACTGGCCCCTCGAAGGAAAGTCAGGGCCACTCTACCCCTGATGGTCTTCTGTAAGGAGACTGAACCTATCCTGAACCCCCTCTCCCCAGTAGTGAGGTGCTCAGCAGCTAATTGGTTAACAAGCATTAGGCCTGTTAAGGGGCTCCCAGAGCTCAGCTGAAGGAGGAGCTCCTGGAGGGAGGGGCTGGGAGGCTTTTAAAAGGTCCACGGCCTCACTAAGCGGATGAACTAAAGGAATCAGGTCCCAGGAAAAGGGGAATGTCTCTGAAAGACTCTGCTTGGGTGGGGAACCCAGAATGGGGGCTGACATAGGTGTCGTTTGACTACATTTGGGGCGGGTGGCTCCAGTCAGGCCAATGGGGCCGTGCATGGCTGGGGGGGGGCACATTCTGTGCCTGCCCACAGGGGCACCATTTCAGATTGGGGGGGGGGGCGCAACTTTAACTATGATTCCAGGGGGTACTTAGGCAACTGTAAACTCCAGTGTTTTTGTAGATAATAACTTAGAAACTATCAGACAGGAGCACGGTACCTAATTCCTATATCAAGAAAGAAAATTAAATAAATATTAGACCCACTCAGCTCTAATCCTAACATGCTCTGACACCTTGTGGGAAGTCACTTAAGGGACACTGGCTAGGTTTAAAGTGGTCATGTATATTCTTACTCAGATACGCTTACTGAAGAGGGAAGGGACCAGCGTGATCAGCTAGTCTGATCATGCACCTCGCAGGCCACAGAACCTCACCCACCCACTCCTGTAATAGATCCCTAAGCTCTGGCTGAGTTATTGACATCCTCAAATCGTGGTTTAAAGATTTCAAATGACAGAGAATTCACCATTTACACTAGTTTAAACCTGCAAGTGACCTTATGCCCCATGCTGCAGAGGAAAGTGAAAACCTCCCCCAGGGTCTCTGCCAACCTGACCCAGGGAAAATTCTTTCCCGACCCCAAATATAGTGATCAGTTAGACCTTGAGCATGTGGGCAAGACCCACCAGCCAGACACCTGGAAAGAATTCTCTGTCATAACGCAGAGCCCTCCCCACCTACTGTCCCATCTCCAGCAGCTGGGGATTTTTGCTACTGGCCATTGCCGATGGGCCACATGCCATTGCAGGCAGTCCTGTCATACCATCCCCTCCATAAGTTTATCAGACTCAGTCTTGAAGCCAGTCAGGTTTTTTGCCCCTACTCCTCCCCTTGGGAGGCTGCCCCAGAACTTCACTCCTCTGATGGTTAGAAACCTTCGTCTAATTTCAAGCCTAAACTTGTTGATGGCCAGTTTATATCCATTTGTTCTGGGGTCCACGTTGGTGCCTAACTTAAATAGCTCCTCTCCCTCCCCGGTATTTATCCCTCTGATATAGAGAGCAATCGTATCTCCCCTCAGCCTTCTATTGGTTAGGCTAAACAAGCCAAGCTCTGTGAGTCTCCTCTCCTAAGGTAGGTTTTCCATTCTTCAGATCATCCTACTAGCCCTTCTCTGCACCTGTTCAGTTTGAATTCATCTGTCTTAAACATGGGAGACCAGAACTGCACACAATACTCCAGATGAGGTCTCACCAGTGCCCTGTATAATGGTACTAACACTTCCCCGTCTCTGCTGGAAATACCTCGCCTGATGCACCCCAGGACTGTGTTAGCCTTTTCATGGAGGGACGTGCCCCAGGCTGCAGAGCGTGTCAGTTACAGGGCTCCATGGCAGACCTGGGCCCTGTGGCTCCTGCCCCAAGACCCCATGGTGCATCGGCCGCATTAAATTTTAGGCAATCGGAAGAGGAGGAGGCTTACGAGATGCAGTGCGCAGCCGTCATGACCCATGTGGGAGCAATGAGGGTTCCCCCGCAGGTGTGATGGAAAGCACCATCCCTCTCGTACTGCAGGGAGATCTGCCAGGAGACAAGACAGGGCAGTGGGGGACCTGCTATGGAGCTCCAGGGCTCCCCATCTTCTGGCTCCACTGTGGGGAGGCTCTGAACAGTGGGAGCTTTGGGGTTAGCCACCCACTGAAACAGCCAGAGACCATGGCCCATCGGAGTGCTAGCATGGCCTGGCCCGGCTGTGGAGGCAGGCTGCTCTCTGGGGGGCTGTGGTTACACACAGTGGAGTTACCATGGCACACAGTCTGACGGGGCAAACCCTCTCCCTGCTCACACAGCACCAGAGGGCAGCAGGCACCGAGGGGCTGACCCATGTGGACTGTCACTCAGAAATGCCCTGGGAGTTGAGGGGAGCAGCTAGTCTCTGGCTCCCACTGGCACTCCCTCACGCCCACCCCCTGGCAGAGCCCTGCTGCCCCTTCCCAGTGAATTGTAGGGCTTTTTTGCTTCTCCCTGTGCCCATCAGTGCCATGGGCTGGAACATGGGCACAGACACAGAACTGCTAAGAAACTCAAAGGCAAGGAATCCGCCGTGCCCTCCCCAGACTGCTGTGAGCTGGAGCCCAAAGTCTGATGTTTGACAGGGCCCTGATTTCAGAGGGTGGGGCTCAGCTATGTCTGAAACCAGCCTCGTAAGCACAGCCGGAAGCTTGTGCCAAGCCTGGCCTTGGGCTGCCCAGTCTATCGGTAGGGGCCATGGAATGCACACGGCGGGACCTGCAATAGGCACAAGCTGGGATCCGGATAAAACAGCTGCTAGAATTTCATGCACATCAGAGGTGGGACTTGTTCTCTCAAACTGTAAGGTCAGCGGGGGGTTGCCTAAGGACTGCAGGGCGGGGTGTTAAACCAAGGGCGAGTTTGGCTTCCTCAATCCAGCCATGAGGAGAAGGGATGAAGAAGATGGAGTTTCCTGTCCCTTTAGCTCTCCTTTGCTCCATAAACGGGACACTATTCAAGCCACCCCCACCCCCACCCCCTTTGCTTAGCCTGTCCATCACCACAAGAGCTTGGTGTGGTCAGAGCAACTCTGCAGGTCTAACCCCTGCAACCCCCAGTCCTGGGGAGATTACAGCAGGGTGAATAATGGAGTTTTTTAGCTGCTCCAAAATTTGGGGGTGGGGGGAATTTCGTATCCACCCAAAGTGATTTTTTTTCCAGATTTTTAGGAAACCTAAACAGTTGAAGAAGAAATTGATAACGCTGCAGCCGTGTCAGGGCAGGCCCATGGACCCGTGACGGGTCAAATGAAATATTTCATTTTGCTTTTCAGTGTTTGAAAATGTTTTTAATTTTTTTTAATAACTGGACGTACTTTTGAAAGATTCACTTTGAACTGAGAAATCGAAACATTGAGCTTCACAAAGAAATATTGGGGAGGGCTCCAAAAAATGTTTCAATATTCTTCTGACCAATCAAATTCATCGAACTCAAGGCAAACACAGGTAAGGTTTCAAATCTGGATTTTTCAGTGGGGAAAAAAAAAGTTTGCTGTGAACCCAAACACCCCGCGCTAGTGCAGACGGTGCGATCGCATCAAGCCTCGGTGCTGATTGGCTGTCACCGCGGCCAATGGCTGGATTCCACTCACCTGCCAGGGCCAGCTGTACGGCACGGCATCCTCTCCGTTCACCACCCTTGTGTGGGGGGAGTAGATGGGTGTCCCACACCCGCAGGCTGGAAGGGGAGAGAACTGTGCATCACACAGATGGCAAAGGCACCAGACCCTTCGGCTGAGCAGAGGAGGCTGGACAATGGGGAAGCGAGACGTGGTCATGGCAGCTCACCCTCTCCAGCCGAACCCTGGACGTCCCCAGTCACGCCCCAGTCCTGAGGTGCTGCCCCGGGCTCTCCATGGGATGGTCACAGGGCAGCCCGAGGGGGAGGGACAAGTGGGGCAATTTGCCCCGGGCCCTGCAGGGGCCCCCACAAGAGTTTTTTGGGGGCCCTGGAGCAGGGTCCTTCACTTGCTCCGGGGGCCCCAGAAAACTCTCACGGGGCTTTTTCTGCGCCGGGTCTTTGGCGGCAATTCAGTGGCGGGGGCCCCCCGTCGCCAGAGACCCCAGGCCCCCTGAATCCTCTGGGCAGCCCTGGATGGTTACCTTGCCCAGTGTAGGCCCACCCAGGGTCTCATCCCCTCCTGATCCAACTGAGGCAGGCACCAGGGCCCGTTCCCCTGACAGCACCATGCACAACCTCCACGAGGTTGAGGGGCACCGGGGGGCTAGGCACAAGGGGCCAAGGGGAGCTGTGTGTGTCCTGGGGCTGCAGAGGGCACGAAGGGCCTTCTTCCTTCCTTCCGTATGTGCCCGAGGCAGGGCGCTGGGGCAGAGGAAAGAGTCTTCGCTCTCGCCCGTTTCTTACCACCAGCCACAAGCAGAACGGGGATCAGCAGCCTCAGCATCTTGGTCACAGGGACCACAAGGACCAAGGGCCCTTTAATACTCCCCTTTATCAGAGGCTGCAGGGAAGGGAGGTGCCTAGCAGCTCTGGGAGCAGGTGTTGGAATATCCTGTGCCCTGGTGCAAGGTCACTGCGAGGAAACAGGGCCCTGCCCGGCCTTGGGCAGATTGGGATGTGGCCAATCGATGAATGCCCAGAGCATCACTCAGCAAATGGGCTGAGTCACTAATTTTTCCCACCCATGTGCAGAATGACTTTTGTTATGTGCGCCAATATAGAGGTGATGTGTCCACCTTAGGGCACATAACAAAGTGTATGTGGTGGGGGTGGGGCTGAGGGGTTTGCAGTGGGGGAGGGGGCTCAGGGCTGGGGCAGAGGGGTGAGGGCTCCAGCTGGGGGTGCAGGCTGTGTGTGTGTGGGGGGGACAGAGGGTTGGGATGTGGGGGGGAACAGTGGGGGGTGAGGTCTCCGGCTGCGAGTGCAGGCTCTGCGGTGGGGCTGGGGATGAGGGGCTCAGGACTGGGGCAGAGCGTTGGGCTGGAGGGGGGGGTGGGCTCTGGGGTGAGGTCGGGGATGGGGGGTTTGGGGTGCAGGCTGCCCCAGACTATGGCAGCAGCACCTGAGCTGATGGGGGAGAGGTGCCTCTCCCTGCCATGGCAGCTCCGGGGCTGGGTTGGGTTGAGACCAGGTGCCTCTTCCCCGTCTGCGGGAGGTCCAGGCTGGCCTGGGTTGGGACTCGGCTGTGGCAGATCCGGGGCTGGGCTGGGGCCAGCAGGGGAGAGGCGCCTCTCCCCGCCGCAGCAGGTCCAGGGCTGGGGGAGAGGCGCCTCTCCCCACCGCAGCAGGTCCAGGGTGGGGGAGAGGCGCCTCTCCCCGCCGCAGCAGGTCCAGGGTGGGGGAGAGGCGCCTCTCCCCGCCGCAGCAGGGCCAGGGGGGGGGAGTGGCGCCTCTCCCCGCCGCAGCAGGTCCAGGGTGGGGGAGAGGCGCCTCTCCCCGCTGCTGCGGGTCCTGGGCTGGGGGGGCGGGGCCTCTCCCCACCGCAGCAGATCCAGGGCGGGGGAGAGGCGCCTCTCCCCACCGCAGCAGGTCCAGGGCTGGGGGAGAGGCGCCTCTCCCCACCGCAGCAGGTCCAGGGCTGGGGGAGAGGCGCCTCTCCGTGCTGCAGCCCTGAGCGCCTGCACAGTGCTTAATAGGCTGCTGCATGGCCACACAGCTTAGAGAGAATTTAGGTCACAGAGCTGGAGAGGGAGTGGGGCCACCCTAAGCCTGGGCACTGGCATGGGTCCCAGGGGGCTAGAGGAATGGAGTCCATCCTCCACTGCAGCCCCCTGCTGTGGGGAGGGGAATGAGCAGAAGATCTGCACAGACATAGGCCAGCTGGCCTGGTCCTTCTCCCTGCACTGGGGTAAGGACTCAGGGCCTGATCCAAGTCCCACTGAAATCACGGGAGACTCTGACTTCACTGGGAGCTGGAGCAGGCCCCTCGTAAGGTCCCTTACGGGGCGAAGGGGACATAGGAGCCAGGGCCGGCTCCAGGCCCCAGCCCGCCAAGCGCGTGCTTGGGGCGGCACGCCACGGGGGGCGCTCTGCCGGTCGCCAGGAGGGCGGCAGGCAGCTCTGGTGGACCTCCCGCAGGCGTGCCTGTGGATGCTCCACCGGAGCCGCGGGACCGGCGACCGCCAGAGCGCCCCCCGCCGCGTGCCGCCGTGCTTGGGGCAGCGAAATTGCTAGAGGTGCCCCTGATAGGAGCAGCCTGTGCCTCGTGCTGCCATTCTGCGCAGGGGTCACTTGCAGTGAATGGTGCTATTAACAAGGTGGCTGCATCAGGGCAGGACAATGAACCTGTGAGAGGCCAGAGCCCACGTGGGACGGTGTTCAGCTGCAGATGTTAAATGCAGGAAATTTGGTCACACTTTATAGGTAGGTGCTGTTAATAGATGGCTTGTATGAGGTTACTAAAGTCTGTTATAAACGTGTCCCAGAGGTCAGCAGTGTGTATTAGAGGTGGTTATAAGCCCATCAGCAGCCGGGGTTATGGAAGGCTGTTGGCCAGGGGTGCAAGCCACCCACACATCTATTGGTCTCTATAACAATCTACAGCAACCGATTAACAGTTCTTAAAATATCTACTTAGCCTTCGTTAGCTCTCTATAAACCGCTTCCAAATGGAACCTTTATGCACAGTGTGCACCTAAAGTTGATTCAGATTCAGGGTTCCCTTGAGACCATGCAGGGTTTTGTACTGTTTTCTATGGGACTCATTTTAATGCCTTATTGACACAGGGGGCTGACCCCTTTAAGGGGAATCAGGGCCCAGTCTATCCACAACAGGCTTTGTTAAGGAGAACAAGCCCTTCTCAGCTCACCTGTAAGTAACTAACTGCCTGGGTGGCTGGTTGGCAGCTAGCACCTGGACTGGATAAACGGCTACCAGGGTGCTCTTAGCGAGAGAAGATCCTAGAGAGACACTGGGAGGAGAAGGCGGCTTAGCTTATAGTACATAGGGCCCAGGAGTTGGGCAGAGGGATTCTCGGCACAAGGAGGGAGCTGCCTGAACTCTTACACAGAGCCAGGAGGAGGCTGTGGGAGCCTGAATTTCAGAGAGGACCCAGGCTCCAAGGGTTAAAGAAGCTGTGCTCTGTACAGGAGTGAATAAATAAGACTTACAGAGGGACCCTTGGTTGAAGTACTCTGGGCTGGGAGTCAATCATTGCAAGAGGGAGAAAGTGCAGCAGGCCTGCCGGGCTACGCGGTCCCACAAGGCAGTGTGCGTGAGGGTGGCACCCCGTCACTCTGACCTGGCACTGGCACCCCGCGTGGGTTCTCTCTGCTGAGGGAATGCTCATTTAGCTTTCCTGGCGTGTGCGTTGCACCTCTTGCATTTAATTTCCCTGCGTTATTGTAATTGTTGGATTTAGAAGAAATGAGAAGGGCAGAGTGTTGATCTCCCATTCAGAGAGACACGGGGCCCCAGATTCCATGGCGGGGGGAACTGCAGTGTTTTCTGCAGAGTCTCCCGGGGCTGGATTTGGCTTGTGTCCATTGTCTGAATGTACAAGATCAAAGTCAAATAATCGCACCCAGTTCACTTCCAACTGACCCCACAAGGCATTTCCCACTAATGGCCCTTTTCCCTCACTCTAGGTCTCTGGCACAATGGCAGTTGTGACAATGGGCAGGGCCGGCTTTAAGCCGATTCGCCCGATTCCTGGGAATCGGGCCCCGCGCCTAAGAGGGCCCCGCACCTTTGGCGCCTTTTTAATTTTTTTTTTTTACTTACTCCAGCTGCCGTCTCTCTGCTCCGGGGTCTTCTGTGGCCCCGCTCCCCTGACCAAAGTGCAGACGGGAGAGCGGCTGCCCCACAGCCTCGCTCTCCCAGCTGCAGCTCCGGCCAGAGTGCGGCAAGCCCCACAGCCCCGGCTGGAGCTTCGGCCGCAGTGCAGCAAGCCCTACCCTGCAGCCCCGCTCTCCCAGTTGGCGCCCTGGGGTAGCGGGGGGCTCCGGGGACTATTTAAAGGGCTGGGGCTCCAGCTATCTCTGCCACCCCGGTCCTTTAAATAGCCGCCGGAGCCCCGGGTTGCCCCTATGCATTCATCAGGGCTCCCGCAGCTATTTAAAAGGTCTGAGGTGGGGTAGAAGCAGGGGAGCCCCGGGCCCTTTAAATAGCCCCCAGAGCCCTGGGATAGAGGGGGTCTTGGGGGCTATTTAAAGGGCCAGGGCTCCAGCTGCCTCTGCTGCAGCCCTTGCCTTGCCCTGCCTGCACCAGCTCTGCCCCCCCATGCCTGCAGCCAGCTCTGCACCCTGTGCCCACAGCCAGCCCCTGCCAAACCCCCTGCCCTGTCTCCAGCCAACCCCTGCCACACACCCCTGTGGCCCTGCCCAAAGCCAGCCAGCCCCACACACACCCCTGCCCACACCCAGCCCCGCACACCCTGCTCTGTCTCCAGCCAACCCCTGCCACACACCCCTGTGGCCCTGCCCAAAGCCAGCCAGCCCCACACACACCCCTGCCCGCACCCAGCCCTGCACCCCCTGCTCTGTCTCCAGCCAACCCCTGCTGCACCCCCCTGCCTGAAGCCAGCCAGTCCCACAATCCTCTGTCTCCAGCCCTGACAACCCCTGCCACACACCCCTGTGGCCCTGCCCAAAGCCAGCCAGCCCCACACACCCCCCTGCCCGCACCCAGCCCTGCACCCCCTGCTCTGTCTCCAGCCAACCCCTGCTGCACCCCCCTGCCTGAAGCCAGCCAGTCCCACAATCCTCTGTCTCCAGCCCTGCCAACCCCTGCTGCACTCCCCTGCGGCCCTGCCTGAAGCCAGCCAGCCCACCCCACACCCCCGTCTCCAGCCAGCCCCGCACCCCTTGCCTTGCCTGCAGCCAGACCCTACCTCCAGTCAGCCCCTGCCCTGCCTCCAACCAGCCCCATGTCCACTGCTGCCCTGCAGTTCCCAGGGCAGTAACCCTGCACACCTGCTTCAGTGAGGGAGGGCAGGGAGCAGCTGAGACCCACACATGTGCACACCCCCAGGGAGTGGCGGTGACCCACACATGTGAAACGGCGTTCATTAATAACCAATCAACAGCATATATGAATCAATGTACATAATATATCATTGTATTATTTATATAGTTATGGAAAGTAAATCATAGAAGGAAGAAATGAAAGGGCTTTTTTTTTTTTAGTCATCCCTGCCAGGGCCCCGCCAAAAATGTTCGAATTGGGCCCCGCACGTCCTAAAGCCGCCCTGGCAATGGGCATCATTTTCTACAGGGTGGTTTGACCCAGGGAACGGGTAACCTCAGCTGCTGGGTGAGCCTCCCAGGCCTGCCCATCCCTGGCTGTCCTCTGCCTCCCGACCAGCCTTTCCAGATGCTGATCCCCTTCATGGTGTCAGCATTTGTGCCTTTCCTGAAGCTCCACTCCCAGGGGAATAAGGCCCCTCTGAACAGGATCAAAATTAGTCTGGGAACAAGAACAGGTGGCATGAAATGAGTGTTAACAATTAACAAGTGACCCTGGTTTAGCAGGGGATTTGTATTTTTTCCCCCACAAGGTGTTGTCAGATCTGCTGCCAGACTCCAGAGGGAGGCGATAAAGGCAGAGGTGAAGGACAGAGAGCAGCAGACTTGCGTACACAAGGCTTAGTCACTTTACCATCAAGGTGTCAGGGGCTAGGCCAACACAGCACAGTTTCTCCGAGCTTCAGCTAACCTGGGCAGAGAGTGACAGCGATGAAAAACCCCTGATGTTCTCACCAGGATGGTCAAAAATTTCCAGTCAGACTGGTTTTTCCCAGGATGGGGCCGTGGGCAGAGGGTGAAATTGCAGATTCCACCCCCCTCATTCAGAACTCCTAGGCCAGGCCCCTTCTACACATCACGAGATTTAAAAACTAATAAAATTTGCTGGATGATTATTGAGCTTTCAAGGGGTCACATTTCTGTGCCACTGCCAGAGCTAGAAAATACTTCCCCAGCTACTGCTTGGTGTTTGAAATGGAAGCTGGGTGTCTCTCAGAATCACATGACTCCAGGAGCTGGAGGCTTTCTGAAAAACACCAACTCGTGCTACAGCCAGGAGAGTTGCCAGCACTGGAACATTGTGGCGTGTGCTGCCCCCCTCCCTGCATGCTTGCCTTCTGTCTCCAGCCTGGTTAAGCTCAAACCAGCCATGGCTGCCAGAACTAGAGCAGAGTCTGAGCGTGATCTTCGTGCACCAGGAGCAGGTGGTGTGATGGCTGCGCTCCTCTGCCATGGCGTTAGCAGCAGAACCCTGATGCAGATCATAAGATCCCACATCCCTTAAAGCCAGGAAAATGGGGGCGTTGCTGGCTGTATGGCCATGCAGCACAGCCTGGTGCACTCTCAGCCATTATAGATGGGCATGTATGTAGCATGCTCTTGCACTCTGATCTTCGTCTGCCCCAAGAGGAAGATGCTGCTGTCCCTTTCCTAGATGTGTGGGCCCCAATTCTTCTCTCTCACGTGACTGGAGTAATTGCAACGTACAATTACAGCAGGGGAGTGGAGAGCAGAACCAGGCCTGGACCCAGCCGATAGCACTGTACCGAGGGCCTTGCCAGAGTTAAACTGCACCCCTGAGTGGCTCTTTGGCACCTCGCCACGACCTGCCCTTAGCATGAGATGCCTCTGCCTGCTGTGGAGCAGCTCCCTGCAACCTGCAACCTCTGGCAGCACCTGCCTTCCAGGCCTGCACAGACCTCGCCCTCTCCGTGCAGGCAGTGACAGGTGCACAGTAAGTCCCGAGTGCCCTGTGGCATCCAGCCCCTTAGCCACTGAACACTTCCAGAATTACCAGCCTGCTGTTCCCAAGGGAGCAGCTTGTGAGAGTCAGCTCAGGCCCAGCACCAACACCACAGCACCGAGATATATGTGACGGGTTGGACCCCCCCTCTGGGGTGTCACCTGATGTGCTGGGGTCTCACTGAGCCCACCCTTTCCACCAGCCTGGGTTTCCTCACCCTGTTCTGCTGAGCCAGGCCCTCAAGCCTCCTCCAGCACACACAGGTAGGGCCACACCCAGCTGCAAATGGACCCAGAGACACGGAGATCAGCTCGGTGTGGGAGGAGTCAGCTCGGGGATTGCCCAGCACTCACATGCACACCTCCTTTGGGGATAAACCCCAGATAATATTGGTTTGTGCTGTTTCAGCGCAAGCTCATGAAAATTCACCCTCTTCCTCAATGTGGAGAGAGATACGCCCAGCTTCTTGCCCCCCCAGATCGGAATTGCACAAACTGGGGTCTGAAATAAACAAGAAATAAGTTTATTAATTATAAAAGATAAATGTGAAGTGATTATAAGGGACAGCAAACAGAACAAAGCAGATTACTGAGCAAATAAAACAAAACACGCAAACTAAGCTTAATGCCAAGTATCGGGGGTAGCCCTGTTAGTCTGTATCCATAAAAAACAACGAGGAGTCCAACCCCCATGGCGCTTTTTTACCCACGAAAGCTTATGCCCAAATAAATCTGTTAGTCTTTAAGGTGCCACCGGACTCCTTGTTGAAAGTAAGCTTAATACACTCAAGAAACAGGTTACAAAATATAATTTCTCACCCTAAATGTTCTTTTAGGCAGGTTGCAGAGTTTCTGTAGCTTAGAGTTTCAGTTATTTCTCTTTACAGACTGGACTCCTGTCTCAGCCTGGACTCAGCTTCTGCTCCTGGGTGTTTTTAGCTATCTTCCTTCTTGGACAGGGAGGCAATGGAGAAGAGTCCTGATTCATTTACTCCCCAGCCTTAAATAGAATTTACATAAGGCAGGAGCCCTTTGTCTCCAGTGGAAAAATACTAGCAGAGTCCAAGGTGGTCCTCCGTACCAGGTGACATCATCAAATGACCCTGCAGTGTCAAAGCAAAACCCAGGAAGCTCCTCAGGATGGTGGGAGATTAGTATCTTCAAAGTTCTATTGTCCTTTTTAAATGGCTCATTCCGGCTGATTGCCTGCTGTCGTTCCCCCAAATACACACATAGCTGTAAATTGTTACATAGTCAATATTTCTAACTTCAGATACAGAAATGATACTTGTATACAAATTGGATAATCACATCCAGCAAATCATAACCTCTCCTGGGATACCTCACATGGCCCATCTTGCATGAAGCATATCTTAGTTATGCCATATTCATATCATAGCAATATTTCTATGACAAATATGGGGTGTAACGTCACAATATATTTATAGTGAAAACAAGGATATGTTAATACCACAGAACATTCAGGTGACAGTGAGTAAGAATATTGCAAACAAATGGTTCCATATGAAACAAAACCATAACATGCCTTTTTGAGACTAAACCTAACTAACGAGTTATCCTCTCATCTAAAGAAACCATCTCACCCAAAGATCTCTCCAGCGCTCCCAGCCAAGCCTGGTTGAGATCCCACTTTCAGGAAGCAAATTTGCTGTCCTAGGTGAGGGATGCCAGGGTGTTGTCTTTATCCCCCCAAAATAGTAGAGCAAACCTGTGATGTGCACTTCATGTATAAGTAGGGGCATTGCCAGCAGATCGAGGGATGTGATCATTCCGCTCTATTCAGCACCGGTGAGGCCTCATCTGGATACTGTGTCCAGTTTTGGGCCCCACACTACAAGAAGTCTAATGGCATTTTGGGTTGTATAAGTAGGGGCATTTCCAGCAGATCGAGGGATGTGATCATTCCCCTCTATTCGGCACTGGTGAGGCCTCATCTGGATACTGTGTCCAGTTTTGGGCCCCACACTACAAGAAGGATGTGGAAAAAATGGAAAGAGTCCAGCGGAGGGCAACAAAAATGATTAGGGGGCTGGAGCACATGACTTATAAGGAAGGGAACTGGGATTGTTTAGTCTGCAGAAGAGAAGAATGAGGGGAGATTTGATAGCTGCTTTCAACTACCTGAAAGGGGGTTCCAAAGAGGATGGATCTAGACTGTTCTCAGTGGTAGAAGATGACAGAACAAGGAGCAATGGTCTCAAGTTGCAGTGGGGGAGGTTTAGGTTGGCTATTAGGAAAAACTTTTTCATTAGGAGGGTGGTGAAGCACTGGAATGGGTTCCCTAGGGAGGTGGTGGAATCTCCTTCCTTAGAGGTTTTTAAGGTCAGGCTTGACAAAGCCCTGGCTGGGATGATCCAGTTGGGGATTGGTCCTGCTTTGAGCAGGGGGTTGGACTAGATACCTCCTGAGGTCCCTTCCAACCCTGAGATTCTATGATTCTATGATAGGATTCTCCCCGACTTTAAGAACATAATTTTCCACCTACATATATAACTCCTTACACAACATCTGTATGTGTGTTTTGCGATGATACTGATGAGCAGTGGGCCACAGGCTTTCACCTGAGACGTTCCAGGACACACTTTGGTGAACTAGAATCTAAAGGCTGGACTCAATAGACCCCTGCAGCCCCCTGCACCCTCTCTCTGCCCTTTGCCAGTTGGCATTGAGAGGTTCCGGGTCACCCCTGGGATATCTGGATCTAAAAGCACAAGCCTGTCCTGCCTGAGTTAAATGATCAAGCTGTGTTAGCTAAGATTGTAGCAGGCCTCTGAACCTCTATATGTGGCTCAGTCACCACTCGAGAGGCATCGAGTGAATGGGCATTACACCATTGGACACGAGGGCTCAGATCGTCAGAGGTGTTTAGGCACCTAACTCCCATTGATTTTAAGGAGAGTTAGGCACCTGAATACCTTTGAGACTCTGGGTCTAGTGGGCTAAGGAACAGCTGGAGACTAGGAACAGCTGGTTTCTTGTGTCTTGCTGTGCTGCTGATTTCCTGTGTGTCCTGAGCCAGCCCCAGCCCCTTTCTGTGCCTCAGTTTCCCCATCTGTACAGTGGGGATGATATTTCTTTACCCTCCTCCCACGGGCTGTGAGGATTCATTTGCTAACACCTCCATGATGCTAGGAATTATTGCCGTCTCTTGAATTTCCTGCCCTCTATTGACTGCTCCTTGGATTGGCTCCATCTCTAATCAGGAAAGGGAAATAAACATGACCCTGCTTTTCCCATGGCTCTGCAGTTAGTGTACAAGAAGGGGAATAAGCTACACCAGTCTGATGCACTGTGGCTCCCCATTATGGGTGGTAGTGGTACAACCATTTCAGTCAAAAAGCCACATCCCTAACCAACATAGTTACACTGGTGCAAAACTGCATAGAGCAAGCTTAAATACCAGCGATCCACCCTCCGAGTGCAACCAGCCAATTAGAGTTTAGCAGATGATGTAACATCTCTACTTGTTTCATTGGCTCAGCCTGTCCTAAGCCACTAAGATTCATTAATGCATTATGCTTTGGAATGCCCTACCTCATAGGCGCTGGAACTAGGGGGGCTGCTGCACCCCCGGGCTGGAAGTGGTTTCCATCATTTCCAGGGTTTACAGTTTGGTTCAGTGGCTCTCAGCACCCCCACTACACACATTGTTCCAGCGTCCCTGCCCTACCTGAGAGGCAATTACAGCATTACAGCTCTAACAACATTGCTCTTCTGAGCAAGTTACGGCTGGAAACGTAGGAGACTCTGGTTTAAAATTCTAATTGGGGATTACAGCTTCTGGGCCTCTCCTTTAGAGATTCTCCTCTTTGCCTGGCTGCAGCACGTCATTTTTTCCAGAATGTCCTTGCCTCAATGTGAAAAGTCACAGGGTGCTAAGCTGCAGGCCTCATGCTGGACAGAGAGGTGTGAGTGCAACCACTGGCTCCATCATGGTGTATAGATTCGCTCACCCCCATCAAACAGTAGCAGACCTTGGGACCTTGCAAGTCATTTTCTCGTTGGAGGGAAATAAGCGAAGAGTCTGGGTTTTTTCTTAGTGTAACTTGTTTATTTACACATCAGCCAGTCATAGAAGAGCAGTGGGCCCAAACAGCATGTAGACAATCCCCTTTCAGTAATCTCAGGCAAATACCAAGGATTTTCAGGAAGCCTTTGACAAGGTCCCTCACCAAAGGCTCTTAAGCAAAGTAAGCAGTCATGGGGTAAGAGGGACGGTTCTCTCATGGATCAGTAATGAATTAAAAACAGGAAACAAAGGGTAGGAATAAATGGTCAGTTTTCAGAATGGAGCGAGGTAAATAGTGGTGTCCCCCAGGGTCCGTACTGGGCCCAGTCCTATTCAACATATTCCTAAATGATCTGGAAAAAGGGGTAACAGTGAGGTGGCAAAATTTGCAGATGATACAAAACTACTCAAGATAGTTAATTCCCAGGCAGACTGTGAAGAGCCACAAAAGGATCTCTCAAAACTGGGTGACTGGGCAACAAAATGACAGATGAAATTCAATGTTGATAAATGCAAAGTAATGCACATTGGAAAACAGAATCTCAACTATATATATAAAATGATGGGGTCTAAATTAGCTATTACCACTCAAGAAGGAGATCTTTGGGTCACAGTGGATAGATATGGCCATTCGTATATTCTTATGTTCTTAACTTCAGCTTAACTGTTACCACTCAAGAAAGAGATCTTGGAGTCGTTGTGGGTAGTTCTCTGAAAACATCCACTCAATGTGCAGCGGCAGTCAAAAAAATGAACAGAATTCTGGGAATAATTAAGAAAGGGATAGATAATCAGATAGAAAATAATCATATTGCCTCTATATAAATCCACGGTACGCCCACTTTTTGAATATTGCGTGCAGATGTGGTCGCCCCATCTAAAAAAAAAGATTTATTGGAATTGGAAAAGGTTCAGAAAAGGGCAACAAAAATGATTAGGGGTATGGAACAGCTGCTGTCTGAGGAGAGATTAATAAGACTGGGACTTTTCAGCTTGGAAAAGAGATGACTAAGGCAGGTGTAGTGAGTCGGTGTGGCTCCCCTCTTGCCCAGCAGAGGGAGCGCCCCTGCAGACACCCAAGTGGGCGGAGCCACCGCCGCCTGTTCCCGCCCCCCAGAAGTCAAGGGGCGGGACAGGAAGTATAAAGGCCGGCCGCCAGAGCTCAGTCAGAGCCCAGCCGCCACAGGGAGCAGATGTGCCACCGGGAGCTCGCGACTGGGAACCCTCCAGGACCCGAGGCTGCTGTCCTGACTGGCCGGAGCTTCCCTGCGCCCACTACAAGGAGGAGCCGCCGGAGCTCCCCCGTGCCCGTTACTGGGAAGAGCTGCTGGAACTCCCCCGCACCCGCTACGAGGAGGAGCCGTCAGAGCCTCCCCATCCCTGCTGTTACCCGGAGGAGCCACCCGAGCACACCTGGCCAGACTTCCCCGAGGAGCTGCCGGACCTGCCACCAAGCCCTGGTCGAGAGGAGCCCATGCTGGTGGACTGGCCTGGAACCGGTGCCACGGACGAGGTAGGCCCTGAGGGGGAAACTGGAAGTAGCCCGGGGGCAGCCGACCCCAGTCAGGCTACAGACACAGACGTGCCTATGTCAGCGTGTTGCGGTCAGGACCCTACTGACCTGCAGCGGTGATAGCCGCTGCTAGGGCCCCGGGCTGGGACGCAGTGGAGTGGGTGGGCCTGCGTCCCCCCTGCCACCCCACTCACGGGTGGCATTTTCCCACTCACCCAGCACTCAGGTGTAAGGACCTGGGCTTGTATAAGGTTTGCTGCTCAGACCCTGCACCAAAGGGCCTGAGCTCCCAATACTGTTTGCTGCTCAGCCCCTGCACCAAAAGGCCTGAGTCCCTCGTACTGTTTGTTGCTCAGCCCCTGCACCAGGGGGCCTGAGCCTCCTCGAGCCGTGTACTGTTGCTCAGCCCGTTCAGCAGAAGACGTGTAGTGAGTCGGTGTGGCTCCCCTCCTGCCCTCAGGAGGGTCGAGCCCCGGCGCAAACGATTACAGCAGGATATGAGTGAGGTCTATAAAATGACTGGTGTGGAGAAAATAAATAAGGAAGTGTTATTCACTCCTTCTCATAACACAAGAACTAGGGGCCACCAAATGAAATAATAGGCAGCAGGTTTAAAACAAACAAGAGGAAGTATTTTTTCACGCAACATACAGTCAACCTGTGGAACTCCTTGCCAGAGGATGTTGTGAAGGCCAAGACTATAACAGGGTTCAAAAAAGAACTAGATAAATTCATGGATAGGATACAGAGGGACCTAGACAAATTAGAGGACTGGGCCAAAAGAAACCTGATGAGGTTCCACAAGGACAAGTGCAGAGTCCTGCACTTAGGATGGAAGAATCCCATTCACTGTTACAGACTAGGGACCGAGTGGCTAGGCAGCAGTTCTGCAGAAAAGGACCTAGGGGTAACAGTGGATGAGAAGCTGGATATTGTTAGCCAAAAGGGCTCGTTTTCCCCTGGAGCTTACCTAATTACACCAAGGAGGCACGGAGACAGGAAGACGAGTACCACACCCTTTATTGATCGATCAGCTGAGCGGGTGTTCCTCTCGGCTAGTGCCAGAGAAAGAGACACACCTTTCATGGCCAAACGGCCTACCTTTATAGCCGGTAACAAACAACTTAGCCTACGTTTGTCTACGTCATTTGGTTGACCTATAAACCCTGTGGATAATTGGGTACGCAGGATACATATATTATTTTGTGGGGGCTACAAGAGACATACAGCTGTTGAGGATACATTTGTCATTCTGAAGGGGACACAAGATACATCCGTTGACCCTTTGTACTAGATACTTTGGATGCATACATGTGAACGCAGCTGCATACACTTGGGGAGCCAACATATACTTGGGGAGCCAAACAAAACTGATAAGCGAAATAGCTGACTTAGGTAGATACACGGCCTTCAGTTTAATGAGTTCTGTAAGCTTTCCAACACAGTTTGGACAAGCATAACATAACTTTGGTTTACTCAGGCCTAATACGGAAAGGCTTCATTAGCACTATGATTTTTCCAACAATATGAGTCAACAGTGTGGCCTTGTTGCCAAGAAGGCTAATGGCATTTTGGGCTGTATAAGTAGGGGCATTGCCTGCAGATCAAGGGATGTGAACATTCCCCTCTATTCGACATTGGTGAGGCCTCATCTGGAGCCCTGTGTCCAGTTTTGGGCCCCACACTACAAGAAGGAGGTGGAAAAATTGGAAAGAGTCCAGCAGAGGGCAACAAAAATGATTAGGGGGCTGGAGCATATGATTGATGAGGAGAGGCTGAGGGAACTGGGATTGTTTACTCTGCAGAAGAGAAGAATGAGGGGGGATTTGATAGCTGCTTTCAACTACCTGAAAGGGGTTCCAAAGAGGATGGATCTAGACTGTTCTCAGTGGTATGAGATGACAGAACAAGGAGTAATGGTCTCAAGTTGCAGTGGGGGAGGTTTAGGTTGGATATTAGGAAAAACTTTTTCACTCAGAGAGTGGTGAAACACTGGAATGGGTTCCCTAGGGAGGTGGTGGAATCTCCTTCCTTAGAGGTTTTTAAGGTCAGGCTTGACAAAGCCCTGGCTGGGATGATTTAGTTGGGTTTGATCCTGCTTTGAGCAGGGGGTTGGACTAGATACCTCCTGAGGTCCCTTCCAACCCTGAGATTCTATGATTCTATGATTCATGGAGGATAGGTTCAACAGTGGCTATTAGCCATGATGGGCAGGGATGGTGTCCCTGGCCTCTGTTTGCCAGAAACTGGGAATGGGCGACACGGGATGGATCACTTGATGATTACCTATTCTCTTCATTCTCTCTGGGGCACCTGGCATTGGCTGCTCTCAGAGAACAGGATACTGGGCTAGATGGACTATTGGTCTGATCCAGTGTGGCCATTCTTAAGTTTTTATGAGCAAAGCTCCCTCAAAAACGGACTCTAGTTTAATAGATTCTAAGGCCAGAGGTGAACACTATGGCAGGGCCACCCAGAGGATTCGGGGGCCTGGGGCAAAGCGGGGGAGCTGCGGCGCTTGTACTAACCCAGCGGCGGTCCGGGTCTTTGGCGGCATTTCGGCAGCGGGGGGCCCGTCAGTCGCTCCACATTTTCAGCAGCATTGAAGGGCCCCCCGCCGCCAAAATGCCGCCAAAGACCTGGACTGCCGCTGGGCCAGGGCTCGTGGGGCCCCTGTGGGGCCCAGGGCCTAGGGCAAATTGCCCCACTTGCCCCCCCCTCTGGGCGGCCCAGCACTGTGGTCATAGAATCATAGAATCTCAGGGTTGGAAGGACCCTCAGGAGGTATCTAGTCCAACCCCCTGCTCAAAGCAGGACCAATTCCCAAGTAAATCCCCAAATCACCCCCTCAAAGATTGAACTCACAGCAGGCCAGAGACCTGCCCCGAATTAATCCGTGTTTGAATTAGAGCAAAGCTCTTATGAAAACACTCAGTCTTGATCTAAAAATGGCCAGTGATAGAGAATCCACTGGGACCCTTAAATTGTTCTAAAGGTTAATTACCTTCATTGTTACAAAAATTATGCCTTAATGCCAGTCTTAATTTGTCCCACTTCAACTTGCAGCCATTGCATCTCCTACCTTTGTCTGTTCAACTGAAGCATAGGTGCCAACTCCATGGGTGATCCAGGGGTAGGGGCGGAACTGGGCAGGAAGAGGCGGGACGGGGGTGGGGACTTGTGGGAAGAGGTGGGCAGGGCTGGTGTAACCACTAGGCGAACTAGGTGGCCACTTAGGTCGCCAAGATTTGGGGGCGCCAAAAAGCGGTGTTTGGCATCACGGGAGTCAGCTGAGCGGGGCAGGGCAGGGAGCCCCCTCAGCGAGGGGCGCCATGCAGGACAGTCAGTGGGAGCCTGCGGCAGAGCAAGGAGGAGACAGCCGGCCGGGTGCAGCGACCAGCACGGCCGAGGGATGGAGCCGTTGTGGGAGGCAGGACGTGGTCCTGAGCTCAGATGAGCTTCACCCTCCAACGCGCTGCACCTGGGGCCGGGCACAGCTGCCTCCCGGGGCGAGGAAAAGTGAAACTAAACCCCGCAGCGCGACGGAGGGGAAAGGGCTGGCGCAGGTGCTGCTTCCAAACACCCCGATGGCACTGTGCCAATGCAGGGAGCCAGCCCTGAAACCCAGGGAGATCCTCACCTGCTCCCGGGAGGGAGAGCCCGGCTCTGCCCTCCTTGCCCCTAGGTCCCCCCCGGAGGGCAAAGTACTCAGAGCCTGGGAACGTTTAGAGACCCTGCGAGCTGGGGGCATCCTCAGCCTCCTCCTTGCTCACAGGTTCCCCCGGGCCAGAAGGGACCATTGTGATCATCTCCTCTGAGCCCCCTGTATTAATGCTAATGAACAAGGCCACATTATGCAGGATTCATTTTTGAAAGTTTATAATAAGTGATGCTCTGGGGGGATGGGGGGGGGAGGGGGAGAAAAGGTGGAAGTTTCGCCTAGGGCACAAAATATCCTTGCACTGGCCCTGGGGGTGGGGTGGATGGGGATGGGGCCCAGGGCAGAGCAGGGTGGGAGGAGGCAGGACAGGGTGGGGGCTTGGGGAAAGGGGGCAGGTGGAGGTGGGGCCCAGGGCAGAGCGGGGGGTTGAGCACCCCCCGCACCCAGAGGAAGCCAGCGCCCATAGACTGAAGAGCCCATTATTAGACATTTGTTCCCTGTGTAGGTACTTACAGACTGGGATCAGGCCATCCCTGAACCCTCTCTGTTAAAGTGAGCAGTTCGAACTCCGTGAGTCTAGTGGGAGAGATGAAGGCAGAGAAAACCCCTGATACTGGCAGCAACTTCCCCTGAAAAGAAAGAGCATCACGAACCAATGGCCATGCAGCATTTCACAGTCTCTCAGGCTGGGACAGGGACTCTTCAAGGCAGAACTGCATTTTCCATGGAACACTGCATTTTTCAGCACCCTCCTAGCAGGGCCGGCTCCAGGCACCAGCCGAGCAAGCTCGTCTTGGGGCGGCAGATTCCCAGGGGCGGCATTCTGGCCACCCTTTTTTTTTCTTTTTCTTTTTGGTTCGCTGCTCTGGCTGTCCTGTAGGGGGCAGCGGTGCGGAGGAGGGGAGCGCCCAGCAGCAAACTCGGCAGGGCAGCCCGCGTCCTTCCCTCCCAGCCGACCGGAGCAGCGCGGAGCCCTCCCGGCAGGCAGCGCGGTGGGAGGGGCCGCGTGGCGAGCACCCCGCTGAAGCGCTGGCCGCCCCCCTTCTCTCTCTCCCCCCCGCTCCCTCCCCCTCCCCCCACTAGACCGGGCGCGCACTCCGCTGCACGTCTGCAGCACAGGGAGTCCCCCTGCACCCTGGCTCCGGCTGCCCCACAGGTGGGGTTTTTTTGCTTCGCTGCTCTGCCCCGTCCCCTCCCCCCACCCCGAATTTTTTTTTGGGGGATGGCAAAAAAGCCAGAGCGGGCCCTGCCTCCTAGTGAGAGAGTTTTTCCTAATATCCCCAACTGCAACTTGAGACCATTGCTCCTTGTTCTGTCATCTGTCACCACTGAGAACAGCCGAGCTCAGGGGTCGGCAACCTTTCAGAAGCGCTGCGCCGAGTCTTCATTTATTCATTCTAATCTAAGGTTTCACGTGCCAATGATACATTTTAACGTTTTTAGAAGGTCTCTTTTTATAAGTCTACAATATATAACTAAACTATGGTTGTATGTAAAGTAAATAAGGTTTCAAAATGTTTAAGAAGCTTCATTTAAAATTAAATTAAAATGCAGAGCCCTCCGGACCGGTGGCCAGGACCCAGGCAGTGTGAGTGCCACTGAAAATCAGCTCACGTGCCGCCTTCGGCCCCCGTGCCATAGGCTGCCTACCCCTGGGCTAGCTCCATCCTCTTTGGAATCCCCTTCAGGTAGTTGAAAGCTGCTATCAAATCCCCCCTCATTCTTCTCTTCTGCAGACTAAACAATCCCAGTTCCCTCAGCCTCTCCTCATAAGTCATGGGTCCCAGCCAGTAGCATAGCTGGGGTGGCGGGACAGCGGCCGCTCCCCCACTGAGCACAAATGGCATCTTGTCAATTGTTTGGCGCCTTTTCAATTTGTACTCACCCAGAAGCACTCCGGGTCTTCGGTGGCACTTCAGCGGCGGGCCCCTACTCGTTCCGGGTGTCTTCGGCAGCACTGAAGGACCCGCGGAGCGAGTGAAGGCCCCGCCGTCGAGGTGCCGCCGAAGCACCACCCCCTCAGTAAAAGCGCCGCAGTGGGTGGCACCTTTTTTTTTTTTGATCGCTCTCCCTATTCCCTCCACCTGGCTACGCCACTGGCACCAGCCTCCTGACCATTTTCGTTGCCCTCCACTGGACTGTCTCCAATTTGTCCACATCCTTTCTGTAGAGGGGGAACCAGTACTGGATGCAGTACTCCAGGTGTGGCCTCACCAGTGACAAATATAGAGGAATAATCACTTCCCTCGATCTGCTGGCAATGCTCCTACTAATGCAGCCCAAAATGCCATTAGCCTTCTTGGCAACAAGGCCACACTGTCAACTCATATCCAGCTTCTCGTCCACTGTAACCCCTAGGTCCTTTTCTGCAGAACTGCTGCCCAGCCATTCGAAACCTAGTCTGTAGCAGTGCGTGGGATTCTTCCGTCCTAAGTGCAGGACTCTGCACTTGTCCTTGTCGAACCTCATCAGGTTTCTTTTGGCCCAGTCCTCTAATTTGTCTAGGTCCCTCTGTATCCTATCCATGAATTTATCTAGTTCTTTTTTGAACCCTGTTATAGTCTTGGCCTTCACAACATCCTCTGGCAAGGAGTTCCACAGGTTGACTGTATGTTGCGTGAAAAAATACTTCCTCTTGTTTGTTTTAAACCTGCTGCCTATTATTTCATTTGGTTACCCCCTAGTTCTTGTGTTATGAGAAGGAGTGGATAACACTTCCTTATTTATTTTCTCCACACCAGTCATTTTATAGACCTCACTCATATCCTGCTGTAATCGTTCTCTGCACTTGTCCTTGTGGAACCTCATCAGGTTTCTTTTGGCCCAGTCCTCTAATTTGTTTAGGTCCCTCTGTATCCTATCCCTACCCTCCAGCGTATCTACCACCCCTCCCAGTTTAGTGTCATCTGCAAACTTGCTGAGGGTACAGTCCACACCATCCTCCAGATCATTAATGAAGATATTGAGCAAAACCGGCCCCAGGACCAACCCTTGGGGCACCCCACTTGATACCGGCTGCCAACTAGACATGAAGCCATTGATCACTACCCGTTGAGCCCGACCATCTAGCCAGCTTTCTATCCACCTTACAGTCCATTCATCCAATCTATACTTTTTTAACTTGCTGGCAAGAATACTGTGGGAGACCGTATCAAAAGCTTTGATAAAGTCAAGATATATCACTGCCACCGCTTTCCCCATATCCACAGAGCCAGTTATCTCGTCATAGAAGGCAATCAGGTTGGTCAGTCATGACTTGCCCTTGGTAAATCCATGTTGACTGTTCCTAATCACCTTCCTCTCCTCCAAGTGCTTCAGAATGGATTCCTTGAGGACCAGGGTTCGTCAAATAAGTTGTTCACTGAACATAATGGTAATTTCTTCAGTTTGGTAGAGCGCCTTGGGAAATACAATGATGTCAAGCCTGAACACCTACGTCGAGTAGTTCATAAAGAAGTTATGGACCATTACTTATGGCAAGGAAGGTGCTTGATAACATATTGATGTGGCTCGGCAAAGTGAAGTACTATGCCATAATAATGGCCTGCACTCCTGACATTAGTCACAGTGAAAAGATGTCATTTACAGTAAGATTTGCTGACGACACGGACGGCTGTACCCAAGTAATGGAACACTTTGTTTCCAGTCTGTGGACGACTCTGCTGGAAAAGGTCTAACTGAACTGCTTATGGATGTTTTGAATGAGACTAAAATAAAGTTTCAGGACTGCTGCCGCCAAGGCTACAACAACAGTGTGAACATGAAGGGCAGTGACAGTGGTGTCAGGCAAGGATCCTTGCCTTGAATCCAAGAGCTTTTTTCATGCCTTGTGGCTGCCATTCCCTCAACCTGGTTGTGCCAGATGCAGCATCATCTTCTTTAGATTCAGTAGCTCTCTCTGAGTACTGCAAAGGACGTACGTCCTGTTTTCAGCACCAGCTATTAGGTGGAAGATCCTTATGGACAACGTTACAAATCTGACCTGAAGCCGCTAAGTGACACTCACTGGGAGATCCGCATTGACTGCGTAAGGCCAGTAAGGCACCAAGTGCCTGTGGTTTACGATGCCCAGATGGAACTGGTGCAGTCAAGTAAAGCCAAGGCCAGAATCCGACACGAGGTGCAAAGCCTGGCAAACCAGATCACTGACTTCACATTTCTCATCTCAGTTGTGGTTTGGAATGAAATCCAGTTCCAAGTCAATGTTGTGCACAAGGCATTACACACTCCGTCGATGGACATCGCGACCGCTACTACTTTGATGAGAAGCTGCCTTGATTGCATTGTGGCCTGCAGAGATAACGGATTTTAAGATGCCATCGCTGCTGCCAAAGAAATGGTGGAAAACTTAGGAGTTGAGCCTGTCTTCAAGGAAACTCGTATTCATCAGAAGAAGAGACAGTTTGGTTACAAGGACAGAGATGAGGTGCTGGGAAGCTCAGAAGAATAATTCAAGGGTGAGATTTTTTGCCTGCTCGCTGAAACTGCTCAAGTGTCCATCAAAGAAATGTTTGGACAAATGAAGCAGCACAAAAAGACCTGGGGGAGTTTATATGACCATAGTAAGCTGACGGCAGACAGGAAAACACTCCTGAACAATTGTATGAACCTTCACCAGATGGGGAATGTTTGGACATCAATGATAACGACCTCTATGCCAAATTGGACTACATCTGTCACATTTTGCCACAAGGGAAGTGCTCTCCACTCCACCAATGGTAAGCCCAGGTTTTCGAAGCTCAGGCTCATTAAAACATCTTCGATCAACAATGGCCGACAAGAGACTGACATTGCTGGCTATTTTATTGCTTGAAAATGCCATTGGTCAGTCTGTGCTTCAGTTCGCGAGGGCAAAGGGGAGAAAAGCGACCTGTTGAACTAAAGGACTAGACAGTCATTCTCAGGCAGTCATTACTGTAACACTATTTAATGCTGGTCCACCCAATGTCGATGCACAGTTCAATTTCTTGATGTCAGTACATTTCACTTATTCTTAAAATGTAAAAGTTTCTGTAAGCTTAGAGGAAATGATTTTTTTATTTGCTTACATATAGCATGACTAAATACAGATTCACAGATCCTAGCGTGCAAATTTATCATCTTATACAACAGGGATGAATCATTCATGCAAATCGTGCATCAAAGTCGTGCAATGGGCTACAAGTGTAATAAAATACAAGGTATTCAAAAGTTGAACAAATGGAGGCTGGGACACCATTTGGTCCTCAGCCGACCCTGGTCCTGTCTACACCACCACAGACTCAGGACACTGCATCCCTGCAGCCTGTGCCAGCTGGAGAACTCAGCACCTGGCTGTGGATCCCTCTGCTGCAGAGTCAGCCTCTGCAGAAGCACAGGAGGACTGCGGGGGTTGCTGGAGGGCAGAAAAAATGAGCCCCCAGCACCACACCTGCCAGGCACCATGGGGCCAGCTGGTGTCAGCCAACCTAGCTCCACTGGCTGCAGCAGGGCTGTGCTGGTTACAACAGCGAGGGTCTGCTTTGGCCCAGAGGTACCAGTGCAGGACCCAGTGACCCAGCTCTCAGCACTCCCGCTAATTGCAGCGGCAGGGCCCTGTACACTGGCGAGGACAATACAGTGCTGGGGGGAGTGGCTGCTGGTGCAGATGTCAGTCAACTCACCCTCATTGCCCTCTTGTAGCTGCCTCTGCTGTCTCGCAGGGGAGAGCTCTTCCCCCTGCATCAAAAGCCCTCAGCTCCCGGGGCAGGTTCTCAGTAACATCCTGCACTGGTGCCCCCAGCCAGTGATGTAGCAGGGGTCCGTGCCACACCCCTTCTCTGAGGCCCCGCCCCCACTCACTCCATCCCCCCTCCCTCTGGTGCTCGCTCTCCCCACCCTCACTCACTCGCTCATTTTTACCGGGCTGGGTGTTATGTTATTGATATCATCTGGGACCATATAGAACATGGGTTGCAACCAAGGTCCTGTAGTGGCACCAAATCTTATGTAAAGGGGGTCATATGAGGTGTCTAAGACCAGGTTCTGGGTTGCTGGTTAGGATTATGCTGTCTGTGTGCATGTGTCATTTTGTAGTTGAAGTTAGGAATATTGGCTCTATACTGGCTGTACTTCAAACTTATGCTGTGCTTCTGGGAGACATCCCAGACAAGTTGGTATTAGCTCTGCCTAGCCTGCTTGATGGCCCATTAAGGACCATCAGCTACACAATTAACCCATGGAGAGAAGGCAGATACGCCTTGTAACTCAGCAAAGTATGCAGGGTCTTGCCTATGTGACTCCAGACTCCATTTTGCTGTAATTTTCCACAGTAAGAACAAAGAGGTTCTTACACCTGGAAAAGCCTATAAAAGGCTGATGCCTCATCTCCATCTTGTCTTCAATCCTACTTCTTACCTCTGGAGGGACTTTGCTACAAACTGAAGCTCTGAACAAAGGACTGATGACCCATCCCAGTGGGGGATGTTCCAGAGACTTGATTTGAACCTGCAGTTTACTCCAGCACTGCTACAAGCTTGAACCAAGAACTTTGCCATTACTGGATGTAATTGATGCCATGTAACCAATTCTAGCTCTCCTCTCCATCTTTCTTTTATGAATAAACCTTTAGATTTTAGATTCTAAAGGATTGGCAACAGCGTGATTTGTGGGTAAGATCTGATGTGTATATTGACCTGGGTCTGGGGCTTGATTCTTTGGGATCGAGAGAACCGTTTTCTTTTACTGGGGTGTTGGTTTTCATAACCATTCATCCCCAGGACGAGTGGCACTGGTGGTGATGCTGGGAGACTGGAGTGTCTAAGGGAATTGCTTGTGTGACTTGTGGTTTGCCAGTGGGGTGAGACCAAAGTCCTCTTTGTCTGGCTGGTTTGGTTTGCCTTAGAGGTGGAAAAACCCCAGCCTAGGGCTGTGACTGCCCAGTTTTAAGTGATTTGTCCTGAATTGGCACTCTCAGTTGGGTCCCACCAGAACCGCATTGTTACACTGGGGCAGGGGATTGGAGTGCGGGGGTGTGTGAGGGCTCTGGCGGGGGGTGCAGGCTCTGGGGTGGGGCCAGGGATGAGGGGTTTGGGGTGTAGGAGAATGCTCCGGACTGGGCCTGAGGGGTTCAGATGGTGGGAAAGGGATCTGGGCTGGGGTAAGGGGTTGGGGCTCGGGGTGGGGGGCTCAGGGGTGCAGGTTACCTCAAGCAGCTCACAGAAACAGTGGTGTGACTCACTGTGTGACCTGGGACTCTGGCTCCTATGCAGGGGCACGACCAGCAGGCTCTGCACATTGCCCCGTCTGCAGGCGCTGCCCCCACAGTTCCCATTGGCTGAGGTTCCCAACCAATGGGAGCTGCGGGGGCGGCGCTTGGGGTGGGGGCAGCATGCAGGGGACCCCGGCTGCTCCTATGTGTAGGAGCCAGAGGGGGGACATGCTGTCTGCTTCCTGGGAGCTGCGCGGTGCGGAGGCTGGCAGGGAGCCTGCCTTAGCCTCGCTGCACCACACCGCCAACCGGACAGTCAACGCCCTGGACAGTGGTGCCGACCGGAGCCGCCAGGATCCCTTTTCGACCAGGTGTTCTGGTCTAAACCTAACCATTGAGTCTGATCAAAAACCGGACACCTGGTCATCCTAGGGCAGAATCTCTGCTGAAGGCAGAGCCTGCTCCAGCCGGCGAGATGGGCACTGGGCCGGCTCCTCTCTTCACTGCACCAGGGGCAGCCACTCCCCTGAGGCCAGTGGGTGAGAGCAGCGTGAGTGCGAGCAGGACCATCAGAAGTCACTGGTCCTCTGCAGGGGATCTCGAGGTGTCCAGGGGGCACAGAGAGTGCTCCATGCACTGGCAAGGGGAGGGAAATGACCAGCAGCCTCAGCATCATGGCCAGAGTCACCTGGCAGAGCCCGTCTGGGCCCTTTATCAGCAGGGCCTTGGAGCAGGTGTCAGAACATCCTGGCTTATCGCAGGGAGACCCAAGGCCGCTTTGTTTACCTGGCTGGGGGCTGGTGCCCAGCCTTGTTTATACGGCCTTGGGGGAGCCTGTGATTGATTCCCCTGCAGAAAGAGCTGATTCATGGCTAGGCTAGCCGGCCTGTGGGAGGGGAAGGGGCAGGGCCCTGAACACACAGCTGGCCACTCAGCTCAGGTGCCTCTGCTTTGGGGAGCTCAGATGGGGACACTGGGGCCTGCCTGGGCGGTGCTGAATCCTGCAGCTTTAGGGGATGCTCAGTAGTGCTGGGAATCCAGCCCAAGTTGTCTCCAGTTGCATCCTAAAATTGAGTCACCCCAGATCAGTGCCCCGGGTGCCAGTCTGTGCCGAAGGCAGCGCTGCCAGTGCGAGGAGCTGGCAGCTAGTGGGGGGAGACTGACGGGGGCTGGAGGATGTGATGAGATGGGGGCTGCTCTAGCAGCTTGACCTGAAGCCTGGCCAGTGCAGCGCTCCTGGAGCGGCCGGAGCCTGTTGTTAAGTGCCTGGCCAGTGCAGCGCTCCTGGAGCGACCGGAGCCCGGAGCTCGGGGGAGGCTCAGGCTGTACTTCTCTTCTGGCCCCTGGAGGGCGCCCTACGCACACAAGTGCTCTCTTCTCCCCAGTGCCATGGCACCAGCCCGCTGCACCCAGACACGCCCCACGGGGCTCCCCAGCGGTGGAACTCCTGAGGCCAAAGGTGGGGCTTGGGGCAGCATGAATGGCCTGGCAGCTGCTGCTCCCTCCTCCGGGACTTGCAGCTCAGCCCCCATGGGCACAACCAGCTTCCCACCCCCCCAGCCCGCCCCAATCCAGGGAGACTGGCCACGGCCATGTCCTTTCCAGCTGCTGTGTTCTGGGGCCCTCCCGGCCCTAGGTGCCACACGGCCAGCAGCGGGCAGTCCCACGATGCCGTCACCCCGGGGCTGCACGGAACAGCACCCAGACCAAGGGTGATTTGTAACATGAGCAGCCCCCCCCTTCGCTCTGCTCCCTCGTGCATCTGCTTGGGCGCAGCTTTGCTCTCACAGCGACTCCTGCACTGCCAGCTACCAAACCGGTGTGAGATCGGACCCAGGCCCATACTGAGAGGAAGGCAGGGTGGCTCAATGGTTAGGGCCCTAGCCTGGGACTCGAGAGCGCAGCCTCTGATCCCTGTGTGACCTGGGGCAAGTTGCTCAGCCTCTCTTGTGCCCGGCTGTCCAATGGGGACGTCGAGGCAGCGAGGGGAGATGGACATGGGGCATCTCGTGCAGCCTGGCATGCAGGGTACTCGCGGGTGAGTCTCAGTCACCGCTTGTGTGGCCAGCCCCATTCAGGGTGTCTGCCCCCAGCCACGGCTCTCGGACTCTCTCCGGCTGTTCTCCAGGACACCAGGAATCAGCCAAAGGCCGCTCCCCCCACACCTCCTCCTTTAGCTTCCGCTGACAATGCCCCACCTCCACCTGTAGCTGGCCCAGCTGATGCCCTGGCCCTGCTCAGCTGCTCTGGACACCCCGGGGCGGCTCTCTAGCCTGGCATCAGAAAGCCTTGGGCTTAGGTGACATGCGGGGCCCACCCCTCAGCATCCAGGCTGTCAGGGGCAAGGGAGCCACAGCCATGCCAGGGAGCTGGGGACGGGGGCCAGGACTCTTGTAAAGAGCCAGGCCTCCCTCGGGGGACAGGACTATCGCAGATCAGCGGCCCAGCAAGGCGCCCCCTCCCTGGCCACTGCCTTTCTTGGGTGGAGACCCGCGTCTCGCTCCCTTCGCCCTGCGGCATGTCCGGGCGGCACAGGCCCCTGGCTAGACGGCGTTAGCCCCGGCAGAGACAGGCTGCCCATGCACACCTGCTGATGGCTTCTTCTCGCAGTGACTGCCGCAGGCACCGCTCCCCCCGCGCATCCTAGGCCAGCCTGTCGGTGAAAGCATTGCCGAGAAAACATGCCGAGCAAAAGAAGCCACCTGCATGCGAATAAACTCACTAGAGACCCCACTCCCGTCCCGACATGGGCGCTGGCCGGAGCAGTCCTTCCAACCCCCCCAAGGGCTTCCCTCATCCCAGCTTCAGCTCAGAGCAAGCACTGGTAGGCCCAGTCCTTCCAACCCTCCCTAAGGACGTGCGCCCTGCATGGACCTCGAGTCCTGGCCATTTGCTGTGCAAACCCCGGCTCTTCAGCCAAGGCCTTTCTCTGGCAGTTTGTCCCTGGAGACCCCAGGGTGAGCCAGCCCAGGCCCGGGGGTGCTCACAGGAATGCCATTAGCAGCCCCCCCCCCCCCCGCCAGAGGAGATACAGGCACTGCCCCAGTGACACCCACACACCTGCCTTTCAGTGCACTGCCCCAAGGTGGGACCCCTCTGAATGCCACAGTATTGTCAGTCTGTCGCACCCGCAGTGACTCCCTGCTCTGGCTTGTGCCTCCTTCCTCCTGGCTGAGGGATGCTGGGTGGGGCTGAAACAGACTTGACCCCCTGCCCAGCATGTCTGGGAGCCCCCACCCCCTGATATCCTGACTGCCAACAGGGCACAGGACACCGCTGAGTCTGGCGTGAAAGGTGGGTGCCTCCTGCTGGCAGCATGGCAAGATGGAGGCCAAGGTGGGTTGGGGACACCACGGCAGAGTCTGCCAGAGGGCGGGGGAGTTCTCCACACATCTGCGCGGTGAAATGCAGGGGATGGCCCTGCCATAGCTGTGTCTCCAGCTCCTCATGGACTCAAGGGGCCACGGGGCGGAACCTGCTCGTGGGCCCTGAGTGCGAGCTCGGAGACCAGTGGGCAGCAGGGCCAGAGATCGGACAGAGCTGCGGGAAGTGACCCAGTGAATGGGAACAAGGTCCCGTGCCAGTGATGGACGAGGAAGGCTGGCAGCAATAGCCGAGCTCCACCAGGCTCAGGCCTGGCCTGCTAAGGGGAGGCAGGAAGAGAACCAGGCCATCCCCCTGGTCACCCAGTGGGGCCCACTCCCATGCCCTGTCTAGGCTCTCAGTGCAGCTCCCCCAGCCCCCAGGAGCCCTGCTTAGCAGGGCCAAGCTGCAGCGAATGCAGACAGTGTCCCCGCCGCCTGGTTCTGCATCCTGCTCGGCCCAGCTCTGGGCCTGGGGCCTCGGCGCCATGGCGAGGCCCTGGGCGATGGATCAGGGTTTAATCTTTCCTGAGTCAGTGCATCCCAACGATGCCTCAGGCCTGTTCCTCGGCTGCCGCATGGGACGACCGACCGCAGCAGCTCCTGCAGCAGCCATCTCTGGCGCCGGCTCTGTTTGCGGCTCAGATAAGGGGGGTTGAGCAACATGTTAAACTGACTGGTGAGAGCAAACAGCTGGATCTAAAGCTGCAGCGCGCTCTTGGCGTGGGCTGCAATGGCTTGGTGACTGCCCCCCCCCCACACACACACACATATTCCAGGCGGTGTAACCCACCCATCGGGAGGGTACAATCCCACATACAGGAGTGTGCAGTCACAATCACGCCCCCGTGGTACAAGCGCTGGCTCGCTCACACTCGCCCTGTACAACTGCCTTCGCTTGCCTTTTGGGAGGAATGCAAATAAGGAAACCACTGAAATAGCTGGGATCTTGGCAGGCATAAATAACGTGCTGCTCTCACTCCCCCTGCACTGCAGAGAGCCAGGGCCTTATCCCACCTGTGCAGCCCCACTGACGTCACGGGGTGAGGGGGAGCTTGTTCAGCCCCGTCCCACCCTCTCCTGATCCTCTGACAAACAGGGTGTGAAATACCAGCCAGAGCTGCGCTCCCTGGGCCTGGCTCTGCACTCCACAGCGCCAGCTCCATCCATGGAGGGGTGTGGAGGAGCGGCGAGTGGGCTGGCTGGCGCTGGAGGGCAGATGGAGCCAATGGACTAGCCCTGGAAGCGGCTGGAGGTGATGGGGCTACGAGGGGCACTTTGAAGCCATCCCAAGTTATCCCCCAGCTCGCCTGGGCAGCAGGAGCAGGGCCGCCTCCTGGGGCTGGTTTGAGGGAGAGAGCTAAGGTGCCATGTCATATGCTCAGCTGGTGCATGCAGCAGCCCCGGCAGGGGCGGGAGGGGGCCACCAGGCCGTGCGAGACCACGAGCCAGGCCATGGCTAGCTGCAGCAGCCCGCTGAGCTGCAAGATTTGCCTTCCAGGGACAGTGTCCAGGGGATGCCCAGGCACCCACAGGACATCAAGCAGCGGCTACGCCTGGCGCCAGTGCACGGTGCAGGGTCGAGGTCTAGGCCAGCCGCTTTGGGGCCAGGGCTCCTCTTGGTTCTGCAGGGTGAAGAGCCGCCTGTCTGTGTCTGTCTGCAGGCTCGGCCGGGCAGGGGCTATGCTGGGAGAGCCCCAGGCTGGAAGTAGCCAAGCCGCGAGGATGCTGAGCCCTGGGGCTCCCTTGATTCTGCTGACTGAAGCTTCGTCACTCCCGTTCCTGTTGCCCATATTCCAGCATCCTCCACACCTGCACCCACTTCTGTCCCCCCTGCAGCTCCCCCTCTATGTGCACCTGGTCACCCCCATCCCATCAACTGGGCGATGAATGTATTTGCCCAGGTTCTTGCCAAGCGTTTCCTTCAGCCCCGTTTCCTGCTCTGTGCCCCACGGGCTCGGCGGGCAGGGGCCATGGGGCAGGTCTGTGCCAGCTGGGGACCCAGAGCAGAGACTTCCAGCCTGAAGCCCCCTTTCCTCGCCCATAGGGGAGTCCAACTCCCTGCTGCATTTTTCTACTCCCCCATCCCTGGCCCCCACCCTGAGCAGACCATGTTCTGCCCTGTGTTACGCAGCTCAGGACGGGCCCTCGGAGCAAAGGGACGAGTGGGTGACTAGCCAGCAGGCAAAGCAAGGAATCGATGGGGTAACGAGCAGGTGGAGGCCCCTGGTCCATGCAGCGGTTGGTTTCTCCGCACAGGCCCCCATTGCTAGGCCCGGGGTGGCAGGGGCCAGAGTCCAAGAGCTGTTTGATTCCTGGGCCCGTCATTCCGATCAGGGAGCTCTGACGCAGCCGGTACACGTGCAGCGCCTGGCACCAGCAGCCTGATCCCCGGTGGAGCCTTAGGCCTGCCCGGAGAGAAATAACTAACCAGTAATGACTCAGCCGCGAGCCGGCCTTGCTTTGTCACAGTTCAGCTGTTCGCCAGGCCCCGCTCCCTGGGCTTGGGTTGCCGCCATGGCGCCTGACCGAAGTGACCCAGCAAGGCCCAGCCATGGGGCAGGATGCGCCAGGCTCTGTGCCGACAGGCTCTGTGCGGGTTGTGCCCTGGCGTCTGGAGTTCGCAGCTCTTTGCCCCAGGCACACAGGGCAGGTAATCAGGTTTCTGTCTGAGCAGGGAGGGAGTCACTAAGGGGGAGGGGAGGCTGCACCTTTAACCCCTTTGAGCCCTGGGCTCTGGTCTCCTCATTGGAGCAGGGTCAATGCTTTCCTCACAGCGCCGGGAGGAGCAGCTAGTCCTTGCCCCCTGGGAGGGGTTCGGCTGTGCTCCAGCAATGCGAGGGTTAATGGGGGAGTGCCAGGTGAGCTGTGTGCGAGGGGAGGACCCACACAGGGCACAGAGGTGTGGGCGTTGGGCAGGCTCAGCCCCTGCCTCTGGAGAGCTGAGTGCCAATCCTGTGAGAGGTCCCAGAAGCAGAAATGAGTTTGGCTCAACCTCATTCCCGTTTCCCCAGTCAAACCACACCCAGGGCTTTGAGAGAACTCAAGAGAATCCCAGGGCCAGGAGCAGGGGCTGCGGGTCGGGAGTGAGGGGCACCGGCAGGGCTGTGTGTGGGGGGAACCCAGGGCCAGGAGCAGGGGCTGCGGGTCGGGATTGAGGGGCACCGGCAGGGCTGTGTGTGGGGGGAACCCAGGGCCAGGAGCAGGGGCTGCGGGTTGGGAGTGAGGGGCACCGGCAGGGCTGTGTGTGGGGAGCCCAGGGCTGGGAGCAGGGGCTGCAGGTCGGGAGTGAGGGGCACCGGCGGAGCTCTGTGTGGGGAGCTCAGCACTGGGGTACAGAGAGGCTGTTGGTCAGGATCAGGGGGCACTGGCAGAGCTGTGTGTGGTGCCCATTCCCAGCTCTGCTCCAGGGCCCTGGCGAGGCCCCCAGTCCACACAAGGCCCATCTCAGGGAGCCTGAGCTAGGGAGATCTGCCCCTGTTTCCTGGCCAAGGGGAGCTGGAGGTGCTGGGGGATTGTCCTGCCCTGTCTCGGGGGGCTGCAGAGGTACAGGCCTGTGCTGGGGGTGGCAGCCCATGGGGATAAATCTCGAGGCACCAGTCAGCCTCAGGACACTGCAGGGAAAGGAAGCCCCAGGCACTGTTCCTTGGGGGGAGGCTGCTCCCCCTCTGCATCCAGCCAGCTCCACTAGAGCAGGGCCGTGACCCCGCCTCAGCCCCTTTGGAGGGCAGCACAAACACCCCACAGAAAAGGATCCTGCAGCCAGCAGCTACAGCAAGCAGTGCAGAGGCAGTGCTCGGTCCCACTGGGAGCAGGGCTCCATTTCCCCGCGAGCTGCCTGCTCTCCGCCTATGCAGTGGGATGCAGACCAGGCCCCATGCTAGGTGTGTTTCTCTAGAGCATGGATCCATCCTGGTCTCCCCCCCAGGACGGCCGAGACCCCCCCACTGCTACACTAGGGACTCAAGGCCACGCAGGCAGCGCCCAGCACAAGGAACTGGCCAGTCCCTGCTTCTCCCCAACCCCCAGCCCAGCTGGCAGGTGGGTTTGTTCCCCTGATCTCCACATGGGCTGGGGGCTGATGACACAGTGGGCAGCGGAAGGCCCGGCCAAGCACCAGTGAACCTCTGCATCCCTCCCGGAAAGAGGCCTTGGGGAGCGCGCTGAGCAGCAGCGGAACAAACAAGCAGGGCTATTCCTGTCGCTCGCACAGACACTTCCTCTGACTGCAGCAGGAGCGCTCCTTGCCTGGGCCTGCCCTGGCCGCCTACTGCAGGAACCCCAGTCCTGAGTGTGTGGGGTCTCGGGGCTCCTGGCACACACCAGTCCCATGGCCTGTTGGGGAAAGCTTAGCCCATCTCCCTACCTCCCATTTATTTAGATGTCTCAATAGACCTACTTACAATAGACAGATTAACAAACTCCATCCTGGGATGGACCCCGAGACCTTTGGTGCTACAGCACAGGTGTCTACTGCTTGTCCTAAAGGAGGAACTCTGTTAGCTGGTAGATGTAGTGGGCTTTATCCGCTGCCGGGCCTAACCACTGGGGCCAGAGACACACCAAGCTTAATCAGAGCATCACATGTCCTTGGAAGGCTTCAGGACTGGTCAGTCAATGTCAGGAATCGTCAGTTAAGCCCAACCACAGACGTTTGTAGCAGAGGCCATGGAAACGCCCAGTGTGTCGCTGCAAGGGGGCGTGTGAGTCCCACACTGGCAATGCCAGGGTTCAGGGCAGGGGCGACTCCAGGCCCCAGCACGCCAAGCACGTGCTTGGGGCGGCATGCCGCGGGGGGCACTCTGCCGGTCGCCGGGAGGGCGGCAAGCGGCTCCGATGGACCTTCAGCAGACGTGGCTGCGGAGGATCCGCTGGTCCCGCGCAGCTTCGGTGGACGTGCCTACGGGAGATCCCCCGGAGCCGCGGGACCAGCGACCGGCAGAGCGCCCCCCGCAGCATGCCACCCTGCTTGGGGCGGTGCAATTCCTAGAGCCGCCCCTGGTTCAGGGGAGCAGGACAGCCCGGTTAGCCCATTCTGGGGCCCAGGCAATGGAGGCTCAGCGCTGGCTGGGACGCTGTGAGGCAATGGGAGGAAAGCCTGCTTGGAAGTGTCCTCTCTTTGGGAAGGAATGAGAGGGGCCTGCAGGAAGCAGCTTGTCCTTTGGGACTGTCCCTGAAGCTGGGGAGAAGGAGGCCCCTAAAGCAAGCCGAGGAGAAGAGAGCCTCCAGGGAAGATGCCCTGAGGATCAGCGGCTTGGGAGAAGCCTGGCCTCCTGGAAGAAAGCCCTGTGACCGAGGGAGGAGGAATGCAGCAGAGCCCAGGAGAGGGGATTGAACTTGGGAAGGGGGGAAGCGTTTTAGTCCTTGGTGCTGGGCGTTACCCCAGAAGGGCTGGGCTGGTCAGTGTCACCACACAGCAGGAGGGTGAGGCTGAGGGCGGCAATATGAGGGCTTGCCATAAGGAGGCGCTCTGGGAGGGTGAGTGTCTGACAAGTCACAAAGCGCCGCTGCTGGAGCTACAGGAGCAGCTCTGCAGTTGGCAGCCGACTCGTAGATGTCTGTGCATGTTGCAGCCACGAGATGAGGACAAGGAGCCACCCGGCTAGCACAGGCGAAACTGGCACCTGGCACCTGGCGGATCAGTGCGTAAGAAAGGAACGACAGTAAAGGTGAGGCTCAGGTGTCGGGGTTACTTCTACATTTCAGCATCTATGGGCAGCAACTGATGGTGAGGGGCTCCTGCCACGGGGGCCCAAACAGCATTTCTGGGTGCCCAGCTTTCGAGCTCTAGAAGTTAAGCACCCATTTTGGAAGGGCCGTGTCGAGCCAAGGGGCCGAGGGTGCCCACAGCCTTCGCTCCATGGGGCTGCGGGGGCGGGGGGTGTTTATTCTGTGGGCTTGGTTTTGTTTTCATTTCCAGCAAGTGCAAAAACTGAAGTTGGTGGAAAGTCAGGAGCAAAACTAACCTGGGTGTAACCTGGATTTTATGGGGTTCCTGACCCCTCGCTAGCACCTGGCGCAGCCAGGGCCAGGGCAGGGTTGTACTGAGATCTGCAGAAGAATGCAGCCTTCAAACAGAAGAATCAGATAAGCATTCGCCTCTCTAGTGTAGATGCCAAGCCAGTGTGCTTATGTTCCAGCAAAATCAGTCGAACAGCCTCAAATGGCACGCACACCTTTGTGCACGCGTGGCATGCACACGACTGCACGTGGAAGTGTGAATCTGATCTGCACACACTGTGACTAGCCAGGCGCCCGCCTGGCAGAGCCCTGGTTTGCACACCTTTGTGCACGCGTGGCACGCACACGACTGCACGTGGAAGCGTGAATCTGATCTGCACACACTGTGACTAGCCAGGCGCCCGCCTGGCAGAGCCCTGGTTTGCACACCTTTGTGCACGCGTGGCACGCACACGACTGCACGTGGAAGCGTGAATCTGATCTGCACACACTGTGACTAGCCAGGCGCCCGCCTGCCAGAGCCCTGGTTTGCACACCGCGTGAATCTGATCTGCACACACTGTGACTAGCCAGGCGCCCGCCTGGCAGAGCCCTGGTTTGCACACCTTTGTGCACGCGTGGCACGCACACGACTGCACGTGGAAGCGTGAATCTGATCTGCACACACTGTGACTAGCCAGGCGCCCGCCTGGCAGAGCCCTGGTTTGCACACCTGGCAGGCGAGCGGCGGGGCTGCAGCTTCCAGCTGAACAATGAGTCCCAGAAGTCTGCCCCGCCCCTGCAAACACTGGCCTTGGTGAGTGTGTTTGTCGGGCTGGCTCTGTGTGTTCATTCACCTCCCTGCCCTGCCCCGGGCCAGCCCTGGAAAATCCTGCTTAGACAGGAAAGAGAAGAGACGGCGGAGAGAAAACAAGGGGCTGTTCTGACCTCCGAGGCTCAGCAGCGCGTTCCTCTCTCCTGTTCACCTCCCCAGGCCTCGCAGGCTGGGCCGGGTGGCTCTGGAGCGTCTCAGCTCCTGTGAGCAGCCGGCTGCAGCCTCCCCAAGGCTGGCAGGGCAGGACGCGGCTGCCCCTTCATCCCCAGGTTGAGCCCAGCCAGGGCTTCTGGCTGCAAAAGCAGGCGAGGAGCTGGAAGAAGCAGGATGCTGCTGGGTGCCGGGGCTGAGACAGTCACTGGTGCTGGAGGCTCCATCTGCTGCCAAGCTCCTGTCCCGGCAGCTGGGACTGACCGGCTGGGACGCTGACCCTGCCAAGATGGAAGGGGCAGAGGGGCAGCACCTTCCCCTTAGCCCGCCTGAGCTGCACTGGAGCTGAGCACCTGCACCCAGGGTGCCCAGCCTGCACCCCCCTGCAGCTCCCTGGGGTGATGGGAATGCTGCTGGCCCATGAGCCCAGCCCTGCGGTGACTCCTCCCCAGCACGTACGTGATGCAGCCGAGCCTGGTCACTCGCGGCTGCCTTTGCTTTCCAGGCCCTTTGCCGTCACTCCCCACCCTGCCTCTCATCTCTCACCCGCTGCCGAGCCGGCCAGGCGTGCTGGGCTCTGCTGCCCGCTTGTTACATTTGCAAACGAGACCCTTCTTCTTTCTCCCAGGTGACCCTGCCCACAAAGCTACTGCCTTGTCCTCTTCACATCTCTCCCTAGCGCTGCCCATTGCCGGCCTGCAGCCGGGGGTCGCCTGTGGGTGTGCTGACCCCACCACTGTGCCCTTGTTCCGGGGCTCTCCCCGCTGTCATTGCCTCGGCACTAGGGGAGCTCGTTGGGGCTGCCACCTGGCACCTCGCGCACTGGGGCAGGGGACACTGGAAATGGGCCCAAAGTGCCACTTCAGAGCTGGATCTCGACTCTCCCGGAGCGCGGGGAGCGGGGAGCAGGGTTGGCCCCTCCTGTCTGGGACCTTGTCTTCACTCGGAACAAAGGCGCGTTCCTAACACACCGCAGCAGCACGTGGCTTCCACAGGTGAGAGCAGGACAAGGGCAAACCTGTGGAGGAGATGGGCTCATCTCGCCCCATGAGAGCTCCCAGCTGCCTTGGCTTCCCAGCTCACGGCGGTCAGTCTCCCCATGTCGGCTCACAGGTGGAAGCAGGTGAGAACCGGAGTCGGGCAGGGAATGGCTCTCCCGACCCTTGAACGTTTTCAAGCTTTCCATGGTGAGAGCAGCCCCCCCACTAGCCACCAGCGGGCTGTAGGGGAGCCAGGTTCAAGGCCTGCTCTGCCTAGTTCAGATGCGCTCTAGCCTGGGTCTCATCCACTCCAGCCCAGTGCCCTGGCCAGGGCATCTCGCTCTCCAGCCAGGAGCTGAGAAACCTTCTCCACAAAGCACCATTTTCCCACAAGAAAAGTTTATCGAAACATTCCCAGCCAGCCCTGGCAGGACGCCCGCTGGTGAACATGTGGGGACACACATTATCTCCTCATGAGCACAGGGGCTAGCCGGCTCAGTGCCCGCTGGCAGTGATGGGGCAAAGCTCCCCAGCTCACAGCCAGCACGGGCGGCAGAGCTTGCAGATACCCCAGGGTCCGGGGCTGGCTCCCCTCACTGCTCAGCAGTTCATTACCCTGGACCCCCAGCTGGGCAAATCCAGAGGTCACAGCTCATATGCTACGCTAGGCTCTCTCCTCTCCCTGCAGCGGCAGCCCGGCCTTTGCCAACCAACCGAGAGGAGCAATGGCAACTTGCCCGGAGCACGTGGCTGCCCACTGATAGGCTGTGACAATGCGGTTCTGGCGGGACCCAACTGAGGTGCCAATTCAGGACCAATCGCTCAAACAGGGCAGTCACAGCCCTAGGCTGGGGTTTTTCCACCTCTAAGGCAAACCAAACCAGCCAGACAAAGAGGACTTTGGTCTCACCCCACTGGCAAACCACAAGTCACACAAGCAATTCCCTTAGACACTCCAGTCTCCCAGTATCACCACCAGTGCCACTCGTCCTGGGGATGAATGGTTATGAAAACCAACACCCCAGTAAAAGAAAACGGTTCTCTCGATCCCAAAGAAACAAGCCCCAGACACAGGTCAATATACAAGTCAGATCTTACCCACAAATCACGCTGTTGCCAATCCTTTAGAATCTAAAATCTAAAGGTTTATTCATAAAAGGAAAAAGGTAGAGATGAGAGCTAGAATTGGTTAAATGGAATCAATTACATTCAGTAATGGCAAAGTTCTTAGTTCAGGCTTGTAGCAGTGATCAGGGGCGGCTCTAGAAAGTAGGCTGCCCCAAGCAGCGCGCGCTGCCTGGCTGCCCTCGTTCCCGGTCCGGGGTTCCCTCCTCTCCGGTTGGTCCTGCCGCAGAGGCTGCGGCATGCCAGGGGGCGGGGCCCCGAGAGCGGGGCGTCGTCCTGCGGGCGCTCGGCGAGCGGCGGGAGGCCGGGCGGAAGAGCGCGCCGCGCGATGCGGCAGCCGCGTCCCGCGTCCGCGCTCCGCCGGGCCGCGCCGGCGGGAGCTCCACCGGCCACCCGCCGCCGCCGCCGCCCGCGGCCGCGCCCCCGGCGCCCGCTGGCAGCGCTGGTGCTGTGTGCGCCCCTGGCAGTGATGGTGTGGCAGTGATGGTGGGCTGGGGTTTTTCCGCTCTCTAAAAAAAACCAAGCCAGCAGAAAAAAAGACTTGGTCTCACACCACTGGCTTACCACACACACACAAAATTTCCTTCCCTTACAGTCTCCCCCTCCCAGCACCACCCACCACCACTGTCCTGGGGGGATAAATGGTTATGAAAACCAACACCCAAAAAAAAAAAAAGGATCCCTCGATCCCAAGCCCAGAAGCCCCAGACCCAGGTCAATATACATCAGATCACACATCTTACACACAAATCACGCTATTAGCAAAGGAAAAAGTAGAGAAGAAGAGAGGTAGAATTAATAAATGCAAAACACACAACATGTATGCAGTTGAATACATCCCCACCGGGATGGGTCGTCAGTCCCCCTGTAAAGCGTCACAAGGCGTGTCTGCCTTCTCTCCATGGTCAATTTGTGTGCTGATGGCTCTTTTGGGCCATCAAGCCAAGCCAGCTATGCTAACATAAGCTTGTTATAGACATTACAGAGCCAATACTTATAACTTTAACTACAAATGATACAGACATATAGACAGCATAATTATAATCAGCAACCCATAATCTGGTCTTAGACACCTTAGATGACCCTTTATCTAAGATTTGGTGCCACTGCAGGACCTTGGTTGCAACCCATGTTCTATATGGTATCCCAAGAGCCCCCTTCTGGGTCACATGAATGAATCTCCTTACAAACTCAAGTATAACTTGGGGCTTTTTATTTTCCCTGTGAAAAGTTGTATAGCAAGGCCCTTTACAGTCCTTGCCATAGCAACACATTAGTTACAGTGTCCATTTACAATCATATTTGTCATGCCATACCCTTGGCTCAATACCATTGGAGATTGGGCATTTTAGGGTTAACTGTGGCTTCCTGCAAAATTCAGGCTGATGGGGTGGGCCCTCTGTGCTAACAGCTATTAGCAATTCTGTCTCCCTGCCAGCCAAGTAATCCGCATCAACACAGACACTAGCTTTTAACTCTTCAGCTGCTTGGATTCCAAGGCTGGACTTTGTCTAACACCAGTAACTGAATCTGTCCTCAGATCCTGAAGCACAGACTGCTCACTTACAGATTCAGCATGGAGACATTCCTGTCCCAACAGCATTGTCTGTGGTTATAGGGCTGCTCAACTTCCTAACAGCTTCTACTCCCACTGAGACCTGATTAAATCACTTTTACACCCTTCAGTTGCAGTAAACTGCTTGCACAGGCTACCATGAGATCCTCTCCCTAGCTTCTTCTCTAGCAATTTCACCCCCTCTCAGAAATTCTGCCCTTCCCCTTCACCTAGGGCTTGCTCTAAAGGAACACTTCCTGAGCAACCACAGATGCTACAGACTTTCTAGATAACAGGTCAGAAGTAGTCTCCTTCCTTTGGCCATGAACAAGTTCAGGAATCTTTTTCTTCTTGCAAGTTGTCAAACACACTAACTGGATGCAACCTAGTCACAGTGCCATTCTCCCCAGCAGACCCAAACTCAGGACCATTGGCTTTAGCTGTATTTACAACCAACTTTGAGACAACTGAATCACATTACAGGCTGACAGGCACCTTCTGTCTGCTCCACAGTCTCCTTCACCAGACACACAGCTTGGGATCTCATTTTGTCCCAGCACACAGGGCTGTTCACAGACAACTGCTTGGAGACTGAGGTAGCTCCCTTCATAGGCAAGTCAATACCCCTGACAGAGACAGGCACATTCCCCTCACTGTCACATTTCTCCACACAGGAAACAGGTAAGGGACAGGGACACTCATCTTCCACTATCCCTCCCTTCCCAAACTGCTGATTAGACAAAGCCATCAGCTCACAAGGCTGCCTAGGCTCCTGCAAACTTTCCCTACCAGGCACATTGCCTCTCCCAACAGATAAGCTGCTGCTCTTTTCACTACACTGAGCTACTTTTAGCAAATCACAGTTCCCCATTTCAGGTTTGCCAACAATCCATTACCCATCACAAATTTACCCTCTCCTTCCTCAGTTAGGGATTTAACCTGAGAAACATTTTCCTCCCCAATGAGATCTTTCTGCTCTTGATCTAACTCCAGATTCACTTCTGAGACATCAGACAGACATTCAGAAACTTCATTCCCAGACAAACTGCTTTCTTGTACAGACAAACAGATATTTCTCCCCAGGTTAGAACTCCCATCTCCCCAGCCATAGCAAAACTGGTTAAACACAGAAAACTGCCCAGAGTAACCCCATATATCAACACAGTTATAAACTGGACTTTCAAGAGGATACAGTTTCTGCCGTTCTTCCCTTGCTTTTTTGACTTGGAGCTGGAGTCTAGCAGTTTCTTGTTGTATTTTGTGAGTCTCCTGCTGCACCTTGCGAGTCTCCTCCTCAGCAGCCAGCACCTCCAGACGTCCCTTACGAGCTTTTTCTTCTCTCTCAGCAGCCTCTCTCTTTCTCTCATCCGCCTCTCTCTTTCTCTCAGCCGCCTCTCTCTTTCTCTCAGCCGCCTCTTTCTCCAGCTGGGCCAAGACTTGCTTCTCTTCCATTCGAATTTTTGCCAGTTCTTGCTCATAATCAAACTGCAGGCTGTCTCTCAAGGCTTGCAGTTTCCTTTTTGTCTCATGGTCACTGATCTTTAACCAACCAAACTCTCAATCCCACATTTAAATTTTAGCTTAATTGACCTGGTTCTGTGGATCCTGGACCCAACTGAGAGTGCCAAATCAGGACCAATTGCTCAAACAGGGCAGTTACAGCCCTAGGCTGGGGTTTTTCCGCTAAGGCAAACCAAACCAGCCAGACAAAAGGACTTTGGTCTCACCCCACTGGCTTACCACAAGTCACACAAGCAATTTCCTTAGACACTCCAGTCTCCCAGCATCACCACCAGTGCACTCGTCTGGGGATAAATGGTTATGAAAACCAACACCCCAATAAAAGGACCCAGGTCAATATACACATCAGATCTTACCCACAAATCACGCTGTTGCCAATCCTTTAGAATCTAAAATCTAAAGGTTTATTTACAAAGGGAAAAGGTAGAGAAGAGAGGTAGAATTGGTTAAATGCAATCAATTACATACAGTAATGGCAAAGTTCTTAGTTCAGGCTTGCAGCAGTGCTGGAGTAAACTGCAGGTTTTAGATTAAGTCTCTGGAATACATCCCCCACCGGGATGGGTCGTTCAGTCCCCTGTGTAAAGCTTCAGTTTGTAGCAAAGTCCCTCCAGAGGTCAGAAGCAGGATTGAAGACAAGATGGAGATGAGGCATTAGGCTTATATAGACTTTTCCAGGTGTAAGAATCCCTTTGTCTTCACTGTGGAAATTTACAGCAAAATGGTGCCTTGAGTCACATGAGCCAGTCCCTGCATACTCTGCTGAGTCACAAGGCGTGTCTGCCTTCTCTCCATGGGTCAATTGTGTAGCTGATGGCTCTTTAAATGGGCCATCAAGCCAGCTATGCCGGGCTAACATCAGCTTGTCTGGGACACTTCCCAGAGGCAGAGCAGAATACAAACTATAGACATTACAGAGCCAATACTTATAACTTTAACTACAAATGATACAGACATATAGACAGCATAATTATAATCAGCAACCCATAATCTGGTCTTAGACACCTTAGATGACCCCCTTTATCTAAGATTTGGTGCCACTGCAGGACCTTGGTTGCAACCCATGTTCTATATGGTCCCAATTTATATCAATAACGTCACAGATGGAGTAAACTGCAGGTTCAAATCAAGTCTCTGGAGAACATCCCCCACTGGGATGGGCCATCAGTTCCTTGTGCAGAGCTTCAGTTTGTAGCAAAGTCCCTCCAGAGGTAAGAAGCAGGATTGAAGACCAGATGGAGATGAGGCATCAGCCTTAGATAGGCTTTTCCAGGTGCAAGAACCTCTTTGTCCTTACTGTGGAAAATTACAGCAAAATGGAGTCTGGAGTCACATGGGCCAGTCCCTGCACTTTGCTGAGTCACAAGGCGTGTCTGCCTTCTCTCCATGGGTCAATTGTGTAGCTGATGGTCCTTAATGGGCCATCAAGCAAGCTGGGCAGAGCTAACACCAACTTGTCTGCAGTGTCACCCAGAAGCAGAGCACAATACAAAATACAGACAGTACAGAGCCAATACTTATAACTTCAACTACAAAATGATACACATGCACCCAGACAGCATAATCCTAACCAGCAACCCAGAACCTGGTCTTAGACACCTTAGATGACCCCCTTTACCTAAGATTTGGTGCCACTACAGGACCTTGGTTGCAAACCATGTTCTATATGGTCCCAGTTTATATCAATAACGTCACAGATGCACAGAACAGAAACGATTGCACCTGCCCTCATCTGGCAGCCCGGGTGGGGCCTGCAGGGACACGGCTCTGCAGCCTGCTTCCCTCGGGCCACAGCCTTGTGCAGGGGCCCTGTGTGATCGACCGCTAAACTGTGTTATGCTGTTCAGCCACTAAGGGGCACTGTGCATAAAATGCCTTATTTCCTCAAACCTCGGCCGCACCCGGCAAAGCATTAAAGGATCTAGTGATGAACCCAGCTGGGGTATAAGCACGCTCTGTGCCCAGCCCACAGCTAATGCAGAAGTACATGACATGGGGTCAGCAGTAAACTAAGAACAGAAACAGAAGGAACAGCACAAAGGTTGCAGGGTCTCATCAACATGCCACTGTTCAGTGCCCCAGAGAAGTGAAACAGAAATCAAACGGTACCGGCCCAAAAGTGAAATCCCTGCAAGCTGCATGGAAACTCTGTAAAGACACCATAACAGAGGCACAACTTCAATGTTCACCCCAAATTAAAAAACATAGTGAGAGAACCAAAGAAATGCCACCGTGGCTAAACAACAGAGTGCAAGAAGCAGTGAGAGGGGACCTTTAAAAAGTGCAAGTTAAACCCTATTGAGGAAAATAAAAAAGAACATAAACTCTGGCAAGTCACGTGTAAACGTATCATTAGGAGGCCAAAAAAGTGTCTGAAGAGCAACTAGCCAAGACTCCAAAAGTAACAGGATTTTTTTAAGTACATCGGAAGCAGGAAGCTGCCAAACAGCCAACCAGTGGGGTCACTGGACGATGGAGATGCTAAAGGAGCAGTCAAGGACGACAAGGCCATTGCGGAGAAACTAAATGAATTCTTTGCATCAGTCTTCATGGCTGTGGCTATGAGGGAGATTCCCACACCGGAGCCATTACTCTTAGGGGACAGGTCTGAGGAACTGTCCCACACTGAGGGGTCACTACAGGAGGTTTTGGAGCAAACTGATCAATTCAACAGTAACAAGTGACGGGGCCCAGAGGGCGTTTACCTCAGAGTTCTGAAGGAATTCAAATGTGAAATTGCAGCAATTGGCCCTGCTTTGAGCAGGGGGTGGGACTAGATCCCTCCTGAGGCCCCTTCCAACCCTGAGAGTCTATGAGTCTATGAACTACTATCTGTACTCTGTAATCTATCATTTCAATCAGCGTCTGTACCAGACGACTGGAGGAGAGCTAATGTGATGCCAATTTTTAAAAAGGGCTCTAGAGCTGATCCTGGCAATTACAGGCTCGTAAGCCCTTCAGTACCAGGAAAACTGGTTGAAATTATAGTAGAGAACAGAATTGTCAGAGACAAACACGTTTATTTGAGCATAAGCTTTCGTGGGCTAAAACCCACTTCATCAGATGCATGTAGTGGAAAATACAGTAGGAAGATATATATCTACACAGAGAACATGGAAAAAATGGGTGTTGCCATACTAATCAGTAATCAGTTAAGGTGGGTGTGACGGTGCTGCCCGTGGGAGCCAGCTGAGGTCACTCAATCAGGGTGAACTGCAAACCAAACGGGGCAGACAAACCCCAAACGCTGGTGGTTATTCCAATACTTAGATTTACCAACCAGCACAAAACAGCTTCTCCAGTACCTCACTGGTCACTTAGAGTCCAAACCATGTAGTTCCCTTAAAGTGCCCAGCCTCAGGCCTCCGGCCAGACACACCTGTCAGATATGATGATTTCTGAGAATCTTACTTCATCATATAAAAGAAAAGGTTCTTCCAATCCCAAAGGATCAGCCACATACCCAGGTCCATTATAACTTAGATCTTATCCAAAATACACGCTATAGCCTATTCTTATTAACTAAGCTAACATTTATTTAAAAAGACAAGAGAGAGAGTGTTGGTTAAAAGATTAATCTTCAGAGAGACTTGAATTCAATTCTTGAGGTTCGGATACACAGCAGAGATGAGCTTGTAGTTGCCAAAAGTCCTTTTAGAAATAGTCCATAGGTTATAGTCCAATGTCCATATTCAGGGTGGCTCCAGTCAATGACTGGGGATCTCAATCCTTGTGGCTTAAGGTTTCCCCCTCTTGAAACCCAAAGCAGATCTGAGATGAAGCAGGATCATGTCCCAGGCTTCTTATACATTTCCAGCAGCCTTTCGGCCTGAGAAAACAATAGGCTTAACTCCTTCTCCCAAACATCCTGGCAATTAGCACAGAGTAATTTATCCATTAAACAGTTCAGATACAGGTTAGCACAACCTTCAAAGAGACACAGAGACAATAATACTATTTCACTCAAGTATCATCATAAATGTTAATATTCCTTTTTTGATCTTTGAATTAAAACTCTAGCAATGGACAAGACTTGTTTGCTGACATCACAAGACCTGAGCAAACATCTCCCCTTCTATCTCTAACAATGCCGACTTGCATTTCAAAGCTCTGTTCATTTACAGATCTTCCTAACCAGTCCTCAAGGTTCACCCATGGGTCAGGTCAGTCTGTGAGTTAATTAACTCTTTCTGGCCCTTTCACCTTTCAATGAGATATGATATTATACTCATAACGTCACAGTGAGCTATTATTAGCAGGAGAAAAAAAACCTTTGTAGTGATAATCAGGATGGCCCATTTCCAACAGTCGACAAAAAGGTGTGAGTAACAGTAGGGGGGAAATTAGCATAGGGAAATAGGTTTTACTTTGTGTAATGACTCATCCACTCCCAGTCTTTATTCAAGCCTAATTTAATGGTGTCAAGTTTGCAAATTAATTCCAATTCTGCAGTTTCTCATTGGAGTCTGTTTCTGAAGTTTTTTTGTTGGAATATTCATAGAATATTAGGGTTGGAAGAGACCTCAGGAGGTATCTAGTCCAACCCCCTGCTCAAAGCAGGACCAATCCCCAGACAGATTTTTGCCCCATATCCCTAAATACCCCCTCAAGGATTGAATTTACAACCCTGGATATAGCAGGCCAATGCTCAAACCACTGAGCTGTCAGTCTGTAAGGGCTTCTTTCCCATGGGTCCAGATGATGAAGATGTCATCAATGTAGCACAAGTAGAGTAGGGGCCAGGGGGACGAGAGTTGAGGAAGTGTTGTTCTAATTTAGCCATAAAGATGTTGGCATACTGTGGGGCCATGCCACAAGTACTCCTTGTTCTTTTTGCTGATACAGACTAACACAGCTACCGCTCTGAGAATTATCAGAGACAGAGAAGGGGGGAGACGGTTGGGAGAGGTCCTGGTGCTCTCCACGCCAAATTTATACATTGGGAGTGAAAACAACAAGATAACAACAGATATAGCCAGAGGGGGACGGTTAGGTGTAAGGAAGAGGGGGGGGACGGATACTAGATCTACAAGTCATACTGGAAGTACTGTGTCCCTACCGAGTTGGGTGAAAAGAGTGAGAGGAGCCCAACAGGAAAAATTAGGATGTTTGTTCACCAATGCAAGAAGCTTAGGTAACAAAATGGAGGAACTGGAGCTCCTGGTCCGAGAATTGAAACCAGATATCGTAGGAATAACCGAAACATGGTGGAACGGTAGCCATGACTGGAGTACAGGTATGGAAGGGTATGTGCTGTTTAGGAAAGACCGATGCAAAGGTAAAGGTGGGGGAGTAGCATTGTATATCAATAATGAGGTGAAATGTAATGAAATAACTAGCACTGCAATGGATAATACAGAGTCTGTCTGGGCAATGGTCACATTGGGGAAGAAAACTACCAGAGCCTCACCCGAGATAGTGATTGGGGTGTGCTATAGACCGCCGGGATCTAGCTTGGAGACGGATAGAGAGCTCTTTAATGTTTTTAAGGAGGTAAATACTAATAGGAACTGCTTGATCATGGGGGACTTTAACTTCCCGGATATAGATTGGGAAACAAATGCTAGTAATAATAATAGGGCTCAGCTTTTCCTAGACGTGATAGCTAATGAATTCCTTCATCAAGTGGTTGCTGAACCGACGAGGGGGGATGCCATTTTAGATCTGATTTTGGTGAGTAACGAGGACCTTGTTGAGGAAATAGTTGTAGGGGACAACCTTGGCTCGAGTGATCATGAGCTAATTCGTTTCAAAATAAATGGGAGGATAATCAATAGTGCATCTGAGACTAGGGTTTACGATTTCAAAAGGGCTAACTTTACTAAATTAAGGCGACTAGTTAGGGAAGTGGACTGGACTAACATATTTAGGGATCTAAAGGCAGATGACGCCTGGGGTTACTTCAGGTTGAAGTTGCAGGAGTTGTCAGAGGCATGTATCCTGAGAAAGGGAAAACACTTCGTAGGTAGCAGTTTTAGACCGAGCTGGATGAGCAAGCGTCTTAGAGGGGTCATTAAGAAAAAACAGAAAGCGTACAAGGAGTGGAAAATGGGAGGGATCAGCAAAGAAACCTACCTTATTGAGGTCAGAGGGTGTAGGGAAGCAGTGAGAAAGGCAAAGCGATGGGTGGAGATGGACCTAGCGAAGGGGATTAAAACCAATAGCAAAAGGTTTTTTAGCCATATAAATAGGAAGAAAACCAAGAAAGAAGAAGTGGGACCGCTTAAAACTTTAAACGGAGTGGAGATTAGGGATAATCTTGGCATGGCACAATATCTGAACGAATATTTTGCCTCGGTCTTTAATGAGGCTAATGAAGGGCTAAGGAATAGTGGTAGAGGGACTGATGGGAATGAAGATATGGGGTTAGACATTACGGTATCTGAGGTGGAAGCCAAACTTGAACAGCTAAACGGAAGTAAATCGGGGGGCCCGGATAATCTTCATCCTAGAATATTAAGGGAATTGGCGAGTGAAATTGCAAGCCCGTTAGCGATAATTTTTAATAAATCTCTAAATTCGGGGATTGTACCGTTTGACTGGAGATTAGCTAATGTAGTTCCTATATTCAAGAAGGGGAAAAAAAGTGACCCAGGTAACTACAGGCCTGTTAGTTTAACATCTGTAGTATGCAAAGTCATGGAAAAAATCTTAAAAGAGAGAGTGGTTCCGGAGCATGAGGCCGATGGCAACTGGGACAAATTACAGCATGGATTTACGAAAGGTAGATCGTGCCAAACCAACCTGATCTCCTTCTTTGAGAAAGTAACAGATTTTTTAGACAAGGGAAATGCGGTGGATCTAATATATCTGGATTTCAGTAAGGCGTTTGATACGGTACCGCATGAAGAATTACTGGTTAAATTGGAAAAGATGGGGATCGAAATGAAAATCCAGAGGTGGATAAGGAGCTGGTTAAAGGGGAGACTGCAGAGGGTAGTATTGAAGGGGGAACTGTCAGGTTGGAGGGGGGTTACCAGTGGAGTTCCTCAAGGTTCGGTTTTGGGTCCGATTTTATTCAATCTATTTATTGCTGACCTGGGAACCAAGAGTAGGAGTGGGCTGATAAAGTTTGCGGATGACACCAAGTTGGGAGGTATTGCCAATTCGGAAAAGGATCGGGATATCCTCCAGGGAGATTTGGATGACCTTGTAAACTGGAGTATTAGTAACAGGATGAAATTCAATAGTGAGAAGTGTAAGGTTATGCATTTAGGGATGACTAACAAGAACTTTAGTTATAAGCTGGGGACGCACCAGTTGGAAGTAACGGAGGAGGAGAAGGACCTAGGAGTCCTGGTTGATCGTAGGATGACTATGAGTAGGCAATGTGATGTGGCCGTTAAAAAGCTAATGCGGTCTTGGGATGCATTAGGCGAGGTATTTCTAGTAGGGATAAGGAGGTGCTAGTCCCGTTATATAAGGCGTTGGTGAGACCTCATTTGGAGTATTGTGTGCAGTTTTGGTCTCCCATGTTTAAGAAGGATGAATTCAAACTGGAACGGGTACAAAGATGGGCCACTAGAATGATCCGAGGAATGGAAGGCCTGTCGTATGAAAGGAGACTTGAGGAGCTCGGTTTGTTTTCCTTAACCAAAAGAAGGATAAGAGGAGATATGATTGCACTCTTTAAATATATCAGAGGGATAAATACCAGGGAAGGAGAGGATTTATTTCAGCTCAGTGCTAATGTGGACTCGAGGACAAATGGATATAAATTGTCAGTCAGGAAATTTAGGCTTGAAATTAGACGAAGGTTTCTAACCATCAGGGGAGTGCAATACTGGAACAGCCTACCGAGGGAAACAGTGGGGGCGAAGGACCTCCATGACTTTAAGATTAAGCTAGATAAGTTTATGGAAGAGATGGTATGATAGGATAACGGGCTTAGTCAATAGGTCAATTAAGTGCCACACTGGTAAATAGTACAATGGGTCAATGATATGATATTCTTAACCTTTTTCCAGAGGGTATGGCTGGAGAGTCTTGCCCGCATGCTCGGGGTTCAGCTGACCGCCATATTTGGGGTCTGTTACAGTAATGGCAAAGTTCTTAGTTCAGGCTTGCAGCAGTGATGTAAATAAACTGTTAAAATAAGTCTCTGGGTCAGAAGCAGGATTGAAGACAAGATGGAGTCAAACAGGCTAGGCAGAGCTAACACCAGCTTGTCTGGGAGGCTTCCCCAGAAGCACAGCACAAACTTAATAACAGCAGCATCGAGCCAACATTCATAACTCAAACTAAAAAAAATGATATATACATACAGACATATAAATATAATCAGCAACCCAGACCTGGTCTATGGTCCCCATTTATATCAATAACGTCACAGGGTCGGGAAGGAATTTTCCTCCAGGGAAGATTGGCAGTGGCCCTGGAGGTTTTTCGCCTTCCTCCGAAGCATGGGGCAGGGGTTGCTTGCTAAAGGAGTGGGTGGATCGGCTTATGTGGCCTGCATCTTGCAGGAGGTCAGACTAGATGATCATAATGGTCCCTTCTGATCTTGAATTCTATGATTCTATGATTCTATGATAATTTGTTGGGGCAGAGTCAACATGGTTTTCGTGAAGGGAAATCATGTCTCACCAATCTACTAGAATTCTTTAAGGGGGGGTCAACAAACACGTGGACAAGAGGGATCCAGTGGATAGAGTGTACTTGGCCTTTCAGAAAGCCTTTGACAAGGTCCTTCACCAAAGGCTCTTAGGCAAAATAAGCTATCATGAGCATAGGCGCCAACTTTCCCTGGCACCAGTGGGTGCTCCGGCCCCCCTCCCCCTTGCCCAACCCCGACTCCACCCTTTCCCTGCCCAACCCCTCCCCCATTCCAACCCCTTCCCCAAAGTCCCCGCCCCAACTCCACCCCTCCCTGCCCCTATTGGACCCCTTCCCCAAATCTCCACCCTGGACCCACCTCTTCCCCGAGCGTGCCGCATTCCGCGCGTGCTGCACGAAACAGCTGTTTTTTCATTGCGCAAGTGCTGGGTGCTAGGGGGAAAAAGCGGGCATGCAGCACGCTCAGGGGAGGAGGCAGAGGCAGAGTGGAGATGGAGGTGAGCTGGGGCAGGATGGCGGGGGCAGGGAGCTACCAGTGGGTGCTAAGCACCCACCAATTTTTCCCCATGGGTGTGCCAGCCCCAGAGCACCCGCGGAGTCAGCGCCTATGCGCATGGGATAAGAGGGAAGGTCCTTTCATGGATCAGTAATTAATTAAAAAACAGGAAACAAAGGGTAGGAAGAAATGGTCAGTTTTCAGAATGGAGAGAGATAAATAGCAGTGTCCCGTAGGGGCCTGTACTGGGACCAGTGCTGTTCAACATATTGATAAATGATCTGGAAAAAGGGGTAAACAGTGAGGTGGCAAAATTAGCAAATGATACAAAATTACTCAAGATAGTTAAGTCCAAAGCAGACTGTGAAGAGTTACAAAGGAATCTCACAAAACTGGGTGACTGGACAACAAAATGGCAGATGAAATTCAATGGTGATAAATCCAAAGTAATGCACATTGGGAAACATAATCCCAACTATACATACAAAATAATGGGGTCTAAATTAGCTATTACCACTCAAGAAGGAGATCTTTGGGTCACAGTGGATAGATATGGCCATTCGTATATTCTTATGTTCTTAACTTCAGCTTTGACAAACCTTCCCAATGGACAGATTGGAAAGAATATTTTGCAAGATTTTGGATTGCAAACCAACTCCACAAAGAAACTTGAGATATTCAGGTATCGTCTCTAATTTATTCTATAGGGAAACAGGCAAAGTTTATCTTTAAAGCCATTGACATTACTGAAGACAGTCATAAGGATGACCAGGGCTGGCTCTACCATTTTTGCTGCCTCAAGCCAAAAAAAAAAAAAGCTTCCCGGACTGTGCCACCCCAAGAATGGACAGAGTGCCGCCCCTTAGCATGTGCCGCCCCAGGCACGTGCTTCCTCCGCTGGTGCCTGGAGCCAGCCCTGAGGATGACTATGAAAGGGTTCTGACTATGTTTGATGCATATTTTATACCTTAGAGAAATGTGGTTTATGTGTAACCCTTCTGCCAGGCTGAATTGATAGCAGCAAGGGCCGGGTTCAATACATAGGGGTCCCTTTCCTACAATGTAATGCGACACCAGCTCGAGCCCCCACCCAGTGACCTGGGAAAATCTTACACACACCCCTGGGTGCCTCGAGGAGGCAATACTTCCCCTCTCGCAAGCACAGAGTCTCGGTGTAGCAGAAAAGGTTTAATTACATGAGATAAACACAAGCATTAAATTGGGAAAACACCTCAATTAGCGTTCATAGATTAAACCGTGAGCAAAGATCCACCCCAGGAAATTGGGCCGTGTCCTTCTCCACGGGCTCTTGAGTCCAGCAACCCCCAAATCACCCCAAGACTCCAAAGTCCAATATCCCAAATGTCCCTAGAGTCCAGCAACCCAAAGATCACCCACAGTCCCAACAATCCCACAATCCAAAAGTCTCTGTCCCGGGTCAGTGCAGCCCAGAGTTCGAGAGTCTATCTGCAGAGGTCCCTGTCCCCACCCCCAGCCTGGGTGGAAAGGGGCACCTTACGTGGTCTGTGGGGTTCTGCTCCCACCTTTTCCACGAACTGCTCCTCCAGCCATCCTCACAAACTGCTCCGCTCCACCAGCTGCTCTGCTCCACCAGCCATCCCGTGATCCGCTCCAGCTGTCCCCACAAACTGCTCGGCTCCGCTCGCTCCGTGGGCCGCTCCACCTGTCCCACAGCTGCTCCGCTCTGCCAGCTGCTCTGGTCCACCAGCCGTCCCTGCAAACTGCTCGGCTCCACTCACTCCATGGCTCCACAAACTGCTCCACTCCGCTCTGCAGTATAGCTTCAGGCTCCCCCCACTAGTTAGCACAGTACTCAGTGCTCTCAGCTCAGCAAGTCCAGCTCTTTAGTGATTTCAGCTCTTAGTGATTTCAGCTCACAGTAGGGGAGCCCCAGTGCTAGTGCACCATTAGCCCAAAGTGAGTTCAGCTCAGTAACCTGCATCTAGATTCTTAAAGGAATCAAAAATCAATTCTGATATTCCACAATGGAGAGAGGCATAGGGGGGGCTGGTGCTTCCAGCTCACACAAGGGGCCTGCACCACCAGCAGGGCCAGCTCCAGACCCCAGTGCGCCGGTAGACCTCCTGCAGACGCGGATCCAGTGGAGCATCCTGCTTGGGGCGGCGGAAATCCTAGAGCCGCCCCTGACCACCAGGTACAGATACCTGTCCCCAGCCTCTCTCAATTCACTGGGTTTTGGAACCCATGTCCCTTGTCTAGCAAGTGCTATTTAGTTGATAATGAAACCCTTTATCATAAAGCAGTTTTGTAGTTCCTCATTTACTTAATCAGGGTGACAACATTTTATTCCTCCTGCCCCAATAACAAAGAAATTGGGGATCCCACAGCTGTGAAAATAACCATCCCAGGCTGCTGTGTACTATGCTAAGTGGAGTGGGTTTGCCAATGCAAATGCACATTCCTGAAATTCCTTTCCCCACTCCAATGCACATTCTTGAAATTCCTTTGCCCACTCTTCATAATTTACCACCAGATGTCAGGGTAGAGCTCATCCTGACTCTGCTTACATATGAAAGACCATGTTTTCACCAGAGAATTAGAAAACTAAAGGAAAACGTTTGATAAGAGGTCTGCATACACTGGCATAGGCACCAGATTTGTATAATTTTTGGTAGTGCCCAGAACGGATCCAAGCAGAGCCTTCCCGTCCATAGGAATGACCGGGGCACTTTGGGGAGCCCCATGCTTCAGGGGGATGTGGGGTCCAGGGCAGCCTGAGGGGTTAGCGGGGGGCCTGGTGCCAGCAGCAACAAACGACCCGGCCCCAGCCCACCGTTCTGGCCCCTCCCTGCCCCCATTCCACCCCTTCCCCAAAGCCCCACCCCGCCTCTTTCCAGCTTCCGTCCCCTCCCCTGAGCGACGCCAGGAACTGGTGGGGCGGGGCGGGCTCGGGCCAGGTCACTCACTGCTGCCAGCGCCAGGACCCCCACTAACCCCCCAGGCTGCCCTGGACCCCGTGTCCCCCTGAAGTGTGTGGCCCCCAATGTGCAGTAAGCCCAAACATTGGTGGAGCCAGGCCCAAGTTCCTAAAAATTGGTTGAGCATGGGCACCACGGGCCCATAGAACTCGCCGCCTATGTACACTGGCCAAAACCTGTGATTTGGCGAATGAAAACATCAGAGTCAGGCTGGTTATTGGGTTAACAGATAAAAGCTTTTCACAGCTGCTACAGCTGAAGAGATTTAACCCCAGCCACAGCTATACAGAGAGCAAAGCAGTCAGAAATAGTCAAATAACAGGCCAAATGGTGGGAGCAACTTGAAAAACCTGAAACTAGCTTAGAAGCTGCAAATAGACACTTGGGTGTTATCATAAACCCCTGAGGCCAGGAGAGAGAACTCACAGGCTAAGAGGGACAAATTCCAGCCTAGTGCCCAAGGTGAGAAAAAAGTTGTGTCCCAAGAGAAGATTCATGTCCAGCCAGAGGCGCATGGTGTAATATATGCATGAAACATGGACATTTTGTGGCTGTTTGCTGCACCAAAGCAATCAGGGAGTTGACTCATATTACAGACCATCAAGACAAGCCGTTGTTCTAGGATCTATCACTTGTGATGACACAGAATGTGCCTGGAGAGTGAAACGGACTATTCATGGTGAGACTATTGACTTTAAAATTGACTCAGAGCTGACATCATCTCATCTCAGAAGAGGCAGCTCTGACTAGCCCTGGAGGGATTCTGAGCCGCATGGGCCAGCTCACCACAGAACAACTTACAAAGACAAGAGCTTTGTCTTCAGAGTGCATGTGATCCAAGGACACAGACCAACAGCCTTCCCAGCCGCAGCGGGGCAGCCATGATGGGCCTAGTGAGAAAGGTGGATGAACTCAATGGAATATTTGATGATATGGGACTTTTGAAAGGCGATCCAGTGAAAATCAACCTAAAGAGAGACTGGTGAGCCATAGAGAGTGCAACCCCCCTAGCAGACAGCCCTGGGAAGAGACTAGCTGCAGATTTATGCACATTCAGAGGACGTAATTACCTGGTCGTTCTGGATTATTTTTCCAGATATATAGAAATAATGTACTTGAACGACATAATGTGTCGCAATGTCATGGAGAACCTGACGTGCACTTTTGCTCACTTCGGGATTCCAGAACAACTAGTGATGGACAATGGACCACAATTCACAGCAGCAGAATTTGTCATTCCAAATGAAATATGATTTTGATCATATTACTAGCTGCCCAGAGTACCCACAAGCGAATGGAGAGGCTGAGAGAGATGTACCGACAGCAGTGAGAGCCAATCCTTGCTCCTCTGAGTTACAGATCAATGCCAGGAGCGGCTACTGGATCTAGTCCAGCATGACTCCTGAGGGGAAGACAACTCCGAACATGAAGCTAGTAGCCAAATCAGATAAAAGAAGCTAGAAGAGCTTATGAACACTTTTGCAACAGACATCATTCAGCTAGAGAACTGCCAGGTCTAGAATGTCCTGTGTTCATATCGAATTGGATGGAGGAAAAGGATGGGCAATTCCAACTGTTGTAAAGAAAAAGAATTCCACGCCCAGATCATATGGGATCGAGCTGACCGCAGAGAGTTCAACAGAAGCCATTGACATCTACATTTTGCTCATCAGAGAGAACAATCAACAGAGCAAACTCGGCATCTGCCAGCTGCAGAACAAGAAGATGAGGACACAAGGATTCTTCATAGCCAGTCATTGCAGCTAATAGACAGCCAGATGTGTAATTAGAAACCAGTACAATTCAGAGACGCTGAACAGACTGATCCGTACTGAACATCAAAGACAGTGCGGCAGTGTAAATACTGTAGCTGGTAGGAGTGTAGAACTTAAAGGGGGAGATGTGATGGAACACTAAACCGAATCACACTATTCAGCCACTAGGTGATTGTCACGGAGTCCCCGGGCGATGCTCTGGAACTGCTCCCTACAAAGCCAGTCAGGACTCTGGTGAAGTCTCCTCTCTGTGAGCAGACTGTCTCCAGGGCAAGAAGCTTACACAGCTTCCACCTTCCTGGGTCTGACCTTTGGAGCATTCGGCATCCTCTGTCCCTCTGTGCACTTCCCATAGCGAGTCCGCCCAGGCGGGGTCCTGGGGAAGCCACAGGGTCCTGCACCCCCACTTCACTTCGCAGTCAGACGTGACTCTCAGCCAGCCAGTAACACAGAGGTTTATTCGATGAAAGGAACATGGTCTAAAACAAAGCTTGTAGGTACAGAGAACGGGAGCCCTCAGCCGTGTCCATCGTGGGGGGCAGCGAGCCAGACACCCACGTCTGCCCTCACTTCCCGTCCCCAGCCAGCTCCAGACTGACTCACCCTCCAGCCCCTCCTCCTCTGGGCTTTGTTCCTTTCCCAGGTCAGGAGGTCACCTGATCTCTTTTTCTCCAACACCTTTAGCATCCCCTTGCTAGGGGGAAGGGCCCCGGCCATTAGTTGCCAGGAGACAGAGTGTTAGCCATTTATGTGCACTGGCCCTTTGCTCTGCAACACTCTCACCCCCTAGAGACTTACAAAATGCATTGGGGAAACTGAGGCACCCACACAGTATTCAGAGGAAACATTAAGAACAGTCCCACTTCGTCACAGTGATATACCTCCGTGCCACCCCCAGCCCCCGCTGCTGCGAGTCCAGTCCTGGGATCCCCAAGCACAGCGCTGCTGCTGCACCTCCGTGCCACCCCCAGCCCCCGCTGCTGCGAGTCCAGTCCTGGGATCCCCAAGCACAGCGCTGCTGCTGCCACTCAGTCCTGGCCAATGGCACCTCCAGTCTTGGACCTTTCAGGGACGAAGATCCCCAGTCACCCTGAATGATTGGCGGGGGGGGGGGGAAGAGGGGCAGCGTGTGCATGTCCGTGGGCAGGGGTGTGCATGCATAAATGAGACAGGAAGGGTGAGACACGTTGGTTGTTATTATCTAGCTCATTTTCTCTGCTCATTGTCTCCTCTGACTCTCTGGGGTGCAGCTGCCCCATATCCCCCCATATTTCACTGTGATGATGAGCTCCCTCCAAGCTCAGTAGCTTCCCCGGCTCTCCCTGCTCAGACGCGTCACTCAGCCAGGAGACAGCGTCCCTGGTTACAGGAGTTAGTTGAGATGCCACCTCCTGCAGATCAGTGCCACGCGGCACTGGCGCCACTCTTCACCGTCTGGGAGATGCCGCGATCCCAATATAACCCTAAATCATGCTGCCCGGGTTTATATTTCCCCTCTGCGCGCTAGTCGTGGGGGGAGATTGGCCCATGCTGGGATCACAGAGTTAGATCAGCTAATTAAAAAGCTGCCTGTTCTCTCCAGGCTGGCATCTCTGCACTCCCCATGCATAGAGACAGGCTCTGATAGCAGCTAAATACTCACACCTGCGAGGTTCCCAGCTCCCGCCCCTCCACCACCACATGGTCAATTGCAGGGGGCTGTTAACCCCTCTCTGCCACGCTGGGCACAGAGCCCATCTGGCAGGCTCTGCAGGAAGAAGTGACTCACCCACTTGGCATCTCCCAGTGCAATCAGCCCCAGTCTATTTAAAACGGCAAGCTGCAGTTTGCTGTCAGAGCTGCCATCCCGCTGCTGGCTCCATGCCAGGCCCAGCTCCTGGCCCCACACGGCTGCTGCTGCTGGTTATTGTAGCAAGGCAGGGATTTTGCTAGCCACAGGCAGGAAGGGACAGGATTCAGGCCAGGCGTGGTCTGGCTAGATCGTGGCCATGCGCATGAAGCCAGCATGGAGCACTTGAGCTTGCCAGCGGGTGACAAACACCTGCTCGCCTCTGATACTAGGAGACCCCTGGCCAGGTGAGCATCAAGGGACAGTACTGCAGTGCCAGGGTACCAGTGGGGGCACGTCGCAGTAAGCTGCCCCAGCCCGGTCAGGGCAGGATTCCATCAGCCAGAGGGTGGCCTTGATTTTCAGTCAGCGAGGTCAACCAGGCCAATCAGCAGGGCAGGTGGCTGTAGCTCAGGATGCTGAGCTGGGACACAGCAGCTAATTTCTGGCTCTGTCACTGACTCCCTGTGCTCCAGTTCTCTCTGCAGCATGGAGATGGTAATGCTCCCTCTCTGCCTTGCCTACTGAGGTGAGTCTCTCTGCGGCATGGCCTGGGTCTCGCCCACTGTGCAAAGTGGCTGTGGAACATCAGCGCACCAGGGCTGCACACACAGACTGCACCCGGCTGGCTAACAGGAACACAGGGGACGGCTCCATGCTGTGTTTGTCCGGCATGCAATGCAGATAAGGAATACTGATGCCACCTGGGACGCCATGTCCAGGTGAGTTTCTGGGCACTGCATGGCACAGCATTGCCAACCGCAGTGTTCAAACTCCAGGCGTCAGACCACCACCACCAGGAAACTGTCTTCAAAACCATGACATTAAAATCAAGAGTCTCTGTTTTGCCATGTGTGATGATGCGGTTCTGGCGGGACCCAACTGAGGTGCCAATTCAGGACCAATTGCTCAAACAGGGCAGTCACAGCCCAAGGTTGGGGGTTTCCACCTCTAAGGCAAACCAAACCAGCCAGACAAAGAGGACTTTGGTCTCACCCCACTGGCAAACCACAAGTCACACAAGCAATTTCCTTAGACACTCCAGTCTCCCAGTATCACCACCAGTGCCACTCGTCCTGGGGATGAATGGTTATGAAAACCAACACCCCAGTAAAAGAAAACGGTTCTCTCGATCCCAAAGAAACAAGCCCCAGACCCAGGTCAATATACAAATCAGATCTTACCCACAAATCACGCTGTTGCCAATCCTTTAGAATCTAAAATCTAAAGGAAAAAGGTAGAGTTGAGAGGTAGAATTGGTTACATGGAATCAATTATATACAGTGATGGCAAAGTTCTTAGTTCAGGCTTGTAGCAGTGATGGAGTAAACTGCAGGTTCAAATCAAGTCTCTGGAGAACATCCCCCGCTGGGATGGGTCATCAGTCCTTTTTTCACAGCTTCAGTTTGTAGCAAAGTCCCTCCAGAGGTAAGAAGCAGGATTGAAGACAAGATGGAGATGAGGCATCAGCCTTTTATAGGCTTTTCCAGGTGTAAGAACCTCTTTGTCCTCACTGTGGAAAATTACAGCAAAATGGAGTCTGGAGTCCCATGGGCAAGTCCCTGCACACCCTGCTGAGTTACAAGGCAGATCTGCCTTCTCTCCATGGGTCAATTGAGTAGCTGATGGTCCTTAATGGGCCATCAAGCAGGCTAGGCAGAGCTAACACCAACTTGTCTGGGATGTCTCCCAGAAGCACAGCACAAATTTGAAATACAGACAGTATAGAGCCAATACTTATAACTTTAACTACAAAATGACACACGCATACAGACAGCATAATCATAACCAGCAACCCATAACCTGGTCTTAGACACCTTATATGACCCCCTTTACATAAGATTTGGTGCCACTACAGGACCTTGGTTGCAACCGTGTTCAATATGGTCCCAGATTATGTCAATAACGTCACACCATGGTTGGGTTGGTTGGCCTGAAGTCTGCTCTAAATAGCCCCTGGGGTAACCCCAGCTGCACCCCTTTGCCCCTGGCCATGACCTCTCTGCCTGCAGCAGGAGCCAGCTGAGAATTCCCCCATGCTGGGGGCTGGATCTGCAGCTCCATGCACAGCCCTGAGCAGAGGGGCGGGGGTGGAGCACCAGAGGCCTGGAATCTGTGTCCGTTTCCCATTGGGTGCAAAGCGAGTAACACACACGGTGAGCTGGAGGCTGTGCCCAGGGTCCCAGGAAGCAGCTTGCCGTGCACACGTAACATCCCTCCCCCGCTCCCGTTAGGTGCTTTGTGATCAGCCCTAGCGCCCGGGCCAGTGGCATAGAGGTCATTCCCATCTGGCATAGCAGCTGCAGGCGAAGGGGTGGATCTGTCCCCTCAGGCAGGTGGGAAGCGAGGGGGTTTACACTGCAGCAAGGCCTGCTGCCCTGTCCCCCACCCTGACAGCTCTGGCATCTGGAGGATGGCACACAGCGCCTCCATCATGATCTCCCCTGCCCCCTGCGCTGGGCACCGCCAGCACCTGGCTGCAGTGAGCGGCCGTGTGTGCAGGGAGCACAGGGCCTGACCTGGCCTGAGCCCAAGGGTTTCCACTGTTTACGGTTTGGAAAGCATCCCACTGGGTCCTGACCTGCTCCCAGCCAGCCAGGGGGCCGCTGCCTTCTCCTAGCTCCCTGGTTGGGCTGGAGCAGAGAGCAGCTGAAGGACAGGAGTCCCAGGGACGGAGTCTCCTGTCATGGCCCAGGAGTGACTCCAGCTATGCCCACAGGCTCCCACTGGGAACCAGGCTGCTACGGGGAACGGGCTGGATCACCCGACCTCATTCAGCCTGGGGCAAAGGGGGGACCCAACCCTATTCCCAGGGGGTCACACGAACCCCACTAGCGGTGCCAGTGAATTGGGCCGGATTCCCCCACTGCGCTCTGCTGGGGGTGTCACTGACCCTGGTGCAGGGTGGCTCTAGCTGCTGCTGTTCCCTGCGATCGGCTATTGCCTCCCCCACACTTTGCTCCAGTGGAAGTGATGCCGTTCGGTGCAGGGCAGCTGGGGATTGGGCCCAAGCTAGCATGTGCAATCAGCAAGGGTGTTGGCCAAAGCCACCAGCAAGGATCTGGCTGTTCCCGAGTGTCACAGACTCACAGATCGTGCCCACTCGTGGCCCCGTGCAGTCCATGGGGGGTGCCCCTTTCAGTGCGACAGCCCTTCACGGGGGTCTACTCTCTCTCGGGGTCAGGCCCCTCCACCTCCTGGAGCCGCATCTCTCTGAGGCTTAGCACGTCTGCCTCTGCCGTGGGCCCCCTCAGGGAGTCCACGCGCTCTGGACCCCCCGGGCCTCCTCACACCCGAAGGGGATGATGCCCCCTGTTCTCTAGACCGGAGTGACTCTCAGCCAGCGTAAAACAGGGGGGTTTATTGAGAGCTGAACACAGCACAGGAAACTCTCAGGGCCTCAGGCCTGGCCTCTCACAATAACAGCACATCCCAGTCTCCCTGCATCCAGGTAGGCTCTGCCTGCTTCCCCTCTCCAGCCCAGAGCCCCCCTGCTTTGGAGCTGGGCCTCTGATATCCCCGGCCTCAAGCCCCCTCTGTCCATTGTCTTCTCTCCAGTAAACAGGGTCGTAAACAGGATGGCCTGGGTCTCCTCTCCTCTCAGCCCTCCTCTGGCTGGAACCGGCTGGTCTGGTCATCGGGGTCCTCTCCCCACAGCCCATTGTCCCCCACTGGCCAGAACTGGATGTGTCTCCTGAGCTGGGTCTCCGGGTCACCAGGTCACCAGTCACTGGGGTCTCCATCCTCCAGGCCATCAGCCGGGGTCCCGAGTCCCTCTCCGATCCTCTGGAACAACAAACTCCCTCTCCCCTCACCTGTTAAACCAGTAACACCCGGGACACTGAGTCCCATCCCCTGTGCATGCAAACCACTGGAAAACACAGAAAACCCAAGAAAACCCCCCACTTCGTCACACCGAGTCCAACCTAGGCCCTTCGGCTGGAGTCAGGCCTCTGTGTGGCTGTGCCCACAGTGGGTCCAGAGAGGCCAGGGGCAAGGCACCCGAGAGAGGGAGCAACGCCTGCACAGCAGCTTCCAGGGCACGGCCTTCACACAGACCCATCCACATCAGTCCCTGCGGGCGCCTCTCCCAGTGCAGGCCTGGGCTGACAGTGACATGACTGCATAGCCCGGGCCAGGCAGGGTGCAGCCCCAGTGCTGGGGCAGGAGTGAAGGTGCAGCAGGACATGGCCAGGGCTCCGGCAGGGCCCCTGAGCACCCAGGGGAGCAGCAGAGGCAGGTTGCAGCTGCCTCTCGGTACCAGAGAGAGCTGGCCGAGGCCGGGGGAGGTGGAGAGGCCTGGCTGCTTGAACGTTCTGTCAATGAACCAGAGCCCCAGGGGGGCTTCATGAAGCTTTATGTGAGTTACTGAGGGGTTCAAGAGGGGAATCTGAACCAAGGTGCTGCAGAGACTCCCCCGGCCACAAGGGGACGCTCAGGAGGCGGCCGACCTCTTACATAGTCACTGGGCGGGGTGGGGGAGGGAAGGGCAGCACCCTCTCCTAGAAGCCTGGCTGAGGCCTTGTCTGTGCCCTGCATGCTGCACCGATGTCAGCCCCGTGTGTCGACTGGCTGAGCTGCAGCAAGCTGTGCCTGCACTGGTGTAGCCTCGCTCTGCCTGAACCCAGCCCTGCTTGTCTTTAATGGGGGGTTGCACTGGCACAGTGGCTGAAATTGAGGCACCTTCCCCCCATAAGCAGGCTCAGAGGCATCGAGGAGCAACTATCCTTGCAGCCTTTGGCCTGTGTGCAAGCTGTGTGCCCTGGGGAAACAGCCCTCCCACGTGGATGGAGGTGGCAGGTACCTGCTTTTGGTGTGGCGGTTGTGACGGGTTTGGTCACAGAGACCCCTTGGGACTGTCACCTGATGTGACAGATCTTGGAGTCATCATGGATAGTTCTCTGAAGACGTCCACGCAGTGTGCAGAGGCGGTCAAAAAAGCAAACAGGATGTTAGGAATCATTAAAAAGGGGATAGAGAACAAGATGGAGAATATATTGTTGCCCTTATATAAATCCATGGTACGCCCACATCTCGAATACTGTGTACAGATGTGGTCTCCTCACCTCAAAAAAGATATTCTAGCACTAGAAAAGGTTCAGAAAAAGGCAACTAAAATGATTAGGGGTTTGGAACGGGTCCCATATGAGGAAAGATTAAAGAGGCTAGGACTCTTCAGCTTGGAAAAGAGGAGACTAAGGGGGGACATGATAGAGGTATATAAAATCATGAGTGATGTGGAGAAAGTGGATAAGGAAAAGTTATTTACTTATTCCCATAATACAAGAACTAGGGGTCACCAAATGAAATTAATGGGCAGCAGGTTTAAAACAAATAAAAGGAAGTTCTTCTTCACGCAGCGCACAGTCAACTTGTGGAACTCCTTGCCTGAGGAGGTCGTGAAGGCTAGGACTATAACAGCATTTAAAAGAGAACTGGATAAATTCATGGAGGTTAAGTCCATTAATGGCTGTTAGCCAGGATGGGTAAGGAACGGTGTCCCTAGCCTCTGTTTGTCAGAGGGTGGAGATGGACGGCAGGAGAGAGATCACTTGATCATTACCAGAGGGGTAGCCGTGTTAATCTGGATCTGTAAAAGCAGCAAAGAATCCTGTGGCACTTTATAGACTAACAGACGTTTTGCAGCATGAGCTTTCGTGGGTGAATACCCACTTCGTCGGATGCAAGTAGTGGAAATTTCCAGGGGCCGGTTTATATATGCAAGCAAGAAGCAAGCTACAGATAACGAGGTTAGTTCAATCAGGGAGGACGAGGCCCTGTTCTAGCAGTTGAGGTGTGAAAACCAAGGGAGGAGAAACTACTTTTGTAGTTGGCAAGCCATTCACAGTCTTTGTTTAATCCTGAGCTGATGGTGTCAAATTTGCAGATGAACTGAAGCTCAGCAGTTTCTCTTTGAAGTCTGGTCCTGAAGTTTTTTTGCTGCAGGATAGCCACCTTAAGATCTGCTATTGTGTGGCCAGGGAGGTTGAAGTGTTCTCCTACAGGTTTTTGTATATTGCCATTCCTAATATCTGATTTGTGTCCATTTATCCTTATCACCAGTAACTGCACACCGCACCATAGTAACTCTAGCTCAGGAACCAATCCATGCAACAAACCTCAATGCCAACTCTGCCCACATATCTACACCAGCAACACCATCACAGGACCTAACCAGATCAGCCACACTATCACTGGTTCATTCACCTGCACGTCCACCAATGTAATATACGCCATCATATGCCAGCAATGCCCCTCTGCTATGTACATCGGCCAAACTGGACAGTCTCTACGGAAAAGGATAAATGGACACAAATCAGATATTAGGAATGGCAATATACAAAAACCTGTAGGAGAACACTTCAACCTCCCTGGCCACACAATAGCAGATGTTAAGGTGGCCATCCTGCAGCAAAAAAACTTCAGGACCAGACTTCAAAGAGAAACTGCTGAGCTTCAGTTCATCTGCAAATTTGACACCATCAGCTCAGGATTAAACAAAGACTGTGAATGGCTTGCCAATTACAGAACCAGTTTCTCCTCCCTTGGTTTTCACACCTCGACTGCTAGAAGAGGGCCTCATCCTCCCTGATTGAACTAACCTCGTTATCTGTAGCTTGCTTCTTGCTTGCATATATAAACCTGCCCCTGGAAATTTCCACTACTTGCATCCGACGAAGTGGGTATTCACCCACGAAAGCTCATGCTGCAAAACGTCTGTTAGTCTATAAGGTGCCACAGGATTCTTTGCTGCTTTTACAGATCCAGACTAACACGGCTACCCCTCTGATACTGGTTGGTACACAGGATACTGGGCTAAATGGACCTTTGGTCTGACCCAGTATGGCCGGTCTTATGTTCTGATGTGCTGAAATTACCTCTGAGTTCGTTTTCCACTGCCAGCTTGGCACTCCAGAACCCTGCCTTGCTGAGCCAGACACGCCAGCCTGCTGCAACACAGACCCAGGTCTGGTCCACGCCCCCAAAGCTGCAGACTTAACTGAAAACAGCTCAGCAAGTCACCTATCTCCAGCTCCCAGACACCCAGCTCCCAATGGGATCCAAACCTCAAATAAATCCATTTTACTCTGTATGAAGCTTATACAGGATAAACTCATAAATTGGCCGCCCTCTGTAACACTGATAGAGAGATGCACAGCTGTTTGCTCCCCCAGCCATTAATACTAATAAACAAAAGTGATTTTATTAAGGGCTAGTCTACACTTACCTGCTGGGTTGACGCGGTGAGTTCGACTTCTCGGAGTTTGAACTATCGCGTCTAATCTGGACGCGATAGTTCGAACTCCCCGCGCGCTCCGGTCGACTCCGGTACTCCACCACTGCAAACGGCGGTGGCGGAGTCGACCTTGGAGCCGCGGACTTCGATCCCGCGGCGTCTGGACGGGTAAGTAGTTCGAACTAGGGTACTTCGAATTCAGCTACGCTATTCACGCAGCTGAACTTGCGTACCCTAGTTCAACCCCCGCCCTTAGTGTAGACCTGCCCAAAGTATAAAAAGTAGGATGTAAGTGGTTTCAAGTAATAACAGACAGAACAAAGTAAATTGCCAAGCAAAATAAAACAAAACATGCACGTCTAAGCTTAATACATTAAGGAACTGGTACAAGTAAATCTCATCCTTAAAGATGTTCCAATAAGCTTATTTCACAGACTAGACTCCTTCTTAGTCTGGGCCCGATCCTTTCCTCTGGTACAGTCCTTGTTAGCTCCAGCTCAGGTGGTAGCTCGGGGATTTCTCATGACTGGCAGCCCCCTTTGTTCTGTTCCACCCCCTTTTATAGCTTTGGCCCAAGGCGGGAATCCTTTGTTTCTCTGGGTCCTCACTGCTCCTTCTAAATGGAAATGCCCCAGGTTTAAGATGGATTCCAAGACCCAGGAATTCATTACCAGGTCAGGTCAGGTCAGGTACCCAGGAAGGCTTGTAGGTAAATAGACCCATTCACAACTAATTGGCCTAGTCAATGGGAGCCATCAAGACCCCAAACCACCATTAATGGCCCACACTTTGCATGGTTACAATAGGACTTCAGAGTAATGCTTCATATTTCTAGCTTCAGACGCAAGAATGATACATTCATACAAATAGGATGACCACACTCAGTAGATTATAAGCTTTGTAATGATACCTTCTAAGAGACCTTTTGCATGAAGCATATTCCAGTTACATTATATTCACACTCATTAGCATATTTCCCTAAACATATGGAGTGCAAGGTCCCAGTGAGGAGCCCGGCTTCCCCAGGGGGAGGCAGGCAGTGGTGCGTGCTATGGGGTGAACTGCACAGGCTGCACCACATCAAAGGCCCGTGTGGTTCAAAGAGCCATTATCTGTGGGGCTGGGGTGAGGCAGGATGTGTCGGGACAGCCTTCTTCTGGACCCACAGCAACCTCTGTTCAGTTCCCACCGCTTGGAAGCACAAAGGACAATGGGAGGCAGTGGCTGGAGGCAGCTGGTCGGCTGGATGGACGGCTGCTCCAAACAGAAAACATGTACCAGGCCATTGTCTGCGAACAGGGCAAAGCAAATTCATCCCAGAGTGGGACGGCGAGCGAGGGGCTATCGTAGCAGCATCTGTGTGATGGGAGCACCCAAGAACAGCCATGCCTCTGCCAAGTGGGAGGATCTCACCAGAGGGGGTGGGTACAATGAGCCAGAGCAAACCCCCTCCCCAGCTCTGCAGGGCTGGCCCAGTGCCCCCCAGCAGACGTGGTTAGGAAATTGGGGGTGGGGAGGAGATTGCATCTACATTTGGTCCATTTTATCACAATTTTTCTTTTTTAATTTTGAAATTCAAAATGTGCAAATCTGACAAAAGTCTCCCACCTCTGTTGGTCAGTGCGCGGACTTATAGCTCGGCTTCTGCGAACATAAGAACTGCCAGGCCACGCTCAGGCCAAGGGTCCATCCAGCCCAGTGTCCTGTCTGCCGACAGTGGACAAAGCCAGGTATTTCACAGGGAATGAACAGAACAGGGCAATTTCAAGTGACCCAACCCCTGTTGTCCAGTCCTAGCTTCTGGCAGTCAGAGGTGTAGGGATACGTAGCATGAGGTTGCATCCCTGACCATCTTAGCTAACAGCCATTGATGGACCAACCTCCTCAGGTTTTATTAGGATTTATTAATTTAATTTTTCAGGGTTTATTTTTAGCATGTTCAGAGTTCTGTGTAGATGTTCAGAAATCGGGAGGGGGCCTCAGGGCTTTTTCCGTGTGTGTGCCCGTAGCACTGTTGCGAACGGTACCCCTTTAAAGTGCACAAGAGCCCTGTTAGAACGCACCAGCAGGGTGTACACTGACCAGCTGGTGTCCAGCACATTAGTGCATTGTAGAAAACAGAACCCTGTAGTCCGCAGGCCCACATTACTGCTCCAGGTAGACAAGCCCTTAGATCTGAGCTCAGGAGAGGGACATCACCTGCATGAACAAACTGTGCTGGGTAAAGGGTGAAGCTACCACGAACCAAGTAACCATTGCCAGTGGATTTCCAGCTTTTAGTGGCTGAACACTGAACTCTTGCTTTTGGGTGGGGGTTTTTGGTATCTAGGGTGTTCTATTGGTTGCATCCTAAAGTCAGCAGCCCCACTCATAAACTAGGAGCCCAAGGGTTGGGGAATGGCACCTTCTGTGGTTTATACGTAGGCTTGGAAGGATTTGATTTGTATCAGTTAACGTTGATTTCGCCACCCACCCACCCCCACACACACACGGCTTGAGAACTCCTTCAAGTTTGAGTTACGGATAGTCACTTTGACAGCTGATGTTGACAATTTGTTTGAACAGTTACTAGGTGTTAACATTTCCAGGCCTCTCTTCATTAAATAGCTACTGTCCGACCTCCCATTCTCTGACCCCCACATCATGTCTGGCAACTGCAAACATTTAAATCAATTAAATTCAGAAAAATATTGCTTAAAAATAACCATCAATGTTATCCATCAAAATGATAACAGCCACCAGTGAATGCCGCCCAGGCCCCAGGATGTGAGGCTGGGGGTTGGAGAAGAGGCAGTGGAGGAGCAGTGTGGCCTAGTGGACACAGCAGTGGCCTGAGACTGCTGCGCTCTGGGGTCTGTGCCCAGCTCACCATTGCCCTGCCATGTCCCTTCCCAGCTCTCAGTGCCTCTGGGCTCTGTGTCTGTGCAGCACCCACTGCTGCAGGGCCCTACTCTCAGCGGGGGTGTCTGGGTGCTCCTGTGATGTAGGTAATCTCTGCTCTTGCTGCTTCAACCCACCAGAGAACAGCAGCTCCTCTCTGTCCTGCCACGGGTGAAGGATTTCTTTGCTGCTTGCAACCCCGGCAGCCCCTGCAGCGCAGCCCAGCGGACAGGTGGCCATGGCAAGAGGGAGCATCTTCTGAGCTGAGTCCTGGGTGCACAAGCTGCTCCTCCGCTGGTGGCACACTCCATGGAGAGCACAGGGCAGTCCCAGCCCAGCTGGGAGCATGGGATGACTCCTCACACAAGCAGGGAGAAAAGCAACCCGGAGCAGGGTGTTGCACCCCCGCCTAGCAGCCACACCTGCTCCAGTGCCCTGTCCCCTTGTGGCTGCAGCCCAGAGCTGCCCTAGGCCCTACGAGAGCAGGGCCCAAGCCGCGTCTCTCAGCTCCTGTGGCCTGGATTTGGGCTGCGGAAGGTCCGGGTTCTGATGACAGCACATCGAGCTCTGGGGGGAGGGGGGACCAGAGCCCAGGAGAGCTTATCCACAGAACAGCTTCTCCCCCACTGCTCAAACCAGACTGGGGGTGGGGGGGAGGGGGGCTCTCTGCTGAGCCTCACACCCCTGCCTGCAAAGGGACAGCACAAGCCCCCCACACTCCGGGGGTTCCCCATCCCACTCGGGTATCTCTCTGCTGCATGGAAGAAAGCCTGCCCAGAACTCTTCCCCAGAAATGGATGCAGCTGGCAGCTCGGGCACTGCTGGTCCTGGGTAGGGTGACCCTGCTCACAGCCCATCTCTCTGCTCTCCCTCCAGTCTGGTCCCTCGGAGGCCTGACAGGGTCTGGATTTAGCACCCTGGGCTGCAAAGATCCCCGTCCAGAACCTGAGTCTGGGGCCAGAAGCCTTTTGGGGCTGTGGAGACCTGTCTTCCCAGCACTGGGCTGAGCTCCAACAGCTACTGTCACAGAAAGGTCCCCAGGTCCCTCCTACCATACACCAGCCTGGGCCCAGCCCACCCCCCAGGACTGGCGTTGGGCTCCCAGCTCATTAGCAGTCACTCCTTGCTCTAGCAGTATCTTTTCAGATGCTCCCTGCTCAACAGCTCTGTTTTCTAAAGAGCCCTGAACTTTAGCCCCAGTCCCTTGTTGCCTCTGACCCCCGCTTTAATCTCCCTGGGAATGGCAAAGGAGCCCTCAATGGCAACGCAGTTTAGCAGAAAATGATTGACCCGACCTCAGTGTTTTTCAACAATAAAAAACACAGAGGCAGAACAAAGGGGGACAATTCCCTTTGGAGAAAGCCCCAGGCCCAGTCCCACCCAGCCAGGGATCTAGGGGAGAGCCCCCGGGCTGTAGGACTGGCCCTAGGGCTGCAGGCACTGCTTATCTTATCTGGCTTGTGCTCCACTCTGGGAGCCTCACAGGCAGGGGGCAGAGTGTCTCCAGGGGGGCAGCCGCCTGCAGGGCCTTTCACCCAAATGTGACCTGTTCAAGCCAGGCCCGGCTCAGAAGTCCCTGCAGTGGCCTGCCTGGAATGAGACAGGTGCACTCAGTCCACACCCCAGCAAAGCGGCTGCCTGCCACCCTGGACGGACCTGAGTAGGCCCCTCACCAGCCATGGCTGGAGATGGAGAAGGAGCCCTTGATTCTCCGGGGCGGGGGTGGCTCACTTCTGCTGCTTGTGTGGCTCCGGCTCCAGTGCCAGGGACCCAGCACAGAGCTCACAAGAGGCAACCTGCCCTTGAACCTCTCGGCCAGCATGTGGAAAAGGGGCCCCTGGCTCTGCTTTTGGTGGCCCAACTTGAGACCCCTGATTTTCAGGGGAGCCGAGCACCCCTGTGTCCAGCTGAAGTCAGTGGGAGCCGTGGCACAGAGCCATCCAGTGGGCCCTGCAGGTGTCTGGCAGAAAGTAGGCTAGAGAACGGAGTCACCAACCAGCCATCTCTAATTGGGTGGGACAGTCCCAAAATGTACATTTCCAAGTCCCGGTCCCGGGCTGAATGACTGTCCCAGGTTCCCTGCGGTGTCACTCCACGCCCGCCTGGGGCTCAGGAGCCACAAGGCCCCGCCCCTGGCCAGGCTGGAAGCCAAAGCCGGACCATGACCATGGTGAGAGCCGCCCAGGGAGTCTAAAGCACAAGCCGTGGTGGGGAGCCTCACCTGTCCTAAGCCGCACAACCCAGGCAGCAGGGACACTGGCCAGGAGCTGTTTTTGTGCACCCTGCCCCCCCTTCCCCCGCCCAGATGGAGAGGCTGGGCCTCCCCACAGCAGCCCAGGCTCCCTGGGCAGCTCTTACCATGATCCGGCTCTGGCTTGGCCAGGAGTGGGGCCTTGGAGAGAATAGGGGCAGAGCCATGGGGGGCGCAGCTCCTGCTCGTGTCCCGTTTTTACATTTTGAAAAGATGGTCACTACTAGCAGAGGTGAAAGTAAGCCGGTCCGGTCCGGTGGGGTCTGGTGTACCGGCAAGAGCCAGTACGCCGTGCCGGACCGCACCGGCTTCCATGGCGGGGATTGAAAGGGCTCTGGGCTGCCCATGGCTGCGGGGAGCCCAGAGCCCTTTGAATCCCGGCCGCAGCTCAGAGCTCTCGGGGTTCCCCACGGCAGCCGGAGCCCTAGGCCCTTTAATTTGCCCCTGACCTCCAGGGGCTCCCAGCCACCTCTGCAGCTGAGAGGCCCAGGTTGATTTAAAAGCCCTGGGTCTCCCAGCCACAGCTGGTACCCCAGGGCCTTTAAATCTTGAGAGGCCCCGCCCCTTCTGATTGAGGCCACGCCTCTTCTGGATGAGCCACGCCCCCCTCCGGACTCCGGCAGTACCGGTAAGTCCTGTAAGTTACTTTCACCCCTGCTTACTAGGCAGACAGTTCAGGTGTCTGTGACGAGTCCCCCGTTTCACTGTCACCAACCCCGGGCTCATGAGTCACATCAGGGCCAAAAACTCCAGCAAGTCATTAAAATATAGCGACCCCGAGCTGCTTTCCTCTGCCTTCTGCTCCTTCCGAGCCACACTGGTCACCTCTGCACGGCCTCCTCTGCCAGCAGGACGGCTTGAAACTGACCCTTTAAAAAACGAAAGCCGAGTTCTCACCTATTCCCCAGCCTCCAGGAACTGGGGCTTTATGGGGAACACCAAATACCACGGTGTGGAGTACGGCTTGTCTCTGAGCCTCCGTACGACACAGCGCATCTGAGCAGGGCCGGTGCAACCATTTAGGCAAACTAGGCGGCCGCCTAGTGGTTGGGGGCGCCTAAAAGCCCGCTCAGGCGAGGAGGTGGAGTGGAGGTGAGCTGGGGTGGGGGGGCAGGGCGAGGGCCGCCCATAGTAACAGCGGGGGGGGGGGGCGCACAGGGGATCACCTCCACTCTGCCTCTTCCACTGAGCACACAGCCCCCGCTCTAAGTCTCCTCCAATCGGCGCCGCAGGTGGAGCCGAGGTGAGCTGGGGCAGGCTCCCCGGGCGGGCTTACCTGCCGCGGGTGTGGGGGGCTCCCCGGGCGGGGTTAGCTGCCGCGGGTGTGGGGAGCTCCCCGGGCGGGGTTAGCTGCCGCGGGTGTGGGGGGCTCCCCGGGCGGGGTTAGCTGCCGCGGGTGTGGGGGGCTCCCCGGGCGGGGTTAGCTGCCGCGGTGTGGGGCTCCCGGGCGGGTTAGCTGCCGCGGTGTGGGGCCTCGGCGGGTTAGCTGCCGCGGTGTGGGGAGCTCCCCGGGCGGGGTTAGCTGCCGCGGGTGTGGGGGGCTCCCCGGGCGGGGTTAGCTGCCGCGGGTGTGGGGGGCTCCCCGGGCAGGGTTAGCTGCCGTGGGTGTGGGGAGCTCCCCGGGCAGGCTTACCTGCCGCGGGTGTGGGGGGCTCCCCGGGCGGGGTTAGCTGCCACGGGTGTGGGGGGCTCCCCGGGCAGGGTTAGCTGCCATGGTGGCGGAGTAGCTGCTGCAGTGGGGCTCCCCGGGCGGGGGGCTGGGTTAGCTGCCGCGGGTGGGTGGGGTTAGCTGGGTGGGGGAGTCTCCCAGGCAGGGGCTGGGTTAGCTGGGTGGGGAGTTAGCTGGGTGGGGAGCTGCCGCAGGGGTGGGGTTAGCTGGGTGGGGGGGAGTCTCCCCAGGCAGGGGGCTGGGTTAGCTGCCACGGGGGGGCAGGGTTAGCTGGGGGGGGGGTGGCGCAAGGTGACACCGGCCCTGCATCTGAGACTTGGCCCCGGGGTCTCTGACTGGGCCTGGACACACCGCTGCTCTCAGACTCATTGAACATATGTAGCCCTTAGGCATCCGCAATCCGCTGCTGAGCCTGGAGGGGAAGCCCTGGGTGCCCCCGGGGCTGATACCCAGCGCTCTCTGCAAGACCCTTTGTCGGGGATGACCCGGAGGCTGTTGCCCTCATACCCTTTAACCGCTGACCCTCTTGTCCTCCTGCAGCACCCCAGGCTCCATACTGCTGTCTCCATCTCCCGCCTGTGAAACACCTGGAGCTCCGCTGCCAGCTCTCTCTTAAGGGCTCTGGCAGCCCACTGAGGCAGCCCACCCTCCTTCCAGTCCCACCACTGCGCTGCCATCTCTCATGCCCAGCAGCCCCTGAGTAGGGCACTCTCTCCCGATCCAGGCTCTGGGCCGGGCCTTCTCCACAGGCAGGAGCATGCAGCATGGCTGCCTGGCATCGTGCCTATGGGCAGCAGCTTGCCAGCAGTGAGCTGGGGAGTGGCGGGAGGGATCCCACAGGGCAGCTCGTGCGGGAGCCTCGGCCCCACACCCACAGCGGTGACACTCGGCTGGGCAAGGCCAGTGGGGGCATCTGAATGCTGCCTGTCCTGCCCTGTGCAATGTAGGCTTCACGTTTCTCCAGAGAAACTCAGGCTGGGAGCACCTTGGAGGGTTGGATCTTCTTCTCTGGGCAGGGCAGGCGCTGGCACCAGGGGGCTCAGAGCTGGTGCTGTGGAGGGAAGCTGCTGGGGAGGCAGAGGAGAGGGGCTATGAGGCGGTGGATCTCCACACTTATGGGTGACTTGGCAGAAATCAGTGCTCCCTCATGTAACCCACTTGTGGCAGATTCATCTCCCCTCACCATGAGGCAGCATTGCTCGGTGGGGGCAGGGGTGGGCGACTGCACAGGCCTGGCCTTGCTGCTAATCAGTGGAATTGCAGGCTGGGCTTCCCCTGTCCAGGGTGAAGGAACCTGTAGAACAATTGGGGGAAGCTCAAGATGGGAGTGAGTCACAGAAATCCAGACAAGGTCACCTCCGGCCCAGCCTGCTGGGACCAGGCCAGGCCAGTTCCCCCTCCCCCTGCTTTGCAGACTGCTCCACATGGCAGTGGGTCTCCCTGAGCGATGCCCCCGCCCCGCAATCCCTGCCGGGAGAGGGAGAGAGGGCCTGGGCCCACACACAGGCCGCCAGCCCCTTGTACCTGACCAGGGGAATGTGCCAAGGAGCCAAGCAACTGCTCTAAATTAGCTCAGGCTGCGAGGAGGAGCAGGGGAGGTGGAGGCGGGTCCCTGTGTGGGACCTTGCCCAGAAGAGGGGTTTGGCTTCCTAGGCCTGTTCCTGCACTTTCCCTCTGGTCACCCCCTGCTCCCCCCAGGGCTGGTCAGTCCCTCATGCAGGAAATCCAGAGTTAATCATTAATGGCACCTGGATCCCTGCAGTTCAAGGGTGTTATACAGGAGGTGGAGGCCCCTCCCACACGGGGGGTGTGTGTGTGCAGAGAACTGGGGGGTGCTGGGGAGGTGAAGCGGAACAGGCGCCTTTGGGATGGGGGGAGAGCTGCAGAGGCAGAAGCTGAGTCATTGGCCTGTTTCAGGGATGGACAAAGCCAAAGGGAATTAAAAATCCCCAAGAAGAGAGGTTCATTACCCCCCTTCCCCAGAGTACTAGGCAGTGTGGGGTGGATGCCGCTGTGGCGCGGGGCTCAGGGCACCTCCTGCTGCACCCCAGAGCCTGCAGTCACCTCAGACACACCAGTGGGGTTCCCTGGTTGTCCTCCCCTGCTCGGCAGTTTGCACTGGGGGAGGAGCCAGGGTTCACAGGAGGCAGACAGGTGAGAGGGTTTCCTGTGCAAATCTGATGGGCTCCAGGACCATAGTGCAGAGGGAATGGGAAAGCCACCTCTGCTTTTTGTAGCAAACCAGTGAGGCTTCAACTGGTCACAATCCACACAGTGTCCCTGGTGCTCCGTGTAACACGCAGGCTGGCAGACTTTGTGAGGTGCTTCCCATCAACTGTAATGCAGGGGCAGAGTCAGTGGATGGCTGCAGGGGTCAGGAACCACGGTCACTACCAGACGGGGTGCACAGTAGAAATAGAAAACAACTGGAGCAAATACTTGCCTGTCCAGCTGAACTCTCTTTGCCCAAGCCCACACACTCTTTGCACTCACTGTCCATGCACGTCCCAGGAGCTGAGTTTCAGCAGCACAAACTTCTCCAAAGACTTGTCTGAATTTTTAATTTGCTCAGAGAAAGGGAACAGGGCCATATGATCTGTTCAGCCAGTCACAGCGGAAATTTCAGTTATTGGCCATGGATCCTGAGGGTGAAAATCAGATAGGAGGTTTGCAGAATATGAGTTTATGGGATGAAGTCACAGGGGTTGTAATCTGCCCAGAGATGTCCCCTAAGTGGGAAAAGGAGCCAAGATTCAACCAGCAGATTATTGGTTGTGAATTATTTGCTCATTATAATGCTGGGCTTTGATTAAATACCTGATATAGGTAAGTGGTAGCTTGGCCCATCACTGAAATGCAGCCTCCTCTGGGGTGGGATGGTTAACAGTACACAGCAATGCTGCACGCCACTTTGGGGCAGGAAGTGAAGACGGATACTGTATTCTTTCGAAATGCTGGAGTAGACACAATGCCCTCACCAGAGGAGGAAATAGGCCAGGACACATGGTCTCAACACCATGGGAATCTCCCATAGCCCCCAGTGTGACAGCGCCCTCTAGCACCAAACTGTGCATTGCTCAGCAGTGACAGAGAATCATCCCTGCTGCTCCCTGCAACACCGTGGATGTGCCACCCTCCCTGCTTATCTCCTGAGCAGTGACAGGCCCCAGCCTGGCTGCAGGCTGATCCTTTGCATTGCACAATTGGCCAGGGGCGGGGGAGTTGCTTTCCCAACCGCTGGGCATCAGTCATGGCTGGAGGCTGCCTGCCAGCCTGGAAGGAGCAGTAGCAAATCCTGTGTTCCCCGAGCCAAGAAACATCCTGCATCCTTCCCATGTCGAAGCGCAGCCCTGGGCCATGTACAGCTCCGTCTGCTATCTCCTGGGGGGGAAGGGACTGGGTCTCGCCCCCTTGTCTCCCCCACTCCCCGGAGCCTGAAAGGGGAGGGGGAAAGTCCCTGGGGCTTAGGGTGACCAGACGTCCTGATATTTGGGTGATTGTCCTGACCAATCTTTGGTCAGGATGCAATTTGTCCCCATATTTCGCTCCCCCGGCAGCACTTTTTTTTCCCCTCCGCCGGCAGCACTCGATCCTCCCCCCGCCATGTGTCCCGATATTTTCTTCATCTCATCTGGCCCCCTACTGGGGCTAGGGGATCCTCTCCTGCGATGGGAGAACAGTGCTTTGGACAGGCACTGTCTGACAGTGCATGGGGGAGGGGCTCCTGGGTGCAGCCCAGTGAGCACAGCACCAACCAGTGCCTGCTCTCTGCTCTGCCCCATGGCGTGGCGGATGGGCACGGCTCCCCAGTGGTGCATGCCTCCTTTCATGCTGCAGCTGCCTCCCCATGTGGCCTGTAGGATAAAGGATCCCAGCTGCACAGGTGGAATGTCCTTAGCTAAAGCAGCCGCAGCGTGACCCTGTGCAGCACCAGTATCTGCTTAGCACTGGGCATTGAGCAGAGCTCCAGCTGGAGAGAGGTGGTAACCCTTACCGCAGCTCCCTGCTCATGCAGCCTCTCCTTTGGATAAGGCGGTCGCTGTCCCAGATTCTCTGCGGTGTCCATGGAATCCCAGCACTGCCGCTTGTGTGCGCAAGAGGCTGGCGCCTCGGTTGCTCCCGCTCTCTGTGATCACAGGCTACTGTGCGGAGCACATGAACAGTGCCAGGGCCTGTCTGTGCTCTTGGACACTGGGGACCCTGCTGGTTTCCGGCGCTTTCAGCAGCAGCAGGTCCCAAGCTTGGTGCAAAAGGCTTTGGCTGTGTCTGCTGGTGTTCGGGGGTCGGCCCCTGGCGCTGCAGGGACTCGGACACACAACCGCGGGGTGTTCCGGGGCTGGGATCAGAGGTGACCTGGCTCAGTGGACTGAGCACAGGGCTGAGAGTGAGGACGACGGACTCCTCGGCCTCTGCCACTGATATGCTGCACGGCCTGAGCCTCTCGCTGGCCTGTGTGGAGCCAGCTGAGCTGTTGAAATTATGATTTGTACAGAGCTGCACATGCCTGGTGCCGAGCGAGGGGGATGGGTGCCTGCATTGCATTCGGTCCCTCTGGAGGGCTGAGTTCCCAGCTCACCAAACTGGAACCTCAGCTCTCAGGGGAGCACTGTGTCTGGCTGCGCCTAGCTGGGGACCCCATGTGCTGGTTCCTGGGGGCATGGCTGTGACATGGGCTAATTTCCCCAGCTCCATTCTCCTAGGAGCCGGCTCTGCTATGTGTGGTTTGTGCTGTGGGCTCCTCATTGCCCTTCCCCAGAGCCTGCACTGAGGTGCCCATTCTTACCAAAGGTGGGGCCTGGTGTCCTTTCATGGGGAGCCACTGTGGCTTGAGGACCCACACGTTTCCTGATGGTAACACACAACAGCAGAGTGTGACCTTTGTTTCCCCCAATGATTGGTCCAGATAAGATAACAGCCTACTACAAGTGCCAACTAATGGAGCTGTTTAATTGCAGTGTAGACATTCAAGCCAGAGCTCTGGGACCTTCCCCCCTCATGGGGTCCCAGAGCTTGGGCTCCAGCCTGAGCCTGAATGTCTACACCACAGTTAAACAGCCTCTTAGCCCAACGAACGGAGTTGGCTCCTTTAGCACAAACAGAAACAGCCCATGCTTTTACTGCAGAAAGTTCTGGGTTCCGAGCCAGCCGTGGCTCACGCCGGGAGGGCCCTGCAGTGTTCCCAGCATCTCCTGGTGCAGCCGTGCACAGGAGTAACCTGGCTGTGGTCATGTGCCCCATCCCACAGCCTGACACACAGGTGGTTCTTGTGCCCCTATTGGCGATATCACACTCATATCCCCTGCTCTGCTCAATTCCCCAGCAGCTACCACTGCAGAGAGACCTGGCAGGGTGTGATTATAAGGCCTGTGGAAGAAACCATGGGGAAACAGCCAGTCACTGTGAGAAATGGTGCCCCCAGGAAATTAAAACTGCACCCCGTGGTGAGCTGTACATGATGTTTGCTTTGCCTGCTCCACACCCCCCTGCTCCACCCTGCACAAGCCTGGCACGCTCTCCCTGGCTCCATGTACCTCCACCAAGCTCAGCAAAGCAGGATCATGAAACGGATCTTGCAGTCAGACCTGCACCCTGATCCCACCATCAGATCCAGGGACCAATTCTATGATGAGATCTGTGCTGTGGTCCTGCCAGCGATGGGGAGATCAGTGAGGAAATCAGTCTTGCACTGTTTTAAAGGGACTCCGAACATTTCCCACATTTCAGCCAACGCAGCTTGTTTTGTCCTGAGTGGCCCCTGCAGCGTCCGTGTCTGAAAACAGAGCAGCGTGTGCCAGGGCTTGAAAGCCCTCAAGTGACACGAAGGGGAACCCGGGCAGTTTTATTGAGCTGCCAGTGCAGAAAGGGAGTGAGCACCAGAGCTGCAGGAAGTACGTCATCGACGTACTTTGTACTATGTATTTTGACATAACAAAGTTGTTCTTTGCCGTGTGGTTTGAGCCTTTGCAGGTCAAGTTTTAAGGCTTTTCTCTGGTCACAGGACAGAGGGCTAGGAACCGACTCTCTTAAAAACTGGAAGGTGAGATTCTCACCAAATCCCAGGACTCCAGGAGCTGGGTATTTAAGAACAATCACCAAATACAGATTTAAATTTTATTAGAGAATATTTAAAATAAACAATACAAAGTGTTTGAAGCATCAGTTATTGTGTCATTGTTGTGGGGATGTTAGCATTTTGGTGTTAGGCAGCATATACATATACACAGTCTGCAGCCAGCAAGCAGTGAGAGTAAATGAGCGGACTGGGTAATGGTGGTAGGATGACCTCACAGGGCAGAGTTCAGATAAAGTCCAACAGATGGACCACTGGATAGCATCTGATACAATGGCAAGAGACAGAAACAGTGAATATGGGCCCGGATATTCCAAAGTGACTAGCGGCTCTGGGTGCCCACCTCAAGACACTAAAAGGGGCCTGATTCTGTGGGAAGGTCCCCTGGTTACCAGCGGCTTCAGCTGGGAACGTGGCTGGGCAGGGTGAAGTCACTAAGGTGTGTCCCTGTTTGCAGGATCAGGCCCTGCTAGGGCTGCGCCGCCCGTTCCTAGGGGCCTGACTGTGACTTCACTCGGCTCCTTCCCCCTCCCCCGCCCCCGCCCAGCTCCCTTCCGGAGCCCGGAGTCCAGGCCGGGTTTGGCCGCCAGCCGCGGGAGTGAGGAGCCGAGATTCGGAGCGGCGCTGCTGGGACGGGGCAGAGCGCAGGGGAAGAGGGAGGCGAAGGGAAAAGTTGCCAGTGGCCGGAGCGGGCGCCCGGCGGCCCAGCCAGACAAAGGGCCGGAATCCCGGGGCAGGACGCCGCGCTCCCAGACGGGCTGGGACTGCGGACCCGGCTGCGCCCCGAGGCGGAACATGGGTCCCCGGCAGCGGCTCCCCGGGGCGCACCGCTCGCTGCTGCTGCTGCTGCTGGCTGCGCTCCTGCGGGTAAGTCCCGGGGCGAGGGGGACCCCGCTCTGCGCGGAGCCCTGCGGGAGGGTGGCCCCCGGCAGCCGGCGCGCAGGTCCCCTGGCCTGGGGCCCCTCGGACCGCGTCGCTGGCTCTGGCCCCGGCCCCGGCGGGCTGGGGGCGCTGAGCCGCGAGTGGGGACCGCGTGGTCCGGGGCCGCGAGGTTCAGCGGCGCCTCCCCCAGGAGCGCTCCCGGGCGGCAGGACGTGGCCGCTGCCCTCGCTCCCTCCTTCGGCGCCAGCTCCGGGTAGGAGCCGACGGGCCCGCGCAGCAGCCGGCCCCGGTGCCCGGAGCGGGCGCGGTAAAAATAGCCGCCTTAAAATACAGGCCCCGCCCCCGGCGCGAAGCGGGAGCGGCTTCCCCGGGTGCCCGGCTAGGGGGTCCCGTCCCGTCCCGTCCCGTCCCCGGGGGCAGCAGGAACAGCCCGGAGCCAGGGCGGAGGGGCTGGGCTCTGCCAGTGCTGCTGTGGCGGGCAGGGGGCCGCGGGGCAGCTCCTGGGGGCACAGGGCGGGGGAGCTGGGACCTTCCCCCATCCCCGGGTGCCAAGGGGAAGGCGAAGGCCACTGCCAGGGCGGCATCCCAGCAGCGTGCGGGCCGGGGGTCCCCACCGGCTGCCAGGGGACGGGCTGCCCCCCTCCCGCTCACAGCTGGGAGGCGATGAAATGTCCCGTAGCAGCAGCAGCAGGGAGCAGCCCCTTCCCAGGAGCCCCTGCCCCTGCCCAGCCAGCTCCCCCGGACAAGCATTGACAGCGGTGATTTAGCCCAGAGTAGCTGGGGACCTTGCTGCTCCCGTGTTAACAGCCCTGCAGGGCGGGGGGCGCTTCTGAACTGGCCCCCTCCCCTGATCAGAGCAGGGCGCTGGGCGGGGGAAGGCGCTGGCGGGCCCTGCTGTGGAGCCCCTGCGCGGGCAGTGGAAGGGGACCCAGGGGCCGGGCTGCTGTTTGTTGCACACAGAGCATGTCTGGGGCAGGGAAGCCAAGCTGGGTGAAAGTTGCCCAGAGTATTTTTGGGCCCTTGGCAAGAGCCAGCTCCCCATGGTGCCCTCTACTACTCCCACTGGGCATCGCTACCGCTGCAGCCCTGCTAGGTGCGGTGCTGGTAGGCACTGCACCCACTGAGTCCTGACCTGCTGCCTCTCCACTATCCCAGCCCTGGGCCCCCAGCCCTGCTGGTGCCCCTCAGTCCCGACCCACAGGCCTCAGCTATCCCAGCCCTGCCCCCCCAGCCCTGCTGGTGCCCCTCAGTCCCGACCCACAGGCCTCAGCTATCCCAGCCCTGCCCCCCCAGCCCTGCTGGTGCCCCTCAGTCCCGACCCACAGGCCTCAGCTATCCCAGCCCTGCTGGTGCCCCTCAGTCCCGACCCACAGGCCTCAGCTATCCCAGCCCTGGGCCCCCAGCCCTGCTGGTGCCCCTCAGTCCCGACCCACAGGCCTCAGCAATCCCAGCCCTGGGCTCCCCAGCCCTGCTGGTGCCCCTCAGTCCCGACCCACAGGCCTCAGCTATCCCAGCCCTGGGCCCCCCAGCCCTGCTGGTGCCCCTCAGTCCCGACCCACAGGCCTCAGCTATCCCAGCCCTGGGCCCCCCAGCCCTGCAGGTGCCCCTCAGTCCCGACCCACAGGCCTCAGCTATCCCAGCCCTGGGCCCCCAGCCCTGCTGGTGCCCCTCAGTCCTGACCCACAGGCCTCAGCTATCCCAGCCCTGGGCCCCCCAGCCCTGCTGGTGCCCCTCAGTCCCGACCCACAGGCCTCAGCTATCCCAGCCCTGGGCCCCCAGCCCTGCTGGTGCCCCTCAGTCCCGACCCACAGGCCTCAGCTATCCCAGCCCTGGGCCCCCAGCCCTGCTGGTGCCCCTCAGTCCTGACCCACAGGCCTCAGCTATCCCAGCCCTGGGCTCCACTGGAAGATCTTCAGTGCAGGAGCCCTCTGGGGGCTCTGGAGTTGTTACATAGTCTGCCCTGCCTGCTCTCCACCCACACGGCCCAGGCCTGCGTGGGTAACAATGGGCAGCTTTGTGTCTGAGAGTCCGCAGGCTCTGAGAAAATGCAGGCAGCTGAGAAACTCCTCAGCCGGTGCCTGGAGCCTGTTCTTGGAGGGTGATTCCGCGAGCTGGCTCCTCTCAGGGGTGCGAGGCACCAGGGGCCCGCCTGCTGCAGGATGGGTGAAAGCCTGTCGCACTTGGTGCTGCAGCCCTGGCCTTTCATTGGACACGATCCCCGGGGTGGCCTGGCTCTCGGAGTAGTCCCGGGGGTGCTGGCAGGGGCCCAAGGGCACAGAATATAGAGCTGGAGGCAGGTGATGGTGGGCAGAGGCTGCTTGGACCAGGTGGAGCAGTGCATGCTGGGTAGCTGCACTCTTTTCGAGCCCCCTGCCCTGGGCCTGGCTGTTTGAAATTTCCCTGACCTGTGACCTCCCCCAGCCTAGGGGAGTGGAGCCTGGCTGCAGCCTGCCTTCTCCTCTGTGGGAAGCTGCTCCCACCCGCCCCAGATTCAGGAGTGGCTGATGACTTGCCCCATCTAGCAGGCTCCATCGCAGGCTCCCAGCTTCCCTGCATGAGACCTGGTCTCTCCCACCCCATTGCACAGATGGGGAAGGTGAGGCACAGAAGGGGGCGGGATTTGCTAGTCAGTGGCATAGCTGGAAATAGAACCCAGGTGTCCTGCTTCCCAGGCCCTATTTGGCTGGCCCTGTTCTTAAGCAGTAGCCCACTCACCTGTCTGTGGGCCGTGGGCAGGACTGGGGGATGGAAGCAGGAGCAGCGAGTGTGTGTGTGTGCCCGGACTCTGGGTGGCAGGGTGGAGGAATCCCCAGGGGCCTGGGGAGACTATGTGTGCTGGGGCTGGAAGGGGAATGAGAAGGGGGCTTGCAGGGCGGGTGTGCGAATAGTGCAAAGGGGCCACATTCCCCAGCAGCTGAATGGGAGAGGATCATGTGACAGGCAGATATCCTCCACCCCACCCCCCACACACCTGCCCAGGCTTGTTCTCAAAGCAGAGGGTCCACAGGGGGTGGGATCTGCTCCTCCCTCCTGGGAAGGGGGTGGGGGCTGGAGATGGGATGGGGTGGCAGGGGGAGAGGAAGTGCGAGGAGGGGGAGGCAGGAGTGTAAACATGGCTGGAAATAGAACAGGGATTGAGTGACTCCACTGTAGTATTTATACAATACAGGAATCTCTCCCCGGCCCTCTCCTGCAGGGAGCCCAGTCAGTCTGCTCCCGGGAGCTGGATGGGATGGCTCCTGGGACCCTGATCTGGCTGCAGCTTAGCAGCCAAAGGGGAGCGTGCAGACCTGCCGCCCTCGGGTGGGACCAGGCAGCGCGCTTGGTCAGACAGTCCCTGGGAAATGTGCTGGCTTCTTCGTGAAGCTAAAGCCCAGTCCCTGGAATCTCCTCTAACCACCAGCCTAGGCCATTGCAGTCAGGGAGCTTCCCCCCAGGAGGGGGGCTCTGAGCGGCCTGGAGGATCCCTGACTGGAGGTTCGTCCTGTGCCCAGGTGCAAACCACCCCATGTTTTCTTGCCCCCCTGCGCCACCCCCTCCCTCATGGCTCTCTCCCTAGCTGGGGTTAGAGAATGTGGGGTTGGTCCTGCCACCACAGACCCCTTCTGGAGACCTGGCTCTCATACCCAGGGTCACAGTGCTGGGTGGGGCTGCAGAGGCAGGAAAGCTGGCAGGGAGCTGCAGGGAGGGGAGCCCTGCAGAGGTGGAAGTGGCTGCCGGGGGCAGTAGAAAGACTCTGAGGCCTAGTCTACACTAATTATGGCAGTGTCCACACTGCAGCCGTGCTCCCGGAGATGAACGTGCCCTGCTACACCGACATCGTACCTCCCCCCCATGAGCGGAGCAGGGCGTGTGTGGGCGTAGTTAGGGCGGCGCAGTGTCTGTGTAGAGGCTGCGGGTTACTTACAGCAGCTGGGGGCTGTCATTCTTGTCAATTTCACAGCTCCACACAGAGCCATGAAATTGACAAGAAACTCAGGCTCTCCCTCTGCTCTGGGAGCACAGCAGCCTCAGGGAACCCAGGCTGCGCTTGGTGGGGAGCTCCGCGCCTGGAGCTTGGGTGGCTGATGTGCTGGTGGGGAGCAGGGAGCCGAGAGCCCCGGGGGCAGCTGGGTTCCTGGTGGGGAGTTCAGTGTCTGGAGCCTGCCATGCTCCCGGCGGACAGATCTGAGCTCAGGTGGCTGCCGTGCTCCCGGTGGGGGCAGCCAGGAGCCCGGGCTCTCAGCCCCTGACACTGCCCCTCTTCAGTCGATGGAAGTGCTCCTGGTGCGGACGTACGCTATGAACAGAAGGAGGGTAGTGTGGACATGATCCACTGCAGTAATTGTGTAGACATGCCCTGAGTTACAGTGCCGGAGCCCTGCGGGGGGAGAACCTGGGCTAGGAGATGTGCTGAGGTCAGGCTTCCAGCTGGCCACCCCTCCCCACCACCCAGCTCCAACAGCTTTAGGTGGGGTGTGGTCTCTCTGGGGAGAGGGAGGCTGGGGGAGCCGGGATCTTATTCCCATCAGGTGTCTCCCAAGGACACCACTGCCCCGCAACACCTTGCCAGACACTGACATGCTATCCTGCCAGCGGTGGCTTAATGCAGTTCCTGAAGTGGCCAGAGGGGGCGCTATGGAGCAGTGCATGGTGCTGCCCCAAGCACCTGCCTTCTGCTACCGTGGGGGGACTGGCTCCGTGCTGGTGGCTTCAGCGCTGGGCTCTGGCTCATTTGGTTTTTAACCAGGAGGTGGAAATGCCCTGCAAGCAGCCACTGTGGGTGGCCAATCCCAGCTCCAGCTCTGGGTGTCATCCCATAGGCCCCCCAGAGGAGTCTCGGGAAGAGCCCACAGCCTGTGCTTGGGGAGCCCTGGATCCAGCTTAGTAACTGCACTAGGTGCTGCTGGGTTCTCAATGGCGGCTGGCCTTTGCTGAAAGGTGGCCAGTCCTGGCGTCACCGGCAGATGGAACCGCCCCATTGGGAGAAAGAGGCTGGGAGCGAAGGTGCCATCAGGTGGGGGTGGAGTGGGGGAGGAGGTGCACACTGGGTGTCTCAGTTGTTTGCTAAGTGGCAGAGGCAGCCGTGTGTCCGGGAGGTGCACAAACACACCTCTCTTCGGCTGGCCTCCGGGCCTCCCCCCGCCCGCCTGCCCTCCCCTCTTCCTCTGTCTCGCTCGCCTTCTCCTCTGCACCACAGACCCAGGATTCTTGGACCAAATTAAAGCTGACAGTGGCTGAGAAATATGCCTGGAACTTGGGCTGTAGGAGCCGAGATGTTTTCCAAATGAGGCAGGTTGGGAGTACTCCCGCTTGCCTTCTCCCCTCTTGTCAATTGCTGCTTTGAGGAGCCAGGGTGAGGCGGGGCCAGGGCTGCAAGTGTGTCAGAAATGCGATGGAAAAGCCGGCAGTAAATCCCGGGGCTTTGTGAGTGCCTGCACCCTGGCTCTGGGCTCCCAGCCTGCTGGGGGTGAATGAGTCAGCTGTGCTGCCCCACTGCGCCGCAGAGACTTCCCCTGCAGATCTCTGGGAGAGATGGATGGGGATGATGTCATGGCTGTGGGTGGTGACGTCACAATGGGAGGGTAACGTGGGGCTGCCCTGCTGTTCTGGCCGAGCGATGTAGCAAGCTCTCGCCATGCATATCGAGGTGCAGGCCAAGGCAGGCTCCTAGCAGCAGCATTGTCCTTGGCTCCACTCCATCCCCCTCCCTCCCACCCCCAGCACCCTCCTTCACTCCTGCGCTTGTCCTCTTCCACGTTAGTATTTCTGTTACGGTAGCGCCTAGGAACCCCATGCAGAGCTCTGGGCCCTGTTGTGCTGGGAGCCGAGGGACAGCTCCCTTGGCCTCTGCGATGGGGAGGCCATTGAGGGGAATCCGTGGGCACTGGACACCCACTGGCTCCCCTTCATGGGCACGCAGCACAGGCCACCATCTGCCCTTTTGGTATGCCTGCTCCCCGCTGTGCCCATCTGCCAAGCCTCCATGTATCAACACGTTTCCCTCTAGGCCCTGTGAGCCGCAGCCCAGCAACAGGAACGCCACACACAGCAGGAAAATCAACCTGGCACACCCGTGGCATGGCCAAGTGCGACCAGGTGATCGCTGGCATGTGGCTCTCCGGTGTGAGCTGGGCGGGGTGTGGGTACTCGGTGTCACCAACCCCAAGCATTCAAAATCCTGAGCCAGTTGACTAGCTTAAAAATCATGAGACTTTTTTTTATTTAAGTAAATGTAGGACTTCTCTCTTTTTGCCTTCTGAGCTTCAGGTCACCCTCTGGTCACGTTTTCTCCACCCACATTCGGGCTAGAAACTCATTTTTTAAAAATGAAAGCAGAGATTCTCAGGTATTCACATGACTCCAGGAGCTGAGGCTTTAAGAGTAACTTCCAGTGTTGTGAGGCTCCTGCTTAAATGGAGAGAGCTGGCGATGCTGGATGCAGGGCTGTGTTGTCAGTAAATCGAGAGTAACTTAGAATCTCCGTGGTGTGAGAGGAGAACCGTGCCCCGGGGAGTTCTCCCTGCGCTCTCGTCCTCTGGAGAAATGAGGATGGTCTTACTGAAACAAACTGCCTGGGAAGGGGAAGGGGGATTCTGCTGCCGACGACCCCAACACAAGACAGCCTCCCAGGCTCCATGCAGGGTGTAATCCTGCTTGTGGCTGCAGGCTGAAGCCAGACACCTTCAGACTAGAAATAAAAGCAAATGTTTCAGGGTGAGGGACCTGCTGGCCTGGGATGTGGGGGATTCTCCAGCACGTGGCCAGTCTTTCTCCGAGCTCTGCGCTGGCTCCGTAGGAGGTCAGGGCGGGCTCACGTGGAGAGGCTTCTCCAGTTGTGCTAGGCGGGAGGTCAGACTCCATCACGCTGGTCCCTTCTGGCCTGATGGCTCGAGCTGCGGAGGAGCAAAGAGGGAACTTTGGTCAAGGGGGAATTGAGGGCAAAGGACCCCTAGCGTCTGAGCACTATGCGAGATCAGGATTGGACCCTTCGTCCAGCACTGCCAGGACTCTGATGCCCCTGCTATTCAGCTGTCCACGCGGGAGCAGACAGCACAGTTACTGAATGAATGTGTCCCTGTGACTAGCTGCCAGACGCCCCTCAGGGACCAGGCCTGGTGTAAATGCCCCAGCTCCCGTGGAGTGGCTCCAGTCTGACCCTATGCCAGGGTGGGCAGAGTCTGGCCCTGGCTGCGCAGGGAAGAGGGAAGGTCTGATGTTGTGTGGGTGTGTCCTTGTGGCCAGCCTGCCTGTGTGCAGAGGGACACGTACCGAGTGGTGGGGAGGGGCTGGCTCTGACCCTGACCTGTCACTATGGTCCTGCTCCTCCCAGTCCCCCTTCAGTGGTGACTCCTCCCTGCCGGGAGACCCCCGCTCGCCTGGGCAGACCCCTGGACAGCTAATGTTTAGTTCTTTTCCCAGCTCAGGTCTCAAGCGTTTATAGGTTGCTGTGATGAAGGAGATGCCATCACAGTGCCCGGAAGCAGTGCCTGCAGGGCAGGGGGCACCCGGGGGGCCAGTGCTTGCCAGCTGGCTTAGCCGGGTCCCTCTGGGCCCCCCATGCCCATACCTAGAAAGGCCCTGCTCCTTTGGCCAGCACTGAGCCCACAGAGCGCAGTCACTTCTGTGCCCCACGGCTGTCCCTAGACTGACAGTGGGGGTCCCCTCCCTCCCAAGAGGGTAGGGCCAGCAATGGAGATGGGACTCCTGCTGACGGGAGGGGGATGAGGAGAGAGTTCCCTTCCCTGTGGAAACTGGAGAGGGGCCAGACTCCTAAAAGAGCCGGGGGTGTGTGTGTGATGTAGGAGGGCTGGTGCCTACAGAAGATGGGGTGGCGAGCCGTGGGCTCAGAGGTTAAGCTGGGGCTCCCAGGCATGCTGCCCCTCCTACCTTGCTGGCTGGTGTGAGGACATTCCTGTGGGCTGCAGGCATGTGTGCAGAGCGTTTCATGTCAGCCCTCGGTCCCCAGCCTGATCGCCCCTCCATCCTGCTGCCCCCGTGTGGGCAGGGATTACGGCTCCTCCCTGGCTGGGGGGCCAGGGAATGTTTGGTGGGCAGGCGAGCTGTGTCAGAGCTTGCCATTCACCTCGCTGAACAGGACGTGAGCAATGGGGGGGGGGGCGTCGCCAGAAATTGGAGCAGATGGGAGGGTTTCAGGGGCTTTTGCTGGGGCTGTGGCAACCCGAACGTGGGGTTCTCTGGGCTGAGGAATCCATGGCGTGGAACCTGTGGCTGGGCTGGGGGAAGGAGCACCACGTGCAGAAGGGCATTCGTGTGCCACCACGGCTACCCTGCACCAGCAGCTGCCATGCTGGGCCAGCCCGGGGCAGTAGCGTAGCCGTGCAGGCAGGGAGGGAATCTGCACGGATGAGGGGGGGGAGCTAGTGGGCTGCACTGGAGGGGACCATGTGACCATGTCTTGCTGTGGCTTCTTGTTCTCAGCGGCACACGGAGCTGTCTGAGCCCAGTGCACTCGCTGCGTTTACCATCGGATTGTTCCGATGTGCAGCTAGAACAGGGATGCCTGGGGAGTAGCAGGCTCCAAGGGTCCCGTGCTTGGGTCAGGCTGGAAGTTCAGGGCCCAGTGGTAGCTGGAGCTTGGAGCATGGTTTGGAGACTCAGCTCCGCCCTTGCCAAGAGACTGCTCAATGCTCCTGCTTTCCTCATTGCCCCCCAGCCCTGCAGTGCCCAGACTGGGAGCTGGGCCGGGGCGGGGGAGCGGCTGGTGCCGTGGGGGGCTGATTCCCTATCTGTTCGTGAGACTCCATCCAGCACACCTGCTGTCTCGCGCGGGGGGTGGCCACGAGAGCCGGGCACAGTGATGTCCTGCCGAGCACCCTCCTCTAGGGCGAAGGGCAGGGCAGATGGGAAATGCCTTTGGAGGCCCCTGGGTCTGATGTCCCCAGCCAAGTGCTGCACCTCTGCCCTGGTGCAGGCTCTGTGTACAGGCTTGTGGGGAAACCAGGATTCTCTCTCTCTTTTCCTTTGTACACCAAAGGCAAGAGACTCTCTGGTGAGAAACCAGTCGAGCCCAGTGCTTGTGAGCAAACCTGGAGTGCAACGGAAAGGAGACTCCTGGGGAGAGCACAGGCCTCAGTCCCCCGGGCTATGACAAAAGGTGCCTTCAACCAATTAACCCTGTGGGTATTTCTGACTGGGTGAGTCATGCCCCTTCAGTAGCGCCTCCTGCTGGCCAGCTGAGGAGAGGCTATGCAAGCTGCTGCAGCCTGGTTTGGCCGGGGGAGATGGGTGGTCCTGGAGGTGTTGTGTTCTTGGCTATGGAATGATCCAGGATCGCTGTGCAGAGTGGAGGGGGCTTGGGAGAATTGGACTTGGCTTTAGCAATTTTGATGGCTAATATCCATGTTTGTTGCCAAACATTTTTTTCTATGTTTATTGATTTAAGCTTCCACAGGTGCAGGAAGTTATGGGGGCATCAGGCAGTTATTTACTGACAGGCCTTGAGATGCACAAAGTTAAAGCTGCTAAACCGCATCAGCATCGTCTGTGGAAACAGACAAAGTAAATAGCCTGAGACCAAACTCCAGCTCGCTGCTTCCGTTGCCTCTTGGTGCCATTCGCGTAGGATCAATGGAACCGTTTTCCCCTTGTGTGGGCTCTGAAATTAGGGTGACCAGCTGTCCCGATTTTACAGGGACAAGTCCGATATTTGGGGCTTTGTCTAATATAGGCACCTATTACCCCCCACCCCCATCCTGATTTTTCACACTTGCTACCCAATCACCCTAGGGGAAACCGACACCCGTGGGTGGTGATCCAATCCGTCCCAGCCTGCACATGTGGGGCAGGCCCTGCAGGCAGGTGGGGTGCGTGTGTCTAGGCATCTCTAGCTGAAGTGGGAGCTCAGGGCTTGGGGGGGACTGGTGCTGTGTGGAGCTCCCCAGCGTCCAGAGCTGTCTGCTCTGCCCTCCCCTTCTGCCCCTGCTTTGATGTTGCTTCTGCTGCCACCGCAGGCAGGCAGCTGCCTCTGGCCCTCGGAGGTGGTGTGTCTGCCTCAGCCGGCTGTACCTCCCCCCCAGTCACGGTGTCACCCATGAGAGGCCTTTGGCAAAGGCTGATGAATCTAGGTTTGTGAGAGAAGCGACAGCAGCTGTGGCCTCTGGGGTGTGGTGAGTTTGTGAGGCCTGGGCTGAGCTGTGCACACACGCTGCTCGCTGGCTCAGAACCACCAAGGCCTGGACGCTATCTAGCGCCTGCTCCAAAGCAGACCTAGATGGATTTAGGGCCCATACCTCCCTGCCCCAGGACCCCCTCAATCAGCCAGGCCTCTGAGCCTGCCCTTCTCCTGGGATAATGCACATGCTGGGTATTTCTGTGGCCTCTCGCAGAGCTTGGCGAAGGAGCCTTCATCACTCTGCTCACAGCCACTTGCTGGGTTTGCTGGGAAGAGAATCCTGGAGTCCTTGCACCCAGTCCACTGCTATGACTGCTCGATGCCACTGCTCTCCCAGAGCTGGGAAGAGAACCCAGGAGTCCTGCCTCCCAGCTCTCTGCTCTCGCTGCCCTTGGAGGTGGGTGTTTTGTGCCAGCTGTTGGAGTCCTTGCAGGATCCTCCTACCCTACTGGGCCATGTTCCTGCTCACAGAGTTAACAATAAAACCAACTCCCTCTCCTTTGTTCTCCATGGGCATTTCCTTCCAGGTCCCATAGATTTCCAGGGAGGGTCTCTCCCCCGCAGCCCCATGGCCAGCTGGTCCCTGGCATCTGATCCGGGTTCCCCTTCTCTCTCCGGCACCTGGACTCTGCCAACTCTTTGGCCAGCACCTGACCCTCTTGATCCCTGCACCCCTGGGTGGCTCTTCCCAGCACCTCTTTGGGTGGGTTTGAGACAGGGTTCCTCGAACAGGGGAAAGTCCCTGGCAGGCTGGGCCAGTGTGTTTACCTGCCCTGTCCACAGGTCCAGCCGATCGCGGCTCCCACTGGCCGCGGATCGCTGCTCTGGGCCAATGGGAGCTGCTGGGTCCGAGCCGCAATTGGCCGGATCTGCAGACAGGGCAGGTAAACACACTGGCCCGGCCCGCCAGGGGCTTTCCCTGTTTGAGAAACCTGGTTTCTTCCAGCCTTCCTCACCCCTTCCCCTCCCAGCACCCTTGCTGCCTCTCCAAACTGCCCATTGGCTTGTGGGATGTGGTTGCAAGTGTCAGAGCAGGTGCATTAGTGGGGAGGGCAGGGATGGCACTGCCTAGCTCCCCAGAGAGCGGTCGGAGACCTCTGCCAGCTTCATGCCCCTGGGCAGACTGAGCAGGGCTGGGGGAGCCAGATGCTGTTTCTGGTGCAGACTTTTGAGGCCGATGTTGGGGGCAGGGGTGGGGGGTAGCTTGGCAGCCAGCAGGAATCCCGGGGCCTCCGAGTCACCTGAGCAATGTGCCTAACTCATCCAGAGGAGTCGCTGCGGAGCAGCAGCAGCCCCCGCCATGCCCCTGCCCCTGCCCCTGCCCCCACCTCACCTTCAGAGCCAGCAAGCTGAGTCCTGCTGGAGTCATGGCATGGGCACTCTGTCCCTGCACAGAGCTCCCCACTGGTCCTTGGCTGGATCCGACCTTACTGGGCCCCATTTCCATTGGGAGCCTGGACTGGTCTTCTAGGACTCCAGGGTTCTTTTTAGCTTCAACATCTCCAAGGGCAGCTAGAGCAGGGCCCAGCAGTCAGGACTCCTGGGTTCTTTTCCTGGCTCTGGGGGGCGAATGTGATTGGGGGTAGCGCAGGGTGGTCTGGGAGTGTGATTGGGGGGTAGCGCAGGGTGGTCTGGGAGTGTGATGGGGGTAGCGCAGGGTGGTCTGGGAGTGTGATGGGGGTAGCGCAGGGTGGTCTGGGAGTGTGATTGGGGGTAGCGCAGGGTGGTCTGGGAGTGTGATGGGGGGTAGCGCAGGGTGGTCTGGGAGTGTGATGGGGTTAGCACAGGGTGGTCTGGGAGTGTGATTGGGGGTTAGCGCAGGGTGGTCTGGGAGTGTGATGGGGGTAGCGCAGGGTGGTCTGGGAGTGTGATTGGGGGGTAGCGCAGGGTGGTCTGGGAGTGTGATTGGGGGTAGCGCAGGGTGGTCTGGGAGTGTGATTGGGGGGTAGCGCAGGGTGGTCTGGGAGTGTGATGGGGGTAGCGCAGGGTGGTCTGGGAGTGTGATTGGGAGGTAGCGCAGGGTGATCTGGGAGTGTGATTGGGGGTAGCACAGGGTGGTCTGGGAGTGTGATTGGGGGGTAGCGCAGGGTGGTCTGGGAGTGTGATTGGGGGGTAGCGCAGGGTGGTCTGGGAGTGTGATTGGGGGTAGCGCAGGGTGGTCTGGGAGTGTGATGGGGGTAGCGCAGGGTGGTCTGGGAGTGTGATTGTGGGGTAGCGCAGGGTGGTCTGGGAGTGTGATGGGGGTAGCGCAGGGTGGTCTGGGAGTGTGATGGGGGTAGCAGGGTGGTCTGGGAGTGTGATTGGGAGGTAGCGCAGGGTGATCTGGGAGTGTGATTGGGGGTAGCACAGGGTGGTCTGGGAGTGTGATTGGGGGTAGCGCAGGGTGGTCTGGGAGTGTGATTGGGGGTACCGCAGGGTGGTCTGGGAGTGTGATTGGGGGTAGCGCAGGGTGGTCTGGGAGTGTGATTGTGGTGAAGCGCAGGGTGGTCTGGGAGTGTGATGGGGGGTAGGGCAGGGTGGTCTGGGAGTGTGATGGGGGTAGCGCAGGGTGGCCTGGGAGTGTGATGGGGGGTAGCGCAGGGTGGTCTGGGAGTGTGATTGGGGGTAGCGCAGGGTGGTCTGGGAGTGTGATTGGGGGTAGCGCAGGGTGGTCTGGGTGTGTGATTGGGGTGTAGCACAGGGTGGTCTGGGAGTGTGATTGGGGGGTAGCGCAGGGTGGTCTGGGAGTGTGATTGGGGGTAGCACAGGGTGGTCTGGGAGTGTGATTGGGGGGTAGCGCAGGGTGGTCTGGGAGTGTGATTGGGGGGTAGCGCAGGGTGGTCTGGGAGTGTGATTGGGGGCGCAGGGTGGTCTGGGAGTGTGATGGGGGTAGCCCAGGGTGGTCTGGGAGTGTGACTGGGGGTAGCACAGGGTGGTCTGGGAGTGTGATTGGGGGGTAGCGCAGGGTGGTCTGGGAGTGTGATGGGGGTAGCGCAGGGTGGTCTGGGAGTGTGACTGGGGGTAGCACAGGGTGGTCTGGGAGTGTGATTGGGGGTAGCGCAGGGTGGTCTGGGAGTGTGATGGGGTAGCGCAGGGTGGTCTGGGAGTGTGATGGGGGGTAGCGCAGGGTGGTCTGGGAGTGTGATGGGGGTAGCGCAGGGTGGTCTGGGAGTGTGATGGGGGGTAGGGCAGGGTGGTCTGGGAGTGTGATTGGGGGGTAGCGCAGGGTGGTCTGGGAGTGTGATTTGGGGGTAGCACAGGGTGGTCTGGGAGTGTGATTGGGGGTAGCGCAGGGTGGTCTGTGAGTGTGATTGGGGGGTAGCGCAGGGTGGTCTGGGAGTGTGATTGGGGGGTAGCGCAGGGTGGTCTGGGAGTGTGATGGGGGTAGCGCAGGGTGGTCTGGGAGTCAGGACTTGGGTTCTCTTCCCACCCTGGAAGGTTTCGATTCAAAGGGTCCAAGCCTGCTCCTGCTGAACTCAATGGGGCTTTTGCCGGTGGCTGCAGGGTGAGCAGGAGCAGGCGCCCTCAGGCCGCTGCAGGCTACGGCAAGCCCCTCGCCTGCCGGACGCCCCGGCGCTGGACTGGTGATTTTGGTAATGGTGGGGGCTTTCCCCACTTCTTGCTCCGCAGCGGCTGCTATTTTGAGGGAGTGCAGAGAAGGGGCTGTGGATCAATTCGGTAATGTTGCTCTGGGAGGAATGTGCTAAGCATGGGGCTGAAGCCTCGTGGGCAGCTGAGCCGGAGCCACGCTGTGGCAGGGCGAAGGGAGTGCACCGGAGCCGGGGGAGCTAGCGGGGAGCTGGGGCGATTGCTGTGCCTTGGGGCAGGGCTTGGCCTGCTCTCTGCGCCTGACGGCTGCCCTGGGGGCCCTGGGCTCAATGCTCTGAGCTGCTGTGGGTCCAGGGCGGGGGCTGAGTTCTGCTCATGCAGGGCTCTTGGGGCTGGTTCTCGGAGCTGCCCTGTGGAGACCTGGGATTGAGGCCCAGCCGCTGGGAGAGCTGGTTGTTTAGGGTCAACGGGGGGGTGGGAGGGGGGTGCTCCATGGTGCCCTCCCCAGCTGGAAGAGGCCCATTGTCTGGGTAGCTTTTCGTAGCATTTGTGCTGCATGGTGGAGGATCCTGACTGGCCCCCCTGCTGCCAAAGAGACTTTGCAGGGCAGAGACCGGCTCGGGCTGTGACTGGGGTGTGAGGGCCCCACGTGCCCTGTCTGTGGCCCCAGGCGAGATGCCGTGAGGTTCTCTGAAGCTAGACGGGGCCTGGCTGACCCTGGTGGAGAGGGGTGGGGCGGGGGAGCTAAAGCAGCACCTTGGCCTGTCAGCCATCCACCCGTGGGGCGGGGCTGGCATATGACCTGGGGAAGGGGCCCTTCCATGCCTGTGTCACGTGGGTTGGTGCATTGCACGGGCAGCCTGGTGTGCAGATTCCAGTCCCAGTTAGTTCCACTGTGTGTGTGAGTCCCGCGTTGCACCTGCCTTGGACCCAGCCCTGGGCTGGCGTCAGGAGCCTCTGACTCATGCCTCTAGGGAAGCAGCCAGCCCAGCTGGACAGCGCTTTCCAGCTGCCCCCATTGTTTCACTGTCACTAAGGAGATTGGATAACACAATCTTGCCCCTTTGCTGGCGCCTGCTGTCCAGGGGTCTCCAAGCACTACACAGACGGGAGTGACTCGCTCCCCCAGAGGGGGGATGGGGAACTGTCACCCCCGTGTCAGGCCTGGGGAAACTGAGGCCCAGGGTTGCACAGCAGGTTGGACACAGATCTGGGACGAGGACCCAGGAGTCCTGATTCCCAGCCTTGTGCCTTCACCATGACCTCCCCGCCCCCACCCCGACACCAGCTGGACCCAGAGACTAGCCCTGTATACAGGAGAACCGGCTGGGCCAGGCTTCCGGGCAGTGAAGCCTCTCTGCTCCCGTGCAGGTAGGCTGAGAGCGCGGCCCTGCTCCCTGGTGCCCTGTGAGGACTGAGCAAAATCCATGGAGCAAAGTCAAGGGAGCCGCTGGGAGATTGGACAGTGCCCTGGGAATGGGGCAGGGGGCCGGGGGTGGGAAGAGCCGGGCGTGTGATGCTGCTGGGTCTCGCCGAAGTGCCAGCGTGCTCTCACTATTGGCCTGACCTCTCGGTGCTGTACGGAGATGAGGCCAAAGGCCCCCGCCTGCTGCTGTGAAATGCTGTTCTGATATTGCCAGGGCAGAACAAACACTGCAAAGCCTCATTGCAGCAAAGCAGCGAAGCGTGTGCATCCGGCCATCCCTCTTCAGCAAAGCCCCAAGCACACACATCACCTAAAGCGCATGCGGCGGCGCTGTTCAGAAGAGTGGCGGACTGCTGCTCCAGACCGGGCAGTGCAGCCACTGGCCTTCAGCTGCAGCGGGGTCCATGGGGAGCTTGTGGGATGAGCCGTCGGCCAGAGACAGGCAACGGTTCAGAGCATGTTTGGAGACTCCTGCTTGATGCCGTTGCTAAGCCCGAGCTAAGACCTACTGTTGCTGAGTGGGCTGCGCTGATCAGAACCGGTACAGCAGCTGTATCCGTTGCCACGCGAAAGGCACGGGAAGGCTGCACAATCGAGCACTCGCCTTAAAAGCGCCAGGACTAAGCTTGTCCATGCACCCCTAATTTGGTCCCCTTGTGCGTATGTATTCTGGCATAGTGTGTAACGCCGTGAACGTGCTGTGTTCTCCACAGCGCCCCCCTCGCCCCATGCACAGGACACACAGCGCTCTCTGAACCAGCGGCTAGGCAATATTTCCTTTTATCTTCCTTGTTCCGGGTCTGGCCCCAGGCCTCATTTACTGCACACTGCTCAACCCCTGCTCTGAAGACCAAATTTATTTCCTCCAGGGCTTTTCTGTGGCTCTCATCGCAGTATTTATTCTCTGAGTGCTTCCCAAGCAGTAAGGAATGGATGTCAATGAAATTATTTCCCCAGCACCTGGGGGGAGTGGGGGCGTGTTACGATCCCTGTTTTGCAGATGGGGAGCAGAGGCACAGAGAAATCGAGGTCAAAAGCAGGGGTGCTACAGACCACTGCACAGCTGTGGTTCATCCCCAGGGCAGGTCTCTGTGCACTGACTGAGGCAGGGGTGCCGGGGAAAAACTAGTGTGTGATCATGTTATCAGGAGCCTTCGCCCCAGGGGGGCAAAGGGCAGAGGCAGCCTTCATTCCAGCGTTTTCTGACGTTGGGCTGCCTTAATACCCTTGTCACATGGTCTGTTTGGCTGTGAGCAGTAGAATAATGGCTTGCAGGTGGAATTTTATGGAAGTTTGAGGAGCACATAGAAGATTTGGGCAAAACACTGGCTGATAAAGCAAGGCCCTGGGCTTTCCTTGGGGTAGACATTCATTAAGAAGAAAAGTAATTAAATGAAAATGAAAAACAAAAGCCACAGAAAATCTGCAGCCAGGAAGATTCTGGAGTGTTTTCCTGGATGTGCTTTCATGTGCAGGTGTTCTTTCCTCCCCTAACTCCCAGCCCTGCAAAGTTGGCCTGGAGAGGGGCTATCCAGCAGAAATCTTTCCAGCTCATTTATCACCAGAAATAAAGATTCTGGGCTCTAAGCTGGACAGGCCATTGTGATCGCTGTATTGGGGTTGGGAAGGAATTGTCCCTAGGTCAGATCAGCAGAGACCCTGGGCCATTTCCACCTTCCTCTGCAGCAGGGGGCCGGGTCACTTACTGGTTTGAACAAGAAAAAATGGTGGATTCTCTGTCTTGCTCAGCCAGAGGTTAGGGGCTCATTCCAGGAGTGGGTGCATAAGGTTCTCTGGCCTCTGATGTGCTAGATGGTCATGATGGTCCCTTCTGGCCTTAAAGTCTATGATGCCAGAGTGAGTCCGACTTCCACTGGCTGTCCCTGGGCTGGGCTGGCTCAGCAGCACTGCCAGGGCAAAAAGCCGTGAATACTTGTATTGAAACCCTCCAGCCAGCTGCCGGGACACCGGGGAATGCCCTGAGGAGCAGATCTGCTGGGCGAAATGTGGCCAGCTCTGCACTCTAATATAGACACCATCTGGCTTGAGCAGGATGCACGTATGCGGCAGCAGCAGCTGTGCGGGGCAGGGGTGTTGGGGGGAAGAAGGATGAGCTGCCCCCCACTGAACACCTGAGTTTAAGTTCCACCCTCCTCCTGCCCCAGCGTAAGTTACGTGTTCCCCTGATTCAGCCACTTCTCCAAGCAGCGCCTGTCACCAGGGTTGGTATACCTGGGCGCTGGGAGCCCCATCGCTGTGCCTAGGGCATTTGTGGAAAAGAAGGTGCCCCCCCCCCCCCCACACACACACTCTACAACATGCAGCAGCCGAACCGCTTAGCACTGGCTGCAGCTCAGGGAAGGTCCCCATTGTGTCTCTGCTAGTCCTGTCTGGGTGCCACTCTCTGGGTTCTGCCTGGGCCCAGCACCAGTCCCACCCCGTGGCATTGGCCAGGCCTCTTCTCTCTTCCCTCGTTTGCCCCTGAAAGGGAGATTAGGGTTTGTTGTGACTGGGGTCAGTGGGCACTCTGCCCGTTCCCTGAGTGCTGGGATCTAGGTGCCAAGTATGTGCTGTCTGCACTTGGCTAAGCCCTGGGCCTTGGCCCCAGGCCCAAGAGAACAGGCCATGTCTGGCATCCTCTGATAGCAGAGGAGATGATATCTCACCTTTGCCAGTGCACCACCTCTGCTGAATGCTTGAGGCCTGATCCTGCCAAATGCTGAGTGCCTTCCTCTGGGTGCTCAGCACCCTGAACTCCTGGCTGTCGCAGCAGCAGTAGGGCAGGCTGACTGGCTTAGCTGGTCTCCGCTGCACAGTATATTGTTGCGTGTCGATGGCCATTCCCAGCAGTGCTGCCAAGCTACTGTAGGAAACAGGGAAGGAAACACCTTTAATGCTGCTGAAATCCGCTGGCCTTGGAGGACAATGAGGGAGAGGTTGCTAGGGCTCGGAGCTGGTTTGCTTGGGAGTGGAGATGCTATTAATAAAGACACGGGTCTATTTCTGGTTGAACTAGGCTGCTAGGCCACTAATTTTGTTCTTTTCTATTGAGTGTGTTTGGAACGTCAGCATAGACTAGTGCATGAGCCAGAGAGGTGCTGCAGCCCTCTGGGGATGGTGAAGAACCTACCCCCAGGTCCTCAAAGGTACTAAATCCCATTGAAATCCATGGGCGCGAGGTGCCAAAATACACAAAGCAGCTAAAGGAAGGAGCATTGCCCATTATACAGATGGGGAGCTGAGACTCAGAGAAATCAGAGCCAGGAACCGAACCCTGCTGTCCTGAGCTCAGTCTAGTCACAGGGCCGTCTGTTCCAGCAGTGACTCGTCACTCAACAAAGCCTGTAATAAACAGATGTACTGAAGAAAAGGCCATTTCCTCTCCTGAATCCTGCACAGCCTCTGTGCACCACCCTTCATGTTCCCAGGTCGCTAGGATTCCAGACCCAGGGAGCTGAGAGGTGTTTGTAAATGGACAGATTTTCAAAAGAGACAGGCACCCGCCCTGTGCTGAAAATCTAGCCACGGATTCTGGTGCTTAAATGGGAGCCATGCTCTCGTGGCAACCTGGGCTGTTTTCTCCATTTTGTTAACAGCTACTGAAAAATCATTGTCCAGTGAAGGTTGACAGTGTGAAAGAGGTTGTTGTAAATCCTAGTGCGATTCCACGTCAAATAACATCCCCTGGCTGGGTGGGAAGATCTCTCTTGCTGTGTAACCTGCCAGTAAAATGTCATGGGAAGGGAATATTAGAGCTGTCTTTTGACCAAATGAGAAACCGTGATCACCTCCTAGGGTGAGCTTGCAAACAGAAGAGGTGGTTGTAACTCTTCTGGCTCTGCTATTATTATGTCATCTCCAAGGAGCTAGAATTCCTTTTAATTCCCTTATTTATAACGACCTCAGCTATCTTCCTTTCTGGGGTGAAAGGACCCTAGCTGGGTCCATCCAAATGTGAACTTCTTCAGAAAGTTTGGAGAAAATCCACCCAGTCAATTACCAGTCACACCAGTGCATGTGTCCCTTTAACGAGGCTTGTGCTGGGTTAGCAGCTCGGCTTCTGTGCATCAGGCCTCTGCAAGGAGGTGAGGCTTTGATGGGGTGGAAGGGACTGGGTTGGCAAATGAAAAAAGAGCCCAAACTGGAATACTGCACCTGGGTACTTTGTCACTTGTGTTTTCAATTGCTGGCAGCTTGATTTCCATTTGTAGCAGCAGAGTTCTCTGGTGAAATCTGCAGGGAGTTTAATGAACTAACCCACTTGTCAGTCACTACAAAGAAAGGCTCCTTTTAACAATGAAAACAAGCCCTGGTTTCCTGCTTGTGTACCGCAGGGACAGGCCTTGGCTTGGATGGCGATTCCCAGGCTTTTGGGGGGATTAAGGGCATGATGTCATTTCAGTAGGACTTGGAGGAGTCGGGGTTCCTAGGGGCCAGGTGCTGCAGAGGTATGTGATGGGAGACAGGCCCTGCCCCCGAAGAGCTCCCAGTCTCAATAGAGAGGCGAGGCCAAGGCGTGGAAGAGAAACATGGGGAAATGCTGCTGGGAGTAGGGGTCTGAGAGGGGAAGTGACTTTCCCAAGATGAGTGGCTGAGCTGGAGTAGAATCCAGGTGTCCTCCAGTCTGGTGCCATGTCTCCTAGGCCACACGCCCTGTCCCATGTTGATCTCAGCAGCAGCTGGGCCAGGTCCCTAGGCTGCAGCTGTGGAACTGGGGGGCATTCAGGCTCTCCTGGGCGGCTTTGAGGCTCCTGCAGTGCTGCCAGGGCAGTGCCAGGCTGGGTGCGGACGGGATGTTCCCTGGGCAAGGGTGCGAGATTCCGAAGTGGAGCTGGGGGGAACTAAAGAACTGTGCTGTTTCCGGTAACCTGAGTCCAAACGAGGCAGCTTTTTCCCTTGAGGCTTCTTCCCTCTGCTCTCCCGGCTCTGCCCTGGCAGCCCCTCCCCCCGACTGCCCCATGACCGGTGGGTGAGTGATCACTGGAGCAGGCCGCTCTGATTCCTTCCCTGCCCAGGATCTGTGCTGCAGAGGGCGGGCTGGCTGATTCCCTGTAGCACCCTGCTTGCTAGTGCTCCAGCCAGGGCCTGATCCTGGGGGGAGCCGAGCACCCACAAACTCCCTTTGGCTTGAGTGGAAGCAGGCCCAGACCTGGTAACTTCAGCAGCAGGTACTGAGCCCCGTGCAGGGTCAGGCCTGATCGCAGCCGGCGGGACTACTCAGAGAGATCCTGCTGTCTGTTCACCTTCTCTCTGCCGCTTGCCATGCCAGCCGGCCCAGCGTGTGGGGCAGGCGGGGGCGGGATTTGCACTGCAGCCCAGGCCTGCGCAGAACTAGGGGGTTAGCAGCCAGCAGCCTCTTGGGGAGAATGAGCCCACAGCTCCGGATGAAAGGGGCGTGGTGATAAGGGGGCAACCACACCCAGCCTGCCCTTTACTGAGGAGCCATCAGCTTTTGGGACCAGCCAGAATTGCGGATCCCAGGGGTCAGCGCTGCTGAGTGTGATCCCACAGATCTCAGCTAGGCTGCTGCTGCAGGGTGCGGGGGTCTAGGAGGGGGCACTGCTGGGAGGGGACGCGGCTGCTGCTGGGTAGAGGGGTCCGTGAGGGGTATTGCTGAGTGGTGGGGGGCTGTGAGGGGACTCTGCTACTGGGGCGGAATGGTGAGGGGGCACTGCTGGATTGGAGGGGCCATGGGGGTGTGCTGGGTTGAGGGGGCTGTGAGGGGTGCTGCTGCTCTACAAGGGACCTTTGGGCCCCTGATTTTTATCCCTTCGCTGTCTCAGTCACTGGCTCTCCCCCTCGAGCCAGGACTTGGGTGCGTTCCCTGGCTCCAGGCCTGGCTGTGGCTAGCCCTGCACAGGGTGGGACCCAGACCTCTGACGTCTCTGGGTTAGGCTCAGGCGGGACATCTGCAGCGTGGCACCGGGGGAGGGGTGGGTAATTCCTTCCCACACACTGGGTCCCCCAGCTCCCCTCTGCCGAGAGCCCCAGAGCCCTGGCTCACAGACAGCCCGTGTCTGGGGCCGGCTCCTCTTGCCTTGGGGGACTGGAGCAGAGAGGCCCATGGGCCTGCTCCAATGGGGCAGCTGCTCGATGCTTTCTCATAGGGGTCCATCTCTGGACCCTTATCAGCCTCGGCCCTTCCCCTGCTCTCGGCACCCCCAGCCAGGGAAATGGGCAGGCCAGTTTGGGGGGTGATGGCTCTGCAAGGGCCTCTCCCTGCAGCTGGGCAAGACGGAGTTAATTCTCTCTATGCTGCCCCAGACTTCTCCCCCCACCCCCTGCCTGTAGCTTCCCCAGTTTCCCCTGCGGTGGTTTCAGCCCATCGCTTCTCCTGAGGAGGGAAGTTAACTGACCCCAGGGCTGTTTATAATCTGGCCCTGCTGTGGGCAGGGATCGGAGCAGAGCCAATGGGCTGATTGGGGTCCCAGCTTAGAGGAGAGACTTCTAATGTAACCCTTGGGGCTGCTGGAATTTACTGTCGGGAGCACTCTCCCCGGCAGTCAGTGCTGACCCCAATGCCCTGTGCAGCACTAGGGGGCGCTGTGATGCGGGAGCAGCGTGGGGGGCCCTGCAGGGGGCGCTCTCCCCGGCAGTCAGTGCTGACCCCGATGCCCTGTGCAGCACTAGGGGGCGCTGTGATGCGGGAGCAGCGTGGGGGGCCCTGCAGGGGGCGCTCTCCCCGGCAGTCAGTGCTGACCCCGATGCCCTGTGCAGCACTAGGGGGCGCTGTGATGCGGGAGCAGCGTGGGGGGCCCTGCAGGGCCGCTCTCCGGCAGTCAGTGCTGACCCGAATGCCCTGTGCAGCACTAGGGGGCGCTGTGATGCGGGAGCAGCATGGGGGGCCCTGCAGGGGGCGCTCTCCCCGGCAGTCAGTGCTGACCCCAATGCCCTGTGCAGCACTAGGGGGCGCTGTGATGCGGGAGCAGCGTGGGGGGCCCTGCAGGGGGCGCTGTCCCCGGCAGTCAGTGCTGACCCCAATGCCCTGTGCAGCACTAGGGGGCGCTGTGATGCGGGAGCAGCGTGGGGGGCCCTGCAGGGGGCGCTGTCCCCGGCAGTCAGTGCTGACCCCAATGCCCTGTGCAGCACTAGGGGGCGCTGTGATGCGGGAGCAGCGTGGGGGGCCCTGCAGGGGGCACTCTCCCCGGCAGTCAGTGCTGACCCCAATGCCCTGTGCAGCACTAGGGGGCGCTGTGATGCGGGAGCAGCGTGGGGGGCTCTGCAGGGGGCGCTGTCCCCGGCAGTCAGTGCTGACCCCAATGCCCTGTGCAGCACTAGGGGGCGCTGTGATGCGGGAGCAGCGTGGGGGGCCCTGCAGGGGGCGCTGTCCCCGGCAGTCAGTGCTGACCCCAATGCCCTGTGCAGCACTAGGGGGCGCTGTGATGCGGGAGCAGCGTGGGGGGCCCTGCAGGGGGCGCTCTCCCCGGCAGTCAGTGCTGACCCCAATGCCCTGTGCAGCACTAGGGGGCGCTGTGATGCGGGAGCAGCGTGGGGGGCTCTGCAGGGGGCGCTGTCCCCGGCAGTCAGTGCTGACCCCAATGCCCTGTGCAGCACTAGGGGGCGCTGTGATGCGGGAGCAGCGTGGGGGGCCCTGCAGGGGGCGCTGTCCCCAGCAGTCAGTGCTGACCCCAGTAGCCCTGTGCAGCACTAGGGGGCGCTGTGATGCGGGAGCAGCGTGGGGGCCCTACAGGGGGCGCTGTCCCCGGCAGTCAGTGCTGACCCCGATGCCCTGCAATGATTGGGGATGTGTAGGGGATGCTTTCCCCAGTGCAGTGCTAGGGGGCACTGTGCTGCTGGAGCTGCTGTCATGGCTGAGGTGTAGAACTGAAGCTAAACTGGCAGCGGCTCGACAGCTGGTGGGGTTGGTTGGCCCCTTTAAAAGGCAGTGCCCCCCATGCACGCCTGTGAGCAGCAGTGCAGCTGCCCTCCCCTTGCCAGCCCCGTGCGAGGCACAGCTCTCTGGCAGCTTAGTGACGAGCAGTGCTGGGGCTGTGGGTCAGTGACCCCTGTGGCCTCGGCTAGGGGGCGGAAGGAGTCCAGTCCCGGATTCTCGCCCCGTCCCTTCCCGCAGCGCCGTTCTCTGCCTGGCCTTGGGACGGGTGGTTTGTCCGCCAGGCCTGGCCTAGTTTCCAGAGCCCAGCCCTCCCCTGCCCAAGGACGGTGGGCAGTTCTGTGCCTCCCATGGACCCCAGAGCTGGGGCAGCCCAGCCCCCACTGCCCACTCAGTGCGACTGGAGGCCCTTGTGGCCTCCCTGGGTGGGGTCCTCTGAGTGTGGGCTCTCACTGGGGCTGGAATAGGCTCAGGCCTGGGAGTTAGACTCTCCTCAGCCCCCCACCAGAGCACAGGGTGCCCCTATCCCAATGGGAGCTGGTGGCAGGGCACCGTCCATCCTCCTTAGCACCCAGCCTGAGGAGGGGCTATTCCAGCAAATAGGGGAGCAGCAGGAGAGGGGGAGCCTTCAGCAGCCACTCCCCTCAAACAGCCCCCCACGTCCACCCTTCCCTGGGCAGGATGCTTCCTTGACCCGATACCCTGCCCCCCCACCCCACGCTCCCGTCCTGTCCTCCCGCTCCCTTCCCCTCTGGCCGGCTCAGACTGGCGGGGGGCGGGGGGCAGGAACCCTGCCCCGCCCCAGCCTGCTGCAGGCTTGCAGGGTATTTTGGGCTGGGCAGGCCAGCAGGGAGACAGGTTATTTTGGGGATGCTTTGGGCTGATCCATTTTCAGCAGCACTGTGTTCTGCCCCTCCCCCCACCCTGCATGTCAGAGCAGTGTGACTCAGGGGGCCCAGGGGCCCCTCTCTTCTCATATGGGCAGAGCTGGGAGTCCAAGAGGGGGACAGCCAGCTCGGATGCACCCCCTTGTGGCAGCGCTTCCCTCCTAGTGATTGATACCTCCTTCCCACCCGGCATCGCCCCATCTGCTTGGTGCCAGGGCTGGAAGGTTAGTCCCGCTGGGCACAGTTGCATCTCCTGGGTAGGTCCCCAGACCTCTCGTGCCTTTCACCCTGAGCTGGCAAAGAGACGGCTGCAGGGCCGTAGGCCTGGGAGGAATGGGGCAGAGTGGCAGCTGAGGGTCAGGGAGGTGAAATCCTCAACCCAGGAAAATGGGGGAGGGGTTATCCCCCAATTTCTGCCTGTGTCTGAGGAGTTGGACGCTGGGAAATGGGCAGGGGAGAGCGGCCCTGGGATGGTGGTTGCTGAGCTGCTTTCCCCCGCCAGTAACAGGAGAGGCGTTGCAGAATCCTTGCCTGGACCGGCAGAGGTGTTGGGGGATGGGCTAGCTGGGGGGCTGATGGTTGGCACTGAGGGGCACCGCCAGAGCTGGGCAGGCAGTGCTGGGCTAGCAGGGCTGGTCAGGAGCTGAAATAAATAACTGGCTCTCAGTCCTGCACCCCGCAAATCTCCAGCCACAGGCACAGGGTGGGGCCAAGCGTGTGAGAAGCAGCAGTGTAAAGGCAGGCCCAAGTGGGCTGGGTTTGCTGCTGATTCACAAACCTCTCCTGAGTTTGCCAAATCCCTGAGCCACCCCCAGCCACATTCGCTTCATTCCTGGAGCCTCCCCACCCCACTCTAGAACTAGAACCACTGTCCACACACAACTAATGGACCGGGACCAGCCCTGACCCCCATCCCCAGTCTGCTCCTCTGCCAGCCTGATTGGCTTGCACAGCCAGCTCCTGAAGGGTTCTCACCTGGCACGAAGCCTGGTGCATGTGCTGGGCCATGCGCCCACTCTGGGCTGGTGAGAGGGCTGGGGGGTGGGGGTATATGAGCCAAACCGAGACCCTTTGGCCCTGGAGAAGGGAGCGGGAGCTATGGCAGGGAATGGCAGTGAGGGAAGTGAAGGGGAAATAACCACAGATGCTGTTAGCAGAGCTGGGGACGGGGCAGCAGGGGCAGCAGGTCAGGAGTGAAGGGCGCTGGCAGAGCCATGGGGTGGGGAAGGTCAGGACGGGAATAGCAGGAGTCTGTGGGTAGGGATTATGGGGCACCGTCAGAGCCGTGTGTGGGTAGAGCAGGACTGTGGTAGCAGGTACGCTGGGGCGAGCAGCCTCGTAATGTGAGTTGGAAAATGCTGGGCCGGAGAATAGGCAGGTTTTTCTGGTGGCAAACCGGGGGGAGTTTCTAGGAAGGCTCCAGAGACTGGCAGATTTTGGGATGAGTGACAGGCTGTTACAATTACCCTGTGAGCAGCTGTGATGATTTAGGTCCTGCAGGTCCCCAGAGCCAGCTGCACCCAGCAGCTCAGCTCCAGGCACTTGGAAAATTGGTTGTAATTAAGTGGTTATTGGGTCCTGATCTAGACCCTGGCTGGTGGGGTGGGGGGTGGGGGGAGGGCAAGTTGGTGGGAAGGTGGGGCCTGATCCAGGTCTCTGGATAGGGGGTGGGATGAGGGGAATGGGTGGGCTCGGCCGGGGGTTGGTGGGGCGTTTTGCCATTGATTTCAGGCTTGAGCACCGCGCTACGTGTGGGGACCCTCATCCTTGGCTGGCTGTAGCCTAGAAAGCTCAGACGGGCTCTGCCAGAGGCGGCAGTGGAGCAGAGGTTTCCTGTAGCTCCAGTGATCGGGCCCTGTGTTGGGAGCCGTGGGGTCTGGGTTCTCGGTACGGGGGGTGGGTTTATTTTGGTGGGGAGATCTAGTCCTAGTTCATGTTACCGCAGGGGCCTGCTGCCCTGGTGAGCTGAAATAGGAGTTTGCCTGCCTGCTAAGAGTTAGGTGTTCAGTGGCCAGCGCCGGATTTCCGAGGCCCCGAGCACTTCGTTTCCTGGTGCTCGGATGGGGCCTGTCAGTGATGGGGACAAGGCACAGGGCTGACATTCGGCAGCCGGGGTTGGTTTTCTGGCTTAATTTCTGGAGTGGAGTCAAACGGCAGGAGCCTCTCCCAGCTAGGCTAGAATTGGGGTGGGAGCTGCACCAGTAGGGGCAAAGGGAGCAGTTAAGGAGGGTGAGGACGCTGCAAGGAAGCTCCCTGATTTCTCTGTGGCAGCCTTCAGCACAGTGTGGGTGGGAGATGCTTGGACCCCCCACCCCGACCAAGGAGAGGAGTTGGCACAATGTGGTGTGTTGGAGAGTGGCAGATCACCAGCCGCTGCTGGCCAAGCGTTCTGAGCGGCTGTCGCTGAGATCGGGGTGTGGCAGCGAAGTGGCTGAGCTGCTACCCAACCCATGCGGGCCCTACGGGAGCTGGCGGGATTGCAGTTCGCTGGGACTCGTGGGCGTACTGGGTACACTGCCTGGGACCTGCTCAGGCGCCCTGACGGCCATGAGCTGAGAGTGAAACCCCCCCACACGGCTGCTAGGAGGGCAACCCGTGCCAGGGCGTGGCATGGGCTGCCCCAGGCAGGGCACTAACAAGGCAGCTCCTGTGTGGGGAGCTCGGCGGCTTTGCCAAGGATTGTGGTGCTGGCTGATGGGAGGATGCAGGCGGGTTAATCCAGTCGCCCTCTGGGCGGCTTCCTGGCCCTGCCTCAGCAGCGCTGGTGCGGCTGCTGTTGGGGCAGGCTGGCCTGACCCCTCTGGCAGTTCCAGGGTCCCATGGCAGTGGGCCTGGGCTTGGCACGAGCTGGACGGAGCACCACGACCATCCTCTGCCATGGATGCTCCCGGCTGAGCAGGGCTCCGTGGCAGTAGCTGGGGCCGCCCCATGTCTTCCTCCGCCTGGCCTGGGTCGGGCTTCAGGCTGCCTTGGGGCAATTCCTCCAACCCCTGGCCTGGGCCCTCCTGCCCGTCTGGCAGGGGCGCAGTGCTTGGAGATAAGTGGCGAGCAGGGACATGCAGGGGGGTTGGATGTCTGTGTTTGGGGTGGGGGCCCTCTGCTAGTCCCTGCTGAACCGCCTGCTGGCTGCTGCGCTCTGTTCCGAGCACAATTTCCGGAAGCGTCTCATTCCTGCCGAGGCCTGGGGTGGGGGCAGGAGCTTTAAATAACCCCTGGGCCGGCTCTGAGGCTTGGGAATAGCTACCATTGTTCTGGTGGAGGAGGGGCCCTGGCTCCCACATGGGGCCATGCTGTCAGGGGCTGATCTCTCCTGGGGGAACCCCCATCCCATCCTTTCCTCGGGGCGACTTTCCTGCAGGGCCGGCGAGCGGGATCCAGGGGGCGTGGGGGTGCTGTGCATGGCACATGGTGCATTGGGGTACATGGGTGTGACTCACTCTGGGGGTGAGGGTCGGGGTATGGACAGCAGGTCCTGGCTTCCTTTCCCCTCTCCTGGGGGTTTAACACCCTGCTGCCTCTCTGGCGTGTCAGTTACACTCCGTTGCTCCTCCATGTCCATCAGCTTGGCTGGATGGTGACCAGGCTGTGGAGAGGGAAGCTTGGGGGAAAATATTTTCCCCTCCTGAACTGGTGGAACACAGTGCCTGGTGGGATCCCAGAGCCCTGCGTTCAGGCCAGGGCTTTGCTCCACGCCTGCTCTGGGCGATGACCCCCCCAGATGTTAAACATAGCCCAGAAGTCAGCCGTGATGTCAGTATTTCCTGGCTGCAGGGCAGGCGCGAGCGAGACAGTGGTGCGTGTGTGCGCGTGTGCATGCTGCCGGCTACGTGGGCACCCGCCCGTCTGTGGGCGTGCCGTACCTGTGCACTTCGGCCCACCACTGCCTTTGCAGGCGGCTGCGGCCCATCCCCGTGCCCGGGCGCCCTGGCTCTGTCATTAGAGCTCCTTTGTAGCCAGTGCTAGCAGAGGGGTGGTGTCTGGGCTGCAGCGTCTCACAGCTCCAGGGCAGGGATTTGCAGCCTAGCGCTACCGAGGCATTTCCAGCAGCTTCCTGGGTTCATTTCTTTTTCTTCTTTATTAGCTATACAGCCGGAGCCCTTGTAGGGGTGAGTTCAGGGCCCACTGCGCTGGTGCTGCACAGACACAGAGTAGGCCAGTCCCAGCCCCCCAGAGCTGACAGTCTCAACAGACATGACAGAGACAGGCTGGGAAGGGAAACTGAGGCTTTTCTTTCTTTCTTTCTTTCTTTCTTTCTTTCTTTCTTTCTTTCTTAACGTATCCTAGTGAATTTCGGGGAGGGGGACAGTTTTCAAATTGGCAGCCCCTAGACAGTGGAGTTCCCCTCTACTATGGGGTGGTGGTGCCTGGGGCATGGGTGTGTTTTGGGCACAGAGCAGCGATGCCGCGGCAGGAGCTGAACGAACACTGAACCACCAACCATCTCCAGTACCCCAGGATTCCAACCCAGTGGCCCTGCAGCATTACCCCACTGCAGAAATGCTGCCCCTTGCTCAGCTGAACTGCCAGGTCTCCTCTGGGGACAGGCCTAAATTAAAGCTGCCCAGGGCAATAGGCACACCCCACATGAGATTCCCCCTGGCATGGGCCTGTCCCTCACTGGAATGGCAGCAGGTTTCAGTAACTCTCAGAGCTACTGGTTCAGGCTGCTTGCAGACTCAGGCAGGTAATGCTCATACTCAGGCCTTGGCTTCAAGCTTTTCTTTGCCTCTGGGGAGTAGGAACAAATAGATCTGGAAGTGAGAGCTGAGACTGTGAGCTCAGCATGGGACTCTAAGAACTGGGGCCTTTCTTTGGTCTGTGTGGGAGGCTGAACCTGCGGGGAGATGGTGCTGGCACCCGGCCGCTAGAGGAGGATATGGGGCTAGAGTCCATCCATCCGCCAGGCCAACTGTGTGAATCTGTGGCCCTTGCCTGCTACCTGCGATCCCGGAGCCCCTGTGAACCCTGAACCCCGCCTGGCTGGAGGGAAGGTCTGAGTCACAGGGCCTGATTGTAGGGGCCTCCTGGGAGGACCGTGCCCCCTAGCTCCCAGCACGCTGAGGGTTCCCCCGCATGGGGCCACGAAACCACTTGACTCCTGAGGGAAATGCACTTTACGCTGGCGACGCAGCTCCTTGAGCTGATTCCCCTTCACGTGCCTGGGTGCAGACGAGCCCCAGGGGTCTCTAGTGGCTGCAGGGCGCAGCATGGCTTCTACCTGCTGCTCTCTCCTCTGTGGCCATGCTGCCCCTGGGAGAGCCAGGCTGCGCGGGTGGGGGGAGTCTCACTCCCTGGCCCTTTCAAAAGAGGCCTGGGGGAGGAGGGGTGTCCAGGCTAGGGCCTCATCGGGGAGATGTCCCAGTCCTGCCCAAAGGACACACGTTGCTTCCTCTGGGGGGACTGGGGCTGCGAGTCAGGGTTGAGGGGCACCGGCAGAGTTGGGTGTGGGGAGCCCAGGGCCGGGCGGGTGGTGGGTGAGGAATGGGGGGCACCGGCAGAGTTGGGTGTGGGGAGCCCAGGGCCGGGCGGTGGGTGAGGAATGGGGGGCACCGGCAGAGCTGGGTGTGGGGAGCTCAGGGCCGGGCAGGCGGTGGCTGAGGAATGGGGGGCACCGGCAGAGCTGGGTGTGGGGAGCTCAGGGCCGGGCGGGCGGTGGGTCAGGACTGGGGGGCACCGGCAGACCTGGGTGGGGGGAGCTCAGGGCCGGGCGGGCGGTGGGGAGGAATAGGGGCACCGGCAGAGCTGCGTGGGCGGAGCGCTGGGCTGGGCGGGCGGTGGGTGATGAATGGGGGGCACAGGCAGAGCTGGGTGTGGGGAGCTCAGGGCCGGGCGGGCAGTGGGTGAGGAATAGGGGGCACCGGCAGAGCTGAGTCAGGAGCCCAGGGCTGGGCGGGCGGTGGGTGAGGAATAGGGGGCACCGGCAGAGCTGGGTGCGGGGAGCCCAGGGCCGGGCGGGCGGTGGGTGAGGAATGGGGGGCACCGGCAGAGCTGGGTGTGGGGAGCTCAGGGCCGGGCGGGCGGTGGGTGAGGAATGGGGGGCACCGGCAGAGCTGGGTGAGGGGAGCCCAGGGCCGGGCGGGCCGTGGGTGAGGAATGGGGGCACCGCAGAGCTGGGTGTGGGAGCTCAGGGCCGGGCGGGCCGGGGTGAGGAATGGGGGCACCGGCAGAGCTGGGTGTGGGAGCTCAGGGCCGGGCGGGCGGTGGCTGAGGAATGGGGGCACCGGCAGAGCTGGGTGTGGGAGCCCAGGGCCGGGCGGGCCGTGGGTGAGAATAGGGGCACCGGCAGAGCTGGGTGTGGGGAGCCCAGGGCCGGGCGGGCGGTGGGTGAGGAATAGGGGGCACCGGCAGAGCTGGGTGCGGGGAGCCCAGGGCTGGGCAGGCGGTGGGTGAGGAATGGGGGGCACCGGCAGAGCTGGGTGTGGGGAGCTCAGGGCCGGGCGGGCCGTGGGTGAGGAATAGGGGGCACCGGCAGAGCTGGGTGCGGGGCGCCCAGGGCGGGGCGGGGGGTGGGTGTGGAATTGGGGGCACCGGCAGAGCTGGGTGTGGGGAGCCCAGGACTGGGCGGGCGGTGGGTGAGGAATGGGGGGCACCGGCAGAGCTGGGTGTGGGGAGCCCAGGGCCGGGCGGGCCATGGGTGAGGAATGGGGGGCACCGGCAGAGCTGGGTGTGGGGAGCCCAGGGCCGGGCGGGCCGTGGGGGAGGAATGGGGGCACCGGTAGAGCTGGGTGGGGGGAGCTCAGGGCCGGGCGGGCCGTGGGTGAGGAGTGGGGGGCACCGGCGGAGCTGGGTGTGGGAGCTCAGGGCCGGGCGGGCGGTGGGTGAGGACTGGGGGGCACCGGCAGAGCTGGGTGCGGGAGCCCAGGGCCGGGCGGGCGGTGGGTGAGGAATGGGGCACCGCAGAGCTGGGTGTGGGAGCTCAGGGCCGGGCGAGCGGTGGGTGAGGAATGGGGGGAACCGGCAGAGCTGGGTGTGGGGAGCCCAGGGCCGGACGGGCAGTGGGTGAGGAATGGGGGGCACCGGCAGAGCTGGGTGTGGGGAGCTCAGGGCCGGGCGGGCAGTGGGTGAGGAATGGGGGGCACTGGCAGAGCTGAGTGGGAGGAGCTCAGGGCCGGGCGGGCGGTGGGTGAGGAATGGGGGGCACGGGCAGAGCTGCGTGGGAGGAGCTCAGGGCCGGGCGGGCGGTGGGTGAGGAATGGGGGGCACCGGCAGAGCTGAGTGGGAGGAGCTCAGGGCCGGGCGGGCCGTGGGTGAGGAATGGGGGGCACCGGCAGAGCTGGGTGTGGGGAGCTCAGGGCCGGGCGGGCGGTGGGTGAGGAATGGGGGGCACCGGCAGAGCTGGGTGTGCGGCGCCCAGGGCCGGGCGGGCCGGGGGGGAGGAATGGGGCACCGCAGAGCTGGGTGTGGGAGCTCAGGGCCGGGCAGGCAGTGGGTGAGGAATAGGGGGCACCGGCAGAGCTGAGTGCGGGGAGCCCAGGGCTGGGCGGGCGGTGGGTGAGGAATGGGGGGCACCGGCAGAGCTGGGTGTGCGGCGCCCCGGGCCGGGCGGGCGGTGGGGGAGGAAGGGGGGGCACCGGCAGAGCTGGGTGTGGGGTGCCCAGGGCCGGGCGGGCCGTGGGTGAGGAATGGGGGGCACCGGCAGAGCTGGGTGCGGGGAGCTCAGGGCCGGGCGGGCCATGGGTGAGGAATGGGGGGCACCGGCAGAGCTGGGTGTGGAGCCCAGGGCCGGGCGGGCCGTGGGGAGGAATGGGGGCACCGCAGAGCTGGGTGTGGGGTGCCCAGGGCCGGGCGGGCCGTGGGGAGGAATGGGGGCACCGCAGAGCTGGGTGTGGGGAGCTCAGGGCCGGGCGGGCGGTGGGTGATGAATGGGGGGCACCGGCAGAGCTGGGTGCGGGGAGCCCAGGGCCGGGCGGGCCGTGGGGGAGGAATGGGGGGCACAGGCAGAGCTGGGTGGGTGGAGCCCAGGGCTGGGCGGGCCGGGGGGGAGGACTGGGGGGCACCGGCAGAGCTGGGTGTGGGAGCCCAGGGCGGGGCGGGCCGGGGGGGAGGAATGGGGGGCACCGGCAGAGCTGGGTGTGGGAGCCCAGGGCCGGGGGGGCCGTGGGGGAGGAATGGGGGGCACAGGCAGAGCTGGGTGTGGGGAGCCCAGGGCTGGGCGGGCCATGGGGGAGGAATGGGGGGCACCAGCAGAGCTGGGTGTGGGGAGCTCAGGGCCAGGCGGGCGGTGGGTGAGGAATGGGGGCACCGGCAGAGCTGGGTGCGGGAGCCCAGGGCCGGGCGGGCGGTGGGTGAGGTGGGGCACCGGCAGAGCTGGGTGCGGGGAGCCCAGGGCCGGGCGGGCCGTGGGGGAGGAATGGGGGGCACCGGCAGAGCTGGGTGGGCGGAGCGCCGGGCCGGGGGGGGCGTGGGTGAGGAATGGGGGGCACTGGCAGAGCTGGGTGTGGGGAGCTCAGGGCCGGGCGGGCCGTGGGTGATGAATGGGGGGCACCGGCAGAGCTGGGTGTGGGAGCTCAGGGCCGGGCGGCGGTGGGTGAGGAATGGGGCACCGGCAGAGCTGGGTGCGGGAGCTCAGGGCCGGGCGGGCCGTGGGGGAGGAAGGGGGGGCACTGGCAGAGCTGGGGGTGGGGAGCTCAGGGCCGGGCGGGCGGTGGGTGATGAATGGGGGGCACCGGCAGAGCTGGGTGAGGGGAGCCCAGGGCCGGGCGGGCCGGGGGGGAGGAATGGGGCACAGGCAGAGCTGGTGTGTGGAGCCCAGGGCTGGGCGGGCCGTGGGGAGGAATGGGGCACCGGCAGAGCTGGGTGTGGGAGCCCAGGGCTGGGCGGGCCGTGGGGAGGAATGGGGGCACCGGCAGAGCTGGGTGTGGGAGCCCAGGGCCGGGCGGGCGGTGGGGGAGGCATGGGGGGCACCAGCAGAGCTGGGTGTGGGGAGCTCAGGGCCAGGCGGGCGGTGGGTGAGGAATGGGGGGCACCGGCAGAGCTGGGTGCGGGAGCAGGGCCGGGGCGGGCCGTGGGGAGGAATGGGGGCACAGGCAGAGCTGGGTGTGGGGAGCCCAGGGCCGGGCGGGCCGTGGGTGAGGAATGGGGGGCACCGGCAGAGCTGGGGGTGGGGAACTTAGGGTCGGGCGGGCCGTGGGTGAGCCCTGGGGGGCACCGGCAGAGATCAGTCACAGGAGCTCAGGGCCGGGCGGGCCGGGGGGGAGGAATGGGGGGCACCGGCAGAGCTGGGTGTGGGGAGCTCAGGGCCGGGCGGGCAGTGGGTGAGGAATGGGGGGCACCGGCAGAGCTGAGTGGGAGGAGCTCAGGGCTGGGCGGGCGGTGGGTGAGGACTGGGGGGCACCGGCAGAGCTGGGTGTGGGGAGCCCAGGGCCGGGCGGGCCGTGGGGGAGGAATGGGGGGCACCGGCAGAGCTGGGTGTGGGGTGCCCAGGGCCGGGCGGGCCGTGGGTGAGAATGGGGCACCGGCAGAGCTGGGTGCGGGGAGCTCAGGGCCGGGCGGGCCATGGGTGAGGAATGGGGGGCACCGGCAGAGCTGGGTGTGCGGAGCCCAGGGCCGGGCGGGCCGTGGGGGAGGAATGGGGGGCACCGGCAGAGCTGGGTGTGGGGTGCCCAGGGCCGGGCGGGCCGTGGGGGAGGATTGGGGGGCACCGGCAGAGCTGGGTGTGGGAGCTCAGGGCCGGGCGGGCGGTGGGTGATGAATGGGGGGCACCGGCAGAGCTGGGTGCGGGGAGCCCAGGGCCGGGCGGGCCGGGGGGGAGGAATGGGGGGCACAGGCAGAGCTGGGTGTGTGGAGCCCAGGGCTGGGCGGGCCGTGGGGGAGGAATGGGGGGCACCGGCAGAGCTGGGTGTGGGGAGCCCAGGGCTGGGCGGGCCGTGGGGGAGGAATGGGGGGCACCGGCAGAGCTGGGTGTGGGGAGCCCAGGGCCGGGCGGGCCGTGGGGGAGGAATGGGGGGCACAGGCAGAGCTGGGTGTGGGAGCCCAGGCTGGGCGGGCCGTGGGGAGGAATGGGGGGCACCAGCAGAGCTGGGTGTGGGGAGCTCAGGGCCAGGCGGGCGGTGGGTGAGGAATGGGGGGCACCGGCAGAGCTGGGTGCGGGAGCCCAGGGCCGGGCGGGCGGTGGGTGAGGAATTGGGGCACCGGCAGAGCTGGGTGTGGGAGCCCAGGGCCGGGCGGGCCGTGGGGAGGAATGGGGGCACAGGCAGAGCTGGGTGTGTGGAGCTCAGGGCCGGGCGGGCCGTGGGTGAGGAATGGGGGGCACTGGCAGAGCTGGGTGCGGGGAGCTCAGGGCCGGGCGGGCCGTGGGGGAGGAATGGGGGGCACCGGCAGAGCTGGGTGTGGGGAGCTCAGGGCCGGGCGGGCGGTGGGTGAGGAATGGGGGGCACCGGCAGAGCTGGGTGGGGGGAGCTCAGGGCCGGGGCGGGCCGTGGGGAGGAATGGGGGCACCGGCAGAGCTGGGTGTGGGAGCTCAGGGCCGGGCGGGCGGGGGGTGATGAATGGGGGGCACCGGCAGCGCTGGGTGCGGGGCGCCCAGGGCCGGGCGGGCCGTGGGGGAGGAATGGGGGGCACAGGCAGAGCTGGGTGTGTGGAGCCCAGGGCTGGGCGGGCCGTGGGGGAGGAATGGGGGGCACCGGCAGAGCTGGGTGTGGGGAGCCCAGGGCAGGGCGGGCCGTGGGGGAGGAATGGGGGGCACCGGCAGAGCTGGGTGTGGGGAGCCCAGGGCCGGGCGGGCCGTGGGGGAGGAATGGGGGGCACCAGCAGAGCTGGGTGTGGGGAGCTCAGGGCCAGGCGGGCGGTGGGTGAGGAATGGGGGGCACCGGCAGAGCTGGGTGCGGGGAGCCCAGGGCCGGGCGGGCCGTGGGGGAGGAATGGGGGGCACAGGCAGAGCTGGGTGTGCGGAGCTCAGGGCCGGGCGGGCCGTGGGGGAGGAATGGGGGGCACCGGCAGAGCTGGGGGTGGGGAACTCAGGGTCGGGCGGGCGGTGGGTGAGGAATGGGGGGCACCGGCAGAGCTGAGTGGGAGGAGCTCAGGGCCGGGCGGGCAGGGAGGGAGGAATTGGGGGCACCGGCAGAGCTGGGTGTGGGGAGCTCAGGGCCGGGCGGGTGGTGGGTGAGGAATGGGGGGCACTGGCAGAGCTGGGTGCGGGGAGCTCAGGGCCGGGTGGGCCGTGGGTGAGGAATGGGGGGCACCGGCAGAGCTGGGGGTGGGGAGCTCAGGGCTGGGCGGGCCGTGGGTGAGGAATGGGGGGCACCGGCAGAGCTGGGGGTGGGGAGCTCAGGGCCGGGCGGGCCGTGGGTGAGGAATGGGGGGCACCGGCAGAGCTGGGTGTGGGGAGCTCAGGGTTGCAGTAGTTGGGGGCTGCAGGTTGGCAGTGAGAGGCATCGGCAGAGCCGGAGTGAACTTGCACCTTGCCTGCCCTCTGTATGTTTGACTCTAATCTAATTTTGCCCGTAATTGTTTTAAAGAAGAGATGCCAATGCGGCCCCCAGCGGAGCCCCCATCCGCCTGCAGCCGGCCGATGCGGGAGGCACTGGCAGCCAGTTCTCGTTACCAGTTACTGTTTCTGCTTTGCCTGAGTGTCCCGGGGGGCTGGGCTCCGTTGTCCCGCAGCCTGCAGGGGAGAGACCCACGGAGTGGCCCTGCTGCGGGCTCCCAGCCTCGGGGTTCGGCTAAGGCCCCAGGGGCTGCGCCGCTTGGAGCCTCCCCACGGGGAAGGAGTCCGCATGTCCCACTAGGGTGCCTGCCCTGGGAGTGCCTGTTCCCACCCCAGCGGCTGGTGTCTGCGGGCGGCCAGAGCTGGGGTGATTTTCCCCTGCTGCTGCATGATCCCATCTCTGGTGGCCACCAACACCTGCTTTGCCTCTCTGGTGCACCAGCTGCACAGGGCATGGGCGCCCCAAGTGCCCATGAGGGGCCCAGAGACAGGATCTCTCCCCTCCCCCCTGCCCACTCCTTCTCGAGATCGGCTTGAGCCGGGGAGCCATGGTGGGGGTGGTGGTACGATGGTACGGCCCCTTGGGTCTCCCTCCTGCAGGCCTCTCCCCGAAACCCCCGTCTCCATCCCTGCGTCTCTGGCGCAATTTTGAAAACGGTAGCCAGGACCGACACACGGGGCACAGAGCTGGGAGGACATCTCCTCCCGGGCCCCTGGCACAGCCGGGCACGGCTCCGTCCCCCAGCCCCGGGGGACCGGGCAGGGCTGTTACCCCGGCACAGCCGGGCACGGCTCCGTCCCCCAGCCCCGGGGGACCGGGCAGGGCTGTTACCCCCGGCACAGCCGGGCACGGCTCCGTCCCCCAGCCCGGGGGGACCGGGCAGGGCTGTTACCCCGGCACAGCCGGGCACGGCTCCATCCCCCAGCCCGGGGGGACCGGGCAGGGCTGTTAATCTGGCACAGCCGGGCACGGCCAGCTCGCCCCGGGGACCGGGCAGGGATGTTACCCTGCACGGCCAGGCGGCACGGTCCCCAGCCCGGGGGGACCGGGCAGGGCTGTTACCCCCAGCACAGCCGGGCACGGCTCTGTCCCCCAGCCCCGGGGACCGGGCAGGGCTGTTACCCCCAGCACAGCCGGGCACGCCTCCGTCCCCCAGCACCAGGGACCAGGCAGGGCTGTTACCCCTGGAACAGCCGGGCACGGCTCCGTCCCCCAGCCCGGGGGGACCGGGCAGGGCTTTTACCCCCGGCACAGCCGGGCAAGTCCCTAGCCCGGGGGGGGGACCAGGCAGGCTGTTACCCTGGCCGGGCACGCCTCCCTCCCCAGCCCCCAGGGACCAGGCCGGGTGTTACCCCTGGAACAGCAGGGCTGGCTCCGTCCTAGCGTGGGCGATGGTGGGGATGGGCGGGGGGTGCAGGGGCTCAGTGTGGGACTCTGGCAGTGACGGAGGCGGGCGTGGGCCGATGGTGGTGATGGGCGGGGGGTGCAGGGGCTCAGTGTGGGACTCTGGCAGTGACGGAGGCGGGCGTGGGCCGATGGTGGTGAAGGGCGGGGAGTGCAGGGGCTCAGTGTGGGACTCTGGCAGTGACGGAGGCGGCGTGGGCGATGGTGGTGATGGGCGGGGTGCAGGGCTCAGTGTGGGACTCTGGCAGTGACGGAGGCGGGCGTGGGCGATGGTGGTGAGGGGCGGGGGGGGCAGGGGCTCAGTGTGGGACTCTGGCAGTGACGGAGGCGGGCGTGGGCCGAGGGTGGTGATGGGCGGGGGGGGCAGGGGCTCAGTGTGGACTCTGGCAGTGACGGAGGCGGGCGTGGGCGATGGTGGTGAGGCGGGGTGCAGGGGCTCAGTGTGGGACTCTGGCAGTGACGGAGGCGGGCGTGGGCCGATGGTGGTGAGGCGGGGTGCAGGGGCTCAGTGTGGGACTCTGGCAGTGACGGAGGCGGGCGTGGGCCGATGGTGGTGAGGCGGGGGACAGGGGCTCAGTGTGGGACTCTGGCAGTGACGGAGGCGGGCGTGGGCGATGGTGGTGACGGGCGGGGCAGGGCTCAGTGTGGGACTCTGGCAGTGACGGAGGCGGGCGTGGGCCGATGGTGGTGAGGGGCGGGGGGGGCAGGGGCTTAGTGTGGGACTCTGGCAGTGACGGAGGCGGGCGTGGCGATGGTGGTGATGGGCGGGGGGTGCAGGGGCTCAGTGTGGGACTCTGGCAGTGACGGAGGCGGGCGTGGGACGATGGTGGTGACGGGCGGGGGGTGCAGAGGCTCAGTGTGGGACTCTGGCAGTGACGGAGGCGGGCGTGGGCCGATGGTGGTGATGGGCGGGGGGTGCAGGGGCTCAGTGTGGGACTCTGGCAGTGACGGAGGCGGGCGTGGGCCGATGGTGGTGATGGGCGGGGGGTGCAGGGGCACAGGGTGGGACTCAGGCAGTGACGGAGGCGGGCGTGGGCGATGGTGGTGAAGGGCGGGGTGCAGGGGCTCAGTGTGGGACTCTGGCAGTGACGGAGGCGGGCGTGGGCGATGGTGGTGACGGGCGGGGTGCAGGGGCTCAGTGTGGGACTCTGGCAGTGACGGAGGCGGGCGTGGGCGATGGTGGTGATGGGCGGGGTGCAGGGGCTCAGTGTGGGACTCTGGCAGTGACGGAGGCGGCGGGGGCCGTTGGTGGTGCGGGGCGGGGGGGGCAGGGGCTCAGTGTGGGACTCTGGCAGTGACGGAGGCGGGCGTGGGCGATGGTGGTGATGGGCGGGGCAGGGGCTCAGTGTGGTACTCTAGCAGTGACGGCGGCGGGCGTGGGCCGATGGTGGTGACGGGCGGGGGGTGCAGGGGCTCAGTGTGGGACTCTGGCAGTGACGGAGGCGGGCGTGGGCCGATGGTGGTGACGGGCGGGGGGTGCAGGGGCTCAGTGTGGGACTCTGGCAGTGACGGAGGCGGCGTGGGCGATGGTGGTGACAGGGGGGTGCAAGGGCTCAGTGTGGGACTCTGGCAGTGACGGAGGCGGGCGTGGGCCGATGGTGGTGATGGGCGGGGGGTGCAGGGGCTCAGTGTGGGACTCTGGCAGTGACGGAGGCGGGCGTGGGCCGATGGTGGTGAGGCGGGGGCAGGGGCTCAGTGTGGGACGCTGGCAGTGACGGAGGCGGGCGTGGGCCGTTGGTGGTGAGGGGCGGGGGGTGCTGGGGCTCAGTGTGGGACTCTGGCAGTGACGGAGGCGGGCGTGGGCCGATGGTGGTGAGGCGGGGGCAGGGGCTCAGTGTGGGACTCTAGCAGTGACGGAGGCGGGCGTGGGCCGATGGTGGTGAGGCGGGGCAGGGGCTCAGTGTGGGACTCTGGCAGTGACGGAGGCGGGCGTGGGCGATGGTGGTGATGGGCGGGGGCAGGGGCTCAGTGTGGGACTCTGGCAGTGACGGAGGCGGGCGATGGTGGTGATGGCGGGGGCAGGGGCTCAGTGTGGACTCTGGCAGTGACGGAGGCGGGCGTGGGCCGATGGTGGTGATGGGCGGGGGCAGGGGCTCAGTGTGGGACTCTGGCAGTGACGGAGGCGGCGTGGGCGATGGTGGTGATGGGCGGGGGTGCAGGGGCTCAGTGCGGGACTCTGGCAGTGACGGAGGCGGGCGTGGGCGATGGTGGTGACGGGCGGGGGCAGGGGCTCAGTGTGGGACTCTGGCAGTGACGGAGGCGGCCGTGGGCCGATGGTGGTGATGGGCGGGGTGCAGGGGCTCAGTGTGGGACTCTGGCAGTGACGGAGGCGGGCGTGGGCCGATGGTGGGAGGCGGGGCAGGGCTCAGTGTGGACTCTGGCAGTAGCGGAGGCGGGCGTGGGCCGATGGTGGTGACGGGCGGGGGGTGCAAGGGCTCAGTGTGGGACTCTGGCAGTGACGGAGGCGGGCGCGGGCCGATGGTGGTGACGGGCGGAGGGTGCAGGGGCTCAGTGTGGGACTCTAGCAGTGACGGAGGCGGGCGTGGGCGATGGTGGTGACGGGCGGGGTGCAGGGGCTCAGTGTGGGACTCTGGCAGTGACGGAGGCGGGCGTGGGCGATGGTGGTGACGGGCGGGGGGTGCCGGGGCTCAGTGTGGGACTCTGGCAGTGACGGAGGCGGGCGTGGGCGATGGTGGTGATGGGCGGGGCAGGGGCTCAGTGTGGGACTCTGGCAGTGACGGAGGCGGGCGTGGGCCGATGGTGGTGAAGGGCGGGGGGTGCAGGGGCTCAGTGTGGGACTCTGGCAGTGACGGAGGCGGGCGTGGGCCGATGATGGTGATGGGCGGGGGGTGCAGGGGCTCAGTGTGGGACTCTGGCAGTGACGGAGGCGGCCGTGGGCCGATGGTGGTGATGGGCGGGGGGTGCAGGGGCTCAGTGTGGGACTCTGGCAGTGACGGAGGCGGGCGTGGGCCGATGGTGGTGAGGGGCGGGGGGTGCAGGGGCTCAGTGTGGGACTCTGGCAGTGACGGAGGCGGGCGTGGGCCGATGGTGGTGATGGGCGGGGGGGGCAGGGGCTCAGTGTGGGACTCTGGCAGTGACGGAGGCGGGCGTGGGCCGATGGTGGTGAGGGGCGGGGGGTGCAGGGGCTCAGTGTGGGACTCTGGCAGTGACGGAGGCGGGCGTGGGCCGATGGTGGTGAGGGGCGGGGGGTGCAGGGGCTCAGTGTGGGACTCTGGCAGTGACGGAGGCGGGCGTGGGCCGATGGTGGTGAGGGGCGGGGACAGGGGCTCAGTGTGGGACTCTGGCAGTGACGGAGGCGGGCGTGGGCCGATGGTGGTGACGGGCGGGGGGTGCAGGGGCTCGGTGTGGGACTCTGGCAGTGACGGAGGCGTGGGCGATGGTGGTGAGGCGCGGGGGCCGGGGCTCAGTGTGGGACTCTGGCAGTGACGGAGGCGGGCGTGGGCCGATGGTGGTGACGGGCGGGGGGTGCAGGGGCTCAGTGTGGGACTCTGGCAGTGACGGAGGCGGCGTGGGCGATGGTGGTGATGGGTGGGGGCAGGGGCTCAGTGGGACTCTGGCAGACGGGCGTGGGCGATGGTGGTGATGGCGGGGTGCAGGGGCTCAGTGTGGGACTCTGGCAGTGACGGAGGCGGCGTGGGCGATGGTGGTGAAGGGCGGGGTGCAGGGCTCAGTGTGGGACTCTGGCAGTGACGGAGGCGGCGTGGGCCGATGGTGGTGACGGGCGGGGTGCAGGGGCTCAGTGTGGGACTCTGGCAGTGACGGAGGCGGGCGTGGGCGATGGTGGTGATGGGCGGGGTGCAGGGGCTCAGTGTGGGACTCTGGCAGTGACGGAGGCGGGCGTGGGCCGATGGTGGTGATGGGCGGGGGGTGCAGGGCTCAGTGTTGGACTCTGGCAGTGACGGCGGCGGCGTGGGCCGATGGTGGTGATGGGCGGGCGGGGCAGGGCTCAGTGTGGGACTCTGGCAGTGACGGAGGCGGGCGTGGGCGATGGTGGTGACGGCGGGGTGCAGGGGCTCAGTGTGGGACTCTGGCAGTAGCGGAGGCGGGCGTGGGCGATGGTGGTGACGGGCGGGGTGCAGGGCTCAGTGTGGGACTCTGGCAGTGACGGAGGCGGGCGTGGGCCGATGGTGGTGACGGGCGGGGGGTGCAGGGGCTCAGTGTGGGACTCTGGCAGTGACGGAGGCGGGCGTGGGCGATGGTGGTGATGGGCGGGGGCAGGGGCTCAGTGTGGGACTCTGGCAGTGACGGAGGCGGGCGTGGGCCGATGGTGGTGAGGGGCGGGGCAGGGGCTCAGTGTGGGACTCTGGCAGTGACGGAGGCGGGCGTGGGCGATGGTGGTGAGGCGGGGTGCAGGGGCTCAGTGTGGGACTCTGGCAGTGACGGAGGCGGGCGTGGGCGATGGTGGTGAGGGCGGGGCAGGGGCTCAGTGTGGGACTCTGGCAGTGACGGAGGCGGGCGTGGGCCGATGGTGGTGAGGGGCGGGGGCAGGGGCTCAGTGGGACTCTGGCAGTGACGGAGGCGGGCGTGGGCGATGGTGGTGATGGGCGGGGGCAGGGGCTCAGTGTGGGACTCTGGCAGTGACGGAGGCGGGCGTGGGCGATGGTGGTGATGGGCGGGGGCAGGGGCTCAGTGTGGGACTCTGGCAGTGACGGAGGCGGGCGTGGGCGATGGTGGTGATGGGCGGGGGCAGGGGCTCAGTGTGGGACTCTGGCAGTGACGGAGGCGGGCGTGGGCGATGGTGGTGATGGGCGGGGTGCAGGGGCTCAGTGCGGGACTCTGGCAGTGACGGAGGCGGGCGTGGGCGTGTGGGGCAGGGGCTCAGTGTGGGACTCTGGCAGTGACGGAGGCGGCGTGGGCGATGGTGGTGAGGCGGGGGCAGGGGCTTAGTGTGGGACTCTGGCAGTGACGGAGGCGGGCGTGGGCGATGGTGGTGATGGGCGGGGTGCAGGGGCTCAGTGTGGGACTCTGGCAGTGACGGAGGCGGGCGTGGGCGATGGTGGTGAGGCGGGGGGTGCAGGGGCTCAGTGTGGGACTCTGGCAGTGACGGAGGCGGGCGTGGGCGATGGTGGTGACGGGCGGGGTGCAGGGGCTCAGTGTGGGACTCTGGCAGTGACGGAGGCGGGCGTGGGCGATGGTGGTGACGGGCGGGGTGCAGGGGCTCAGTGTGGGACTCTGCAGTGACGGAGGCGGGCGTGGGCGATGGTGGTGACGGGCGGGGGGGCTCAGTGTGGGACTCTGGCAGTGACGGAGGCGGCGTGGGCGATGGTGGTGACGGGCGGGGTGCAGGGGCTCAGTGTGGGACTCTGGCAGTGACGGAGGCGGGCGTGGGCCGATGGTGGTGATGGGCGGGGGCAGGGGCTCAGTGTGGGACTCTGGCAGTGACGGAGGCGGCGTGGGCGATGGTGGTGAGGCGGGGTGCAGGGGCTCAGTGTGGGACTCTGGCAGTGACGGAGGCGGGCGTGGGCGATGGTGGTGATGGCGGGGTGCAGGGGCTCAGTGTGGGACTCTGGCAGTGACGGAGGCGGGCGTGGGCGATGGTGGTGATGGGCGGGGGGTGCAGGGGCTCAGTGTGGGACTCTGGCAGTGACGGAGGCGGCGTGGGCGATGGTGGTGACGGGCGGGGCAGGGGCTCAGTGTGGGACTCTGGCAGTGACGGAGGCGGGCGTGGGCGATGGTGGTGAGGCGGGGCGCAGGGGCTCAGTGTGGGACTCTGGCAGTGATGGAGGCGGGCGTGGGCCGATGGTGGTGATGGCGGGGTGCAGGGGCTCAGTGTGGGACTCTGGCAGTGACGGAGGCGGGCGTGGGCGATGGTGGTGATGGGCGGGGGTGCAGGGGCTCAGTGTGGGACTCTGGCAGTGACGGAGGCGGGCGTGGGCGATGGTGGTGATGGGCGGGGTGCAGGGCTCAGTGTGGGACTCTGGCAGTGACGGAGGCGGGCGTGGGCGATGGTGGTGATGGGCGGGGTGCAGGGGCTCAGTGTGGGACTCTGGCAGTGACGGAGGCGGGCGTGGGCGATGGTGGTGATGGCGGGGTGCAGGGGCTCAGTGTGGGACTCTGGCAGTGACGGAGGCGGGCGTGGGCGATGGTGGTGATGGGCGGGGGCAGGGGCTCACTGTGGGACTCTGGCAGTGACGGAGGCGGGCGTGGGCGATGGTGGTGAGGCGGGGTGCAGGGGCTCAGTGTGGGACTCTGGCAGTGACGGAGGCGGGCGTGGGCGATGGTGGTGATGGGCGGGGGCAGGGGCTCAGTGTGGGACTCTGGCAGTGACGGAGGCGGCGTGGGCGATGGTGGTGACGGGCGGGGCAGGGGCTCAGTGTGGGACTCTGGCAGTGACGGAGGCGGGCGTGGGCGATGGTGGTGAGGCGGGGGCAGGGGCAGTGTGGGACTCTGGCAGTGACGGAGGCGGCGTGGGCGATGGTGGTGATGGCGGGGTGCAGGGGCTCAGTGTGGGACTCTGGCAGTGACGGAGGCGGCGTGGGCGATGGTGGTGACGGGCGGGGTGCAGGGGCTCAGTGTGGGACTCTGGCAGTGACGGAGGCGGGCGTGGGCGATGGTGGTGATGGGCGGGGTGCAGGGCTCAGTGTGGGACTCTGGCAGTGACGGAGGCGGGCGTGGGCGATGGTGGTGATGGGCGGGGTGCAGGGCTCAGTGTGGGACTCTGGCAGTGACGGAGGCGGGCGTGGGCGATGGTGGTGATGGCGGGGTGCAGGGGCTCAGTGTGGGACTCTGGCAGTGACGGAGGCGGGCGCGGGCCGATGGTGGTGATGGCGGAGGTGCAGGGGCTCAGTGTGGGACTCTGGCAGTGACGGAGGCGGGCGTGGGCCGATGGTGGTGATGGGCGGGGTGCAGGGGCTCAGTGTGGGACTCTGGCAGTGACGGAGGCGGGCGTGGGCGATGGTGGTGACGGGCGGGGTGCAGGGGCTCAGTGTGGGACTCTGGCAGTGACGGAGGCGGGCGTGGGCGATGGTGGTGATGGCGCGGGGCAGGGGCTCAGTGTGGGACTCTGGCAGTGACGGAGGCGGGCGTGGGCGATGGTGGTGAGGCGGGGTGCAGGGGCTCAGTGTGGGACTCTGGCAGTGACGGAGGCGGGCGTGGGCCGATGGTGGTGAGGCGGGGGGCAGGGGCTCAGTGTGGACTCTGGCAGTGACGGAGGCGGGCGTGGGCCGATGGTGGTGACGGGCGGGGGGTGCAGGGGCTCAGTGTGGGACTCTGGCAGTGACGGAGGCGGGCGTGGGCGATGGTGGTGACGGGCGGGGCAGGGGCTCAGTGTGGGACTCTGGCAGTGACGGAGGCGGGCGTGGGCGATGGTGGTGAGGGGCGGGGCAGGGGCTCAGTGTGGGACTCTGGCAGTGACGGAGGCGGGCGTGGGCGATGGTGGTGATGCGGGGTGCAGGGGCTCAGTGTGGGACTCTGGCAGTGACGGAGGCGGGCGTGGGCGATGGTGGTGACGGCGGGGTGCAGGGGCTCAGTGTGGGACTCTGGCAGTGACGGAGGCGGGCGTGGGCGATGGTGGTGACGGGCGGTGCAGGGGCTCAGTGTGGGACTCTGGCAGTGACGGAGGCGGGCGTGGGCCGATGGTGGTGACGGGCGGGGGGTGCAGGGGCTCAGTGTGGGACTCTGGCAGTGACGGAGGCGGGCGTGGGCCGATGGTGGTGAGGGGCGGGGGGTGCAGGGGCTCAGTGTGGGACTCTGGCAGTGACGGAGGCGGGCGTGGGCCGATGGTGGTGACGGGCGGGGGGTGCAGGGGCTCAGTGTGGGACTCTGGCAGTGACGGAGGCGGGCGTGGGCCGATGGTGGTGAGGGGCGGGGTGCAGGGGCTCAGTGTGGGACTCTGGCAGTGACGGAGGCGGGCGTGGGCGATGGTGGTGAGGGGCGGGGCAGGGGCTCAGTGTGGGACTCTGGCAGTGACGGAGGCGGGCGTGGGCCGATGGTGGTGACGGGCGGGGGGTGCAGGGGCTCAGTGTGGGACTCTGGCAGTGACGGAGGCGGGCGTGGGCGATGGTGGTGATGGGCGGGGGCAGGGGCTCAGTGTGGGACTCTGGCAGTGACGGAGGCGGGCGTGGGCCGATGGTGGTGATGGGCGGGGGGTGCAGGGGCTCAGTGTGGGACTCTGGCAGTGACGGAGGCGGGCGTGGGCGATGGTGGTGAGGCGGGGTGCAGGGGCTCAGTGTGGGACTCTGGCAGTGACGGAGGCGGCGTGGGCGATGGTGGTGATGGGCGGGGCAGGGGCTCAGTGTGGGACTCTGGCAGTGACGGAGGCGGCGTGGGCCGATGGTGGTGAGGCGGGGTGCAGGGGCTCAGTGTGGGACTCTGGCAGTGACGGAGGCGGGCGTGGGCGATGGTGGTGATGGCGGGGCAGGGGCTCAGTGTGGGACTCTGGCAGTGACGGAGGCGGGCGTGGGCGATGGTGGTGACGGGCGGGGGCAGGGGCTCAGTGTGGGACTCTGGCAGTGACGGAGGCGGGCGTGGGCGATGGTGGTGAGGCGGGGGCCGGGGCTCAGTGTGGGACTCTGGCAGTGACGGAGGCGGGCGTGGGCGATGGTGGTGACGGGCGGGGTGCAGGGGCTCAGTGTGGGACTCTGGCAGTGACGGAGGCGGGCGTGGGCCGATGGTGGTGATGGGCGGGGGGTGCAGGGGCTCAGTGTGGGACTCTGGCAGTGACGGAGGCGGGCGTGGGCGATGGTGGTGACGGCGGTGCAGGCTCAGTGTGGACTCTGGCAGTGACGGAGGCGGGCGTGGGCGATGGTGGTGACGGGCGGGGTGCAGGGGCTCAATGTGGGACTCTGGCAGTGACGGAGGCGGGCGTGGGCGATGGTGGTGAGGCGGGGTGCAGGGGCTCAGTGTGGGACTCTGGCAGTGACGGAGGCGGGCGTGGGCCGATGGTGGTGACGGGGGGGGCCGGGGCTTAGTGTGGGACTCTGGCAGTGACGGCGGCGGGCGTGGGCCGATGGTGGTGACGGGCGGGGGGTGCAGGGGCTCAGTGTGGGACTCTGGCAGTGACGGAGGCGGGCGTGGGCGATGGTGGTGAGGCGGGGTGCAGGGGCTCAGTGTGGGACTCTGGCAGTGACGGAGGCGTGGGCGATGGTGGTGACGGGCGGGTGCAGGGGCTCAGTGTGGGACTCTGGCAGTGACGGAGGCGGGCGTGGGCGATGGTGGTGATGGGCGGGGGCAGGGGCTCAGTGTGGGACTCTGGCAGTGACGGAGGCGGGCGTGGGCGATGGTGGTGAGGCGGGTGCAGGGCTCAGTGTGGGACTCTGGCAGTGACGGAGGCGGGCGTGGGCGATGGTGGTGAGGGGCGGGGGCAGGGGCTCAGTGTGGACTCTGGCAGTGACGGAGGCGGCGTGGGCGATGGTGGTGTTGGGGGGGGCGTGCTGGGGCTCAGTGTGGGACTCTGGCAGTGACGGAGGCGGGCGTGGGCCGATGGTGGTGATGGGCGGGGGGTGCAGGGGCTCAGTGTGGGACTCTGGCAGTGACGGAGGCGGGCGTGGGCCGATGGTGGTGATGGCGGGGGCAGGGGCTCAGTGTGGGACTCTGGCAGTGACGGAGGCGGGCGTGGGCCGATGGTGGTGATGGGCGCGGGGGGGCAGGGGCTCAGTGGGACTCTGGCAGTGACGGAGGCGGGCGTGGGCCGATGGTGGTGATGGGCGGGGGGTGCAGGGGCTCAGTGTGGGACTCTGGCAGTGACGGAGGCGGGCGTGGGCCGATGGTGGTGATGGGCGGGGGGTGCAGGGGCTCAGTGTGGGACTCTGGCAGTGACGGAGGCGGGCGTGGGCCGATGGTGGTGATGGGCGGGGGGTGCAGGGGGTGATGGTGGGACTCTGGCAGTGACGGAGGCGGGCGTGGGCCGCTGGTGGTGATGGGCGGGGGGTGCAGGGGCTCAGTGTGGGACTCTGGCAGTGACGGAGGCGGGCGGCGTGGGCGATGGTGGTGATGGCGGGGTGCAGGGGCTCAGTGTGGGACTCTGGCAGTGACGGAGGCGGGCGTGGGCGATGGTGGTGATGGCGGGGTGCAGGGGCTCAGTGTGGGACTCTGGCAGTGACGGAGGCGGGCGTGGGCCGATGGTGGTGAGGGGCGGGGGGTGCAGGGGCTCAGTGTGGGACTCTGGCAGTGACGGAGGCGGGTGTGGGGGCCAGGCACAAGGGAGCAGCGCTAGTCACAATTTCTGCTGTCCCACAATGACAGGCCCAGCCACGCCGTGACATGCTGAGCCGGGTCCGTTGCCCTGTGGAGGCCTGTGGGACCCGTGTCCTTGTGCTGCTCTGGCACTGCCATGGGGATGAGCCCTGACTCCTGCAGTTGCTGCAGTGGGAGGGCCGAGAGCCCTAGGTGACGGTGGAATTACTCGCCTGGCCCATGGCTGGGGATGGGAGGGTTTAGACTCCTGCCATCTCTTGTCAGGGCTCCTGGCAGGTGCCCAGGCCTGTGTGAAATGCTGCCGGACTCTTGGCCTCAGAGACGCCTTGTGTCGGTGAGTTCCACAGGCTGACCACACTGTGGGTGGCATCGGCTTGTGCCTGGAGCGTGGGCCCAGGCGGCGCCAGTTTGCCTGCGCTGCTCCTTTGTGCCATGTCTGGGTCTGCAGAGCTCCCATCCCTGCTGGCCCGGCCAGGCATGGCGCTCAGGGCAGCCCCTCCAGGGCTCTTTGGCTGGGATATGTGGGTTGGGGCGAGGGCGCTTCTGCTGGGGGGAGCCCCCAGGAGCAGGGAGGATCCTGAGAACGGACCGGACCAGACATCACATGAGGCTGGCGGCAGCCTCCTCCCAGGGTCTGGCCTCAGCTTCCTTCCTGCCCTGAGCAGAGCAGGGGGCAGCGTGTGCCAGTCTCAACCCTCAGCCCTGGGCTTAGGGGCCCCTCCAGCCCAGAGCCGCTGGTGCCTCGGAGGTGCGTCCGGTGGCCTGTGAGCCTTAGACCCATCCATGCAGCCTGGGCCCAGCACCCTCTGGCTGCAGCAGATCAGAGCCCTCCAAAGGGGCTGCTGGGGCAAGACGGGGGCACTGCCGGGGGAGAGCCCCTCAGCATGCCCCCCCCATGTGGGCTGGGGCTGGGGCACAGACCAGTTCAGGTGGTTCCAGCTGCGGCCCCTGGCTGGCTGCCACAGTGCCATGCCATGTGCTCGCTGGTTGGGTGCCTGGGTGCTGGCTGGCAGACACTGCAGTGACCTGCCTGCAGACTCCAAGCCACAGCACTGTGGCTGGTGTGCCCCAAGCCTGGCACAGGCCTGGGCATAGCAGCTGGTCCCTTTGAAGTGACCTCTGCCCGCTTCCTTGCTGTGCTAGAGGGGCTGCACTCGTGCCTGCTCCCTGGGTCAGTGACTGCCACTCACCGAGGCTTGTGTGCCCAGGGGCTGGGCAGCTCCATGGGCAGCTGGGACATGTGGCCGTGCCAGGCTGGAGCTGAACTCCAGCTGGGCATCGTGTCTTCATTCCACTTCCTGCAGGGCCCCCGTGCCAGGCTGTACCCCAGGCTGGGAGATCATGCCCTCGTCTCCATCAGTGTGTGTGGCATCCGTGCCACAGAGTCCCCTCTACCTGCACCCTGTTGGCACCTGGTTGTAGGAGATCTCATTGATCCCAGCGAATTCTGGGAGAGATGCTAAGCTGGCAGAGCGTGGCATGGGGGATAAATAGGGACACCTGGTGCCATCCAGGTTGGGAGCGCAGCAGTGCTGGGCTCGTGGGGGCTGTGTGTGTGGAGCCTGGCATGGTGCCATGCTGGCATTTGCAGACTGCATGGATCGCCAGCTCCTGTTTCCCCTTGGCCTTTTCATGCCCATTCAGACAGCCGGGGCTGATTAAATACCTTTTCTGTTTTCATCAGGCCTTTGTCCCTGCGCCGATCACCCGGGAATAATGACCCGGTGTGTTTGCACAGGAAAATGCTGCTGTGACGAATTCCTGCCTCGTCGCAGTCTGATGCCCCAGGCCACTCGCTGCCAGCAGGGCAGGGGAGCCGGCGTCCAAGCTGCCCCAGGAGGGGACCCCGCCAGGGCCACCGGCTGGCTGTGGGCGCGATCTCTGTGCTGGGATGCGCCCCCTGTAATGTGATGGGCTCAGGGAAGGAGTCTGGGAGTGCTGGCCCTGGGGGTGCAGCAGGGGAGGGGGTTGCTGACTTCTGGGGAGAAGGACAGGAGGAATGGGGGGTTTGGCCCTCAGGCCATTCTGTGCCCTGGGAGGTGCCCGCTCTGCCACCCCAATGCATCTTCTCTCCCTGCTCCTGGGCAGGGAGCTGCCTTGTGGGGCCCCTCCCCCTTCCCCTGCCTGCTGGGGTGGGCTGGATTGCAGCTGTTCTGGGCGGGGCACACGGTGGGCTGGGGCTGGATGCGCTCAGGGTGGCACGTGGGCTCAGCTGGTGCTAGGTGCTCTGCCAGAGTCATGTCGCTCCCTGCCCCACCCAAGCCCCTGCCAAGAGCTCCCACTTCTAGCTTATTTCATGGGGGCTGCAGTCCTGGGCAGGCCAGTGCGGGGCTGCGAGGGATCCAGTGGGGGCGTCCGTCCCCTTTGCACCTGCCCAGAGTAGGAAGTGGAGAGACGCTGCTGCAGGGAGCAGGGTGGGTGGCTCTTTCCTCGCAGTCTGTGCTGAGCCAATGCCCAGCGTGGCACTGGGGCATGGTGCTGCAGGGAGCAGGCAGGTGACCCAGCGGGGGCGCTCTCCCCTCTGAGCCAGGTGGCGCTGTGCTGCAGGGAGCAGCGTGGGTGTCTCAGGAGGGGGTTTTGCTGCCATAGGGGGTGTCTTTCAGACACCACGTGAAAAGGGGCCTGTGCCCATTTGCCCGTAGGGGCTTGTGCCCTGCTTTGGACACAGGAGGGAAGTGAATCCTGCTCCCCGAATCTCCCTGCACTTTCATACAGATTCTTCTCCACTTCACATCCCAAAGCAGCATGCAGCATTGCTGTGCACTGTTCAACACCTGCTGCCTCCCACCCAGAGCTGGCTGCATTTCTGTGAGCTGAAGCAGTTTCTGCATTGCTTGTGGGCAGGAGGCTCTAGTGGGGTGAGAGCCCCTGTCCTTTGCACCACAGGCCCAGGGCCAAGCGGAGGAGTGCAGCCCCCTGCCCCCTACGTTTCCTGCTGACGGCCTGGTCAGCTTGGGGATGTTGCTTTGCTTTAATCATGATAAGAAGAGTCCCGGGTGGAAGTCAGCGTCCTGCTTCCTGCCAGAGCGATGAGGCAGTGCAGGGAGCTGGCTTGGGGGTTCAGCTCTGGCCAGGGGGCAGATGGCCTGTGCATGTGGATCCCCTTCAGCTGCACCCCAGGGTGAAAGACATGGAGCAGAGACAATGCAGCCCACATGGCTGGCCCTGCCACCCCAGGGCCAGCGCCAGAGGCCAGATCTTGTTTCCTCCAGTCTGAGGTGGGTTCCTGGATTTCCATCAGCCCTCAGCTCGGGGGCAGGAGCACGTGCCACAGTTCACGCCTAGGTAGTGGCATGCTAGCACCCATCCGTGCTACAGAAGGAGGCTGCAGGGGTGTTGCTGCCAGCATGCCCACTCCCTGGTGCCCCTGGGAGCAGGGGGCACAGGGCCATCTGCCCTGGGCCTCTTGCATGACATGCAAAGTGCTAGCCCCAGCCCTGCTCTGAGCTGCACTGAACTCGTTCCCACTGGAGCTGAGTTTGCTGCTGGGGGCCGTCCCCTCGCGCCTTCCCGCCTGAAGGATCCCAAAGGGCTGGACAGTGCATGGGCCAAACTCTGCTCATGTTTTCCCTGGTGCAAATCTGAGGCGTCAGGGGCGTCACTCCAGGTTCATGGGCCAGGGATCAGCCCCCCCTGCCATGGTGCGGTGCCCAGCGATGACAGTCCTGATGCATTGGTGGTTCAAGGTGCCCTGCAAAATGAAAAGAGGCTGCTTTGAGCCAGGTCTTGTCTGCCCCAGGAGTCTCTGTGGACATCTGGGAGCTGGGGACTGGAAGCTGCAGCCACCGCGCGGTGGGGGAGGGGAGAGGTTTCTGAGCCAGCGGTGCCAGTTTCACGTTGGCACTGAATGAGCAGAGGTAGGAAGGATGTGTCCGGGGAGGAGCGCCCAGTATCCAGTCCTGGGGCCCCGCCACGTGAGATCTGTAAGGAAAAACCCGGCAGGATGACAACCCCATGGACAAACGCCTTCTCCAGCCTGCACGGGCACCTCAGTGCCAAAGACATGTCTCCCCTGTGAGCAGGCCTGGCAGCGGGGCTGGGGGTGACGGCAGCTAGCGGTGGAAGCCCCCAAAATGATGTGGGGCCAATTGGAAGGGAGTGCGGCTCTGGTGGGCTGAGCCGGGCCCTGCACCCTGGGGGGGAATGGCAGCTCCGGCGGGGTGAGCCGGGTCCCCCGCCGGGGGGGAGGCAGCTCCGGCAGGGTGAGCCGGGCCCCGCGCCGGGGAGGCAGCTCGGCGGGGGAGCAGCCCCGCGCCCGGGAGGGGATGGCAGCTCGGTGGGAGCCGGGCCCCACGCCCGGGGGGGGGGATGGCAGCTCCGGCGGGGGGAGCCGGGCCCTGCGCCCGGGCGGAGGGGGAGACGGCTCCAGCGGGGTGAGCTGGGCCCCGCACGGTGGGCACGTCTCTGGAGCGAGCCCTCAGGCCTGGGGCCCAGTGGCCTCCCCTTCTGAGCTCCGTTCAGCCCGTGCCATCTGTGCGGTTGCATAGCCACCCGTGGGGCCGTGTCCGCTCCCCAAGGTCACTCCTGGGGGGCTGGCCATGCAGGGGGACAGAGCCCGAGCTGAGAACAGACCCGCTGGGAGCAGCCAGTGGCGGGGGACGCTCCGACCCCACGGGGATGGGAGGCGCATGCTGAGCCCAGCTGAGGAGCTGTCTGGGGATCCCCCCCTCCGCACCAACCCCCGGAATTCCATGGGCTGAGATCATGGCCACAGCACAGGTCAGCTGCGAGCACATGACCCTGCCTGGGGGGCTGTGGGAACACAGCGGTGGCGGCTGGTGGGCTCCTCCGAGCATCCCAGGAATGCGGGTGGGTGGCTGGAGATGAGCTCACCGCCCCTTCCCCTCCCCCAAAGGCCAGCATGACTTTACTGCTGAGCAATGTCGGTGAGCCCATGCCAGGAGCCTGCAGTGAACCGGCTGCCAGGTGGGTGGGTCCAGCTGGCTGAGCCAGCGCCCGCGTGTTGGCCGGTGCGGAGCTGGTGGGAACTCAGTCAGTGGGATGCAGCAGCGATGCGCGAGCTCCCAGATCTGCTTCCCACAGGCCCATCCCCAGCTCAGCACTCTCCTCGGGCAGCACTGCCCTGGCTGCAGAGCTGGAGATGGAGAGGTGTGGGCCAGGGCAGGACTCGCCCTGCAGGGCGGGCGCTGGCCACTGCTGTGCTTACGCTGGTGGTCAGAGTCCCCAGCAGAGGGAGGGGCAAAGGCCCCCCACACCCTCCAAGGAACTTCCCCTGCTGGTCTGTGTCTGTGCTGCTGCTTGCACCCTGGACATGGACGTATCGTGTTTATCTGGGGGTCTGATCATTCTGCTCTTTACTACCAATTTGCCTGGTACTGAATTGGGGCTGCCTGCGCCCCTGCTCAAGCCCCCGCAGAGCTGGTCAGGACACAGGCCAGGCCTTGCAGCCCCTCTGGCAGAGCCTATTCCTCCGCTGACAGCCCGTCATTGCAGCAGTCCTCAGCTGAATGCCCTGGCCCCAGCCCCAGCCTGCTCCGTGTGGGGTGCTGGCACCTGGCTCCACAGCAGGGGTGAGACCATTGACCATCCCCAATGTCCTGGGGCTGAGGGCCCCCGGGGACTCCTTAAGCAAAGTAAGCAGTCATGGGGTAAAAGGGACGGTTCTCTCATGGATCAGTAATGAATTAAAAACAGGAAACAAAGGGTAGGAATAAATGGTCAGTTTTCAGAATGGAGCGAGGTAAATAGTGGTGTCCCCCAGCGGGGGTCTGTACTGGGCCCAGTCCTATTCAACAGATTCCTAAATGATCTGGTAACAGAGGTGTAAAAATTTGCAAATGATACAAAACTACTCAAGATAGTTAAGTCAAAAGCTGACTGAAGACTTACAAGGGATCTCACAAAACTGGGTGAGTGGGCAACAAAATGACAGATAAAATTCTATGTTAATAAATGCAAAGTGATGCACATTGGAAAACAGAATCCCAATTATATATATTTAATGATGGGGTCTAAATTAGCTGTTACCACTCAAGAAAGAGATCATGGCGTCACTGTGGATAGTTCGCTGAAAACATCCACTCAATGTGCAGCGGCAGCCAAAAAAGCAAACAGAATGTTGGGAATCATTAAGAAAGGGATAGATAATAAGACAGAAAAATATCATGTTGCCTCTGTATAAATCCATGGGAATTATTGCTTCTTTATAAATCCATCTAGAATACTGTGTGCAGTTCTGGTCACCCCATCTCAAAAAAAGATATAGTAGAACTGGAAAAGGTGCAGAAAAGGGCAACAAACATGATTATGGATATGGAACAGCTGCCATATGAGGGGAGATTAACAAGACAGGGACTTTTGAGCTTGGAAAAGAGACAACTAAGGTGGGATATGAGTGAGGTCTATAAAATGACTGGTGTGGAGAAAGTAAATAAGGAAGTGTTGTTTACTCCTTCTCATAACACAAGAACTAGGGGTCACCAAATGAAATTAATAGGCAGCAGGTTTAAAATAAAGAGAAGGAAGTATTTCTTCACACAACGCACAGTTAACCTGTGGAACTCCTTGCTGGGGGATGTTGCAAAAGCCAAAAGTAAAACTGGGCTGAAAAAAGAATGAGATAAGTTCATGGAGGACAGGTCCAACAATGGCAATTAGGCAGGTTGGGCAGGGATGCCACCCCCTGCTCGGGGTGTGCTTAAGTCTGTGTTTGCCAGAAGCTGGGAGTGGTAGACAGGAGACGGATCACTCAATAATTGCTCTTTGAGGCACCTGACATTGGCCACTGTCAGAGGGCGGGAGACTGGGCTAGATGGACCATTGATCTCACCTAGTATCGCCATTCTTATGTTCTTGAGACTAATTGGAACCAGGTTTCTACACATGGCATAATGGTCCAACCTATTTTTCCTTTGTACAATTGATTTAAAGGGAGTTTGGTGTCTGGTTTGGCATCTGGGGGGCATCCATTCCTGCACTCCGTTATTCAGGTCCCATTGCACCTGGCTTGTTACTGCTCCCTTTGCCCCTCAGGCAGCCATCACTCGCTGGGCTCTGCTGCTGCCTGGACCTTGGTGGCTCCCACTGGGAATTTTTAACCTGCCGATCTCTGAGCCAGTCCCAGGGGGTTCCCTGCATTTGAATGGCTCAGAAGGGTGCTTGTCTCTTTCACCTGGTCCCTGGAGCTTCTCGGGGAGTGCCCTCCCTCCATGGCAGGCTGCTAATCCCCTACTGCACGCGGCCAAAGAGGGAGTGTGGGTCAGACACAGGGCAGAATGCAGCACAGTTGTAAATCGCAGAGCAGCCCAACAGAGGGGCACGGGCGCTATCCGGTGTCGCCTCCTGCGCTCAACGCCGGGTGGAGCAAAGCCAAGTGGCCAGGGCAGCCTTGTCTGGCCTGGGGTGTGCTTGCACCCCGGCAGCTGCACAGTGCCACCCAGCCCGTGTGGCTGCACTGAGTGCCAAGGGAGTGACTGCGTTCCTGCCAGCACTGCTTGGCCCCTGGAGCATTGTTACAGAGAGAGAGCCCTGAAGTTTCCCCTGCTCAAGGGAGCACTGGGGGCACTAGGGCAGGGTGCCGGGGGCACCCTCAAACCCTGCCTCACCCTCAAACTCCCATGCATGAGGGGTGCTCTGGGTGCTGATCCAGCCTGGGTTCTGATTTGCCAAGAGGTAGGGCTGGCCACTGACCGATGCTGTCTGGGCTTCTCTCCGGCAGGTCTCCCATGCTGCCCAGGGGCTGAACGAAGCCTCCTTCCCTGAGGACACAGAGTCTGACCCAGCGGGCACACCCTGGTGGAGTGACGCCGATCTCTCCGATGACGAAGACATGCTGGCAGATGAAGCCTCAGGAGGTAAGGGCTGCAAGGCTGCAGCGTGCCCTCCCCGGCCTGGGCTCCGAGATCTGTGCTGACAGCGCCTGCTCCTGCTGAGAGTGGGACAGGGCCAGTTCCTGTGGCCCCCACATGCACGGCTGCTCTCATGTCCCCTGTGCCCCAGCGCCCTGGGGACATGGGGCGAATGCTCCCACCCAGGCAGGGGTTTTGCAGCCCCGATGTGCTGGGGGGAAGTGCTGGGCTGCCCCGCTTCGGAGAGGGGTCAGTGGATACAGGGGCAGCCCAACCTTTCCTGAGTGCTGCCATCCGTCCTCGGCAGCCTGCAGTGCTGGGCTCCATCCTGGGAGCAGGCATCAAACTCCCCTTCAGAGCAGGCTTGTTAACCCTGTCTGCCCGACAGAGCTAGACCCTGACGCCCCTTTGGGCCAGAGAGCCCCAAATCCAGACCTTAGAGAGCCCTGGGGGTGGCTGGTGCATGAGCGCGGGCGGGTCTGTGCTTAAAACGCTGCGTTGGTGCAGGTGCAGCTGTGCCACGGGAGCCCTTTAATGAAGACGCTCTAAGCCGACCAGAGAGACCTAGTTAATCCACCTCCACGACCCAGCACTGCCTGCCCCGGCGCTTAGCTCAGTGTAACTGCGGCTGTAATACAGAGAGATTTCGCAGTGGAGAGCAGGGCTGAGTGTGTGTGGACCCTGTGTGCGAGTGTGTAACCCGCCCGCTTGCATTTCAGGATCTAGTGATGTAAGCAGGAGAGTAAACCGAGGGGTCACGTGGGCATGCATGTGCATTTGTGCTTACATGCACGGGCATGCGTGTGTGTGTGTGTGTGTGTGCAGGCGTGTACAGAGGTGAATGTGTGTGAGTGTGTGTGCAAGCGTGTACAGATGTGAATGTGTGTGAGTGTGTGTGCAGGCGTGTACAGATGTGAATGTGCAGAAATGTGTTAAAGCGTCATCTAGCGCCCCCTGCTGCCAAGTGCTGAAGGTGCTGTGTAACGGTTCTGGGGCCCTGCAGGACTCTTGTCCTTCCAGCCCCCACCCGGGTGGCCCTGGGGCTCCATGAGCCGGCAGGGTCAGACAGCAGGGACATCCCCTCCGGCCGTAGGCAGGACAGGCTCGGATGCCCCCGTGCAGGCCCCCCCAGCGGGTGGCCGAGCTCCCCGTGGGCAGGCACTTCTGAACCGGCACCATGCCCGGTGCAATAACGGTCAGTCCTGAGCGGGGGCCGTCCTGGGCCGTCCCTCACAAGAGCGGTGGGTATTCAGTGCCAGGGAGATGGCCTGGAGCCCTGCATGGGGCTTGGTCCTTTCCTCGCTGGCGTGACTGCCCAGGGCGACTGGCCCTACCCCCGCCGGCCCTCGGGAGCCGGTGCTGCCAGGAGCCCTACGCCGCGGCTGCAGCTCACGGCCCCTGTTCTGTCTGCTTCCATTCCAGATGGCAACGGCAGCGGGGAGAACGGCAGTGGGATCGCACTGCCCGACATGCTGCTGTCCACCAGCCGGACGCCGAGCGTCACACACTTGTCAATGGGTAAGGGGTGGAGCTGGTGGGTGCTAGTGGGCGGGGCTGAAACTGCAGTCAAAGAGCAGCAATAGAGCAGTCCGGCTTCCTGCTGGGGGGCACCAGTGGGCTGGCACGTCCTGGGTGTGCTCAGGCCACAGGGCTGAGATGCCCGGAGGGCAGCATGCTGTGCATCACACATAGCGCTCACTCGCCTGGCTGGGCTGGGGGAGGCAGGGCAGCTTGTAACAGGCCTGACAACGCTGCCTGTTTGCCCGGGGCCTGTAGGAGAATCTGAACTGAGCCTGGAGGGAGGTGGGGGGCAGAATGGGGCCTGCATCCACTCTGACGCCAGGGGAGTTACCCGGGTTGGGTGTGAGTGGGCATATCTCTGTGCCTTGCCTGGGGCATGGCCTCCATTCATGGGTGGCACAAGCAAGGGAGAGGAGCAGGGGGAGGCAGCGGGGGTGGGGCTGGGGTGCAAGCATGGTGACGGGGGGCAGGGTTGGCCACTGGGGTTGTGAAGGCCCTGGCTTGGTGACGGTTGGAGGCAGCATGACACCGTGTGGTGGTGGTGGCAGGAGGCAGCGTGGCACCATGTGGTGGTGATGGTATGAGGCGGGGTGGCACCGTGTGGCTGTGACGGTAGGAGGCAGTATGGCACCATGTGGCGCTGGTGGCAGAAGGCACCATGTGGCGGTGGCGTGGCACTGTGTGGCGGTGGTGGTTGGAGGCAGCCTGGCACTGTGTGGCGGTGGTGGCAGGAGGCACCATGTGCCGGTGGCGTGGCACTGTGTGGCGGTGACAGTAGGAGGCAGTGTGGCACCGTGTGGCGGTGGTGGCAGGAGGCAGCGTGGCACCGTGTGGCGGTGACGGTAGGAGGCAGCGTGGCACCATGTGGCAATGATGGTAGGAGGCAGCGTGGCACTGTGTGGCGGTGGCATGGCACCGTGTGGCGGTGGTGGCAGGAGGCAGCATGGCACCGTGTGACGGTGGTGGCAGGAGGCAGCGTGGCACCGTGTGGCGGTGACAGTAGGAGGCAGCATGGCACCGTGTGGCGGTGGTGGCAGGAGGCAGCGTGGCACCGTGTGGCAGTAATGGCAGGAGGCAGCATGGCACCGTGTGGCGGTGGTGGCAGGAGGCAGCATGGCACCGTGTGGTGGTGACAGCAGGAGGCAGCGTGGCACCGTGTGGCAGTGATGGTAGGAGGCAGCATGGCACCGTGTGGCGGTGGTGGCAGGAGGCAGCATGGCACCGTGTGGCGGTGGTGGCAGGAGGCAGCGTGGCACCGCGTGGCAGTGGTGGCAGGAGGCAGCGTGGCACCGCGTGGCAGTGATGGTAGGAGGCAGCATGGCACCGTGTGGCGGTGGTGGCAGGAGGCAGCATGGCACCGTGTGGTGGTGACGGCAGGAGGCAGCGTGGCACCGTGTGGTGGTGACGGTAGGAGGCAGCATGGCACCGTGTGGCGGTGATTGTAGGAGGCAGCGTGGCACCGTGTGGCAGTGGTGGCAGGAGGCAGTGTGGCACCGTGTGGCAGTGGTGGCAGGAGGCAGCGTGGCACCGTGTGGCGGTGGCATGGCACCGTGTGGCAGTGACGGTAGGAGGCAGCGTGGCACCATGTGGCGGTGGTGGCAGGATGTAGTGTGGCACCCTGTGGCGGTGACCGTTAGAGGCAGTGTGGCACCGTGTGGCGGTGACCATTGGAGGCAGTGTGGCACTGTGTGGCAGTGATGGCAGGAGGCAGCGTGGCACTGTGTGGCGGTGGCATGGCACCGTGTGGCGGTGGTGGCAGGAGGCAGCGTGGCACCGTGTGGCGGTGACGGTAGGAGGCAGCGTGGCACCGTGTGGCAGTGATGGTAGGAGGCAGCATGGCACTGTGTGGCGGTGGCGTGGCACCGTGTGGCGGTGACGGTAGGAGGCAGCGTGGCACCGTGTGGCGGCGATGGCCTGGCTCAGATCGTGGCTCCTCTTCTGCTTAGTAGTAGCATCGGGCCTGTCTCTTGGGTTGCTGGCTCTGGCCCTGCATGACCTCGGCTGTAGCTCTTTCTTCTCTCTCAGTAACTGCCCATCTTTCTCTCTTCTCCCCTGTCCTGTCCCTCTCCGTGCTCCATCTTCTTCCTCCTCCTGCTCCTGGGATGCAGCCCAACCGGGTGCAGCAGGGCAGCCCCATCTGGCGGGTATGACTGTGGCTGACCCGGATGATGAGGCCCCGCTCAGTAAGTGAAGGGCTTGGGGGCCCAGGCTGTGTTTGGGGGGGGGCGCAGGCTGGCTAGCTGGGGAGGGGGGTCAATGGAAAAGTTCAGCATGTTGATAAAAATGTGAATGCCAAAATATTTGAATTCAGAATTGCTGTCGCAGTGCCTCATGGGAGTTGTGGTTGGGCTCTATCAAGCTCCAATTCTCCTCTGTAGGCCAAGTCTCCTGGTCAGACTACATCTCCCATGATGCACTGTGATTTCCCCTCTTGGTGCAGAGAGACTGTGCAACATGGAAGTCCCTAGCCATGGTGCATCATGGGAGCTATAGTCCAGCTAGGGAGCTGGCCCATAGAGGAGAACGGGGACAACGAGGCATCCGAGCTACAATCCTCAGGCGGCACCACGTCGGCCTCTCCAAATTGAACTGTTGTGGGTTTGGGGGATTTTGGACAAAAAATCCGGTTCTGCAGGAAGCTGATGCTATTTGTGAAAAATTTCATTTAGTTGAAACCCTTTTTCTGTTGAGAAGCAGCTGAGATGGAACCACCCCAGCCCTGTGGTTCCTTTGCAGCTGGCATCGTGGGGCAGCAGCATCCTGCCTGCGGGAGCAGGGTCTCAGTGTGGGGCACCGGGGCCGCCCCATCAGGGACAGGCTCCCATGGCTGTTAGCAGCAGAGCCGGTTCCCTTGCTGCAGGCCTGCGTGTTTGTTACAAATAAAACAGTTTATTCCTTACCCCAGTTGGCAGATCTCTCCACTGTGGGTTGCTGGTAGGCTGGAAGCCTTCCCCAGTCCTCGAGCTACAGGAGTAGCTGCCGCTCCGGGGCTCAGCTGCTAGCCAGGCTGTAACACTTGGCCAGGCGCCTGCATGTGGAAGGTGGTGATCAGGACTCCTGGGTTCGGCTCTGGCGGGGAGCTTGGGTGTCACGTTAAGATCCAGTCTCAGCTCTGCCTGAAGTGCCCTTGTAGGACGGCCCCATTGGCTGCTGGGTAAAAGGGGAGGGCAGAGAATGTGGGGAGCAGTCAGAGCTGTCAGGCGCTCGGACGGCAGCCAGGAGAGGGGAGAGTAGAAACCATCACCGCACAGCTCAGTGCTGCAGGGGATCAGGGCACTGTGCCCCCGGCCCCCACCCGCACGGGGCTGGCCGGGATCAGGGCACTGTGGCCCCAGCCCCCACCCGCACGGGGCTGGCCGGGATCAGGGCACTGTGCCCCCAGCCCCCACCCGCACGGGGCTGGCCGGGATCTGGGCCCTGTGCCACCGGCCCCCACCTGCACGGGGCTGGCCTGGATCAGGGCACTGTGCCCCCAGCCCCCACCTGCACGGGGCTGGCCGGGATCAGGGCACTGTGCCCCCAGCCCCCACCTGCACGGGGCTGGCCGGGATCAGGGCACTGTGCCCCCAGCCCCCACCTGCACGGGGCTGGCCGGGATCAGGGCACTGTGCCCCCAGCCCCCACCTGCACGGGGCTGGCCGGGATCAGGGCACTGTGGCCCCGGCCCCCACCTGCACGGGGCTGGCCGGGATCAGGGCACTGTGGCCCCGGCCCCCACCCGCACGGGGCTGGCCGGGATCAGGGCACTGTGCCCCGGCCCCACCTGCACGGGCTGGCCGGGATCAGGGCACTGTGCCCCGGCCCCACCTGCACGGGGCTGGCCGGGATCAGGGCACTGTGCCCCCGGCCCCCACCTGCACGGGGATGGCCGGGATCAGGGCCCTGGGCCCCCGGCACCCACATGCACGGGGCTGGCCGGGATCAGGGCACGGGGCCCCCGCCCCCACCTGCACGGGGCTGGCCGGGATCAGGGCACTGTGCCCCCAGCCCCCACCTGCACGGGGCTGGCCGGGATCAGGGCACTGTGCCCCCGGCCCCCACCTGCACGGGGCTGGCCGGGATCAGGGCACTGTGCCCCCGGCCCCCACCTGCACGGGGCTGGCCGGGATCAGGGCACTGTGCCCCAGCCCCCACCTGCACGGGGCTGGCCGGATCAGGCACTGTGCCCCAGCCCCACCTGCACGGGGCTGGCCGGGATCAGGGCACTGTGCCCCCGGCCCCACCTGCACGGGCTGGCCGGGATCAGGGCACTGTGGCCCGGCCCCACCTGCACGGGGCTGGCCGGGATCAGGGCACTGTGCCCCCAGCCCCCACCTGCACGGGGCTGGCCGGGATCAGGGCACTGTGGCCCCGGCCCCCACCTGCACGGGGCTGGCCGGGATCAGGGCACTGTGGCCCCGGCCCCCACCTGCACGGGGCTGGCCGGGATCAGGGCACTGTGCCCCCGGCCCCCACCTGCACGGGGCTGGCCGGGATCAGGGCCCTGTGGCCCCAGCCCCACCTGCACGGGCTGGCCGGGATCAGGGCACTGTGCCCCGGCCCCCACCTGCACGGGCTGGCCGGGATCAGGGCACTGTGCCCCGGCCCCACCTGCACGGGCTGGCCGGGATCAGGGCACTGTGCCCCGGCCCCCACCTGCACGGGCTGGCCGGGATCAGGGCACTGTGCCCCCGGCCCCCACCTGCACGGGGCTGGCCGGGATCAGGGCACTGTGCCCCCGGCCCCCACCTGCACGGGGCTGGCCGGGATCAGGGCACTGTGCCCCCGGCCCCCACCTGCACGGGGCTGGCCGGGATCAGGGCACTGTGCCCCGGCTCCCACCTGCACGGGGCTGGCCGGGATCAGGGCACTGCGCCCCCGGCCCCCACCTGCACGGGGCTGGCCGGGATCAGGGCACTGCGCCCCCGGCCCCCACCTGCACGGGGCTGGCCGGGATCAGGGCACTGCGCCCCCGGCCCCCACCTGCACGGGGCTGGCCGGGATCAGGGCACTGTGCCCCCGGCCCCCACCTGCACGGGGCTGGCCGGGATCAGGGCACTGTGGCCCCAGACCTCATCCTGATTCTGGGACACACCCCTGTGTTTGAGCTGGGTAATACCAGGGCCCCCCTGCCCCCTGCCAGGGGCATTCGCTGGGCTCATGAGCTCAGAGATCTCCCCGGGGCAGTGAGCTTGGAGCAGTGGAGAGCCCCAGGGTCCGTGCTGAGCGTGAGCGCCTGGCTGGGTGTGTCACCCCCCCACATGCCCTGCCCCACTAGAGGAGCCTGCCACAGCTCCAGAGGTCCCAGGCACCGTGCGGTGAGGGAGGGCCCTGGAGGGAGGGGAGCGATTTCCAGGGCAGACTCTGCCTTCCATTGGGTCACTGGGAGCCAGGTCTGACCCAGCTCCTTGCAGCACAGAGCGGGCGCCGGGAGGGGCTGACTCACCGGAGCCGGACGCAGCAGCAGGAAGCCAAGGGCTCTGCAGCCTGAAGCATTTTTTCCATCTCCCTCCCCAGCCAAGTGCAAACAAAGCACAGCCGGGAACGAGGGCTCCTTACAAGGAGGGAAAGTGGCTTCTGGGGAAGCCAGGGAGCCGGCTGGGCTTCCTGCAGCAGGCCCAGGGCCCCCCAACGTGCCACTCCCCGTGCCCGGGTACGGACGCAGCTGCCGAGGCCTGGCACTGGGGGTTGTGGGCATGATTCTTTGTGCTTTGCCTGGGGCCACTGGGCATGTCTGTAGGGCAGTGTTGCTGGCGCAAGGCTTCCCACGGGCAACCTCTGCTTGCCCACTCCCATTTTACCCCCGGGTGCCCACTCCAGCTTTTGTACAGCCAGAGAGCAACACAGTCTGACGTGAAAGCCCTTGAATTCTCGCCCTTGTGCCCAGGTGCCCATGGGTAGCCAGTGGGAGGTGACAAGGGCACATACCCAGCTAGGGCAGGGCTGAAGCTGCCCTCCTGAGCCCGTGGCCCAGGCGCAGTGAGCTTCAAGGCTAGGGGCCAGGGCTGTGCCTGCTGTGAGGGACCCAGGGCAGGGTGGGTTTTACTAGAAAGCATCTGGCCCTGGCACTGCTTTCCCGGGTTCCTGGGCTGGAAAAGACATTTGGTCCCTCCCCTGGGCAGTGGACCCCGGAGGGGCACCCTGGAGCACATTGGCAGGGCAATGTGGGAGGGCAGCTCGCTCTGCCCCTGATTGTGCTGCACCCGTCCTGCGAGTGGTAGGGGGCTCCAGGCCAGAATCTCATGCTGGAGCCTGCGGAGCTGGGTAGCAGGCCCAGCTCGGTGCCTGGCCTGGCACTGGTTGGGAGGAGCGGGCCACCTCCTCACAAGGCACCCAAGTGAAATCCCCATCCCCGCAGGCCCCTAAACAGCTTCAGCATCTGGCCTTCTAGAAGCCATGCAGGCCGGAGCCAGCCACACCCTAGGCTCCCCCTGGGGCCCTGGCGCCAGCTGTGGGGTCTGGGACCCACCTACATAAGAACATCAGAACGGCCATACCGGGTCAGACCAAAGGTCCATCTAGTCCAGTATCCTGTGTACCGACAGTGGCCAATGCCAGGTGCCCCAGAGGGAGTGAACCTAACAGGCAATGATCAAGTGATCTCTCTCCTGCCATCCATCTCCATCCTCTGACGAACAGAGGCTAGGGACACCATTCCTTACCCATCCTGGCTAATAGCCATTAATGGACTTAACCACCATGAATTTATCCAGTTCTCTTTTAAACGCTGTTATAGTCCAACCTTCACAACCTCCTCAGGCAAGGAGTTCCACAAGTTGACTGTGCGCTGCATGAAGAACTTCCTTTTATTTGTTTTAAATCTGCTGCCCATTAATTTCATTTGGTGACCCCTAGTTCTTGTATTATGGGAATAAGTAAATAACTTTTCCTTATCCACTTTCTCCGCACCACTCATGATTTTATATACCTCTATCATATCCCCCCTTAGTCTCCTCTTTCCCAAGCTGAAGAGTCCTAGCCTCTTTAATCTTTCCTCATATGGGACCCTCTCCAAACCCCTAATCATTTTAGTTGCCCTTTTCTGAACCTTTTCTAGTGCTAGAATATCTTTTTTGAGGTGAGGAGACCACATCTGTACACAGTATTCGAGATGTGGGCGTACCATGGATTTATATAAGGGCAATAATATATTCTCTGTCTTATTCTCTATCCCCTTTTTAATGATTCCTAACATCCTGTTTGCTTTTTTGACCGCCTCTGCACACTGCGTGGACATCTTCAGAGAACTATCCACGATGACTCTAAGATCTTTTTCCTGACTTCTTGTAGCTAAATTAGCCCCCATCATATTGTATGTATAGTTGGGGTTATTTTTTCCAATGTGCATTTATCACGGAGTTCCCGGGTGATGCTCTGGAACTGCTCCCCACAAAGCCAGGCAGGACTCTGGGGAGGCTCCTCTCCCTCGGAGCAGCCTGTCTGCAGGGCAAGAAGCTCCCACGGCTTCACCTCCTGGGTCTCTCCTTGGAGCATTCAGCATCCTCTGCCCCTCCGTGCGCTTCCCACAGCGAGTCCGCCCAGGTGGGGTCCTGGGGGGACCACAGGGTCCTGCACCCCCACTTTGCAGTCAGACATGACTCTCAGCCAGCCAGTAACACAGAGGTTTATTCGATGACAGGAACAGGGTCTAAAACAGAGCTTGTAGGTACAGCGAACGGGACCCTTCAGCTGGCTCCATTTTGGGGGGCAGCGAGCCAGACCCCCACGTCTGCACTTCACTCCTCGTTCCCAGCCTGCCCCAGACTGACACCCCCTCCAGCCCCTCCTCCTCTGCTCAGTTCCTTTCCCGGGCCAGGAGATCACCCGACCTCTTTGTCTCCAACACCTTCAGTTGGCCCCTTTGCAGGGGAGGGGCCCAGGCCATCAGTTGCTAGGAGACAGGGTGTCAGGCATTTATGTGCACTGGCCCCTTGCAGCAATCACACCCCCTTATCCCACCACCTAGATACTTAAGAACTGCCTAGGGGACACTGAGGCACCAACACCGTATTCAGAGAAAACATTAAGAACATTCCCATTTCGTCACAGCATTACTTTACATTTATCCACATTAAATTTCATTTGCCATTTTGTTGCCCAATCACTTAGTTTTGTGAGATCGTTTTGAAGTTCTTCACAATCTGCTTTGGTCTTAACTATCTTGAGCAGTTTAGTATCATCTGCAAACTTTGCCACCTCACTGTTTACCCCTTTCTCCAGATCATTTATGAATAAGTTGAATAGGATTGGTCCTAGGACTGACCCTTGGGGAACACCACTAGTTACCCCTCTCCATTCTGAGAATTTACCATTAATTCCTACCCTTTGTTCCTTGTCCTTTAACCAGTTCTCAATCCATGAAAGGACCTTCCCTTTTATCCCATGACAGGTTAATTTACGTAAGAGCCTTTGGTGAGGGACCTTGTCAAAGGCTTTTTGGAAATCTAAGTACACTATGTCCACCGGATCCCCCTTGTCCACATGTTTGTTGACCCCTTCAAAGAACTCTTAATAGATTAGTAAGACACGATTTCCCTTTACAGAAACCATGTTGACTATTGCTCAACAAGTTATGTTCTTCTATGTGTCTGACAATTTTATTCTTAACTATTGTTTCAACTAATTTGCCCCGTACCGATGTTGCCGGGATCACCTCTAGAGCCCTTTTAAAATATTGGTGTTACATTAGCTAACTTCCAGTCACTGGGTACAGAAGCCGATTTAAAGGACAGGTTACAAACCTTAGTTAATAGTTCCGCAACTTCACATTTGAGTTCTTTCAGAACTCTTGGGTGAATGTCATCTGGTCCCAGTGACTTGTTAATGTTGAGTTTATCAATTAATTCCAAAACCTCCTCTAATGACACTTCAATCTGTGACAGTTCCTCAGATTTGTCACCTACAAAAGCTGGCTCAGGTTCGGGAATCTCCCTAACATCCTCAGCCGTGAAGACTGAAGCAAAGAATCCATTTAGTTTCTCCGCAATGACTTTATCGTCTTTAAGTGCTCCTTTTGTATCTCGATCATCCAGGGGCCCCACTGGTTGTTTAACAGGCTTCCTGCTTCTGATGTACTTTAAAAACATTTTGTTATTACCTTTGGAGTTTTTGGCTAGCTGTTCTTCAAACTCCTCTTTGGCTTTTCTTATTATACTCTTGCACTTAAGTTGGCAGTGTTTGTGCTCCTTTCTATTTGCCTCACTAGGATCTGACTTCCACTTTTTAAAGGAAGTCTTTTTATTTCTCACTGCGTCTTTTATATGGTTGTTAAGCCACGGTGGCTCTTTTTTAGTTCTTTTACTGTGTTTCTTAATTTGGGGTATACATTGAAGTTGGGCCTCTATTATAGTGTCTTTAAAAAGCGCCCATGCAGCTTGCAGGGATTTCACTTTAGTCACTGTACCTTTTAACTTCTGTTTAACGAACCCCCTCATTTTTGCATGGTTCCCCCTTTTGAAATTAAATGCCACAGTGTTGGGCTGTTGAGATGTTCTTCCCACCACAGGGACCTTAGAGAGTGATCACCCAGGGCGTCTGCAGGAATTGAATTTCTCATGTGAAGAGGTCCCAGCTCCCTGGCGGGAGGGCTGGGGCGTCGCCCTGCCTGAGGCCAGGCTGAGGGGCTGGCAGAAGCAGAGCAGTGGCTGAGCAGAGAGCTGGGCTCTGGGCTGGTGGGAGTTAGCCAGGACCAGCGGGGGGACGTGTTGCCTGCTTCAGGCTGAACCCCCGTCCCAACTCTGCAAGAAAAGGGGCTTTGTAGCGTGAGCTGCAGGCTGCCTCTCCCTGAGCTGAGGAAGGGCTGGCGGCCGCCTGGCTGCGCTCTTTGGGGTGAGCTGTGCTGGAGGGCAGGGTGTGTGGGGTGACCCCACCCCCTGGCTGCCCGCCATCCCCGAGGTCACAGGGCACTTTCAATGGGCTCTTTGTGTGCCTGACAAGTGCCCCTGTCTTCCCTGGGCTGCGGGAGGGGCACCTAGGCAGGGATTGGCAGCGCCTCGCTGTGAAATGGGGTGCTGCAAATGGGGGGAAGCCCCTGTCTTGAGGCAGGGCCCGCCACCCCCAGCTCCAAGCGCTCTCTGGCACCGCCCTCTCTGGTGCTGGTGGCACGGCCTCGCCCATGCCTGGGAAGGGCCTGGCTGGGAGCAGAAGCAGCCCTGGAACATGGGGAGAGCGCTGGCTCTGTGTGCGGGCCTGTGAGCCAATGTTGAAGGCACCACCCCAGGGAGCAGCCCTGGAGCAGCTCCGTCCAGCCTGCAGGAGACTCTGGCTTTCCCGGGCGGCTGCGGGGTGCCTGTGAAGGGGGGGGGTAGCGGGGGGCTGGCTGGGCAGCTGCAGGGGAGCTTCTGCGTTCTGAAACATAGGGCCCATCTCCATCCTTCCCAGCCCCTGAGATAGCGAGAAGCCTCGCCGGGCCCCCCTGCCCTGCCCCCAGCTGGTTCCAGTACCCTGCAGCTGTCCTGCTGGCACCCCAGCCCCCATGCTATAGGGCAGGAAACAGACTCTCCTTGCAGACAGGCCGCCCACTTCCATGGGGTGAACCAAGCTAGGGGCAGGCAGCGCCAGTGGGCATGGCGACAAGCCTGCCCCATCCCTACCAGGATCTCAGAGCTCTGCACAACCTCCCCAACAGGTCAGGATCCTTCTCCCCACTTCATAGAGGGCAAAGTGAGGCACCTTGGGGGAAGGAGTTCACCCAGTTGCAGGACTGCAAATAAAACCCAGGAATCTGACTGACTCCAAGCCTCCCTGGCTCTAATCCACTAGATCCTACTTCCCTCCTCAAGCTGCATAGAGATCCCAGGAGCACTGATCCCCCGGCCCATCTCTACTCCGGGGGAATTCTGCGCCAAAAAATTAAAAATTTTATGCACAATATTTTTAAATTCTGCATATTTTATTTATCAAAATAAAACAAAATAATCAGGCCAGTTTCAATTATTTTGGTAATTTATCAAAATACCTGTCAGCAAGTCTGTCTGTAACAATAGAGCTACAGGAACGATGAAGGCAGGGAGGCTGGCCAGGTGCCCAGCTCTGAAGGCAGCACTGCTGCTAGCAGCAGCACAAAAGTAAGGGTGGCCTGGTATTGGCTTACTTTTGTGCTGTTGCTAGCAGAGGTGCTGCCTTCAGAGCTGGGAGGCTGGAGACCAGATTTCACTGGGGAGATCACATTTCACAGTCTGGAATGTGATTTTCATGGCTGCGAATTTGGTAGACCCCTAAATGTAAGAGGGAGGCCAGCACAGCTAGGGTCAGACAGGAGGAAAAAGGAAGCATTTTGGTTGAAATCACAAATTCTGCGTGAAAAAAAATGTCTGTGGGGAACATTAATTCTGCACAAATTCTGCATTGTTCAATGGCGCAGAATTCCAGCAGGAGCACAGTCCTCCCAAATCAGGATAAAGAACTCAGGAGCCCTGGCTCCCAGCCCCCCAGCTGTAACCCACTAGTCCCTACTCCCCTCCCCAAACAGGAAACAGAACCCAGGAATCCAGTCTCCCATGCCAGGCCTTTTTCTCCTTGGAGAAGAGCAGGTAGATTGTCCAGCTCTGCCACGTGCCCAGGTGGTAGTTTGCTAGTGTCAGACCCCAAACTGGGGCATCTGAAGCAGGCAGAGCCCAGTTTCTCCCTGGTGCCTGTGGGTGCATCGCCATTGCATGGGGTGGGGGATGGGGCTGTGTTACTGATACCTGACAAGGTACTGTGGAGCGTGCGTGCAGGGCAGTGCATAGTAACTTCCCTGGCACAGCCTCTCTCTTCTCTCGGACAAGGCCGAGCCGTGTGTCCCCTCGGCCCCGCATCCTAGGGCGTTTGCTGCTCTCAGCTGGGGGCTCCCAGCGGGGAGAGCCCAGGGGCCCAGTCAGAGCGCAGCCACACGCTGGAGGAGCTCCCACCCTGCCCCTGGGACTCCGGTGCTGAGGGGCTCCATGGGCCTTGCCCCTGCCAATGGGGGGCTCTGCTGGGGGGCAGGCTGCAGGGACTCCTTGGCCTGGGAGCAGGCTCCTGTGGGGGAGCTGTGTGGTGTCTGGCCTGTCTGCAAGGGCTGGGGGAGGTGGGGAGCGGGGCTGCTGTTTACTCACTGCAAGGAGCGGAGCAGCTGGTGCTGGGAGGGGCCCCGGCTGGATGCAGGCAGTGTGGCTCCCAGCGCAGGGCAGCTGCGAGTGGGGGATGAGCTTTGGCAGCCGCCGCCTGATGCAGGGAGCCAGGGGCTGCTCCTGGCACGGCATGTGTGTGAAGCTCGGGGGTGTGAAGCTTGGGGATGCAGTTAGCAGGACTCCACAAACCCCTCCCCCCGGCCCAGAGCTCCCACCTGGGCCTGGCCCCTGCAGCATGGCCCCCTTCAGGGCTGGCTCTCACTGGAGGGTGCAGCTGGAATTGCAATGGGGGCTGAGGATTTTCCCAGCCCGGGAGCCAGCTGGGCCTGTCCCCTCCACCCTATGGCCCTGGGGAGAAGGTCAGGGCTCTGCTCCCTCTGCCTGAATGGGCGGCCAAGTCCCCAGCACCATCCCCTGCCCTGCTGTCGTCCCAGGGGGTCTAGGTGCTGTGCTGTGCTGTGCTGTGCTGCTGGGGGCGCTCTCCCACCACAGTCAGTGCTAGCGCCAGTGCCTCAGCACAGCACTAGGGGGCGCTGCACAGCCAGGGTCCTGCCCCTTCTGGTCATTAACGAGCCCTCGGCTCTTTTTGTCAGAATAAGGGTGTTGGCTCCATTGGCTTGGCCAGGTCCTAACCCAGCAGGCGGCCTTCTGGTGTCCCAGGGTCCTGCAGGTTTCAGCTGGATACCCTGGTCTTCCTCACTTCCTGTCCTGCCTAGGGTGACCAGACAGCAAGTGTGAAGAATCGGGACGGGGGTGGGGGGTAATAGGAGCCTAGATAAGATACAGCCCCAGATAGCGGAACTGTCCATATAAAGCCGGGCCATCTGGCCACCCTAGAACTGTTGCGCTGTGTTGTTATGCGGCTGCAGCAACCCATCCCAGAGGCGGCTGCATCTCAGGGCTAGGCAAGGTGATCCCTGGAGGTAGCCAGTAAAGCTGGTTCTCCCTGCTCAGCTCGCCCTGCTCTCACACTGGCCGTCTCTCCTCTCCGCATGCCCAGTCTACTTCCGCGCTCTGGTGAATTTCACCCAGTCCATTGACTACAGCCCGCAGCTGGACGACGCCAATTCGGAGGAGTTCCGGGAGGTTTCGGAGGCCGTGGTGGATACGGTGAGCCCCGGCCCTGCCACCTGGTCCTGCCGAGAGAGCTTCCTGGCAGCTGGCCCTGCTACTCCCAGACTCAGCAGTAACCCTGTCCCCTGCTCGGCACCCCAGAGGCCTGTCAGTCTCTAGAGGGCATAGCCCACTGGGCCCTAAGGCCCTTTCCAGGCAGGGTCTGGGGTGGGGGAAGGGCCTGGGGCCGGTGGCTGGGTCAGGTGAAGAACCCCAGTGGCTTGGCTCATGGTGCCCTGCGCTCACCATTAGGCCATGCTGCCTGCAGGATTTCCCCAGGCCCCTGGCCGTGGGGTACCGTTTGTGATACTCTCTCTACCTCTCTCCACAGCTGGAGTCCGAGTACTACAAGATTGGTGGGGAGCAGGTGGTCAGCGTGGTGTTCATCAAGTGAGTGAGGTGCCCCTGGCAGTGCCATGGCATGGAGAGGGCAATGGAGGCCCCTCTGCCCCCTGTTCTCCTGGGCATGGTGCATTTATCTCGGAGAGCCGGTGTTTTCCCTGCTGTCAGCACCATGCCCCTGCACAGCTGTGCCCCAAGCACCCTGCACCAGGGTCCAGAGCGGGAGGATAGCTCAGTGGTTTGAGCATTGGCCTGCTAAACCCAGGGTTGTGAGTTCAATCCTTGAGGGGGCCAATTAGGGATCTGGGGCAAAAATTGGTCCTGCTAGTGAAGGCAGGGGGCTGCACTCAATGACCTTTCGAGGTCTCTTCCAGCTCTAGGAGATTGGTATATCTCCAATTATTACCTAGAGTGCGCATGGGGAGTCGCACACCATGCCCAAAAAGAGACACCCCGCCCTCCACAGCTGGAGACATTGCGGGGGATAGGTGGGGGTCATGGCTCAGAGCCCCCCATAGACTGCAGCTGTTTCAAACAGGCCTGAGCGTGGGAGCTAAAGGAGCTGCCCCATTAGCACAGCAGTAGTAGGGCTTTTATCATCTGTTGAGGGGGAGGTAAGTGGGAACACACGAGACGGGTGGATCCCAATTGGGAGACCCACCCACACGTGTGAATCTGCTTCCATCCAGTACGGAGCAGTGGCTGGAGCACACGCATGCCCACGCGCACACCTCCCCCCATTTAGCCCTGCCCCTGCTCTCCCCAGGGAAATCGACGGCTATACCTTTGTGGAGCTGGATGTGGGCTCAGAGGGGAACCTGGACGAAGGGGAGATCCGCGAGGTGCTCTACTCTGTCGTCGAGAGCGGCTCCATTGCCTCCTACATCACCTCCACGCAGGGCTTCCAGTTCCGGCGCCTCGGGGCGGGTGAGTGAGCCTGCCCAGATGCCCAGCTGGGCTCACTGCCCTGGGCTCTGCTGGCATGTGCCAAGGGGGCCTGGGGAAGGGGGCAGCAGCCTGCCAGTGTGGGCGGGAGGGAGGCCCCCTCCCCAGCAGTTGAGCCCTGGCGATAGACAGACTAAGTGAGGGGTGGGGCCTGTGCCCCCGATGGGCATGGTACGGTCCCAGGGCCAGTCTGCCTGTGTGCCTCACAGGGGCTGGCACAGACTGGCCTGGCCTGCATGGACAGCACCGGACTGGTTCCGGTCACTCTCCTATAGAACCAGACTGCTGCCTGGGCTGTGTCCGTCCATCTGTCTGCAGTCGCTGCGGTCTCACTCTGGACTCCCTAGCCTGTCTGTTCCCCAGCAAACCCCGCTGGAACCTGGCGCCCGGCACAGCAGGGGCCGTTCCGCTGGCAGCCCAGATGACAGGTGAGGGGCACTGCTCCCTCTGCGAGGCTGCGGCCGTGGCCCTGCCACCCATGGGGCCAGACGGGGCAGGTGGGAGGGAGGGCAGTGTTGGCTGGTCCACTGAGCTGCTGTCTGGCCAGGGCTGGGCCGGGCGGCCCCGAGCCAGGGACTCCTGCTCCCCAGGCAGCCTGTGCTTAGGCCTGGGGGGGCCCTGTCCTCCCCAGCTCTAACCTTCTATTCACTTGCAGCCCAGACCCCGCCTCCCCACATTGCCAGGGAGTCGCCAGGTGAGTTGGGCGAGGTGGCAGGTGCAGGGGGAACCCAGAGGCCTTGGCAGTGCGATTGGCAGCGGGGGTGGGGTGGGGGGGGCAGCCCCTGCTCTCCCTGTAGCCCCTTGCACCCGAGAGGGCCCTCTGCTGACTGGATGCAGGGTTTTGGCAATGGGCTCCTTCGGCCTGAAGAGACTTCCACTGCTGCCCCCAGTGCCAGGCCCTTCCCCGAGCACTGGGTGGCCCAGTTCCTGCCCCAGCAGTTGGCAGTAGAGAGATTCAAATCCCAGAAGCCCAGCCTGTGGGAGAGGGCGCAGGCAGCTCCTTTCCCCTCCCACGCCAGCTGCCAGCCCCCGGGAGGGCTCTGTACGCAGCGTGTTGGGGGCGCTGCCCTCCTGCCTTCGGCTGGTGTTAGGAGCCCAGACCAATGCTGGTCCCCCCATCAGCTCCCGCAGCAGGCTCCAGGTTCCCCTGCGCTGTGCCGTGCCGTGCTGTGCTGTGCTGTGCCGTGCCAGGTGTGTTTGTGGGCGCCCTGCCGTGCGTGGCTCTGGTGCCGCTGGCTGATGCTGCCTGCCTGTTGGCCCTGCAGCTGGCGCCCTGGCAGGTGACATCCCCCTGCAGTTGGCGCAGATGCTGTCCTGTGGCTCGGCGCCTTTGTGCAGGCACATGGAACTGGCTTTCAGCCCAATGCCGCCACACCAGGAAACACAGGGCCGTGCTAGGGCGCCTGCTTTTGGGCTGGAACCAGGGGCCATGGGCAGGGCCGGCTCCAGGGTTTCTGCTGCCCCAAACGTCGGGGGAAAAAAAAAGCCGTGATTGCGATCGGCGGCACTTCGGCGGCAGCTCCACCGCGCCGCTTTCTTTGGCACTTCGACGGCCGGTCCTTCCCTCCGAGAGGGACCTGCCGCCGAATTTCCGCCGAAGAGCTGGACGTGCCGCCCCCTTCCATGGGCCGCCCCAAGTCCCTGCTTGCTGCGCTGGTGCCTGGAGCCGGCCCTGGCCATGGGCACAGGCCTGCTGAGACTTGTGGGTTCGTGCCCCCTTCCCCTCGCTCCTGGACCAGGTGAGCTCTGGGCCTGTCTGTGCTGCTCCTGGGATTGACCAGAGGGGGCGCTGCAGAGCACTGGCACTACCTCCAATGGGGGTGAGCCGGCAGCCTCCACTGCACTGCCCCCTGCTGGCTGCATTTTGCGCAGACCCAGGCCCAAGCAATCCCACCCCTACCTGAGCCCAGCAGACTCAACCAAGGTCAGAGCGGGTGGTTATGCAGGGACCCACCAGGCAGGAGTCCAAATCCACCGGATTCTCTTGGTGCCGTGGGCAGGTGGGCCCTGTGCCATGGCATGTCTGCTGCATGGGGTGTGTGCTCCAGGGCGTGTCGCGTGGCGTGTGCACATGGCATCTGCCATGCGTTGCATGTGTCACATGGCACATGCCCCGTGGTGTGTGTACCTGCCGCCTGCCTCTAACCGTGTGCAGTGCTTGTTTTGCTTCCTGAACATGCAGCTCGCGGGGTTTCTGGTGCAGGGTTTCTGGAGTTTCCAGCTGGGCAGGGGTTTGCAGGGGGCAGCGAGGGGATTTCCATGCAGCTGCGCAAGTCTGGGGAGGCGGGAGGAGGCAGAGTAGGGCGTCCCTGGGGGCAGGGTGGCAGTGAGGGGAGCTCTGAGGGCCCCCTGTGAGCCTGCGGAGGAGAAGGGGCTGCGGTCAAGCTCTAGCCATCTGGCTGGGATTTGACATCCCAGGAGCTAGCTGGGCCAAGGTCGAACTGGGCTGGTTCTGGAGCCCTGGCCCACGGGCTGAGAGCTTTCCCCAGGGGTTGGGACCCTGGTGGCACCTCCCCTCGCCCCCAGGGCGCTGCCCCAGGCTGGCCTGGGCGTCCCGTGGCTCTGACTCCTGCCCTGTTGCAGTGCCCCCGGATGTGCGTGCCTGCACCAGGGAGGAGTTCGCCTGCGGCAGCGGGGAGTGCATCGACCAGGAGTTCCGCTGCGACCGCCGCCCCGACTGCCGCGACATGTCGGACGAGCTGAACTGCGGTAGGGGCCGGGAATGGGTGGGGGCGGGGCCATTGACTGTGAGGCCTGCCAGCCCATCCCCCGCAGTGGTCCCCCTGCGTCTGTCCTTCCTCTAACCAGCTCCTCCCCTCTGAACCTCTCACAGCACAGATCCAGCCCCCCCCCCCCCGCCCAGCACAGAGATGGCCGGGAATCCTGGCACGAGCCCCACTCAGCTCCCACAGGATCTCTGGTGGGGTTAAATGCCTCCCAGCAGCTTCCAGCTCCCTCCCTGCCTGTGACCACAGAGCCATGGGCAATGGAGCCCCGAGGAGCCCCCTGCCCGTCCCTGGGGAGGGATTGTGCCCCATGCTCCCTAAGGTGCTTTGCAGAGGGGAGCCTGAGGCTCGGAGCAGCCAAGCTGAGAGTTGGGGCTAGGGCCCCCGCCCGTCCTCAGTGGCGCTGCTGCCCAGGCCGTGCCCTTCTCTAGCCAGAGCTGCAGTGGGGCGGCGGGGCAGGGATTGCTCACCGCAAGCTGCTCTCCCGGGCTCAGCTGGTCCCATGCGATGCCCCTGGGAGCGGATTGCGCAGCCTGAGCGAGCTCCCCCGGTGCTGGCCTCTCCCCGGCTCAGTTCCCTGCCTGAGTCCCTGCTGTGGCACACCCAGAATATCCCCTGGAACTATGAGTGAGACCCTCTGTCCCCAGGAGCGGGGCTGGCCCAGCTGAGAGGGGCACTGCCCTGGAGGCCTGGCGAGCTCCCAGCAGGACCTGCCTTGAGCCCTGGGAACCGGAGGCCTCTGGCTGCAGGGGCCAGGAGTTCCCGGGCGCCTGTGGTCCTAGAGCTGGGGCTGCCTCGGGAACTAACTGATCTCTCCCCCCCTTTACCCTTGCCTGCCCTTGGCTACCGCTGCGACCACAGCCCTGACTGCAGGGACGGCTCCGAGGAGCACGGCTGTGGTAGGGAGCCCGGGGGCCCCAGGACTTTCCCTCGCCACCTGCTGCCATTTGGGGAGGGGCTGGGCACCCTTTTCCCAGGCTTCCAGAGGGCCAGCTGTCAGGACAGCCCAAGGCACAGCCAGGCGCTGCCCCTTGCCTGGGCACCAGCTGGAATGCCAGTGGGCTGGGGAGGGGGCACGTGTCTTGTGAAGGCTCTTCCCATGGGCATGCTCTGCCCACAGGCCCACCCAGCAGGTATGTGCCAGGGGCATCCCCATGCTAGCAAGGAGCCCAGGGCCCAGCATGCTGCCATGGCCCCGGGACAGGCAGCTGAGATTGGATGGGAGGGAACAAGTAATGTCCTGTGCCCGCCCTGAGGCTGGACCCCACTCCTGCCTATGCCGCCCGCCCGGTCGCTGCCCCGCTTGTAGCCAGCCTCGCTCTCCTGATCACAGATACCTTCCTTGGTGGCCCTGCCCTGCCCGGCCTGGCCCAGATCCCAGGGCTGCATCCCCTGCCCCCGGCTCTGGCTCGCAGCCCGTTTCTCTCCGGTCGCTAATGTTCTCTTTGTCTGGCCCCAGATCCGCAGGAAGTGGTGAGCACCCCACCCCCGCCCATCACCACCGCTCAGCTGGCCACCACCCGGACACCCACAACCACCCCCTTGACGCCCATGGTCACTACCAGGAGGGTGCCGTCCACCACGCCCCCCCGGCTCATCACCTCCAGGCACCCGCCGGTTCGGCACCCCTTGGAGCTGCACCCCTGCCGCCGGGATGAGGCCGTCTGCTCCAACAAGCAGTGCATCCCCCGGGACTACCTGTGCGACGGCGAGCGGGACTGCCTGGATGGGAGCGACGAGCTCAGCTGCGGTAGGGGGCATGCGGGGGTTGGGCTGGGCCAGCAAAAGAGCGGCCAGGCTAGCGGCTGCAGCACTAGGCCAGGACATGGCCCTCGCTTGGCTGGCTCCCGCAATTGGCTGACGGATCACTACTGGGGAATCGGGTCCCTGTGCAGCGCTGGGGAGGGGCTGTCACATGACACAGTGTGAGGGTACAGGCGCAGCGCTGGGGAGGGGCTGTCACATGACACAGTGTGAGGGTACAGGCGCAGCGCTAGGGGAGGGGCTGTCACATGACACAGTGTGAGGGTACAGGCGCAGCGCTGGGGAGGGGCTGTCACGTGGCACGGTGCGAGGGTACAGGCGCAGCGCTGGGGAGGGGCTGTCACGTGGCACGGTGCGGGGGTACAGGCGCAGCGCTGGGGAGGGGCTGTCACGTGGCACGGTGCGGGGGTACAGGCGCAGCGCTGGGGAGGGGCTCTCACGTGGCACGGTGGGGGGGTACAGGCGCAGGGCCGGGGAGGGGCTGTCACGTGGCACGGTGGGGGGGTAAAGGCGCAGGGCGGGGGAGGGGCTGTCACGTGACACAGTGTGAGGGTACAGGTGCAGCGCTGGGGAGGGGCTGTCACGTGACACAGTGTGAGGGTACAGGTGCAGCGCTGTGGAGGGGCTGTCACGTGACACAGTGCGAGGGTACAGGCGCAGCGCTGGGGAGGGGCTCTCACGTGGCACGGTGCGGGGGTACAGGCGCGGCGCCGGGGAGGGGCTCTCACGTGGCACGGTGCGGGGGTACAGGCGCAGGGCTGGGGAGGGGCTGTCACGTGGCACGGTGCGGGGTACCGGCGCAGCGCCGGGGAGGGGCTGTCACGTGGCACGGTGCGGGGGTACAGGCGCAGGGCTGGGGAGGGGCTGTCACGTGGCACGGTGCGGGGGTACAGGCGCAGCGCCGGGGAGGGGCTGTCACGTGGCACGGTGCGGGGGTACAGGCGCAGGGCTGGGGAGGGGCTGTCACGTGGCACGGTGCGGGGGTACAGGCGCAGCGCCGGGGAGGGGCTCTCACGTGGCACGGTGCGGGGTACAGGCGCGGCGCCGGGGAGGGGCTCTCTCGTGGCACGGTGCGGGGTACAGGCGCGGCGCCGGGAGGCTGTCACGTGGCACGGTGCGGGGTACAGGCGCAGTGCCGGGAGGGGCTCTCTCGTGGCACAGTGCGGGGTACAGGCGCAGCTCAGGGGAGGGGCTCTCACGAGCCACGGTGCGGGTTCAGGCGCAGGCCGGGAGGGGCTGTCACGTGGCACGGTGGGGGGGTACAGGCACAGCGCTGGGGAGGGGCTGTCACGTGGCACGGTGCGGGGGTACAGGCGCGGCGCCGGGGAGGAGCTCTCACGTGGCACGGTGCGGGGTTCAGGCGCAGGGCCGGGGAGGGGCTGTCATGTGGCATGGTGCGGGGGTACAGGCGCAGCGCCGGGGAGGGGCTCTCACGTGGCACGGTGCGGGGGTACAGGCGCGGCGCCGGGGAGGGGCTGTCACGTGGCACGGTGCGGGGGTACAGGCGCAGCGCCGGGGAGGGGCTGTCACGTGGCACGGTGCGGGGTACGGGCGCAGCGCCGGGGAGGGGCTGTCACGTGGCACGGTGGGGGGTACAGGCGCGGCGCCGGGGAGGGGCTGTCACGTGGCACGGTGCGGGGTACAGGCGCGGCGCCGGGGAGGGGCTGTCACGTGGCACGGTGCGGGGGTACAGGCGCGGCGCCGGGGAGGGGCTGTCACGTGGCATGGTGCGGGGGTACAGGCGCGGCGCCGGGGAGGGGCTGTCACGTGGCACGGTGGGGGGGTACAGGCGCAGCGCCGGGGAGGGGCTGTCACGTGGCACGGTGGGGGGTACAGGCGCAGCGCGGGGGCGGGGCTGTCACGTGGTACGGTGCGGGGGTACAGGCGCAGGGCTGGGGAGGGGCTGTCACGTGGCACGGTGCGGGGGTACAGGCACAGAGCCGGGGAGTGGCTGTCACGTGGCACGGTGCGGGGGTACAGGCGCCGGGCTGGGGAGGGGCTGTCACGTGGCACGGTGGGGGGTACAGGCGCAGCGCTGGGGAGGGGCTGTCACGTGGCATGGTGCGGGGGTACAGGCGCGGCGCCCGGGAGGGCTGTCACGTGGCACGGTGCGGGGTACAGGCGCGCGCCGGGAGGGGCTGTCACGTGGCACGGTGGGGGGGTACAGGCGCGGCGCCGGGGAGGGGCTGTCACGTGGCACGGTGCGGGGTACAGGCACAGAGCCGGGGAGTGGCTGTCACGTGGCACGGTGTGGGGGTACAGGCGCAGCGCTGGGGAGGGGCTGTCACGTGGCACGGTGCGGGGGTACAGGCGCAGGGCTGGGAGGGGCTGTCACGTGGCACGGTGGGGGGTACAGGCGCAGCGCTGGGGAGGGGCTGTCACGTGGCACGGTGCGGGGGTACAGGCGCAGGGCTGGGGAGGGGCTGTCACGTGGCCCGGTGCGGGGGTACGGGCGCAGCGCTGGGGAGGGGCTGTCACGTGGCACGGTGCGGGGTACAGGCGCAGCGCCGGGGAGGGGCTGTCACGTGGCCCGGTGCGGGGGTACGGGCGCAGCGCCGGGGAGGGGCTGTCACGTGGCACGGTGCGGGGTACAGGCGCAGCGCCGGGGAGGGGCTGTCACGTGGCACAGTGCGGGGTTACAGGCGCAGGGCTGGGGAGGGGCTGTGTCTGGGTGCAGGCAGCGCTCATGCTGTAGGGGCCCAGGCAGCCCACTGATGGATTCCCCCACCCGACAGGCACCCCTACCCCGTGCGAGCCCAACGAGTTCAAGTGCCGGAACGGGCACTGTGCCCTCAAGCTGTGGCGCTGCGACGGGGACAACGACTGTGTGGACGGCTCCGATGAGGTGGACTGCCGTAAGTGTGCTGGCGAGAGAGCACCCAGCCTTCCCGGGCCCTGCCCCGCTCGCCCCTCCTGGCTCCCTGGAGCCGCCAGGGCCCCAGCCCTTTCCAGCCGAGAGTGTGCCCGGGCTGCTGCCCGGTGCCCCTGGAAACGGCCCAGGCTGTTGCTCTGACCTCCAGGGTGCAAAGGAGGCCGAGCAGGGAGGCCGAATAGAGCCGTCTCCTGACTCCCCAGGGTCCCTCGGGGCTGGGGGCTCGGGCTGGCGGCAGGGTGGGGCTGCGGTGGAGGATGAGGCGTAGAAGGGCACGGCCTGTCCTTTGGTGTCTCTCACCCAGCTGGCGTCCTCTGTCCTGGGGCCACAGGAGCTGCCATCACCCACACATGATGCCAGCTGGGCAGGGGGCGATGCGGGTCAGGCTGGGGGGTGATGCCAGCTGGGCAGGGGACGATGCGGGTCAGGCTGGGGGGTGACACCAGCTGGGCTGGGGGTGATGCGGGTCAGGCTGGGGGGTGACACCAGCTGGGCTGGGGCGGGTCAGGCTGGGGCGGGGGTGACGCCAGCTGGGCAGGGATCGATGCGGGTCAGGCTGGGGGGTGACGCCAGCTGGGCAGGGGGCGATGCGGGTCAGGCTGGGGGGTGACACCCGCTGGGCAGGGGGAGATGCGGGTCAGGCTGGGGGGTGACCCCAGCTGGGCGGGGGGTGATGCGGGTCAGGCTGGGGGTGATGCCAGCTGGGCAGGGGACGATGCGGGTCAGGCTGGGGGGTGACACCAGCTGGGCAGGGATCGATGCGGGTCAGGCTGGGGGGTGACACCAGCTGGGCTGGGGGCGATGCGGGTCAGGCTGGGGGGTGACACCAGCTGGGCAGGGGACGATGCGGGTCAGGCTGGGGGGTGACACCAGCTGGGCTGGGGAGATGCGGGTCAGGCTGGGGTGACACCAGCTGGGCAGGGGACGCTGCGGGTCCGGCTGGGGGGGTGATGCCAGCTGGGCAGGCGGAGCTGCAGGCCAGGCTGGGGGGGTGATGCCAGCTGGGCAGGCGGAGATGCAGGTCAGGCTGGGGGTGACGCCAGCTGGGCAGGGGCGATGCGGGTCAGGCTGGGGGGTGATGCCAGCTGGGCAGGGGACGATGCGGGTCAGGCTGGGGGGTGACACCAGCTGGGCTGGGGGCGATGCGGGTCAGGCAGGGGGGTGATGCCAGCTGGGCAGGGGGCAGTGCTGGGCAGGGGCAGTGCTGGGCAGGCGGGGGTATGGCCAGCTGGCCAGGGATCGATGGGGGTCAGGCAGGGATGGATGGGGGTGAGGCAGGGGGGTGATGCCAGGTGGGCAGGGGGCAGTGCTGGGCAGGCCCGGGGCAGTGCTGGGCAGGGATCGATGCGGGTCAGGCTCGGGGGGTGATGCCACCTGGGCAGGGATCGATGGGGGTCAGGCTGGGGTGACGCCAGCTGGGCAGGGGCAATGCGGGTCAGGCCAGGGGTGACGCCAGCTGGGCAGGGGGCGATGCGGGTCAGGCTGGGGGGGGACGCCCGCCGGGCCGGGGCCGATGCGGGTCCGGCCGGGGGGTGACACCAGCTGGGCAGGGACGATGCGGGTCAGGCTGGGGTGACACCAGCTGGGCTGGGGCGGGCGAGGTCAGGCTGGGGTGACACCAGCTGGGCAGGGGACGACGGGTCAGGCTGGGGTGACACCAGCTGGGCTGGGGAGATGCGGGTCAGGCTGGGGGGTGACACCAGCTGGGCAGGGGACGATGCGGGTCAGGCTGGGGGGGTGATGCCAGCTGGGCAGGCGGAGATGCAGGTCAGGCTGGGGGGGTGATGCCAGCTGGGCAGGCGGAGATGCAGGTCAGGCTGGGGGTGACGCCAGCTGGGCAGGGGCGATGCGGGTCAGGCTGGGGTGATGCCAGCTGGGCAGGGACGATGCGGGTCAGGCTGGGGTGACACCAGCTGGGCTGGGGGCGCGGGTCAGGCAGGGGTGATGCCAGCTGGGCAGGGGGCAGTGCTGGGCAGGGGCAGTGCTGGGCAGGCGGGGGCATGGCCAGCTGGCCAGGGATCGATGGGGTCAGGCAGGGATGGATGGGGTGAGGCAGGGGTGATGCCAGGTGGGCAGGGGCAGTGCTGGGCAGGCAGGGGCAGTGCTGGGCAGGGATCGATGCGGGTCAGGCTGGGGTGATGCCACCTGGGCAGGGATCGATGGGGTCAGGCTGGGGTGACGCCAGCTGGGCAGGGGCGATGCGGGTCAGGCCAGGGGTGACGCCAGCTGGGCAGGGGCGATGGTCAGGCTGGGGGTGACGCCAGCTGGGCAGGGATCGATGCGGGTCAGGCGGGGGGGTGACACCAGCTGGGCAGGGGGCGACGGGTCAGGCTGGGGTGACGCCAGCTGGGCAGGGGAGATGCGGGTCAGGCTGGGGGTGATGCCAGCTGGGCAGGGGCGCGGGTCAGGCTGGGGTGACCCCAGCTGGGCAGGGGCGATGGTCAGGCTGGGGTGACGCCAGCTGGGCAGGGATCGATGGGGTCAGGCAGGGGTGACACCAGCTGGGAAGGGATCGATGCGGGTCAGGCGGGGGGGTGTCACCAGCTGGGCAGGGATTGATGGGGGTCAGGCAGGGGGGTGATGCCAGCTGGGCAGGGGGCGATGCGGGTCAGGCGGGGGGGTGTCACCAGCTGGGCAGGGGCGATGCGGGTCAGGCGGGGTGTCACCAGCTGGGCAGGGATCGATGGGGTCAGGCGGGGTGATGCCAGCTGGGCAGGGGCAGTGCTGGGCAGGGATCGATGGGGTCAGGTGGGGTGATGCCAGCTGGGCAGGGGGCAGTGCTGGGCAGGGATCGATGGGGGTCAGGTGGGGGGGTGACACCAGCTGGGCAGGGATCGATGGGGGTCAGGCGGGGGGGTGACCCCAGCTGGGCAGGGATCGATGGGGTCAGGCTGGGGGGGTGACCCCAGCTGAGCAGGGATGGATGGGGGTCAGGCTGGGGGGTGACCCCAGCTGGGCAGGGGGCGATGCGGGTCAGGCAGGGGGGTGACGCCAGCTGGGAAGGGATCGATGGGGGTCAGGCGGGGGGGTGACCCCAGCTGGGCAGGGATCGATGGGGGTCAGGCAGGGGGGTGACCCCAGCTGGGCAGGGATGGATGGGGGTCAGGCTGGGGGGTGACCCCAGCTGGGCAGGGATCGATGCGGGTCAGGCGGGGGGGTGACCCCAGCTGGGCAGGGATGGATGGGGGTCAGGCTGGGGGGTGTGGCCAGGCATTGCAGGCTTCTGCCCGCTAACCCCCTCATCTCGCCCCCGCAGCCACCAAGGGCCCCTATGATGCCTGCAGCCCCTACCAGTTCACCTGCGTGTCCAGCCGCACCTGCATCCCGGCCAGCTACCAGTGCGACGAGGAGGTCGACTGCCCCGACCGCTCCGACGAGGTCGGCTGCAGTGAGTGCGGGCATGGGGTGGGCTGTGGAGAGGGTTGGGATCAGCCAGCTGGCTTGGCAGGGGGGTCTCTGCCCTCCAAGGAGGGGTGGGAGAGCTGTGGTCCAGGGTGCCCTCCCCTTGGAGCTGCTGTGGGGCAGCCTAGGCCTGGGGTGGGGGTCCCCCACCTGCCTCACCTGGTTCCTCCCCCAGCACCGCCGCAAGTCATCACGCCCCCCGAGGAGTCCGTGCAGGCCACCCCCGGGCAGACAGTGCGCTTCCGCTGCGTGGCCGTCGGCGTGCCCACCCCCATCATCACCTGGAGACTCAACTGGGGCCACATACCTGCCAACAGGAGGTAGGCTGGGGGTGGCCTGGGACACCCCACGGAGTGGGGGAGGTGCTTTCAGAAGGGGGCTTTGCAGTGTGTGGGGGGGCTCTGCAGTGGAGGAGGGGCTTAGCAGTGGGGGAGGGGTGTTGCAGTGGGGGTTGGTGTGTGGGGGCTCTGCCGCGTGTGTCGGGGCTCTGCTGCGGGGTAGGGGCGTTGCAGTGGGGGTTGGTGTGAGGGGCTCTGCAGTGCATGGGGAGCGGTGGGTTGGCATGAGGGGCTCTGCAGTGTGTGGGCATTGCAGTGGGGGTGGGGCATTGCGGTGGGGGAGGGACTCTGTAGTGGAGGTTCGGTGCAGTGTTGGCGTGAGGGGGGGCATTGCAGTGGGAGAGGGCTGTTCCAGTGGGATTGCACTGGGGGGTTGGTGTGAGGGGCTCTGCAGCGCATCGGACCCTCTTGCCAGGGCTCCCTCCATTGGGACTTGCGGGCACTGCCCTTCCTCCCCTCCCCAGAGTGTCCATAAGCAGCGAGAACGGCCACGGGACGCTGACCATCCGGGACGTGAAGGAGGCCGACCAGGGTGCCTACACCTGTGAAGCCATCAATGCCCGGGGCATGGTATTTGGGATCCCTGATGGCGTGCTGAGCCTCACGCCCCGGCGTGGTGAGTCTGGGGCCCGGCACCCGCCCTCTCAGACCTGGCCAGTGAGCGCAGGACCCGAGGGGTGGGGTCACTTGTGTGTGACCTCCCCAGCTGTGGCCTTGCAGTCCCTGGGGACGGGGGAGCTGAGCCTGGACAGGGAAGCAGGGCGGGTGGGAACGGGGGACCGACTGGTGTCTGGGGCTCACCTGGGTGGGAAATTTCCCAGGTGAGGCCGGAGGTTCCTGGTCAGTGACGGTCCCGTCACCACTGCCGTGGGCTCCATGGCACCTCCCTGCCCCACCCCATTCCCGTGGGGGGCTTGTGGCACCGGCGGAGACATGGAGCCAGGTCCATGACGTGGCTCCAGGGGCTATCGTGGTCTCTCTCCTCTCCTGGCAGGTCCCTGCCCCGAAGGACACTTCCATGTTGAAGGTACCTCCAAGTGCCTGGCCTGCTTCTGCTTCGGCATCACCACGGCTTGCCATGGCACCAGCCGCTACCGGGACCAGATTCGCCTGCGCTTCGACACGCCTGATGACTTCAAGGGTGAGGGGCAGCTGCCAGTACTATCCAGGCCCTGTCGTACAACACGCCCTGTTCCTCCCTGGGCCATGGGCCAGGGCGAGAATCTGGCTGTAGTTTCCCAGCTGGGCAGCACATCTCCCTGGGAGGAATGCCCCCCAGCAGGGGTGTGAGCCCACCGAGGTGGCCTAGCCTCAGGCCTCGGCCCCCTGCTGCTGCACAGGCTGGCCTGGGAGGGCTGGTGCGGGCCATGGAAGGGTGGCTCAGGTTGGTTGCCCAGCTTGGAAAGCAGATTAACTAGCAGTTAGAGGAACGGCCTCCAGAGTGGCTGGCTGCAGACAGGGCTGGGGTGGAGGGGTTTGTAGGGCCCTCATGGCTGGACAGTTTTCTCTAAGCTGGCTCCTGGCCAATCAGGCCCCACTCTGGTTCCTGGCTTGTGCAGCAGGTGCCCTCATGATGGGCCGAGGACCGGTACAGAGCTATTCCACAGACTCACTCTGGCAGCTAGACCAGAAGGGTCTCATCAGCCGCAGCTCAGCTCTGGGGGCAGGAGGGGGCTTGAGGGAGGGCAGTGGGTCTTGTGGGGGGCCCCTGGCAGCAGCCATCTCCCCATGCAGCCCTGTCCCTCTCCATGTGGCTGAGTGCTTGTGACGTTATGAGTATAATATAACATCTCATGGAAAGATGACAGGGCCAGAAAGAGTTAATTAACTCACCTCACCGACTGACCTGACCCATGGGTGAACCTTAAGGACTGGTTAGGAAGATCTGTAAATGAACAGAGCTTTGAAATGCAAGTCGGCATTGTTAGAGGTAGAAGGGGGGATGTTTGCTCAGGTCTTGTCTTGTCTATTGCTAGAGTTTTAATCCAGAGATCAAAAAGGGAATAGTAACATTTATGATGATACTTGAGTGACCTCAGCTGGCTCCCACGGGCAGCACCCTCACGGTGCTGTACTGGGAGCAGGGAGGCGCTGAGCCTTTCCTCCTCCTGGCCAGGTGTGAACGTGACGACACCAGCGCAGCCGGGGACGCTGCCCCTCTCTTCCACACAGCTCCAGATCGACCCCGCCCTGCAGGAGTTCCAGCTCGTGGACCTGTCCAGGAGGTTCCTGGCACACGACTCCTTCTGGGCATTGCCCAGCCAGTTCCTGGGCAACAAGGTGAAGGGCCGGGACCGGGCACACCCCAGGGCAGAGAGGGGACAGCAGCCTGGGAGGGAAGGTGGCAAGTGGAGTCCCCCATCCCTCCGCTGGCACCTTCCGTGGCACAGGGAAGTGTCCGCTCTGCTGCGGGACTCTGGGGCAGGAGCTGTGCCACCGCGCATGGCAGCCCAGTGCCACGTCCCCAGGGGCCTGGTGACTGCAGAGCAGAGGGGCCCCTCCAGACACGCGGGGTTAGAGCGGGGCGAAGGCTGTGGCTGTACCCTGCCCACGCCCCAGGAGCGCCCCCTGCTGGCTGGTCTGGTGAGGCCCTGTCAGCGTGCTGGCCTGAGGCCCTGTGGAGGGCGAGGGAGGGGCTGGGTTCTTTGCAGTGCTGGCAGGGCTCCCCCCGGGGCTGCCAGCTCCCGACTGCCCGCTGGCCTGAGCTCTGCCGCTGGTTGCAGGTGGACTCCTACGGCGGGTACCTCAGCTTCAAGGTGCGCTATGGGCTGGCGCGTGGCCAGTCAGAGCCCGTGCAGAAGTCCAACGTGGTGATTGTGGGGAATGGGCAGAAGCTCATCTACCGGGTGCAGGTGCCCACCCAGCCGTCGGTCGTCAACCAGCGCCAGATTCACTTCACAGAGGTGGGTGCTGCTGGAGAGGCAGCGGGCCCCACGTGCCCAGGGAGGGCTGGGGGCGCCTGTCCCCTGTGGCACGCTCTCTCCGCCGCCTGTGCCAATGACCGCGTGTTCAGCCGACTCTCTTGGCTTCCAGTAGGGCTCTCGCACCGGGCGGGGGGTGCTGTTCTGCGGCTCATGCCGGCTGGCACTGCCGTGCCCAGCTGGCCCCTTGCAGAGGCGGGAGGCAGGCCCAGCCGGGCAACCGAGACTCGTTCTGTGGCTCACCAAGTGCCCCCGGATGCCTGTGGGCAGCTCCAGGGCAGGCAAAGGCAGCGGGAAGCTGGGATGAAGGAGACGAGATGCTGAGACCCGCCGCTCATCCTCAGCTCCTTAGCAAGGGTGTCCCGCACTGGGCGTGATGCCCTCGGGAAACAAAGGCTGCCTTGGCTTTCTCTGCCAGCTCCTCCCTGGCCCCTGATTGCCAGGAGCACATGGCCAGGGGATTCCCCTGCTCTCCAGTCACCGGGGCAGAGGGTATGTCGCATCCAGTGCGGTTGTCAGCACCATGAATGGGCTTCTGCAGCTGCTGTGTGCCTGGCCCTCTGGGTGCAGTGCTGGGATGCCCCCCGGTCCGTATCGCCCTGTGTTCCTGGCACGCACTCGGGGGGCGAATGCGACATTGTCCCTCCCCTGGGCCTTTCCCAGGAGAACTGGCAGCAGGAGTCGGGCGCCCCGGTGAGCCGGGAGACGCTGCTCCTGGCCCTGCAGAACCTGGAGACCATCCTGGTGCAGACGGTCTACGACAACAAGATGGCGAGCGTGGGGCTGAGTGACATCGCCATGGACACCACCACCGTGGAGCTCACCAGCCAGGGCGTGGCGCAGGGCGTCGAGGAGTGCAGGTGCCATCAGGAAACTGCCTGGCTTGGGCAGGGGGAGTCTCCTGCTTCCCAGGGAGCTCAGGGCCCCATCGTTCTGGGCCCAGGGAGCCGTGGGCTGGCTGGTGCCTCTCTTCCCTGTGGGCACCGTGTAGCCAGGACGCACTGTTGCTGCAGCAAGGCGGGGGCCCAGTCTCGGCTTGGTCCCCTGTGACGGGGCTGTGCCCCTGCTGCTGTGCTGCGGGCCCCCCTGTGTGCTGTGGGTCCCCCAGTGCCTGACGTGGGTCTCCCCAGTGCCTACCATGAGTCCCCCTGTGTGCCGCAGGTCCCCCAGTGCCTGACGCAGGTCCCCCCCAGTGCCTGCCATGGGTCCCCCCCAGTGCCTGCCATGGGTTCCCCCCTGCAAACTGCAAGTCCCCCAGTGCCTGACACGGGTCCCCTCTGTGTGCTGTGGGTCCCCCAGTGCCTGCCATGGACTCCCCAGTGCCTGCGCTGCGGGGAGGCAGGGGGGCGCTGCGGGGAAGTCCTGGGGACTGTGCAGTACCCTCAGTGCTGGAGCATCCCAGTCCCGAACCAAGGAAGGGCACCTGCCTCAGGGCATGACCCAAGGGACCAACCTGCTCTCCCCAGCCCCTGGTGAGTGGGGAGGGGACCACTCCAGCTGGCTCCCCTCCCCCACTGTGGAGACCCGGCCATTGCCGCTGCTCAGGCTCCATTCCCGCTGGAACCAGGGTGGGAGGAAGCACCCTGAGCCCGTGGGATCACCAGGGGGAGTGTCAGCCGAGCCCCTGGCTTTCCGTAGCCTGGGACTGTCCCACTCCCTGCGTCCAGCTCCTCCTACTCCCTTCCAGGTGCCCCATCGGCTACTCGGGCCTGTCCTGCGAGAGGTGCGATGCCCGGTTCAAGCGGGTACGCGAGGGCCCCTACCTCGGCACCTGCTCCGGCTGCAACTGCCACGGGCACTCCAGCTCCTGTGACCGGGTCTACGGCTACTGTCTGGTAAGGGACAGGGCCTGGCTACCTCCTGGCTACCACCTGGCCCCGCCAGCAATGGGAGGGGTGGGGCAGACGCCAGGTGGGCTGGAGCGGGACTCTATGCACCACCCAGTCCTGGGCTCTCTCCTCTAGGGCATGTGCTGGCCAGACCTACACCCAGGCAATGCCAGGTAGACCGTGGATGGGCAGTGCCACTCGTGACGTGCCCAGTCCAGTGCATGCTGGGACATCTGAGCACAGAGGGGGCGTGGATGGGCAGTGCCGCTCGTGAGGTGCCCAGTCCAGTGCATGCTGGGACATCTGAGCGCAGAGGGGGCGTGGATGGGCAGTGCCGCTCGTTACGTGCCCAGTCCAGTGCATGCTGGGACATCTGAGCGCAGAGGGGGCGTGGATGGGCAGTGCCGCTCGTGAGGTGCCCAGTCCAGTGCATGCTGGGACATCTGAGCGCAGAGGGGGCGTGGATGGGCAGTGCCGCTCGTGACATGCCCAGTCCAGTGCATGCTGGGACATCTGAGCGCAGAGGGGGCGTGGATGGGCAGTGCCGCTCGTGAGGTGCCCAGTCCAGTGCATGCTGGGACATCTGAGCGCAGAGGGGGCGTGGATGGGCAGTGCCGCTCGTGAGGTGCCCAGTCCAGTGCATGCTGGGACATCTGAGCGCAGAGGGGGCGTGGATGGGCAGTGCCGCTCGTGAGGGGCCCAGTCCAGTGCATGCTGGGACATCTGAGCGCAGAGGGGGCGTGGATGGGCACAGCCCGTCGTGTGGTGCCCAGTCCAGTGCATGCTGGGACATCTGAGCGCAGAGGGGGCGTGGATGGGCAGTGCCGCTCGTGAGGTGCCCAGTCCAGTGCATGCTGGGACATCTGAGCGCAGAGGGGGCGTGGATGGGCAGTGCCGCTCGTGAGGTGCCCAGTCCAGTGCATGCTGGGACATCTGAGCGCAGAGGGGGCGTGGATGGGCAGTGCCGCTCGTGAGGTGCCCAGTCCAGTGCATGCTGGGACATCTGAGCGCAGAGGGGGCGTGGATGGGCAGTGCCGCTCGTGAGGTGCCCAGTCCAGTGCATGCTGGGACAGCTGAGCGCAGAGGGGGCGTGGATGGGCAGTGCCGCTCGTGAGGTGCCCAGTCCAGTGCATGCTGGGACAGCTGAGCGCAGAGGGGAGTCACTGTAGGGGCAGCCCTGTGCTCCCTTGTTCACGGTGTGGTGCTGCGCAGTGCGGGTGGCATTGCCTGCCAGGGGCACTGTGCCCCTCGCAGTTTCCTGGAGCCTCAATGACCCATCTCCTCCCTCCCCCAGAACTGCCAGCACAACACAGAGGGGCCTCAGTGTAACAAGTGCAAACCCGGCTTCTTTGGAGATGCCACCAGAGGCAACGCCACAGCCTGTCGGCCCTGCCCCTGCCCCTATACCGACTCCGCGCGCAGGTGAGTGCTGGGAGGGCTCCCCCCACGGCTCGCAGGGTGTGGGGGCCCCATTGCTGGGCTGCTCTGTGCCTGGCTCCATGCTCCCCGGGGGCTCGCAGGGTGTGGGGGCCCCATTGCTGGGCTGCTCTGTGCCTGGCTCCATGCTCCCCGGGGGCTCGCAGGGTGGGGGGGCCCCATTGCTGGGCTGCTCTGTGCCTGGCTCCATGCTCCCCGGGGCTCGCAGGGTGTGGGGGCCCCATTGCTGGGCTGCTCCGTGCCTGGCTCCATGCTCCCCGGGGGCTCGCAGGGTGTGGGGGCCCCATTGCTGGGCTGCTCTGTGCCTGGCTCCATGCTCCCCGGGGGCTCGCAGGGTGTGGGGGCCCCATTGCTGGGCTGCTCTGTGCCTGGCTCCATGCCCTCGGGGCTCGCAGGGTGGGGCCCCATTGCTGCCTGGCTCCACCACGGCTCGCAGGGTGGGGCCCCATTGCTGGGCTGCTCTGCCTGGCTCCATGCTCCCCGGGCTCGCAGGTGTGGGGGCCCCATTGCTGGGCTGCTCTGTGCCTGGCTCCATGCTCCCCGGGGGATCGCAGGGTGTGGGGCCCCATTGCTGGGCTGCTCCTGCCTGGCTCCATGCTCCCGGGGCTCGCAGGGTGTGGGGCCCCATTGCTGGGCTGCTCTGTGCCTGGCTCCATGCCCTCCCGGGGCTCGCAGGTGTGGGGGCCCCATTGCTGGGCTGCTCTGTGCCTGGCTCCATGCTCCCGGGGGCCGCAGGGTGGGGGCCCCATTGCTGGGCTGCTCTGTGCCTGGCTCCATGCTCCCGGGCGTGGGGTGGGGCCCCATTGCTGGGCTGCTCTGTGCTCATTCATGCCCCGGTGAGGTGTGGGGGCCCCATTGCTGGGCTGCTCTGTGCCTGGCTCCATGCACCCCGGGGGCTCGCAGGGTGTGGGGCCCCATTGCTGGGCTGCTCTGTGCCTGGCTCCATGCTCCCGGGGCTCGCAGGGTGTGGGGCCCCATTGCTGGGCTGCTCTGTGCCTGGCTCCATGCTCCCGGGCTCGCAGGGTGTGGGGCCGCATTGCTGGGCTGCTCTGTGCCTGGCTCCATGCTCCCCGGGGGCTCGCAGGGTGTGGGGGCCCCATTGCTGGGCTGCTCTGTGCCTGGCTCCATGCTCCCCGGGGGCTCGCAGGGTGTGGGGGCCCCATTGCTGGGCTGCTCTGTGCCTGGCTCCATGCCCCCCGGGGGCTCGCAGGGTGTGGGAGCCCCATTGCTGGGCTGCTCTGTGCCTGGCTCCATGCTCCCGGGGCTCGCAGGGTGTGGGGCCCCATTGCTGGGCTGCTCTGTGCCTGGCTCCATGCTCCCCGGGGGCTCGCAGGGTGTGGGGCCCCATTGCTGGGCTGCTCTGTGCCTGGCTCCATGCTCCCGGGGTCGCAGGGTGGGTGCCCCATTGCTGGGCGGCTCTGTGCCTGGCTCCATGCTCCCCGGGGGCTCGCAGGGTGTGGGGGCCCCATTGCTGGGCTGCTCTGTGCCTGGCTCCATGCTCCCCGGGGGCTCGCAGGGTGTGGGGGCCCCATTGCTGGGCTGCTCTGTGCCTGGCTCCATGCCCCCCGGGGGCTCGCAGGTGTGGGGCCCCATTGCTGGGCTGCTCTGTGCCTGGCTTCATGCTCCCCGGGGGCTCGCAGGGTGTGGGGGCCGCATTGCTGGGCTGCTCTGTGCCTGGCTCCATGCTCCCAGGGGCTCGCAGGGGTGTGGGGCCCCATTGCTGGGCTGCTCTGTGCCTGGCTCCATGCTCCCGGGGCTCGCAGGGTGTGGGGCCCCATTGCTGGGCTGCTCTGTGCCTGGCTCCATGCTCCCGGGGCTCGCAGGGTGTGGGGCCGCATTGCTGGGCTGCTCTGTGCCTGGCTCCATGCTCCCCGGGGGCTCGCAGGGTGTGGGGGCCCCATTGCTGGGCTGCTCTGTGCCTGGCTCCATGCCCCCCGGGGGCTCGCAGGGTGTGGGGGGCCCCATTGCTGGGCTGCTCTGTGCCTGGCTCCATGCTCCCCGGGGGCTCGCAGGGTGTGGGGGCCCCATTGCTGGGCTGCTCTGTGCCTGGCTCCATGCTCCCCGGGGGCTCGCAGGGTGTGGGGGCCCCATTGCTGGGCTGCTCTGTGCCTGGCTCCATGCTCCCCGGGGGCTCGCAGGGTGTGGGGGCCCCATTGCTGGGCTGCTCTGTGCCTGGCTCCATGCTCCCCGGGGGCTCGCAGGGTGTGGGGGCCCCATTGCTGGGCTGCTCTGTGCCTGGCTCCATGCTCCCCGGGGGCTCGCAGGGTGTGGGGGCCCCATTGCTGGGCTGCTCTGTGCCTGGCTCCATGCTCCCCGGGGGCTCGCAGGGTGTGGGGGCCCCATTGCTGGGCTGCTCCGTGCCTGGCTCCATGCACCCCCGGGGAGCGCAGGTTGGGGGGCCCCATTGCTGGGCTGCTCTGTGCCTGGCTCCATGCTCCCGGGGCTCGCAGGGTGTGGGGCCCCATTGCTGGGCTGCTCTGTGCCTGGCTCCATTCTCCCCGTGGGCTCGCAGGGTGTGGTGGCCCCATTGCTGGGCTGCTCCGTGCCTGGCTCCATGCCCCCCGGGGGCTCGCAGGGCGTGGGTGCCCCATTGCTGGGCGGCCGGGCGCCGGGCTCCTGGCCCCCGGGGGGTCGCAGGGTGTGGGGGCCCCATTGCTGGGCTGCTCTGTGCCTGGCTCCATGCTCCCGGGGTCGCAGGGTGTGGGGCCCCATTGCTGGGCTGCTCTGTGCCTGGCTCCATGCTCCCGGGGCTCGCAGGGTGTGGGGCCCCATTGCTGGGCTGCTCTGTGCCTGGCTCCATGCTCCCGGGGCTCGCAGGGTGTGGGGCCCCATTGCTGGGCTGCTCTGTGCCTGGCTCCATGCTCCCCGGGGGATCGCAGGGTGTGGGGGCCCCATTGCTGGGCTGCTCCGTGCCTGGCTCCATGCTCCCCGGGGGCTCGCAGGGTGTGGGGGCCCCATTGCTGGGCTGCTCTGTGCCTGGCTCCATGCTCCCCCCACGGCTCGCAGGGTGTGGGGGCCCCATTGCTGGGCTGCTCTGTGCCTGGCTCCATGCTCCCAGGGGGCTCGCAGGGTGTGGGGGCCCCATTGCTGGGCTGCTCTGTGCCTGGCTCCATGCTCCCCGGGGGCTCGCAGGGTGTGGGGGCCCCATTGCTGGGCTGCTCTGTGCCTGGCTCCATGCTCCCCGGGGGCTCGCAGGGTGTGGGGGCCCCATTGCTGGGCCTCTCTGTGCCTGGCTCCATGCCCCCCGGGGGGTCGCAGGGTGTGGGGGCCCCATTGCTGGGCTGCTCCGTGCCTGGCTCCATGCCCCCCGGGGGTCGCAGGGTGTGGGGGCCCCATTGCTGGGCTGCTCTGTGCCTGGCTCCATGCTCCCCGGGGGCTCGCAGGGTGTGGGGGCCCCATTGCTGGGCCGCTCCGTGCCTGGCTCCATGCTCCCCGGGGGCTCGCAGGGTGGGGGCCCCATTGCTGGGCTGCTCTGTGCCTGGCTCCATGCTCCCCGGGGGCTCGCAGGGTGTGGGGGCCCCATTGCTGGGCTGCTCCGTGCCTGGCTCCATGCCCCCCGGGGGTCGCAGGGTGGGGGGGCCCCATTGCTGGGCTGCTCTGTGCCTGGCTCCATGCTCCCGGGGGCTCGCAGGGAGTGTGGGCCCCAGTGCTGGGCCGCTCTGTGCCTGGCTCCATGCTCCCCGGGGGCTCGCAGGGTGTGGGGGCCCCATTGCTGGGCTGCTCTGTGCCTGGCTCCATGCTCCCCGGGGGCTCGCAGGGTGTGGGGGCCCCATTGCTGGGCCGCTCCGTGCCTGGCTCCATGCCCCCCGGGGGTCGCAGGGTGGGGGGGCCCCATTGCTGGGCTGCTCTGTGCCTGGCTCCATGCTCCCCGGGGGCTCGCAGGGTGTGGGGGCCCCATTGCTGGGCCGCTCTGTGCCTGGCTCCATGCTCCCCGGGGGCTCGCGGGGGGTGGGGGCCCCAGTGCTGGGCTGCTCCGTGCCTGGCTCCATGCTCCCCGGGGGTCGCAGGGTGTGGGGGCCCCATTGCTGGGCTGCTCTGTGCCTGGCTCCATGCTCCCCGGGGGCTCGCAGGGTGTGGGGGGGCCGCTCCGTGCCTGGCTCCATGCCCCCCGGGGGTCGCAGGGTGCTAACTGTCTCTGCTTTGCTGCCTGCAGGTTCTCCACCACGTGCTTCCTGGACACAGACGGCCAGGCCACATGCGACGCCTGCGCCCAGGGGTACACGGGGCGACGCTGTGAGAGGTGGGTCTCCGGGGCGCTGGTGGAGCAGAGGGGATGTTAGCACAGGGCGCTGGGGGGTTCTCCTAGATGGGGAAGGCTGCGGGGAGAGGTAAGCTGAGGGGGCAGCTGGGCCTGGTGTTTGTGTGGGGATGGGCAGCAGAGATGGCACTGGCTCCACGGGAGGGAGAAGGGCATGGAGCTCTCCCACAGTGGGAGATGGATGGGTGCCCGCGGGGAAGTGGGGGGTCAGGGAACCTGCCCCATAGAGGGCCCATGGCCTTGCTCCAGGACGGCCCGTCTGACCCGGCGTCTCGCTCGATTCCCCTGTAGCTGTGCCCCTGGCTACGAAGGAAACCCCATGCAGCCGGGCGGGAGTTGCGTGCGAACCAGTGAGTACCCCCACGTGCCCTCTGCCAGTCAGTTCCCCCAGCCCTCGGCACTGGGAGAGAGACCTCAGCCTCGCCCCGCGCCCCAGGCAGGGGCTGTGCCCGGAGCCATCCTGGGGGTGCTGTGGGCTCTGCTGGGGACTCACAGCTATCCCTAGGGCCGTGCCCAGCCCCTCAATGAGGAGATTGACAGTCTGGGCAGGGCCTCCTCAAACATCACGCTGGGCCCTGCCGTGCCTGGCCCCTGAGCCGCGCGCACCGAGACCCCTACACCATAGCCTTGAGCCTTGTGTTTGGGAGCCATCAGTGGGGCAGGACAGAATCACTGTGACCCTTGAGGGAGCTTCCCCAGCGACTCCCAGCCCTCTCACTCCATCCCCTCATGATCTCATCTGGACCCAGAACGCCCCAGGGCACAATCGGTCCTGCAGCTGCTGAATAGTGTCGTGCCCCATCCCGCTCCGGCGCCCCTGGCTGCACAGACACCAGCCAGTGCCAAGCAGCCAGGGCTGCCCCAGGGCGTGGTAGCGGGAGACGAGTGGTTTGGAGGGTGGGTGAGTGTCTGACTGGCTGCAAACCCCTCTGCTTCCCCAGGCCAGGAGATCATACAGTGTGACAAGCGGGGGAGCAGTGACTCCACAGGAGGCGCCTGCCGCTGTAAGGTACGGTACGGTGCGGTGCTGTGCTCTGCTGTGGTTCTGCTGTGCTGCGCGGGGTGGTACAATGCTGCGTGGTGCTGTGCGGCATGGTGCGGTGCTGCGCGGTGCTCTGTGGTGTGACGCAGTGCTGCACGGTGCTGTGCGGCATGGTGTGGTGCTCTGTGGTGCGGCGCAGTGCTGCGCGGCACGGCACGATGCTGCGCGGTGCTGTGCAATGCTGTGTGGTGTGATATGATGCAGTACGGCATGGTACGGTGTGATACTCGACGGTCTGGTGCAGTGCAGTATGGTGTGGTGAGGCGCAGTGCGGTATGGTTTAGTATGGTACAGTGCGATGTGGTACAGTGCAGTGCAAGGCTGTGCAATTTGGTGGTGCGTGGTGTGTTTCAGTGCAGTGCGGCACAGTGCAGTGCTGTGCAGTGTGCTGTGGTGTGGCACAGTGCTGTGCGGTGCGATACGGTGCAGTACGGTGTGATACTCTATGGTGTGGTGCAGTGCAGTATGGTGTGGTGCGGCGTTGCATGGTACAGTTTAATATGGTATGGTATGGGGCGGTGTGGTACAGTGCAATACGGGGCTGTGTGGTTTGGTGTTGCACGGTGTGTTGCACTGCAGTATGGTGCTGAGCAGCGCGTTGCAGCACGGTGTGTTACAATGCAGCTTAGCCCTATGCAGTGCCATGTGGTGCGTTGCAGTGCTGCATGGTGCAGTGTGGCGCAGTGCCGTGCTGTACGGTGCATTTCAGTGCGGCACACTATTGCATGGTGCGGTGTGGCACAACATGGGGCTGTGCAGTGTGTTGCAGTGCGGTGCAATGCTGCATGGTGTGGTGCTGTGTGTTGCAGTGTGGTGTGACCCCACTGGCCTAGGGAGCACATTGTGGTGACAGGGATTTGAACAGCAGAAGTGGGAAGCAGAAGCGAGTAGTTGGGTGCTGCCTTCCGGACTGTGGGGCAGGGCCTGCCCTGGGGCTGGGGGATGCATGGAGAGGTTTGGGGTAGACAGCTGCATTCGGAGGTCCCAGGGCTCCTGCACCACCCGCTCCCCTAGGGCTCAGGCCCTCGGCCCCGGCACTCCCGCGTGCCCTGTACTGGCTCCATGCCAGGGGCGTCGTCCCTTCTGGGGGTGCTGCAGGGGCGGCTCTGTTCCCCGGGGTCAGGAGGGGACCCTCAGCCCAGCCTGAGTACAGTGACCCTCCCCAGCCATTGTGCTGGGCAGCTGCTCTGCCATCTCCGCGGCTCACCTTCAACCGCCGTCCCTGTGCCCTGCAGCCCTTTGCCTGGAGCTGCACCCGCTAGTGCCACCAGCATGCCCCTGTGGGTGCAGGACCCAGGGAACTCCCCCTCCCCCGGGCTCCCCAGACAGAGCCAGCGCTCCCTAGGGCCCGTGGCACCCAGCGCCAGGACTCGGTGCCATGCCCACCTGAGAGCGGGCCAGAGGCCCGGGCCAACACGAGATGGGTCGGATCCCTGGAGGAGCCCTGGGGCCATGCCAGGCTGGGGCAGTGGGAGCAGCCCTGCTGCATGCCCAGCCTGCGCCGTGTTGCTCAGTGCCATCCCTCCGTCTCTCCTGCAGCCCAACGTGGCGGGACGTCTCTGCAACGAGTGCACGTCTGGAGCCTTCCACCTGAGTGAGCAGAACCCCGACGGCTGCCTGAAGTGCTTCTGCATGGGGGTGTCCCAGCAGTGCGCCAGCTCCTCCTGGAACAGAGAGCAGGTACCCCCGCAGGCAGCATCTCCCCCCCGAGAGCCCCACCAGGCAGGTACCCCCGCAGGCAGCACCTCCCCCCCGAGAGCCCCACCAGGCAGGTACCCCCGCAGGCAGCACCTCCCCCCCCGAGAGCCCCACCAGGCAGGTACCCCGCAGGCAGCACCACCTGAGCCCCACCAGGCAGGTACCCCGCAGGCAGCACCTCCCCGAGCCCCACCAGGCAGGTACCCCGCAGGCAGCACCTCCCCGAGAGCCCCACCAGGCAGGTACCCCTGTGGGCAGCACCTCTCCCCGAGAACCCCCCACCAGGCAGGTACCCCATGCAGCATCTCCCCGAGAGCCCCACCAGGCAGGTACCCCGCAGGCAGCACCCCCCCGAGAGCCCCACCAGGCAGGTACCCCCGCAGGCAGCACCTCCCCCCCCGAGAGCCCCACCAGGCAGGTACCCCCGCAGGCAGCACCTCCCCCCCCGAGAGCCCCACCAGGCAGGTACCCCCCACGGGCAGCACCTCCCCCCCGAGAGCCCCACCACCAGGCAGCCCCGCGGGCAGCACCTCCCGAGCCCCACCAGGCAGGTACCCCACGGGCAGCACCTCCCAACACCCTGAGAGCAGTGTGGGGCCCCAGAAATTTTGCTGGGCTGCTCTGTGCCTGGCTCCATGCTCCCCGGGGCTCGTGCAGGGTGTGGGGGCCCCATTGTTTGGGCTGTTCGGGTGTCTGGCTCCAGTTGCCCCCGGGGCTCCAGAGGTGTGTGGGGCCCCATTGCTGGGCTGCTCTGTGCCTGGCTCCATGCTCCCGGGGCAGGCGGCCCACTGGGCTGGCTCATGCCTGGCTCCCGCTGCCTTCAAAGCCTTAGGTGTGGTGCTCCCATTGCTGGCTGTTTGTGCCACCATGCCCCGCTCGCAGGGTGTGGGGCCGCTTCAGTGCCTGGCTCCATGCCCCCGGGTCGCAGGGGTGGCGTTAACTAACTACTGTCTCTGCTTTGCTGCCTGCAGGCGGTTCTCCACCACGTGGCTTCCTGACACACAGACGGCCAGGCCACACGTGACGCACGCCTGCGCCCAGGGTGTACACGGGTGCAGAAGCGACGCTGTGAAGGTGGGTCTCGGCGCCGGTGGAGCAGGGATGTTAGCACAGGGCGCTGGGGGTTCTCCCAGATGGGGAAGGCTGCGGGAGAGGTAAGCTGAGGTGGGGGCAGCTGGGCCTGGTGTTTGTGTGGGATGGGCAGCAGAGGATGGCACTGGCTAAAGTACGTGGAGGGAGAAGGAGCATGGGAAGCTCTCCCACAGTGGGAGATGGATGGGTGCCAGCGCTGGAAGTGGGGGTCAGGAACCTGCCTATAGAGAGGGCCCATGGCCTTGTTTCCAGAATGACGGCCCGTCTGACCCGGCGTCGACGCCACCCCTGTAGCTGTGCCCCTGGCTACGGCGAAACCCCACGCAGCCGGGCGGGAGTTGCGTGCGAACCAGTGAAGTGCCCCCACGTGCCCTCTGCCAGTCAGTTCCCCCAGCCCTCGGCACTGGGAGAGAGACCTCAGCCTCGCCCCGCGCCCCAGGCAGGGCTTTGAGCCTGAGCCATCTTGGGTGTCTGGGGTGCTGTGGGCTCTGCTGGGGACTCACAGCTATCCCTAGGGCCGTGCCCAGCCCCCTCAATGAGAGATTGACCCAGTCTGGGCAGAGGCCTCCTCAAACATCACGCTGGGCCCTGCCGTGCCTGGCCCCTGAGCCGCGGCACCGAGACCCCTACACCATAGCCTTGAGCCTTGTGTTTGGGAGCCATCAGTGGGCAGGACAGAATCACTGTGACCCTTGGAGGGAGCTTCCCCAGCGAACTCCCAGCCCTCCTTTCACTCCATCCTCATGCATCCATCTGCTGGTTGAACTCAGAACGCCCCAGGGCTTCAATCGGTCCTGCAGCTGCTGAATAGTGTCGTGCCCCATCTCCGCTCCGTGCGCCTGGCTGCACAGGCACACCAGCCAGTGCCAAGCAGTTGCGAGCTGCCCCAGGGGCGTGTTAGCGGGGGTGACGAGTGGTTTGAGGGGTGGGTGAGTGTCTGACTCAGCTGCAAAATCCACTTCTGCTTCCCAGGCCAGGAGATCATACAGTGTGACAAAGCCGGGAGCAGTGACTCCACAGGAGGCGCCTGCGCTGCTGTAAGGTACGGCACGGTAGCGGTGCTGTGCTCTGGCTGTGGTTCTGTTCTGCTGTGCTGCGCGGGGTAGTACAATGCTGCGTGGTGCTGTCTTGCGGCATGGTGCGGTGCTGCCGGTGCTCTGTGGTGTGATTTGCCAGTGCTGCACGGTGCTGCCAGCGCATGGTGTGGTCGCTCTGGTCGGTGCGGTGCGCAGTCGCGGCACGGCACGCATGCCGCGCCGGTGCTGTGCAATGCGTGTGGTACAATGCTGTGGTGATACCGGTGCGATGGCATGATGCAGTACGGTACGGTACGGTGCTGATACTCGATGGTCTGGCAGTGCGGTAACATGGTGTGGTGAGCAGTGCGGTATGGTTTCGGCTATGGTACAGTACAAAGCGATGTGGTACAGTGCAGTGCAAGGCTGTGCAGTTTGGTGGTCGCCGGTGTGTTTCAGTGCAGGTGCGGCACAGTGCAGTGCTGTGCAGCAACGTGGTGTGGCACAGTGCTGTCAGCGCATGACACGGTGCAGATTACGATGCAGTATGGTGTGGTGAGGCGCATGCGGTATGGTATTTAGTAATGGTACGTCTGCGATGTGGTACACAGTGCAGTACACAAGGCTGTGCACTTGGTGGTGCTGTGGTGTGTTTCAGTGCAGTGCGGCACAGTGCAGTGCTGTGCAGTGTGCTGTGGTGTGTAACACAGAGCAGGTACCCCTGCGGGCAGCACCTCCCGAGAGGCCACCAGGCAGGTACCCCACGGGCAGCACCTCCCCCCCAACACCCTGAGAGCAGGTATCCCCCGCGGGCAGCACCTACCCCCCCAAAAAACCCTCTCAGAACAGGTACCCCCTGCGGGCAGCACCTCCCCCGCCCCCGAGAGCCCACCAGGCAGGTACCCCTGGGCAGCACCTCCCCAAGAGCCCCCACCAGGCAGGTACCCCACAGGCAGCACCTCCCCCGATACCCCCTCAGAGCAGGTACCCCGTGGGCAGCACCTCCACCCCCGAGAGCCCCACCAGGCAGGTACCCCCAGGCAGCCCCCTCCCGAGCCCCACCAGGCAGGTACCCCTGCGGGCAGCACCTCCCCATGAGAACCCACCAGGCAGGTACCCCCTGCGGGCAGCACCTCCCCACCCAAAACCCTCTCAGAACAGATACCCCCGCGGGCAGCACCTACCCCCCCAAAAAACCCTCTCAGAGCAGGTACCCCCTGCGGGCAGCACCTCCCCCCCGAGAGCCCCACCAGGCAGGTACCCCACGGGCAGCACCCCCTCTCCTGAGAGCCCCACCAGGCAGGTACCCCCGCGGGCAGCACTTCCCTCCTCCGAGAGCCCCACCAGGCAGATCCCCCCCGCGGGCAGCCCCTACCCCCCCAAAAAACCCTCTCAGACCAGGTACTCCCACGGGCAGCACCTCCCCGCCCCGAGCCCACCAGGCAGGTACCCCATGGGCAGCGCCTCGCCCCCCAAGAACCCACCAGGCAGGTACCCCCCGAGCAGCACCTCCCCCTCCGACCCCCCCTCCGAGCAGGTACCCTCCGTGGGCAGCACCTCCACCCCCGAGAGCCTCACCAGGCAGGTACCCCGCGGGCAGCACCTCCCCACCCGAGAGTGCCACCAGGCAGGTACCCCTGTGGGCAGCACCTCCCCGAGAGCCCCACCAGGCAGGTACCCCCACGGGCAGCACCTCCCCACAAGAACCCACCAGGCAGGTACCCCGTGAGCAGCACCTCCCCCGACACCCCTCAGAGCAGGTACCTCTGCGGGCAGCACCTCCCAAGAACCCACCAGGCAGGTACCCCCATGAGCAGCAGCCCCCGAACCCCCCTCAGAGCAGGTACCCTCTGCGGGCAGCACCTCCCCCCGCCCTGAGAGCCCCACCAGGCAGGTACCCCCCGTGGGCAGCATCTCCTCACCCAGAGACCCCCTCAGAGCAGGTGCCTCCCCACCCAGAGAGCCTCGCCGGGCAGGGGCACGGCCCCATCAGCACCTTCAGTGGGGCCAGTAGATCCGCCCATGTCAAGCGCCGCATTCACTGGCCTGCCCCCCACGTCCCCGATGCAGACGGGGGCTCACCCCGCGCCAGACACAGAGCCCCCAAGAGGACCGTGAGGTGCAGTGAACCCAGGTGTCCTGCTCCAGGCGTAGGGCCACCAGCTGACAGTGTTTGTGTTGCAGGTGCAGGCCCTGGATGGTGAGCGGGCGCACTTCAGCCTGGCCAACCGGGCCAACACCCGCACGGTCAGCGAGGGCATCCGCTCCCCCAGCCATGCTGAGTTGGCCTTTTCCACCTTCCACGCCCTGCCCCGCGATGTCTACTACTGGGTGCTGCCTGAGCGCTTCAAGGGAGACAAGGTGCCCCCTCCACTCCACGGTGCCTGGGCTGGCAGCATCATAGTGTAGGGGAAGGGTGGGCACTGAGGGAGGGCTGGTGCTCCGGGGGTGAGCAAAGGGATGGAGTGGGGGAGGCTATGGGTGGGGCCAGATGGTGGGATGGGGAAGGCTGTGGGTGCTGGGGGCGGGGGATGCTGTGGGCAGGGCAGGGTGGTGGGATGGAGGAGGGTATGGGCAGGGGGCTGGGGGGGGGGGATGCTGTGGGCAGGGCAGGGCGGTGGGACGGAGGAGGGTATGGGCAGGGGCTGGGCTGTGGGGCTGGGGGCTGGGGGCTGGGGGCGGTGAAGGCTGTGAACAGTGGGCTGGGCAGTGGGCGGGGCAAGGCAATGGGAGCACTGGAGGCTGTGGGCGGGAAGGGGGGTGGGATGGAGGAGGGGCTGGGCAGGGGCTGGGCTGTGGGGCTGGGGGCTGGGGCGGGCAGGCTGTGAACAGTGGGCGGGTCAGGCAATGGGTGCAGGGGAAGCTGTGGGCAGGGCAGGGAGGTGGGATGGAGGAGGGTCTGGGCAGGGGGCTGGGCTGTGGGGCTGGGGGCTGGGGGCGGGGCAGGCTGTGAACAGTGGGCGGGGTCAGGCCCTGGGAGCAGGGGCGGCTGTGGGCGGGGCAGGGTGTTGGGATGGAGGAGGGTCTGGGCAGGGGGTGGGCTGTGGGGCAGGTGGCGGGGCAGGCTGTGAACAGTGGGCTGGGCAGTGGGTGGGGCTGGCGGTGGGCGGGGCCCGGCAGTGGGAGCAGGGGAGGCTGTGGGCGGGGCTGGGCAGTGGGATGGAGGAGGGTATGGGCAGGGGGCTGGGCTGTGGGGCAGGGGGCTGGGGGCGGGGCAGGCTGTGAACAGTGGGCTGGGCAGTGGGCGGGGCCAGGCAGTGGGAGCAGGGGAGGCTGTGGGTGGGCAGGGTGGTGGGATGGAGGAGGGTATGGGCAGGGGGCTGGGCTGTGGGGCAGGGGGCTGGGGGCGGGGCAGGCTGTGAACAGTGGGCGGGGCCAGGCAGTGGGAGCAGGGGAGGCTGTGGGCGGGGCTGGGCGGCCAGGCCATGTCCATCACTCCGGCTGAGTGGTGCTGCCCCACGCAGGTGACCTCCTATGGCGGGGAGCTGCACTACACCGTTATGCACAGCGCGGCGCCCGGCGCCCAGCCCCTGCCCGGCCAGGCCGACGTGCTTCTGCGTGGCAACGACATCTTCCTGCAGCACTTCGCCAAGGCCGGCCCCCTGCCGGGGACCCCCACCCGCTTCACAGTCCCCTTCCGAGAGGTGAGAGCATGGGCGGCCCCTGCAGGCGCTCCGCCCCCAGGGCGTGGGATGGGACCCTAGCGCCCCTCACCCATCAGCCCCTGGGTGGCCCAGGGCTAACCCATGGTACCTTGCCAGGGTGCCCTGCCCTCACTGCCAGGGACTGGCCCATCGCCCCGCGGGTGGGAGCGCGTATGCCTGCTGCTTGGGGACATGCCACACTATAAAGTACCCAGAATCCCCTGCTCCAGCAGCGGCAGCGACTGCTAGAGCGCCCTGGGCTCCAAGCTGCTGTAAGCCTGTGTGTGGGGAGCGGGCTGGCGCGGGTGGCGCATGTGGCCGGTCACCCTGGCGTTTGCTGTGCCCTCCCTAGCGTGCTTGGCGCCGAGCTGACGGGCAGGACGCCACGCGGGAGCACCTGTTGATGGCGCTGGCCGATATCGACCTTTTCATGATCCGGGCATCATACACGGACAGGCCGGCGGAGAGCAGGTAACGTGGGCGCCGGGGACTGGCCCTGGCCTCAGGCTCCAGCCTGGCAAGAGGCAGCGGGGGGCTCGGAGCAGGGGAGAAGCCGTCTTTGCTGGTGTCCCAGCTGTGCCCATTCTGTGGGGAAAGGGCCAGTCTGCCAGGCTGAGAGACGGTGCCAGCTACGACTGCTCCCCGGCCTTGTGCACACCCCTCACGCATGCACCATACCCCCAGCACAAGTGCAGCACACACCCCCTCCACACCAGACCCGAAACTCTCCTGCCAGTACCAGTGCAGCTCCCTGCTGGGCAGCCAGAGGCTGCACCTTTTGGGCTCCTCCTCTTGGCCCTCCCTGGCAGTGGCGTGGGGCCCAGCTGATCTGGGGGTCAGAGGCTGTTCCTGGGCCCGGTGTGCCAGAGGGCAGTGCGATGGGACAGCAGGAGAGAGGCTGCTCTAAATTCAGCCGCGGTAGCTGCCTCTGCCTTGCTCCAGGGACCCCCCTTCTCAAGCTGCTCTGTCCCGCTCTGACAAGCAGGGGGTGCGTCCCCTCTGCCGGGACAGGTGGGCATGGGAGGCTGGGACACAGCTGCCCACGCACAGAGGCTCCAGGATGGAGGGTGGCCCTCGATCTCGCTGTCTCACCTGGGATCCAGTGGAGTCTGGCTGTGACCCTTGGGAGACCCTGGCCGGGGCCAGGGACTGGCAGTGCCCAGGCAGCCTGGCCCAGGCCTGTCTCTCTGCGGATGCTGAGCTCCCTCCTGGTCTCTTGTCTCCCAGGCTCTCCAACATCCACATGGACGTGGCCGTGCCCCACGCCACTGGCCTGGAGCGGGCGGTGGAGGTGGAGGAGTGCACCTGTCCCCCTGGCTACCATGGCCCTTCCTGCCAGGTGAGTCTGGCCCTGGAGTAGGCACACAGGGCAGCAGCGCCCCCTCTGGCTGGGGGGCAGCCTCCTCCATGTCATTGAGAGCCATGCAGCAGGGGCACCTCCCAGGTCCAGAGGCAGCTGTGGGGCGTAAGCCCTCTGCTCCTCCCTCCAGCTGCTGGGCAGCCCTGCTGGAGGAGCTGGTGTCCTGCCGGTGCCAGGCCTGGGTGGCAATGGGGCCCTCACTGGCATACAGGGAGTCAGGGAGCAGCCCCAGTGTTGGGGAGGCTCTAACTGCGTCACCTGGGGGCAGTGTCTGAGCCGTATCATGGGGGCTGGGCAGTGTGCCCCATGCCAGCATGATAGCTGCATGGCCTGTTTGGAACCGGAGGGCCAGGGGGCCCTGGCTGAGTGAGTCTGATCCGTGTGCCAGGCCGACCTCATTGCTGCTGTGTGTGGCACTGACTCCGGGGGGGCAGCGGGAGGGCGCGTGGAGGGCGGGGTTGCAGCAAGAAAGGCCGCAGCCTCCCGGCCATTCTGAGCATGGAGTCCAAAGGACAAAGCTCCCTGGGAGACCCTCCCTTGGCCTGAGCTGGAGGGAGGGGTCTGGGGGTGGCATATATTGCCTGGCACCAGGGCAGGGTCCCAGCCGGGCCTGGTGCCTGGGGCAGGGTCCCAAGCCCTGCCAGGCCCCGGGGGAAGGTCCCAGCCCTGCCAGGCACCAGGGAAGGGTCCCAGCCCTGCCTGGCGCCGGGGGAGGGTCCCAGCCCTGCCTGGTGCCTGGGGGAGGGTCCCAGCCCTGCCTGGTGCCTGGGGGAGGGTCCCAAGCCTGCCAGGCCCCGGGGGAAGGTCCCAGCCCTGCCAGGCGCCGGGGGAGGGTCCCAGCCCTGCCTGGCGCCAGGGGAGGGTCCCAGCCCTGCCTGGCGCCGGGGGAGGGTCCCAGCCGTGCCTGGCGCCGGGGGAGGGTCCCAGCCCTGCCTGGCGCCGGGGGAGGGTCCCAGCCCTGCCTGATGCCTGGGGGAGGACCCAAGCCGTGCCTGGCGCCGGGGGAGGGTCCCAGCCCTGCCTGGCGCCGGGGGAGGGTCCCAGCCGTGCCTGGTGCCGGGGGAGGGTCCCAGCCCTGCCTGATGCCTGGGGGAGGGCCCGAGCCCTGCCTGGCACCGTGGGAGGGTCCCAGCCCTGCCTGATGCCTGGGGGAGGGTCCCAGCCCTGCCTGGCGCTGGGGGAGGGTCCCAGCCGTGCCTGGCGCCGGGGGAGGGTCCCAGCCGTGCCTGGCGCCGGGGGAGGGTCCCAGCCCTGCCTGGCGCCGGGGGAGGGTCCCAGCCCTGCCTGATGCCTGGGGGAGGACCCAAGCCATGCCTGGCGCTGGGGGAGGGTCCCAGCCCTGCCTGGCGCCGGGGGAGGGTCCCAGCCGTGCCTGGCGCCAGGGGAGGGTCCCAGCCCTGCCTGGCGCCGGGGGAGGGTCCCAGCCCTGCCTGATGCCTGGGGGAGGACCCAAGCCGTGCCTGGCGCCGGGGGAGGGTCCCAGCCCTGCCTGGCGCCGGGGGAGGGTCCTAGCCCTGCCAGGCGCCGGGGGAGGGTCCCAGCCCTGCCTGGCGCCGGGGGAGGGTCCCAGCCGTGCCTGGTGCCGGGGGAGGGTCCCAGCCCTGCCTTATGCCTGGGGGAGGGCCCAAGCCGTGCCTGGCGCCGGGGGAGGGTCCCAGCCCTGCCTGATGCCTGGGGGAGGGTCCCAGCCCTGCCTGATGCCTGGGGGAGGGTCCCAAGCCTGCCAGGTGCCAGGGGAGGGTCCCAGCCCTGCCTGGCGCCGGGGGAGGGTCCCAGCCCTGCCTGGCGCCGGGGGAGGGTGGATTTAGGAACCCACTGGCTCTGTTCTCTCCCCGAAGGACTGCGACATGGGCTATGCTCGCACCTCCAGCGGCCTCTACCTGGGTACCTGTGAGCGTTGCGACTGCAGCGGGCACTCGGGCGAGTGTGATGCTGAGACGGGAGACTGCCAGGTGAGCCCTGCCCCTGTGAGCTGCCCTATCTGGGGTGGGTCTGTGAGGGCGGTTGCGTGACTCAGCAGGGATGTCCCCTGCCATGTGACATCCTGCACTCTGCCCTGGCCTGCTCCCAGGGCTTCCTGTGGGGCGTGAGCAGAGGGCCTGTGCCCAGAGCCAGGCCAGCCAGCTCCCCTCAGGGACCCCTGGGTGAGCTCCCTGGCTCTGGGGGATGAGGCTGGCCTGGGACAGGCAGTGGGTGCCAGTGACCTATGCAGCACCTTGTGGGGTATCTGGGGCTCCAGGTTCCTGGGCAGGTGCCAGGCTGCAGTGAGAGTGAGGGGGCGTCAGAGTGGAGCTGGCAGGGCCTGGCTATAAGAGATAAGAACATAAGAACAGCCAGAGTGGGTCAGACCAAAGGTCCATCTAGCCCAGTATCCTGTCTGGTGACAGTGGCCAGTGCCAGGTGCCCCAGGGGGAATGCACAGAACAGGGAATCACAAGTGATCCATCCCGTCGCCCATTCCCAGCTTCTGGCAAACAGAGGCTGGGGACACCATCCCTGCCCAGCCTGTCTGATAGCCACTGATGAACCTGTCCTCCATGAACTTACCTAGTTCTTTTTTGAATCCTGTTATAGTCTTGGCCTTCACAACATCCTCTGGCAAGAAGTCCCACAGGCTGACTGTGCGTTGTGTGAAAATATACTTCCTTTTGTTTGTTTTAAACCTTCTGCCTAGTAATTTCACTGGGTGACCCCCAGTTCTTGTGTTATGAGAAGGAGTAAATAACATTTCCTTATTTACTTTCTCCACACCAGCCATGATTTTATAGACCTCAATCCTATCCCCCCTTAGTCATCTCTTTTCCAAGCTGAAAACACCCCTCGGTCTTATTAATCTCACCTCACATGGAAGCTGTTCCATACCCATAATCATTTTTGTTGCCCTTTTCTGAATCTTTTCCAATTCCAATCTCTCTTTTTTGAGATGGGGCGACCACATCTGCACGCAGTATTCAAGATGTGCACGTACCGTGGATTTATACAGAGGCAATATGATATTTTCTGTCTTATTATCTATCCCTTTCTTAATGATGCCCAACATTCTGTTTGCTTTTTTGTCTGCCACTCCACATTCAGCGAACTATCCACAGTGACTCCAAGATCTCTTTCTTGAGTGGTAACAGCTAATTTACACTGCATCATTTTAAATGTATAGATTCCTTCTCTTTCCTTCTCAGAACTGCCAGGACAACACCGAGGGCACCAGGTGTGAACGCTGCCAGCCAGGTTACTATGGTGATGCCCGACGAGGGACCCCAACAGACTGCCAGCCCTGCCCATGCTACGGGCCATACGCCACCAGCCAGTACGTCCCCTGACAGCCTGGGGAAGTCCCACCTCACAGGGCTTCTGCTCACGCCATGTCTTGTGTCGTCCTGTCTGTCTATTGGTCCATGGGGTGGGCTGTGGGGTGGACAAGGCTGGGCCGGGGGCAGGGCTGAGCTGGGCATGACTCTTCTTCATCCTCTTCTCAGGGCCACGAAAACCTGCTTCTTGGACATGGACGGACAGCCCACGTGTGATGCCTGCCCCACGGGCTACGTGGGACGCCAGTGCCAGAGGTACGGGGGGTGCCAGTCTGTCCCTGCCCAGACACCACTCAGGGACTGCCCCAGGCACCCTGCTTGGCTCACCTGCGTGTCAGTCTGTGGTGGTCTGGGGCAGTGGAATCGGCACTGACTGCATGGTGCTAGGGGTGCCCCCAGTGCCAGTGTAGGTCACTGCTCTGGGAGCCCCAGCAAGGCTCCTGACACTGGCACTTGGAGGAGGGAACCCCTCTAGGCCCAGCTCGCCCAGCACAGCCTGTCTCCTGCGGAGTCGAATGGTCTTGGAACCTGGCCGTGGGGCTGTCTGTGACTGCTGCCCAGGTGTGGGGTGCCGGGGCTCTGGGGTTGGTTAAGGACTGTAGGGCTCGGGCAGGGGGCTCAGTTGGGAAGGAAGCTCCTCCAGCCCTAGTGCTGAGGCCAGGGCTCCCCATGCTCCTGCCTGGCAACCAGCCCCTGAATGCTCTGGGAGCCCAATTCTTCCCCCAGGGGGACGAGTAACCCCCGTCGGGGCAGCAAGAGCCACTCGTGTTGGGGGGAAGAGGCCCAGATGCAGAGCTCAGGGCGCCCAACTCCAGGCTGGAAGCAGCATGAGGGCAGCAGAGATACAAAGAACTAAACCAGAGTTGGGGGGCTGGGAGGGTGGGGGCTGAGGGGCTGTGGGTGAGGGGGCTGTGGGGTATGGGTGGGGCGGGGGGTGGCTGTGTGGGAGGTGGAGATGCAGGACTGGATGAGGCGTGGGACTGTGGGGGTATGGGGGGCTGTGTGGGAGGGTATGAGGGGAGGAGTGGTTGGTGTGGGGGCGGTAGGTGGGGTGGAGGCTGGGGGTGGGTGGGAGGTGGGGGGTGGGGTTGTGGGTGAGGGGGCTATGTGGGGTATAGGTGTGGGCGTGCAGCTGTGTGGGGAAATGGGGGTAGGGGTGTGGGGAAATGGGGATGGGGCTGTGGGTGAGGGGATTGTAGGGTATGGGGGTGGGGGTGCGGCTGTGTGAGGGGTGGGACTGTGGTTGAGGGGCTGTAGGGTATGGGTGTGGGGGGTGCGGCTGTGTGAGGGGATGGGGCTGTGGGTGAGGGGGCTGTGGGGTATGGGTGTGGGGGTGCGGCTGTGTGAGGGGATGGGGCTGTGGGTGAGGGGGCTGTAGGGTATGGGGGTGGGGGGTGCAGCTGTGTGAGGGGGTGGGACTGTGGGTGAGGGGGCTGTGGGGTATGGGTGTGGGGGGTGCAGCTGTGTGAGGGGGTGGGACTGTGGGTGAGGGGGCTGTAGGGTATGGGGGTGGGGGGTGCGGCTGTGTGAGGTGGTGGGACTGTGGGTAAGGGGGCTGTGGGGTATGGGTGTGGGGTGCGGCTGTGTGAGGTGGTGGGGCTGTGGGTGAGGGGGCTGTGGGGTATGGGTGTGGGGGGTGCAGCTGTGTGAGGGGGTGGGACTGTGGTTGAGGGGGCTGTGTGGTATGGGGGTGACGGGTATGGCTGGTGGAGGGTGGAGGTGCAGGGCTGTGGGTGAGGGGTGGGACTGGGGGGCATGGGGGGCTGTGAGGGAGGGTATGGGGGAGGTGTTGTTGGTGTGGGGGCAGTATGTGGGGTGGAGGCTGCAGCTGTGTGGGAGGATGGGGGTGGGGTTGTGGGCGAGGGGGCTATGTGGGGTATAGGTGTGGGGGGTGTGGAGGTGCAGGGCTGTGGGTGAGGGGTGGGACTGGGGGGCATGGGGGGCTGTGAGGGCAAGGAGCAGCCAGGGTTTGGTGGGCTGAAGACTGGCACAGCCAGCTCGCCATGTGACCAGGAGGTCTCTTCCCTTTGCCCCCAGGTGCGCTCCTGCCTATGTGGGGAACCCCAGCCTGGGACAGCCCTGTAGAGGTGAGTGCCATGGAAGCGAGTGGCAGCTGGGTCTGGGGGGGGTCCCTGGGGTGAGACTGGGGTTCGGGGCCCAGCGCCAGGGCTGTCGGGAAGGAAGTCGTGCGAAATCCCCAGCACCCAAAATCCAACCCCGTGCGGTGCCCTCGGGGTTATGGGGCCCGGTGCCTGGGGATGGGCTCCCCTGGGGGTCCAATTGTGGGGGAGATTTAAGGAGCCCCAGCCTGGGGGAGCTCATCATGGATTCTGGTGCCCCATCCTGTGGGCAAGGCAGAGCTGGCAGTTACCCCTGGAGCAAGAGGGTGCTGGGCTCAGAGCCTCTCCATTGCTTGGCCCCCAGGCGACCAGGCTCAGGAGTAACAGCTCTTCTCTTCTGCCTCCTTGCTCTAGAGCTCAACAGAAACTGCAGCTGTGACCCACAAGGCAGCGTGAGCAGGCAGTGCGATGCCAGCGGCCAGTGCCAGTGTAAGGTGAGAGACTAGCTCCCTGCTAGCAAGTTCCTCTGCCATGTGTGGGGCTCACCCACAGGCCTGCCAGGGACCCGTCGGGGAACCTAGCTCCATTCCTCCCTCGTTGCCAGCCCTGTCAGGGACCCATCGGGGAACCTAGCTCCATTCCTCCCTCGTTGCCAGCCCTGCCAGGGACCCGTCGGGGAACCTAGCTCCATTCCTCCGCAATCGCCACCCCTGGCGCGTCTCCATGGGGGCAGGGAGGGCTCTCAGGATGCCACAGGCTGACGCTCCCAGCTGCTGCTCTAACACAAGGTGAACTGAGCCAGGGACACACAATGCTGGTGGAGCTGGGACAAGAACCCAGGAGTCTTGGGCCCAGCCCCCTGCTCTAATCTCTTCCCCACTCCCCTCCTAGATCCAGGAGTCCTCACTGCTCTAACCACTAGACCCCACTGTCATGGATCCAGAGGATCGGTGCTACAGACCCAGCTTTGGAACAGTCTCTAGGAGGAACCGTTCGGTGGGCTAGACCCCCCCCCCCAGGGGTCTCACTCTTCCTCCAGGGCAGGGCCCGCTGCCTGACCACCTCCTAGACTGGACTTCTGGGGCTCCAGCCCCGCAGCCTCACACTGGGAGCTCTGTGCAGCGAGTCCCACTGAGCCAGACTCCCGTGGAGACTTGTGCGCTGTGCAGGGATTAACGTCCCTCAGCCAGCGCTGTCACATCAGTCGGGTTTATTCAGCAGCTGGAGCCCAGCATAGGAAGCCCCAGGTTAGCCCAGAGACCTGAAGGTGAAAGCACAGCCCACGCTGGTCAGCCCAGCCCAGGGCCCAGCCAGGGGACTAGTGAACCCATGTTCAGCTCCATCTGTCTCTCTGCCTGACCTCCTCCTTGGTCAGTTCTAGACGAGAGCCCCGACTCCTTCCAGCAGGCGCCTCTGGTCACCACCTCACCCCTCTCCAGTCCTTTGTTCTCCAGCTGTTGCTTAGCTCCTCTGCAGAGAGGTGGGAAATCCATCTCCCTCTGGACCATTGGTTCCTCGGGGTCAATGTTCTGGGACTGGGTTGGCCGTTGGCTTCTCACATACTCCATTGATGTGGAATCGGCCTTGGCCAATCCTTTTTAATGACCAGGCCCAGCTCAGTCAGCCTAGTGATGCTCCTACCTGTGTTCCAGCCTGCCCTGAGAGCCCTTCCTCCCCTCTGCGAAATACAGGGGAAACTGAGGCACGCATAGGAGCCATACAAATCTTACAGAAAAGTCTCACTTTGTCACACCTACTCCCTGTTCTTGTTAACATCCTGTGCTAAGTGGCTCTCCTGTGTCTGACGCTGAGCTGCCCTCAGTTCCCCAGAGCCGCACTGGGAACCAAATTCCTGAACTGAGTTGTTCTTTGCACCTCACTCCGAGCTCTGGCCTGTGCCTGCCCCGTGCTGCTGACAGCTGTCACTGGGCTGCCCCAGCTGTTGGGTAGCTGGCCTATGCCCACGTGCATTGAGCCTGCACCCTCTGCCTGGCCCCGATCTTCACCACTTTGTGCCTGAACGTGGGAACTTCCTGCCTGTCCCTGACACGGGGGAGGGGAGCAGGGTCCCTGGGGGAGAGGATCCCTCTGCAGCTGCCCCAGGATTCTGCTCCACTTACCGTTTCATTCCCGTGCTCCTGGCCCAGTTCATTGCTTGGGGAATTCCAGCCCTGGGGAACAGGATGGGGTTGGTTGGACCCCCAGCAGTTGGGGTCACTCAACCATCTCCCTGGCTGTTGGGCCGTCTCCTCAGCCCCTCATCTGTCCCATTCCCTTGCAGCCCCACGTGGAGGGTCCCTCCTGCAGCAGCTGCCGTGCCAACCATTTCCACCTGAGTGCCGAGAACCACGAGGGTTGTCTGCCCTGCTTCTGCATGGGTGTGACCCAGCAGTGCACCAGCTCCTCCTACTACCGGGGCCTGGTAAGAGCCCATCTCCCCCAGCCTCCTGGTCCAGTCCCACGGGGTGCCTGGTTCGTAGGGGTCCCTAGTTGGATTCACGTCCCCCGGTGTCTGTTCCCGGCAGGTCACTAGCCCCTTTCTCCCGGGCGACTTCCAGAACTTCGCCCTGGTGAACCGCCAGCACAGCACCCGCATCATGACCGGCTTCGCCGTGGAGCTGTCAGCCGAGGGGCCGCAGCTCTCCTTCGGGCGCTTCGGCCAACTGGGCCAGGAGTCCTACTACTGGCAGCTGCCAGAGCCCTACCAAGGAGACAAGGTATGGCCTTGCCCGTCTCCCTGCCCCACCATGGCTGGAAATGGTTGAGGGGCCCTCTGGGGCCAGGCCACATGGCGTGTGTCTGTGCGAGAGCTCTGCATGCCTGGGGCTGGCACTCTGAATGCCATCGTGCCCGGCAGCTCCTGAGGCCCTGGGCTCCTGCACTGGACCAGTGATGCACCTGGCTTTTCTCCAGCTCTGCCGAGCAGTGGGTCTCATAGGGCTTTACAGAGGGCAGTACTGTCAGCCCTGTGTTGCAGATGGGGAAACCGAGGCACAGGCCTGCGCTGTTGTGTCTCCTGGGCCACTGTCATCAGCGTGTGATCCCTGAACCTATGAGCTTCCCCCTCAGCCCCGTGTTGAGGCCAGAGCCCCATCTTGCCGGGCCCAGCAGGGCCAAGCCCAGGCAGGGGATAGCACTGGCTCTAACGGGCCCTGTTCCTCAGGCAGCCCTGAGGTGAGCAGTGCCATTGCCCATTGGAGACCCCCTAGGCCTCCACCTCACGCTGATCCCTGCAGCTGGATCCTGCTGGCACAGACCCAGCCGCGCCGACAGCCCAGGGAAGGTGACCCATCCCCTGGAGATGGCAGCTGAAGGGGGCATGAGCTCTGTCAGGAGCCTGCAGGGCTGTGGCTCTGTCTCTGGGAAGGGGATCTGCCCCATGAAGGCAGGGTTGCCTAGTGGATAGGGGCTGAGGTGGGTCTCAGGAGACTGAGGCTTAGTTTCTCTGGCCTCTTGTGTGACCTTGGGCAAGTCACTTACCATCTCTGTGGCTTTGCTCTCTGCAGCCTGGGGCTGTGCCACCTACTCCCAGCAGGAGCCCACTCTAGGGGCGTCGATACGAGCAAAGTCCCTGCTCCCTGGTGGCCTCCGTGGGTCTGTCTACACTGTGCACTAACCCCAGGCGCTGACTCAGATTTGAGCCCAAGCCCCTCCTCCATCCACATAGAAATCAGGCAGATTCAGGTGTGCAAGCCCACAAACCCTGGCTCCTAGGACCCTGCTGGGCATTTGGTCAGAGCCTGGGTCCAGCCGCGACTTGGCTCCAAGTGTGGTCACAACTCGAGCTGCAGCCCCGAGGCAGGGACGTGTTTGCATGGGGCCAGCCATCGTAAGCCCAGCTTTCCAGCGGGTCCCAGGCGTGGGTTTCCCTGCAGTGGAGACACCCCGTGGCCTGGTGCCCAAGCAGGCAAATCGGCACCCGCACTCAGCAGATGTGCTCGCCGTGCGGTGACGTCCCAGGATCGCAGGACAGCGTCGTGTCTGGAATGGACTGTACTTACTCCAGACACCCCTTCCCCACGGGGGGCAGCACTGGGCCATGGCAAGGGGGGCAGAGCTTGGGGCTGCATTCCACACCCGCTGCTCCCCCCGGCTGGGCGTTTGTTCTAGATCAGCTCTGCCCCCCTTCCCTTGAGCCCCAGCAGGTGGAAGGAGAGGATGACTCTGCCCTTACGGGGGGAAAGGGCCCAATTCACTGTCTGTGACCAGGGGAATTTGTTCCTTCTCTGGGCGCCAGCTGTGTGCTGGGAGTGCTAGCCAGGAGCGCCAGCCATTTGTCAGGCGTGCCCGCTGTGTGCCAGGAGCACCAGCCATTTGTCAGGAGTGCCCGCTGTGTGCCAGGAGCGCCAGCCATTTGTCAGGCGTGCCCGCTGTGTGCCAGGAGTACCAGCCATTTGTCAGGAGTGCACCTGTGTGCCGGCAGTGCCCGCTGTGTGCCAGGAGCGCCAGCCATTTGTCAGGAGTGCACCTGTGTGCCGGCAGTGCCCGCCATGTGCCAGGAGCGCCAGCCATTTGTCAGGAGTGCACCTGTGTGCCGGCAGTGCCCGCCATGTGCCAGGAGCGCCAGCCATTTGTCAGGAGTGCCTGCCATGTGCCAGGAGTGCACCTGTGTGCCAGCAGTGCCCGCTGTGTGCCAGGAGCACCAGCCATTTGTCAGGAGTGCCTGCCATGTGCCAGGAGTGCACCTGTGTGCCAGCAGTGCCCGCCGTGTGCCAGGAGCACCAGCCATTTGTCAGGAGTGCACCTGTGTGCCGGCAGTGCCCGCCATGTGCCAGGAGCGCCAGCCATTTGTCAGGCGTGCCCGCTGTGTGCCAGGAGCGCCAGCCATTTGTCAGGCGTGCCCGCTGTGTGCCAGGAGTACCAGCCATTTGTCAGGAGTGCACCTGTGTGCCGGCAGTGCCCACCATGTGCCAGGAGCGCCAGCCATTTGTCAGGAGTGCCTGCCGTGTGCCAGGAGCACCAGCCATTTGTCAGGAGTGCCTGCTGTGTGCCAGGAGTGCACCTGTGTGCTGGCAGTGCCTGCTGTGTGCCAGGAGTGCACCTGTGTGCTGGCAGTGCCCGCTGTGTGCCAGGAGTGCACCTGTGTGCCGGCAGTGCCCGCCATGTGCCAGGAGCGCCAGCCATTTGTCAGGAGTGCACCTGTGTGCTGGCAGTGCCCGCTGTGTGCCAGAAGTGCACCTGTGTGCTGGCAGTGCCCGCTGTGTGCCAGAAGTGCACCTGTGTGCTGGCAGTGCCCGCTGTGTGCCAGAAGTGCACCTGTGTGCTGGCAGTGCCTGCCATGTGCCAGGAGTGCACGTGTGTGCTGGCAGTGCCCGCTGTGTGCCAGGAGTGCACCTGTGTGCCGGCAGTGCCCACCGTGTGCCTGGAGCACAGTCCCACATGGGTCCTGTCCCTGCCCCGGGCTCACAGGCACATTCAGCCCAGATTGTGCCGCATGCAGACAGGGCACGCAGGGGATTGCTGGGAGGAGGGCGTCTGGTTCGCGAGTTGGAGGGTGCGGATGAGAGCGGGAGGCGAGTGCACAGGCAGGGTGAGAAGAAGGAATGGCAGGAAGGCTGGGGGCTTGGCAGTGAGAGGAGAAGCTGGAGAGGGCAGTGGAAGAGCCGTGGGACAGGAGGAGCCAGGTTCACACTCTGCACTGGCTTTGAGGAGCAGCTGTCCAGCTGAGCCAGACGGGGAGGGGGGCAGATAGCGTGCCGACCGTCTGTCCCCAGTTCCTGGGCCCCAGGAGTGGGGAGTGCTCTGTCCTGACCCTTCCTGCTGTTGGCCCCATGCTGGGGCAGGCTGCCTTGCCTGGGGGTTGCTCAGCCCTGCAGTGGAGTGTCCATGGCAAACCACGCCCACAAGGCTCTGCTGCCTCACTCCCAGCCCGGCTCCAACAGCTGCTGGGCGGGCGGGGGCGGCTCGGTTAGTCAGCCATCTGGAAGGGATTTCCTGCGCGTGGGCGGTTTGGCTGGGCCGCGCTAGGTGCAGGTGGGCTCCTGGCACTGCTCACTTGTCCTCAGTAACCCCGCTCTCTCCTCTCCCTCCCGCCTGCTTCCTCCGTTAAACAGAGAGAAACCTACTTTGCTCGGCTGCGCCGTGCGCACAAGGTACTAGGCACGGGCACCGCATGATGGGGGCGTGAGCATGGAGTGCGCTGTGGGGCTGCCAGTCTAACCCGCAGGCACGGGCCTGGGGCAGCCAAGCTCTTGGCTCCCAAGGGTCCTGGAGTCCATTGGCCTGGAGCATATGGCCCTCCTGGATAACCTGGCAAATGGTCATCCACTTGCTGGGGGAAGGGGTTTGACTTACCTACCTGCCAGGGGAGGGGCTCGCCTGTGGGGGGCGTGGCTTACTCACCTTTATGGGAAGGGGGCATGGCTTACCTGCCTGCTGGGGAAGGGGTGTGGCTTATCTCAGCCCCTCTCCCCCATCTTTGGGACAGAGCTAATGACATGGAATTTGCATGTTACTAAGCCCCTGGGGGCATTCGGCCAACCCCAGTGCTGGATTGTCCTGTCAGGGAGCCTTGCCAATGGGAGGGGAAGGGGCATGGCAGGTTCTGTTGTGGCCAGGATAGCCAGGCCAGGGTGGACTGTGCCCATGCCTTTGCCCGGTGCTTGGCAGAGTAGCACCTGGGGTCTCCAACACCCCATGAATACTCTGCCCGGCACCCACAGTCATGGGAGCCCCCCAAGCGGTGCCCATTAGGATCCTCATGGCACTGTGCCCTGCTAAACCACCGTGGGCAAGGGAGTCAACATGTCCCTTTCCCCTCTGAGTCGCCCCCGCCAATGCCCTCTCCTGGCCTGGGCATGGTTGAGCCTGACACTGGGTCCCCAGTGTTCATGGGGGGGCATGCCCAGGGTAACAGGTTCTGGGTGGCATTTTTGAGAACCTGGTAGCTTATAGCGATGACAGTCTGGCTCTGAGTGGAAACTCCCCTCCTCTCCCCAGGCCAGTGCCCAGGGACTCACCCACGTAGCTGCTCATGGAGCTGGAGCATGCAGTGTGTGGCGACCCTGGCACTGGGTGGGGGAAGGGTGTGAGGGCTGCTCATGCCCCCTGGCTGGGAGGGCCAGTGGGTTCACAGCCCTCTTGCGCCTCCCATCAGAATGGCACATCCCTGACGGAGGAGCAGCTGCGGAAGGCTGTGGCCTCGGGTAGGATCCTGGGCTCTGGAGGGGGCAGCCACAGGGCCAGACGAGTGGCTAAGGTAATGGGGGGCATTGGCATGGGCATGCTCTGCAGTGATTGGCAGGTCAGAACCCCTGCTTGGACTCTGTGGGGCTAGAACTCAGAGGGGCTGGGACTAGGGAAGGATCTAGGCGGCTTTGCATTATGCTCTCATGCAGTATTTTTCTGTGCTGCCTGTGCCCACCGATCTGCCAACCCTGCCCCACTCCCTGATCCAGGCCAGCCAGCCAGTGCCCTGCCCCACCCCCATGCCAGCCAATGCCCTCCATGGCAGCCAGCACCCAGCCCATTGCAAGGAAGCACCCAGTCCTACTCGGCTCCCTGCCATGTGCTGTGTGTTTGGCCCCATGCTGGTGACTCTCTCTGTGACCCATGCGCTGGTTTGGGGTCCAGCTGGCCATGGCCTACTCTGCACCCCCCTTTGGCATCGTGATGGGAGGTGCCCTGGTGCCATTTGCTGGTGCCGCAGAATCTAACTGTTGCACGGCAGCAGGGCGCGGCAGCCCCAGTGCATGGGGGCCGTGCGGAGATGATGCTGCCCCCACAACCGGAGCCTTGGGCTTCTCCCCAGCTCAGTAGTGGGAACAACAGGGCAAAGGCAGCCAGGCCATGGCCCTGCCCTACTGAGGCCAGGTGTCCCAGGCTGGCTATTGCCGTGTGGCATGGAGGTCGCCCCTAGACTGCCAGGTGCCTGGCTGTGCTCCGAGGAGACGTCCTGCCAGCGGCTGCTGCAGGCCACCGGAGCGGGGCCCTGCCCCTGAGGTGCCCGCTGCTGGCTGCCTCCAGGGGGCGCTGTTTGGAGAAGGCCCAGCATCCCTGGCATGTGGTTTCGGTACCGCACTACCCCAGGCTGGGGCGTGGGTGGGTGGGGTCAGTGCTGTCCTGGCATAATGTGTGTGGGATCAGCGCTGCTCTGTCCCGGCATTGTGCATGGGCAGCACTTCCCCATCCTGCTGTGGTGGGGCTAGCACCATGCCTGGTGTGGTGTGTGGGGTTGGTGCTGTGTTGGTGTGGTGTGTGGGGTTGGTACTGCGCCCAGCGGGGTGTGTGGGGTTGGTGCTGTGCTTGGTGTGGTGTGTGGGGTTGGTACTGCACCCAGCGGGGTGTGTGGGGCTGGCACCGTGCCTGGTGTGGTGTGTGGGGTTGGTGCTGTGCTTGGTGTGGTGTGTGGGGTTAGTACTGCGCCCAGCGGGGTGTGTGGGGTTGGTGCTGTGCTTGGTGTGGTGTGTGGGGTTAGTACTGCGCCCAGCGGGGTGTGTGGGGCTGGCACCGTGCCTGGTGTGGGGTTGGTACTGCGCCCAGCGGGGTGTGGGGTTGGTGCTGTGCCTTGTGTGGTGTGTGGGGCTGGGACTGCGCCCTTCGGGGTGTGTGGGGTTGGTGCTGTGCTTGGTGTGGTGTGTGGGGTTAGAACTGCGCCCAGCGGGGTGTGTGGGGCTGGCACCGTGCCTGGTGTGGTGTGTGGGGTTGGTACTGCGCCCAGCGGGGTGTGTGGGGTTGGTGCTGTGCTTGGTGTGGTGTGTGGGGTTGGTACTGCGCCCAGCGGGGTGTGTGGGGCTGGCACCGTGCCTGGTGTGGTGTGTGGGGTTAGTACTGCGCCCAGCGGGGTGTGTGGGGCTGGCACCGTGCCTGGTGTGGTGTGTGGGGTTAGTACTGCGCCCAGCGGGGTGTGTGGGGTTGGTGCTGTGCTTGGTGTGGTGTGTGGGGTTGGCACCTTGCCTGGCATGGTGTGTGGGATTGGCAGCATGCCCAGTATGGTATGTGGGGTTGGTGCTGTGCCTGGCGTGATTTGTGGGGTTGGCAGTGTGCCCAGCATGGCACCACCCGGCATGGTCACTCCCTGCTCTCCCTGTCCATCCCCTCCCCGCCCTCAGGCTGACAAAGTGCAGTGGAGGGTGGATGCTGAGATCTGGGAGCTGCTCTCTGGCATTGCCATCGGGCAGGTGGCCTCTCTACACAGCACTGCGGCCCCCATGGGTAGGGCCGCCCCAAGGCCCTGGCCCCAGCCAGCAGGCCTGCAAAGCCTCCCCACTGCCCGGCTGGCTCACAGCCGCCCTGCTCGCCCTGTCCTGGCCGCATCGCCCCAGTCCTCCTCCTCCTCCTCCTCGAAAGCGTCTTCATCCCCTGCTTCCCTGGCCGCGCCGGGTTCGCCCCTGGCACCACGGGCCCTGCAGGTACAGCCATGGCTGTGTGTGACGCTGCTCCTAGGCACTGGATGCCCCTCCCCTGACTCTTCCCAAGTCCTGGCTCCCTGGCTCCCCCCCCCATTAGTGTGCGCCTCATCCGTTCTCCCTGGCGTGGGGACTCCCTCCCGCCCTCCTGCCACCCTCCCCCTGCCTTTGCTGCCCTCCCCCACGCTCTCCCCACCTTGGCGGCCCTCTCCCACCCTCTCCCTGCTTTCACTGTCCTCCTCTGCCCTCCCCACTCTCTCCCTGCCTTCACTGTCCTCCCTTTGCCCTCCCCACTCTCCCTGCCTTCACTGTCCTCCCTTGCCCTCCCCACTCTCTCCCTGCCTTCACTGTCCTCCTCTGCCCTCCCCACTCTCTCCTGCCTTCACTGTCCTCCCCTTGCCCTCCCCCACTCTCTCCCTGCCTTCCCTGTCCTCCCCTTGCCCTCCCCCCACACTCTCCCTGCCTTCACTGTCCTCCCACAGCCCTCCCCCACTCTCTCCCTGCCTTCACTGTCCTCCCTTGCCCTCCCCACTCTCTCCCTGCCTTCACTGTCCTCCTTGCCCTCCCCCACTCTCTCCCTGCCGTCACTGTCCTCCCTCTGCCCTCCCCCACTCTCTCCCTGCCTTCACTGTCCTCCCCTTGCCCTCCCCCACTCTCTCCCTGCCTTCACTGTCCTCCCCTTGCCCTCCCCCCACTCTCCCTGCCTTCACTGTCCTCCCTCTGCCCTCACCCACTCTCTCCCAGCCTTCAAAGTCCTCCCACTGCCCTCCCCACTCTCTCCCTGCCTTCACTGTCCTCCCTCGGCCCTCTCCCACTCTCTCCCTGCCTTCACTGTCCTCCCTCTGCCCTCCCCCACTCTCTCCCTGCCTTCACTGTCCTCCCCTTGCCCTCCCCCCACTCTCTCCCTGCCTTCACTGTCCTCCCCTTGCCCTCCCCCACTCTCTCCCTGCCTTCGCTGTCCTCCCCTTGCCCTCCCCCACTCTCTCCCTGCCTTCACTGTCCTCCCTTGCCCTCCCCACTCTCTCCCTGCCTTCACTGTCCTCCCTTGCCCTCCCCACTCTCTCCCTGCTTTCACTGTCCTCCCTCTGCCCTCCCCCCCTCGCGCCCTGCCTTCACTGTCCTCCCTCTGCCCTCCCCCCACTCTCTCCCTGCCTTCACAGTCCTCCCACTGCCCTCCCCACTCTCTCCCTGCCTTCACTGTCCTCCCTTGCCCTCCCCACTCTCTCCCTGCCTTCACTGTCCTCCCCTTGCCCTCCCCCACTCTCTCCCTGCCTTCACTGTCCTCCTCTGCCCTCCCCCCCACTCTCCCTGCCATCACTGTCCTCCCCTTGCCCTCCCCCCACTCTCTCCCTGCCTTCACTGTCCTCCCTTGCCCTCCCCACTCTCTCCCTGCCTTCACTGTCCTCCCTTTGCCCTCCCCACTCTCTCCCTGCCTTCACTGTCCTCCCTTGCCCTCCCCACTCTCTCCCTGCCTTCACTGTCCTCCCTTGCCCTCCCCACTCTCTCCCTGCCTTCACTGTCCTCCCCTTGCCCTCCCCCACTCTCTCCCTGCCTTCACTGTCCTCCCTTGCCCTCCCCACTCTCTCCCTGCCTTCACTGTCCTCCCCTTGCCCTCCCCCACTCTCTCCCTGCCGTCACTGTCCTCCCTCTGCCCTCCCCCACACTATCCCTGCCGTCACTGTCCTCCCTTGCCCTCCCCACCCTCTCCCTGCTTTCACTGTCCTCCCTCTGCCCTCCCCCCACTCTCTCCCTGCCTTCACTGTCCTCCCTCTGCCCTCCCCCACTCTCTCCCTGCCTTCACTGTCCTCCCCTTGCCCTCCCCCACTCTCTCCCTGCCTTCGCCACCCTCCCTCTGCCTTTGCTGTCCTCCCCCTGTCCTCACTACCCTCCCTGCACCCTCTTGCTGCCATCCCCCCACCTTTGCCACCCTGCTGAGAAGCCATGGCAGAGCCGCTGGGCTTTCCAAACCCCTCCCAGGGCAGCCCTGGGCCGGGCAAGGCAGCACTGGTGCCCAAGGGGATGCCACATGTATGGAGTGGCCCCGGATCGGGCCGTGAAGCTGTTCAAACAGTGTCTGCGAATGGGCTCAGTCATTGGCTCTGCTGCCCTGTGCGAGGCCCCTCCAGCAGACCAGTGGTCTAACCCCACCCCACCCATCTCCGGGGTCTGTAGTGTCTATGCTCTGCAGTGCTGTCCCGGGCCTATGCTTTGCCCCCGCACACACTGACTGAGCCCTCCCTTGGTCTCTTGTGTTGCTAAAGCCCCAGTGGGAAGCATTGCTCAGACCTCGCTTCCAGGAGTCCAGCAGCCTCCTCTCCCAGGGCCACAGGCTTGCAGCTGCGGCTGAGATGGTACCGGAGGCCAGGGCGTGCCCACCTGCATGGCCTGCGCGGGAGGGGATTGGCTCTGTGGGAGGGAACAAAATGGCCCCGCTGTCCCCGGGGCTGGCACTGCATGTCCTGAGGGATTGCATCTGATACCTGCAGTAGCGCTCCCTGGCCCCTGTTCGGAGGGCAGCCGTCTGTCCAGGGTACTGCGGGCCAGACGCCGATCTCGCTCCCCCGGTGGGGCTCTGCCAGGGTGAAAGCACTTGGGAATGAGAGCAGATTCTGGCTTCGTTTGCCAACTGGATACTACGGCACAGCAGCTCCCCTGGCCAGCCCTTCCCAGCTAAGCAGACCTTGCATAGTAGCATGCCGAGGCCTGGGCTGGAGCACCACTGCAGTGGAGCCTGAGAGCCGGATTCAGAGCTGATGTAGATGATGAAAGCCCAGCACTTTCACCCCATTGACCCAGCCCGTGCATGGGCCTTCCTGCCCATTGCCGTGCCCTGGGATTCTGTCCTGCTTGGGGGTGACGGAGCCTGGCCTGGCTCGGGGCGGTGGAGGTGCTGTCGGGAATTGTGTGGTTTGCTGGTGAAGTCCTTGAACTCTGTCTGTGTGTGTGTGTGTGTGTGTGTGTGTGCAGGTGGCTGCAGCAGCACAGTCATCCCTAATGAGTCTGTTCTGGCTCCCTGCGGCCAGGAACGGCCGGCGCTCCCCGTTGGTCAACTGCAGACGGACAATGGGGGACGGGGGTTTCCTAGCTGTGTTCCCTAGGTGATCCTGCTCCTGGAGGGGATGGGTTAGACCCTCTCCAGGGAGACCCCTGGGGAGACTTCAGCCCCCCAGCATCTTACCCAGGGTCACCAGCCCCGACAGTGACCAAGAGGAGCTCTCCCGCGCAGGCTGCCAGGCATGTCTCCTGTGGTGAGGCTGCCCCTGCGCCCCCAGCTGAGCACAGCTCCAGCCTGCAATGCCCAACCAGGCCGCATTTTTCCTGGTGAATAGAAAATTCCACCCATCTGGGAAAACAGCCCCTTGCAACAGGCCCCTGCTGGCGCCAGCTTTCCTGCCATGCCTCTAGGTCCCGCTTCATGGCAGGCGCAGTCTCCAGCATGGCCAGGGGGAGCTCCGGGAAGCAGGGGCATGGGTGTGCTCTAGCCTGGCACTGCTGGAGCCTTGGGTACAATCTTAGCTTGGCTCACAAGTGTGATAACTCTACGGGGTCTCGTCCTAGGCCCTAGAGGCCCCTTCTCCCTCATTGCATGGTGACAGGTTTCAGTGGTCGCCGGGTTAGTCTCTATCAGCAAAAACAGTGAGGAGTCCTTGTGGCACCTTAGAGACTAACACATTTATTTGGGCACAAGCTTTCGTGGGCTAGAACCCACTTCATCAGATGCATGGAGTGGAAAATACAGGAGCAGGTATAAATACAGGAAAGGATGGGGGTTGCTTTACCAAGTGTGAGGTCAGTCTAACAAGATAAATCAATTAACAGCAGGATACCAAGGGAGGCAAAATAACTTCTGAAGTGGTACGGGAGTGGCCCATTACAGACAATTGACAAGAAGGTGTGAGTAACAGTAGGGAGAAATTAGTACTGGGGAAATTAAGTTTAGGTTTTGTAATGATCCAACCACTCCCAGTCTTTATTCAGGCTTAATCTGATGGTATCTAGTTTGCAAATTAATTCCAGTTCTGCAGCTTCACGTTGGAGTCTTTTTGAAGTTTTTTTGTGGAAGAATTGCCACCGCTGTTAATTGATTTATCTTGTTAGACCTGGGGTTGGCAGCCTTTCAGAAGCGCTGCACCGAGTCTTCATTCATTCACTCTGATTTAAGGGTTCGTGTGCCAGTGATACATTTTAACGTTCTTAGAAGGTCTCTTTCTATAAGTCTATAATATAGAACTAAACTATTGTTGTATGTAAAGTAAATAAGGTTTTTAAAATGTTTAAGAAGCTTCATTTAAAATGAAATAAAATGCAGAGCCCCCCCGGGGCATCAGAAGCAGGAAGCCTGCTAAACAACCAGTGGGGCCCCTTGACGATGAAAATACAAAAGGAGCGCTTAAAGATGATAAAGTCATTGCGGAGAAACTAAATGGATTCTTTGCTTCAGTCTTCACGGCTGAGGATGTTAGGGAGATTCCCAAACCTGAGCTGGCTTTTGTAGGTGACAAATCTGAGGAACTGTCACAGATTGAAGTGTCACTAGAGGAGGTTTTGGAATTAATTGATAAACTCAACATTAACAAGTCACCGGGACCAGATGGCATTCACCCAAGAGTTCTGAAAGAACTCAAATGTGAAGTTGCAGAACTATTAACTAAGGTTTGTAACCTGTCCTTTAAATTGGCTTCGGTACCCAATGACTGGAAGTTAGCTAATGTAACGCCAATATTTAAAAAGGGCTCTAGAGGTGATCCCGGCAATTACAGACCGGTAAGTCTAACGTCGGTACCGGGCAAATTAGTTGAAACAATAGTAAAGAATAAAATTGTCAGACACATAGAAAAACATAAACTCTTGAGCAATAGTCAACATGGTTTCTGTAAAGGGAAATCGTGTCTTACTAATCTATTAGAGTTCTTTGAAGGGGTCAACAAATATGTGGACGGGGGGATCCGGTGGATATAGTGTACTTAGATTTCCAGAAAGCCTTTGACAAGGTCCCTCACCAAAGGCTCTTACGTAAATTAAGCTGTCATGGGATAAAAGGAAAGGTCCTTTCATGGATTGAGAACTGGTTAAAGGACAGGGAACAAAGGGTAGGAATTAATGGTAAATTCTCAGAATGGAGAGGGGTAACTAGTGGTGTTCCCCAAGGGTCAGTCCTGGGACCAATCCTATTCAATTTATTCATAAATGATCTGGAGCAAGGGGTAAACAGTGAGGTGGCAAAGTTTGCAGATGATACTAAACTACTCAAGATAGTTAAGACCAAAGCAGATTGTGAAGAACTTCAAAAAGATCTCACAAAACTAAGTGATTGGGCAACAAAATGGCAAATGAAATTTAATGTGGATAAATGTAAAGTAATGCACATTGGAAAAAATAACCCCAACTATACATACAACATGATGGGGGCTAATTTAGCTACAACGAGTCAGGAAAAGATCTTGGAGTTATCGTGGATAGTTCTCTGAAGATGTCACGCAGTGTGCAGAGGCGGTCAAAAAAGCAAACAGGATGTTAGGAATCATTAAAAAGGGGATAGAGAATAAGACTGAGAATATATTATTGCCCTTATATAAATCCATGGTACGCCCACATCTCGAATACTGTGTACAGATGTGGTCTCCTCACCTCAAAAAAGATATTCTAGCACTAGAAAAGGTTCAGAAAAGAGCAACTAAAATGATTAGGGGTTTAGAGAGGGTCCCATATGAGGAAAGATTAAAGAGGCTAGGATTCTTCAGTTTGGAAAAGAGAAGACTAAGGGGGGACATGATAGAGGTATATAAAATCATGAGTGATGTTGAGAAAGTGGATAAGGAAAAGTTATTTACTTATTCCCATAATACAAGAACTAGGGGTCACCAAATGAAATTAATAGGCAGCAGGTTTAAAACAAATAAAAGGAAGTTCTTCTTCACGCAGCGCACAGTCAACTTGTGGAACTCCTTACCTGAGGAGGTTGTGAAGGCTAGGACTATAACAATGTTTAAGGGGGGACTGGATGAATTCATGGTGGCTGGGTCCATAAATGGCTATTAGCCAGGATGGGTAAGAATGGTGTCCCTAGCCTCTGTTCGTCAGAGGATGGAGATGGATGGCAGGAGAGAGATCACTTGATCATTGCCTGTTAGGTTCACTCCCTCAGGGGCACCTGGCATTGGCCAACCCCCACCATTTCATGTATTTATACCTGCTCCTGTATTTTCCACTCCATGCATCTGATGAAGTGAGTTCTAGCCCACGAAAGCTTGTGGCCAAATACATTTGTTAGTCTCTAAGGGCAGGTCTACACTAAGGGCGGGGGTCGAACTAGGGTACGCAAGTTCAGCTACGTGAATAGCGTAGCTGAATTCGAAGTACCCTAGTTTGAACTACTCACCCGTCCAGACGCCGCAGGATCGAAGTCCGCGGCTCCAAGGTCGACTCCGCCACCACCTTTTGCAGTGGTGGAGTACCGGAGTCGACCCCGGCGCTTCCGGAGTTCGACCTATCGCGTCCAGATTAGACGCGATAGTTCGAACTCCGAGAAGTCGAACTCACCGCGTCGACCCGGCTGGTAAGTGTAGACTAGCCCTAAGTTGCCACAAGGACTCCTGGTTTTTTCTCCCCCATTGTTAGTCTGCATGCGGGAAGCCAGCCGGGGGCGCTGCAGGTGGGGTGGAAGGGCATCAGCAGGGCTGCACTGCAAAGATTGTGCCCTTGCCCATGGGTACCACTGCCTCACAGCCTGGGCGTGGATTAGAATGAGTGATGCAGAGCTGGAGCGAGGGCGCCTGGGAAGTAGCACAGCGCTCCTGCCTCACCCATGGCTTTTCCCACGGGGCACAGCTTGTGGTGCCATCTCAGTGCCATGCCCGTGCTTTGTGTGGCTCCCCCTCTGCTCTCCTGCAGCCGGCCAGGTGGGGACGCTCAGCTGTGCCCCCTTTGTGACACGGTGCCATGTGCCCATCTCTCTCCTCTCCCAGTATTCTCTCGTCTACAAGGGTTTCTCTCTGCTTCCTGAAAGTGTTTTCTACTGGCAGCTCCCCGGCGCCTTCCTAGGGGACAAGGTAACTGCACTCTGTGCTGGGGAGGGGCAGCACCACTGGCAGCAGCCACTTTGATCTAGGTCCAGAATGGGGGTGCTGGGATCTGGGGTCTGGCTAATCCCCTGTCCTCCAGCGCTGGGTTGCGTGGCTGAGCAGAGTTCCTGTTGCAGCCTGCTCCGAAGCCTACGGCAGAGTGGCCCTGGGGAGCCCCCTGCCTTGATACCCCGTGCTATTCCCCACCCCGGTTCTGTGCCTTCGCTGGGTCTGTTCTGCACAGCCCTGCTTGTCGGGCCTGCAGTCCTGCGGGAGGGCCTGGCCTCCTCTGGGGAGGAAGGGGCTCTGGGAGCTCTGGGCTTTGCCTTGAGGGCTCCAAGGAGGAGCGTCGCACCCGCCAAAGCTGTAGATCGCCAAGAAGTCCCCTTCATTTCATCGGCTCCAAGGCCAGGAGGGACCATTGTGATCATCCAGCCCAGAGGGTCCCAAACTCTGCCCTGAGGCCTCCCCATGCGGTGGCATTTGACGCTGCAGCCACTGCTAGCACTTGAGGAAAATTCGTTACCTGAATGATTACAGACCTATAAACTCCAACCCTGTAAATAAACCACATGATGGTCCCGCTCACACCTTGTCAAGGCAGAAACGGAGCAGCACTGCCGAGCCCAATCCCTGGGGGCCTGATTGCCTTGGATTGCGGGGTGGGACTGGCCGGGAACCCTCCAGCCTCCTCCAGCTGCCCCGGGAGCTGCCACCTCTTGGGGCCAGCGCCTTCTCCTCGCCCTCTGCTTAGCAGCTCCACTTCTCTGTCTGCCACCTGCCGGAGGCGCTGTGCCCCGCTGGCCCTGGGCAAGGCCATCTCTGGGCACCACTCTGCCAGCGGGGGGGCTGGCGGCCAACTCCAGGCGCACGACTCCTCATTGCTGTCCACTTCCCAGTCAGACATGGGTGCCCTGTTGGTGAGAGAGGAGCTGCTGGGGGGGGGGGTGACTCGAGCTGTTCAGGGGGCAGCTGAACCTTTACGTTGCGCCCCCCACTACCAACATACACATTGGGGGGGAATGCCCCCAACCTCTGCCTGTGGTTGCATCAGTGGCATAGCCCACCCTTGGGGTGCATCTCTCAGTTTGGGAAGCCATGATCTAGCCTGACCCCTGGATAGACAGGCCAGAGACCTGCCCCACAGCAATTGTCTGTTAGAGAGAGAGCCAGGCTGGATTTCAGAGCTGGAGAATCCACCAGGAAATGGTTCCGAGGGTTAATTACCCTCACACATGTGCTCCCACTGCTGGACTGAGGAGCCTGTTGGTAAATCTTTGTTCCCCATGCAAGTCCCTACAGCCTGCGGTCGAGGCCCTCGGAGCCGTCTCTTTGTCAGGCTAAGGAGATGGAGCTCCCTGGGTCGATCGCTATCGGGCAGGTTTTTGATCCTTCCCCCTGCCCTCGTCCCTAGTGCCCCCCTCCTGGACTGACCAAACCAGCCCCAGGGTGGACTCACTTCAGGGACCCTTGGCCTGGCCGGTGGCACAAAGCCCCACCCTGCATGGCCAGGCCAGGGCACCACAGAGTCAGAGCTAAGGTGCTGCAGCCTGCGCCGTTCCTTTGCTTTCTCAGGTTGGCTCCTACGGTGGGCGGCTGCGCTACACCCTCTCCTACAGCTCTGGGGGGAGGAGTGCCCCACTGCCTGATGCCGACGTGCAGATCACGGTAAGGGGGCTGCCTGAGATGGGGGGTGGGGGGCTGTCCGGGATGGGAAGGGGGCCTGCCTGGAACAGGACAGTGAGGGGCCTGTGGGGCACCAGGGCTGTCTGGGATGGGAAGGGAGCTGCCAGGGACAGTGGGGGGGCGGGGGGGCTGTCTGGGTGATGGGGTGTCTGGGGGCAGGGCTGGAAGAGCAGGGGTCTGCGATCGAGGGGCATGCGGAGAGCTGGGGGAAGGGAGGCTGGGATAGAGGGCAGGGAACACAAGCAGAACAGGGAAAGGTCAAGGTAACGATGCTGCCTTTGGTGGGACACTTCTGAGAGTATCAGTTCAGGACAAATTACTTAGAGCAGGGCAGTCACAGCCCAAGGCTGGGGTTTCTCCACTTCTAGGCATCACCGAACCAGCCAGCCAGAGGGGACTTTGGTTTCGTCCCACTGGCTAACCACAAATCACACAAGCAATTCCCTTAGACACTCCAGTTTCCCAGTATCACCACCAGCGCCGCTCGTCCTGGGGATGAATGGCTATGAAAACCAACACCCCAGTAAAAGGAAAAAGGTTCTCTCGATCCCAAAGAAACAAGCCCCAGACCCAGGTCAATATACATATCAGATCAAATCACGCTGTTGCCAATCCTTTAGAATCTAAAGGTTTATTCATAAAAAGAAAGACATGTAGAGCAGAGCTAGAATTGGTTAAATGGAATCAATTACATACAATAATGGCAAAGTTCTTGGTTCAGGCTTGTAGCAGTGATGGAATAAATTGCAGGTTCACATCAGGTTTCTGGAGTACAACCCACCGCGGGGATGGGTCATCCAGTCCTTTGTTCAGAGCTTCAGTTTGTAGCAAGGTTCCTCCAGAGGCAAGAAGCAGGATTGAAGACAAAATGGAGCCGTTTTCAGGGCCTTTTGTATTCTCTGCCTGTGGAAGGACACCCCTCCGTTCTTACTGTGGAAAATCCCAGCAGCAAGATGGAGTCTGGAGTCACATGAGCAAATCACATGTCCATGCATGACTCAGTGTGCAGGCCTACGCCATTATTTACAAGTTAGTTTGAAAGTTCACAGGAAAACTCAGATGTGGATTGTCGTCTCCCAAAGTCCATTGTCAGTTAAGTGTTTCTTGATTGGGCACTTACTGAGAATAGGAGTCCTTGTGGCACCTTAGAGACTAACAAATTTATTTGAGCATAGTCCTTTCTCAAGAAACTGAACAAATGCTTTGCTGAGGCTACTTGGAATCAAATACAACTACAAAATGATACACACATACAGACAGCATAATCATAACCAGCAAATCATAACCTTTCCCTAGACAGCTCACACGACAACCTCTGTACAATACTTGTTGCAATATATAACAGTGGTTGCAACAATGATCTCTACAGTCAGGGTTTATGTTAATAACGTCACAGATGGGTTTGATGTGTTGAAGTGAGCAGGGCCTGGTGACATGCACCCTGGGGCATGGAGGGAGCTAGCTGAAGCCAGCTGGGAACCGTTAGTGACTATCTTGGAGAAGTCCCCGAGGACAGGTGAGGTCCCAGAGGACTGGAGAGGCACAGCCTGGTACCTACCTTTGGAAAGGGGAACAGAAAGGACCTGGGGAATTACAGCCCAGGCAGCCTGACTTCGGTACCCGGAGAGATACTGGAACAAATGATTCAGAACCTTGCTGTCTATGCAGGGCAACGATATCACGCTGGTGGCGTACCAGCCTGAGCTGCTGCCGCGCAACCGGCGGAGCTTCGAGATCATCCTCCGGGAGGTGAGGGCATGGCTCGCAGGTTGTACAACCCCCCCGGCCCTGCCTTGCCGGCGCGGTACCGCACACTGCCCCCACCCCCCGCCCTGCCTTACCAGCGCGGTACCGCACGCTGCCTCCCCCCAGACCTGTCTTGCCAGCGCGGTACTGCGCCCTGCCCCCCCAGGCCTGCCTTACCAGCGCGGTACCGTGCCCTGCCCCCCCCCCGGCCTGCCTTGCCAGCGTGGTACCACGCCCTCCCCCCCCGGCCCTGCCTTGCCAGCGCGGTACCGTGCCCTACCCCCCCCGGGCCTGCCTTGCCAGCATGGTACCACCCTAGCCCCTCCCCCCGGCCCTGCCTTGCCAGCGCGGTACTGCGCCCTGCCCCCCCCCGGCCTGCCTTCCCAGCATGGTACTGCCCCCCCAGGCCTGCCTTACCCGCGCGGTACCGCGCCTGCCCCAGGCCTGCCTTGCCAGCGTGGTACCACCTAGCCCCTCCCCGCCCTGTGGTGCCAGCGTGGTACTGCCCTAGCCCCCCCCCGGCCCTGCCTTGCCAGCATGGTACCACCCCAGCCCCCTCCCACCTTGCCAGGGTGGTACTGCCCCTGCCCCCCAGTCCCCACCTTGCCAGGGTGGTACCACACCTACCTCACTGGCATGGTATCATCCCCGCCCCACCGCCTCCAGCATGGTACTTGCCTCCACCCCCATCCAGCCCCACCTGCCGGCATGATACTGGTCCTGCCCCTGCCCTCACCTCTCTGGCATGCTACTGCCCCCATCCAGCACCTGCCTCAGCCCTTGCCCTCGCCCCTGCCTCGCCAGCATGGGCCACCCCTGCCTCATCTCCAACCCGATCCTGCCTCTCGGGCATTGTACTGCGCTGGCCCCCACCTCGCCTCACCCCAACCCTTGCCTTGCCCCCACTCCCGCCTTCTCCTCACGAGCATCACACCACCCTCAACCTTGCCCCTCTGGAACATACTACCTCACACCCCCACCTCCTAACATTGTCCCCCTGCCCCCTCTCCCAGTACACCCCTGCTCCGGTCTGAGCCCCCCGCCCTATGGGCACTGGCGTCAGCGACACACTGACCGGTCCCTGGGCCTGGGGAAGGTGTAGTGGGGCTCCTGGGCTCCCCTGGACTGAAGCCACTGGCACCCCTATGTCAAGCCCACCCTGTGCCAGGAGGGGACATGTCCCGAGGGGCTGGGCTGGGCTGCCCTCCAGCTCCACGGGGTCAGGCTCTCGTCTGAGCTGGGTTCAGTCTCCATTCGTGCCATGGCAGAGTCTCTGCCCAGAGCTCCCTCCACCCCCTGCTGCATGAATCCAGGGAAACCTGGCTGAGCCAAGGTCTGTGGTGCCAGCACATGGGCTTCCCTGCTGGGTGGCCCCGCTGCCCTTGCCTCAGAGCTCGGTGGGCTTCCGGCCAGGCGTGACTCTGCCCCTCTCCCCCACAGCAATACTGGAAGCGGCCCGACGGGCAGCATGCCACCCGGGAGCACCTGATGATGGCACTGGCCGACCTGGACGAGATCCTCATCCGTGCCACCTACTCCACCGACATGGTGTCGGCCAGCATTGCTGGCGTCAGCATGGAGACCGCCGTGCCCACCTACAGCAGCCTGCCGCTGGCACCTGAGGTGGAGGAGTGCCGCTGCCCACCTGGGTACCAAGGCCTCTCCTGCCAGGTGAGGGGGCCCCTTGCCAACCCACGTCCCCGGGCTTGGGGCCTGGCAGCTGTGCCCGCTCTGGAGGCGAGGCCCCAGCCGGCTGTACTGCAGGGTGATGCTGTGTCTCTCCCCTGCAGGACTGTGCTGCTGGCTACACTCGCACCGGGGGTGGCCTGTACCTCGGGCACTGCGAGCTGTGTGAGTGCAATGGCCACTCGGACGCCTGCCACCCAGAGACGGGGGCCTGCTCGGTGAGTGACCAGTGTGGTGCGCACGGGGCCTGCCCGCAGGCTGGAGCAGCCTTTCCACCCCACCTCGCGGAAGCAGCCACTCCTATTCCTTCTGGAGTCCCCCTTGCCACTGTCGCAGCCAGGTGGATGCCGCAACGTGGGCTGAGAGAAGGGCTGAGACTCCCTCTGGTCCCCCTGGACCTGCCTGCGCTGGGCCAGAGCCCCTGGCTTCCTGGGCCTGCACTCTGTGACTTGGGGAGGGTCCCCATCTACCCCCTGCCTCCTGCCCCACCCTAGAGGAGGCCAGCCCCTTGCTGCGACCCCTCCTCCCCCAGCAGGTGGGTGTGTAGCTAGCCCTGGTACGCACAGCGCGGTGAGCTCCGTCCCTCTCCCCAGAACTGCTTACACAACGCGGCCGGGGAGTTCTGCGAGCAGTGTGCCCCTGGCTACTACGGCGATGCCACCGCCGGGACCCCCGAGGACTGCCAGCCTTGCGCCTGCCCACGCTCGGAGCCTGAGAACCAGTGAGTAGCTGACGCCAGCGGATGGGGTTGGGGGTTAGAGTGTAGCAGCCCATGGCACACGTGGGTTAACACGACTGAGGTCACCCCCCCCCCCCCGCATTTGGCATCTCCATCTCTGGGTGTTAACGCTGGGGCTCAGCCCCTGCCAGCAAGGGGCCAGGCCTGGCCTGGGCAGGGCGGAGGTGGAGGTGGAGCGAGGATGTATAGAGGAGGTGCCAGGCACAGGCTGCCCTATTGCCAGCCAGGTCTGTCGGCGTCTCAGCAGCAGCCCTACTGCTGCTGCCAGCCAATGTTTCCTGGCAGATCCCCCAAGAGTCTGCCCTGGGGGTTATCCCAAGGGCTCTGTGGTTCACTCAGCCTTGTGTGTCTGACAGCTCGGGGGGTATACAGTGGGGCCAGGGCCGCTCTTCAGGGGGCAGGGGGCGCTGCTCCCGGGGTGGCTGAGCGGGGATGGGACGCTGTTTCTGCACTGTTCCCGGGGTGGCTTGGTGGAGGTGGGGAGGAGGTACTGTTCCCGGAATGGCTGAGCGGGACAGGGGGTGCTGCTCCTGGGGTGACTGAGCGGGGCTGGGGAGGGGGTACTGTTCCCGGAATGGTTGAGCGGGGGCAGGGGGTGCTGTTCCCGGGGTGTATGAGCGGGGATGGGGCGCTGTTCCCGGGGTGACTGAGCGGGGGCGCTGTTCCCGGGGTGACTGAGCGGGGGCGCTGTTCCCGGGGTGACTGAGCGGGGGCGCTGTTCCCAGGGTGACTGAGCGGGGGTGGGGCGCAGTTTCTACGGAGGTTCCGGTGTGGTGGAAGCAGGGGGTGCTGTTCCTGGGGTGGGTGGGGTGCTGTTCCCAGGGTGACTGAGGGGTGGGGAGCTGTTCCCAGGGTGACTGAGCGGGGTGGGGCGCTGTTTCTGCACTGTTCCGGGGTGGCTTGGTGGCGGTGGGGAGGAGGTACTGTTCCCGGAATGGCTGAGCGGGACAGGGGGTGCTGCTCCTGGGGTGACTGAGCGGGGCTGGGGAGGGGTACTGTTCCCGGAATGGTTGAGCGGGGCAGGGGTGCTGCTCCCGGGGTGACTGCGCGGGGGTGGGGCGCTGTTCCCGGGGTGGCTGAGCGGGGGTGGGGCGCTGTTTCTACGGAGGTTCCGGTGTGGTGGAGGCAGGGGCGCTGGTCCTGGGGTGGGTGGGGGGCTGTTCCCGGGGGGACGGAGTGGGGGTGGGGCGCTGTTTCTACGGAGGTTCCGGTGTGGTGGAGGCAGGGGGCGCTGTTCCTGGGGTGGGTGGGGCACTGTTCCCGGGGTGACTGAGCGGGGGTGGGGCGCTGTTCCCGGGGTGACTGAGCGGGGGTGGGGCGCTGTTTCTACGGTGGTTCCGGTGTGGTGGAGGCAGGGGGCGCTGTTCCTGGGGTGGGTGGGGCGCTGTTTCCGGGGTGACTGAGCGGGGGGGGCGCTGTTCCCGGGGTGACAGCGGGGGTGGGGCGCTGTTTCTACGGTGGTTCCGGTGTGGTGGAGGCAGGAGGCGCTGTTCCTGGGGTGGGTGGGGGTGTTGTTCCCGGGGTGACTGAGCGGGGGTGGGGCGCTGTTTCTACAGTGGTTCGGTGTGGTGGAGGCAGGGGCGCTGTTCCTGGGGTGGGTGGGGCGCTGTTTCCGGGTGACTGAGCGGGGGCGCTGTTCCCGGGTGACTGGGGGGGGGGGGCGCTGTTTCTACGGTGGTTCCGGTGTGGTGGAGGCAGGAGGCGCTGTTCCTGGGGTGGGTGGGGGTGCTGTTCCCGGGGTGACTGAGCGGGGGTGGGCGCTGTTCCCGGGGTGGGTGGGGTGCTGTTCCTGGCGGGCGCTCAGGTCTCTCTCGCCCTGCAGGTTCTCCCGGACGTGTGAGAGCCTGGGGGCAGGTGGCTATCGGTGCTCGGCCTGCGAGCCTGGCTACACCGGCCAGTACTGTGAGCAGTAAGTCTTTCCCCTAGGGGGGCCACCCAGCTAGTTTTCCCCCAGTCTGGGTTTTGGCTTGTGTATCCTGGTGCCCTTTGACAAACTCCCCCCACAACCATCCATTTTTTAAAATCTGGGGTGGGGGGAAGAGGCAGAGCAGGGGCGGGGCCTTGGGGAAGGAGGTGGAGAAGGGGCGGGGCTTGGGGACTGGGGCGGGGCTTGGGGAAGAGGCGGCGAAGGGGCGGGGTTTGGGGGAAGAGGCAGAGACGGGGCAGGGCTTGGGGAGGAGGTGGAGAAGGGGCTGGGCTTGGGTAGGAGGTGGAGAAGGGGCGGGGCTTGTGGGAGGAGTGGGGAAGGGGCGGAGTTTGAGGGAACTGGCAGAGAAGGGGCGGGGCTTGGGAGGAGGCGGGAAAGGGGCGGGGCTTGGAGGAGGTGGTGGAGAAGGGGCGGGGTTTGAGGGAGGAGGTGGAGAAGGGGCGGGGCTTGAGGGAAGAGGCAGAAAAGGGGCGGGGTTTGAGGGAAGTGGTGAAGGGGCGGGGCTTGGGAGGAGGTGGAGAAGGGGCGGGGCTTGGGGAAGAGGCGGAGTAGGGGGCAGGACTGCAGAGGAAGAGGCAGGGCAGGGCCTTGGGGGTTTGGTTTCCAGCCATTAGAAAAGTGGCGACTGTTGTCCCCTAAGCTCCCAGCTGCCCTGGGTCGGGGCTCAGCCCATGGAGCCTGGCTGCATCGCGCCTGGGCCCGGGGGGGCTGTTTGCTTCCCCACGCTCCTCAGTCCCCACCTGCAGCTCTGAGGCACCGCGGGCACCAGGCTTTCTCAGGGTGACCCGGTGTCCGGTTTTCGACCCTGTTAAGAGTCTGGTTGGCGGTGCTGCAGCCTAAGGCAGGCTAGTCCCTACCTGTCCTGGGGCACCACGCTGCTACGGCTCTGGGAGGGGGCGGCATGGGGCTCTGCGCGCTGCCCCTGCCCCAAGCACCTCCCACTTAGGAGCCAGACCCGCTGGCCGCTTCCGGGGCGCAGCACGGAGCCAGGAGCGGCAGGCAGCCTGCCCTAGCCCCACTGCGCCATTGACTGGGAGCCGCTCGAGGTAAGCCCCAAGCCCTAGCCCTGAGCCCCTTCCTGCCCCCCAACCCCTGATCCACAGCCCCATCCCAGGGCCCGCCCCCCCAGCCCTGAGCTCCCCAAACCCAGAGCCCCTTCCTGCACCCCAAAACCCTCATCCCCGGCCCCACCCCCGGCCCAGAACCCCAACCCACTGCCCCCTCCCACATTCTGAATCCCTCAGCCCCAGACTGGAGCTCCCTCTTGCACCCCAAACCCCTTATCTCCAGCCCCACCCCAAAGACTGCAACCCCAGCCAGAGCCCTCACCCCCAGCCTGCACCCCAACCCCCAGCCCAGTGAAAGTGAGTGAGGGTGGGGGAGAGTGTGCCACCGAGGGAGGGGGGTGGGGCCTCGGGGAAGGGGCAGGATGGGGGTCGGGGCCTCGGGGAAGGGGCAGGATGGGGGTCGGGGCCTCAGGGAAGGGAGGGGCTAGGGCAGGGTTTCTCAAACAGGGGTCGCTGCTTGTGTTGGGAAAGCCCCTGGCAGGCCGGGCCGGTGTGTTTACCTGCCCCGTCCGGCCCATCGTGGCTCCCACTGGCCGCGGATCGCTGCTCCAGGCCAATGGGAGCTGCTGGATGTGGCCACTTCAGCTTTGTGCCAATAGAAAGTTGGCAACCTTAGGCTTTGTGTGCAAGCCCCCCGATAATCATGCTCCCCTGGGAGACCAGTGCCCCCTTCACCTGTCTCTCCTGCTCCCCACAGATGTGCGCCAGGCTATGTGGGGAACCCCAGCGTGCGGGGGCAGAAGTGTGTGCCCGTGGGTAAGTGCAGGGCCAGGGCTCATTCCCAGTGGGTCCCCACTGCCCTGGTCTTTGGGCCAGCAGAAGGACAAGGGCTAGTAGCCTGAGAGGTTGGAGGTCCTTTGCCCCATCCAGGCTCAGTAGCCAGCAATTTGCTCCATTCACTGGAGTTACCAAGAGCTCAGTTTGAACACGGTGCTGCACTGGGCTAGATTAAAAATCAAGCCAGTTTATTTAACTACAGCCTGGTGGATCTGAAGTGAGCACTAGTGTGAGGCATCCGTCAGAAATGGGTCCAAGAAACATACATACAAACCTCTTTCTATCAGCTCCAGCTGAGTGAGCGCGGCTCGGCTGGAGGTCAAGCCTGTGCCACGCTCCCAGCAGCATGCCTGGCGCAGTTCTCAGGGCCGGCTCCCCCGTAGTCAGAGCCCTGCAGGTGAGAGACAGCTGGCTTGGGGGGATTTTGCCGCTCACTGTCACAGTCCAGACCCCTTTTGAAATGCTCTGTGCTGAGGGTCCCCCTGGAGAAAGTTCACTCCAGCGGTGAGGCCGGGATGGGAAGTCCCATGGGGAAAGAGGCTCCATGCTGCTGTTTGCAGATTGATTTGTTCCTACCCCCATCGCTGCCAAGGAGCGGCCCCAGGACAGGCCAGAGGCGCCGGCCCGTCCTGTGTCGGAGAAGCAGGGTTACTCTTCCTACGCGCTTTGTCCCAAGGACGTTAACCGGGGGGGTCTTTAATGATTCCTCCCAAGGCACATTGCGGTGATGTGGGGAGTGTGACAACAGGGCACTTGGCACACCCCTTCCTGGAGGGCTGTGACTCTGGGCTCAGGTGGCTGCAAGGGGAGCAGGCAACTGCTTGATGCTGATACAGCTCCCAGACCACAGGCCAGAATCCCTCATCCCTGCCTCTGCCCCGCCAGCAGGAGTGAGCAGACAGATGGGATCCAGCCAGGAGCTGGTAGAGGGAGGAGCCCCTCAGGGTGCGGGTGGATACGGCCCCTCGCCCCAGAGCCTTGGGGGGGCCCCGTTGGTGGGTGCAGAGCAGGGCGCGGGCGGATACGGCCCCTCGCCCCAGAGCCTTGGGGGGGCCCCGTTGGTGGGTGCAGAGCAGGGCGCGGGTGGATACGGCCCCTCGCCCCAGAGCCTTGGGGAGCCCCGTTGGTGGGTGCAGAGCAGGGCGCGGGTGGATACGGCCCCTCGCCCCAGAGCCTTGGGGAGCCCCGTTGGTGGGTGCAGAGCAGGGCGCGGGTGGATAAGGCCCCTCGCCCCAGAGCCCTGGGGGGGCCCCGTTGGTGGGTGCAGAGCAGGGCGCGGGCGGATACGGCCCCTCGCCCCAGAGCCTTGGGGGGGCCCCGTTGGTGGGTGCAGAGCAGGGCGCGGGCGGATACGGCCCCTCCAGAGCCTTGGGGGCCCGTTGGTGGGTGCAGAGCAGGCGCGGGCGGATACGGCCTCGCCCCAGAGCCTTGGGGCCGTTGGTGGGTGCAGAGCAGGCGCGGGCGGATCGGCCCCTCGCCCCAGAGCCTTGGGAGCCCGTTGGTGGGTGCAGAGCAGGCGCGGGTGGATCACCCCTCGCCCCAGAGCCTTGGGGAGCCCCGTTGGTGGGTGCAGAGCAGGGCGCGGGCGGATACGGCCCCTCGCCCCAGAGCCTTGGGGGGGCCCCGTTGGTGGGTGCAGAGCAGGGCGCGGGCGGATACGGCCCCTCGCCCCAGAGCCTTGGGGAGCCCCGTTGGTGGGTGCAGAGCAGGGCGCGGGCGGATCTGGCCTCGCCCCAGAGCCTTGGGGGGGGGCCCCGTTGGTGGGTGCAGAGCAGGGCGCGGGTGGATACGGCCCCTCGCCCCAGAGCCTTGGGGGGGCCCCGTTGGTGGGTGCAGAGCAGGGCGCGGGCGGATACGGCCCCTCGCCCCAGAGCCTTGGGGGGGCCCCGTTGGTGGGTGCAGAGCAGGGCGCGGGCGGATACGGCCCCTCGCCCCAGAGCCCTGGGGGGGCCCCGTTGGTGGGTGCAGAGCAGGGCGCGGGCGGATACGGCCCCTCGCCCCAGAGCCTTGGGGGGGGCCCCGTTGGTGGGTGCAGAGCAGGGCGCGGGCGGATACGGCCCCTCGTCCCACAGCCCTGGGGGGGCCCCGTTGGTGGGTGCAGAGCAGGGCGCGGGCGGATACGGCCCCTCGTCCCACAGCCCTGGGGGGGGCCCCGTTGGTGGGTGCAGAGCAGGGCGCGGATGGATACGGCCCCTCGCCCCAGAGCCTTGGGGGGGCCCCGTTGGTGGGTGCAGAGCAGGGCGCGGGTGGATACGGCCCCTCGCCCCAGAGCCCTGTGGGGGCCCCGTTGGTGGGTGCAGAGCAGGGTGGGTCCCTTTGCTCTCACATTAAGAGAATTCCCATGTGGGGGAGCAGCTAGCTGCAGCACCATTGCTGATCCCACCCCTATGAGTCTGATGCATCTCCCCAGAATCCCCCAGAATGACTGGCTCCTGCTCTCCTCTCCCCACAGACCGAGCCCCTTTCGTGGTACGAGTCCACCCCCCAAAGACCACAGTGTCACAGGGTGGAGAGGTGACCCTGCGCTGCCAGGCCAGCGGCAGCCCGCCCTACTACTACGCCTGGTCGCGGGAGGATGGGCGCCCCGTGCCCAGCACTGCCCAGAGCAGACGGCAAGGTAACCGTGTGGCCAAGCGTGGAGAGAATAATGAAAGTTCGGAACCAGGCACTTCCCCTCCACTGAGGCCGTGTCTGCACTGCGGAGGCTATGGCGGCCTCGCTGTGGTGACTGGCTGCGCCTGTGTAGCTCCATCATACAGCTGGAAGGGTTTGTCCATGGCTTTGGGAACTCCTTGAGCGACAGCTGACAGAGGCATTTGTCTGTCGCTCTAGCTGTGTCTACCAGGGTTGGGTTGGCATAGTACAGCGCTCAGAGGTGTGGATTTTCACACCCCCGAGCACTGTAGCTGTGTTGACCCAAGTTATAAGTGTAGACCAGCCCTAAATGCAGCTGCTTCTGGGGCGGGGCAATATATCCATTTATACAGAGATCCCTCTCCTAGCGCTGGGATCCCGCTGTCTCTGGGGTGGGACATGGTAGCTATTTATACAGTCACACCGCAAGGGAAGGAGAATCCAGTACCCACATGCCACTGCAGGGTCATCCTGGTGGCCGTGGGGAGCGGGTTTGATGGCAGGTTTACTCAGGTGCTGGCAGACGCCCAGACCAACGGGAGAAGGTTTGAATCAGCAGGGAAACGGGGGCAGGACAGGGGTCACTTGGTTGGGGCCAGCCATTCTGGCGTCTCCTCGCCTTTGGGCAGGCTGAACAACAGGGAGTTCAGGAAGGGTTAGATCAGGACACCCCAGTCTGGTGCAGATGCAGCCCCTCGAGGCCTGAGCAGGTCAGGAGCTCGGATCGATGCTCCTCCAGCTGCACAGCCACAGGGGAGAGCGCCCCCCATGGAATGACCTGGCACCATGCGGGGGGGGTCTATGGTGACTCAGGCTCACGTGCCACCTCCTGAATCACCAGCCTGAGCATCTCGGGTGTTCTTCAGAGCTCTCCGGCCAGACGCGGCCCCAGGCCAGCCTGCCTAGCTGGGGAGCTGTGCCCAGTGGCTATAAGCAGGGGGGTGGCAGAGATGGGGTCTCCCTGCAAGCTCCTCAGGCCTGGGGATGTTCTCCCTGGCTGTCAGAGGGCCCCTCTGCACACACTCAGCCCGTGGTGGGCCATGGCTGGTTCTCACACGTCATTTCTCCCGGCCCCAGGTGAAGAGCTCCACTTCCCCAGCATCCAGCCCTCCGAGGCTGGGGTTTACGTCTGCACCTGCCGCAGCCTGCAGCACAGCAATGCCAGCCGGGCGGAGCTCATTGTCACAGGTGAGAGGCTGCGGGGGAGGGGAGGGGGGAGGACGCTGCTGAGCCCAGCTGGGCCTGTGCACTCTGCGGGGCCCCAGCTGGGAGCTGACACCCTCCTTCCCTGGCAGAGCCGTTGGCACGGTGGCCATGCCCTCAGCGGTGGTGGGATAGAGGCAGAGCGAGTGGCACTGCTCCGCCCAGGCAGCCAGGGCAGGGTCAAGGTCAGAGCCTCATACCTCAGGCCTGGGCAACAAGATGGGCTCCTATGGGCAAGTCCCAGGGGCCTGAGGGTGAGCAGGGTCTGCCTGGGCTCAGGGGAATGAGCAGGTCTTTCTGAGGCTGGGCAGGATCTGCATGGGGGCCGGGGGAGGGCAGGGCCTAGGGGAGGGCAGGGCCTGGGATCTGGGAGCGGACAGGACCCAGGAGGGCAGGGCACGGGGCCCTGAGGCTGGGCAGGATCGGCATGGGGGCCGGGGGAGGCCCGGGCCTAGGGGAGGGCAGGGCCTGGGATCTGGGAGCAGACAGGACCCAGGAGGGCAGGGCACGGGCCCTGAGGCTGGGCAGGATCTGCATGGGGGCCGGGGGAGGGCAGGGCCTAGGGGAGGGCAGGGCGGGGTCTGGGAGCAGACAGGACCCAGGAGGGCAGGGCACGGGGCCCTGAGGCTGGGCAGGATCTGCATGGGGGCCGGGGGAGGGCAGGGCCTAGGGGAGGGCAGGGCCTGGGATGTGGGTGCCGACTGGACCCTGGTGGGCAGGGCACGGGCCCCTGAGGCTGGGCTGGATCGGCTTGGGGGCCGGGGGAGGGCAGGGCCTAGGGGAGGGCAGGGCCTTGGGTCTGGGAGCAGACAGGACCCAGGAGGGCAGGGCACGGGGCCCTGAGGCTGGGCAGGATCGGCATGGGGGCCGGGGGAGGGCAGGGCCTAGGGGAGGGCAGGGCGGGGTCTGGGAGCAGACAGGACCCAGGAGGGCAGGGCACGGGGCCCTGAGGCTGGGCAGGATCGGCATGGGGGCCTGGGGAGGGCAGGGCCTAGGCTGGGATGAGGAGGCCTCAGAGAGGAAGAGCCAACACGAAAACCTGAACTCAACCCTCCCACCCCAAGCTCTGCTCCCTGTTGCCCTCCTTCCCCTGCCTGGCCCCGGCCCCGGCCCCGAGGCATCATTAGCCCCTGGTGGCTGGGCCCTGGAGCTGCCGTCCTGCTGTCCATGGCCTGCAGGGTGTGCTGGGCAGGAGTCTGATGTCTCCCTGTCGGTGCAGAGGCCCCCAGCAAACCCATCACGGTGACCGTGGAGGAAAAGAGGGTCCAGAGTGTGAAGCCTGGAGCTGACGTCACCTTCATCTGTACGGCCAAGAGCCAGGTGAGGGCAGGGCAGCTGCCTGGGGCTGTGGGGGCAGCGAGATGGGCTGGACGGGGGTGGGGGAACGAGAACTGCTGCTCCAGACACAGCATAGGCCGGGGCAAGGAACCCAAGCGCCTCCTGCAGGCGCCTGGACACCCAGACCCTGCACAGACACAAGCCCACAACAGCCGCACGCTCTTTTTTTTTTTCTTTTTTTTTTCTTTTTTTTTTCTTTTTTTTTTCTGGAGTGGAGCTGCGAGGCCCTGGCCGGGATTGGGCCGGTTGTGCCAGGCGCTGCATGCACAGCTAGCAAAGAACCTGTGCCCCAGAAAGCTTGTGCTGGAAAGTCGATGGGAGCCGAGCGAGTGGCTGGCAGTCCTGTGACTGCTTGGTCCGCATGGCGCTTGGCATTGTTTAATGTGGGGTGAAGCCGAGGGCGGGCACGGCGCAGGCGTGGGCTCTGAGGGCAGCGCAGATGCCTGTGCAGTTTACAGTAGAGTGCACAGCCAGCTGACAGCTGCCGGGTGGTAACGCAGCCAAAGCACTGTGCCCATGTTTGGGATAACGGGCAGCTGGCATGGCACATCCGCTGGAGCCCACGTGCCCAGCTGGCAGGGAAGTCAGTGAAACAAGGCCCGTTCACCCCAGCTTAGAGTCTGACGAGGGCGCGATTCCCAGGCGGTGCCAGCAGGACAGAGCCCAGGTTCCCCACGGCGGGAGGAGCTGACACCTGCTCGCCCTGCACTTTCCCCTCCCATTGGAGCCTCCCAGCTGCTACATCCCAGGAGGGAGCAGAGTGACTTGCTGACCCGGGCCTGGGGTCTGACAGCCCCTGAGCAGCCAGGCAGGGAGCCACCCTCCCAATGCTGCCAAGCGCAGCCCAGGGGACGCAGCCTTCCCTGCCTCTGCCCATCGTCAGTGATGTGCCCATCACCATGGTATGTGGGTGCCATCCCCTGCAGTGGCCCTAGCTCTGGTGGGGGCGTAAGGAGGGGAGCAGGTTTATTGGCTAGGTGGGGATCGACCCCACGTTGCCCCCCTGAGGAGCTCACCTAGAGCCGTCTCCCTGGGGCCTCATGGCCGTGTCCCCTCTGCTCCCGCAGTCTCCGGCCTACACACTGGTCTGGACGCGCCAGAACCACGGCAAGCTGCCACGCCGCGCCATGGACTTCAACGGCATCCTCACCATCCGCAACGTGCAGCCTGAGGACACCGGCATCTATGTCTGCACCGGCTCCAACATGCTGGCCATGGCTGAGGGCACGGCCACACTGCACGTGCAAGGTGCGGGAAGCCCTGGGACCCCCCTGCACGCCCCATTGCGCCCTCGGGGAGAGCCTGGGCTGGGTTAGTCAGGGGGAGGCGGTTAGGGAGAGCCTGGCTGCTGGTGCCCAGTGCTCACCAGTTCCCAGGAGCCACCCCTGTAGTCCTGAGGCCACCTTCTGCCCAGGACAGTGCCCCCTGATGTAACCTTCTGCTAGCCAGGCTCCCGCCTCTGCCCTTGGGGTGCTAGCGTTGCTCTGTGGCTCCCACCCCCACCCTATGGCACTTCCCTTGACACGAGTGGTGCCCACGGTCAGTCCCCATTCCGTCCTCTGGTTCCATGGTCGGCAGGATGTGCTGGCGCTGCCCTTGCTGGGTGGGTTTTTAATGGGAACGTTCCCCACCGTCCGGGTGCCCGCCATTGGCCTTTACAAAGGCAGCTTCCTTCTGGGTGGAGGGGAGAGCTGCATGGGGGCACATGACCATTGAAAAGTTGCACCTGACTTAGGCTAATGCCCCTCCCCACGATTTCCTCCTCAAACTCTCGGGCTAATGGATGCATTCAGAGCGGTGCCATTCAGCAGGACCCGCCGCCCCCGCAGGATCTCTGACGGAAGCAGTGTCAGGGTTTAGGGCCAGCTTAGGGTGCTGTGAAAGCAAAGTGGATCCCTAATCAAACAGGGCTGGGGGGCGAGGGTCGAAGGGAAGCTGCTCCACTTTGGGCTTAAGCACTGACATCCCGCTCTTTGCCACTGCTGCATAGGAACCAGAAATCAAGAAAGCCAGTTTCTTTGTCAAGCTGAGAGAAATACGGGGCAAGAGAAGCTAGGTGTAAAATTCCTACTGTGTCCTGTCTGGGCCAAGCAACACAGGGTCGGAAGCGTGGGCTTGTCTGTGTTCAGTCTGATTTCGGACCCTGCCCCTTTAGTATCACTGCAGGAGGGCTGAATGGCAAGGAAAGATGGTTTGTAGCTAGGGCACCTGGCTGGGACTCAGCAGATCTGCATTCCTTTCCTGACTCTGCCACAGGGTGTGTGTGACCCTGTGCAAGTCATGGAAGCTTTGTGCCTCAGTTTCCCTCTTTGGGAAAATCAGGAAAATGATCCTTCCTTACATCCCAGAGGAGCTAAATTCATCCATATTTGGGAGGTGTTCGGGCACAGCAAGGGTGGGGGTAGAGAAACACCGCCTCGGTTTTTCTCCATCCAGGGCCCTGCGGAAGAAGAAGCAGTGTGTTGGGGGCAAGGGTGGAATGAATTTTTTTTTACATCTCTTTCTTGCTGTCCCTGGGACTTTCCTTCTGCAGAATCTCGGGAGGAAGCGACCTTGTTCCCGCTGCCCTCACGGACACGGGGACATCGTTCTTTGCTTCCAAACTGCTTGCCAAGCAAGGGGAAATGGTGCTGGGCCGTTTTCCTTTCTTGTGGCCACATGGTTGGCATGCTGTGTCGAGTCCTCCAGCTTCTCTCTCAGCGGCCCATGGGCTCAGGGTCCAGCTGCCCGCACCGGGCACAGAGCAGCCCCTTCTGTCAGCTGGCCCAGGGCTCCTCCCTGGCGCAGCCATTCAAGACCCCTGGGCTCAGAAAGCTGACATGCTGGCTGGTGCCCTCAGGCTGAGAACAGGCCCAGTGCTGGGTGCTCCGGCAGGTCCCTGCATGGAGGCGCACAGGCAGCACTCAGTTTTCATGGGGTTTGAAACTGAAAACTGTGATTTGTTTGCAGCCCCTCCTAAGACCCAGATGTTTTATGGACCCATCGAAGTCATGGAAGGCCACAGACCCTGTAAGTTGGCTGGTGCTGCACGCCCAGCGCTGTGCCGTGGCTTCCCACTCAGGGTGGGGCCTGCGCTCGCTCGTTCTCCCCCGCAGCACGGCAGGGCGGCGTTGCTGCTCTTTGCGCCTCTCCACCCCATTCCCCCCCATGCGAGTGGGGGGTGGGGCCTCCGGGGGAAGAGGCTGAGTAGGGGCAGCGCAGGGGGTGGGGTCTTGGGGTGGAGCTCGGGGCCAGGGCCCACAAAATGTTAATCCGGCCCTGAGGGTACGATGCCCGGGCAGCCCAGTTCCTCTGTCCTCAGTAGACAGGGCTGGAGGCGGGGTGATGTGGACTGGGCTCCTGTGTGTCACGGTGGGCAGGTCCCTGAGTGGTCTCTTCTCCTGTGAGTGGCGCTGGGCGGGAGCTGGCACAAATGCCAGCAGGGGCAGGTGTCGGAGCGGGTTGAGTGTTTGGGGCTCTGGAACCTGCCTGATGTCCCTTCCTGGCCCCTCGTCTCTCTGAACACCCGCTCGCTGCACAGTGCAGGGGAGGTGATACACCGGTCAGGGTTTGCTGCAGTGGGCTCCAGGGAGAGACCCCTCCTGCCTTGTCCTTTGCCTGCATGGGGGGCTTCAGGATTGTTTCCTTAACATCCCACAAGCTGCTCCCCACGCTGGCCCCAGGGGCAGCAATTTGGTCCCAAACTGGGGGATCCCAGCCGAGTCATTGCAGGTGCCAAGAGCCAGGCTCTCAGCTGTACTCAGCCCTGAGGGAGACTCTCAGGGAGTCAGTCCCAGCCCTGGGTGCTGGTTCTTCTTCGAGTGATTGCTCCAATGCATTCCAGTTAGGTGTGCGCGCCGTGCGTGCACGGCTTCTCGGAACTTTTTTCCCTAGCAACCCCGGCGGGCCAGCTGGCGCCCCCTGGAGTGGCGCCGCTATGGCGCTAGATATATACCTCAGCCGGCCCGTCCGCTCCTCAGTTCCTTCTTACCGCCCGTGACGGCAGTTGGAACTGTGGAGTGCTTGATAGCTCTTCACGTCCCTAGCTTTCTCTAGTTCATCGTTGTACATAGTTAGCATAGTTAGTTATAGTTGTTAAGTTAGCAATAGTTAGTGTTAGATAGATAGGCTAAAAAAGGGGGGGGTTCCCCCTTTTTTGCCTTAGCCGGTGCGGGCTCATGCCCAAAGCACCGGGCTTTAAGCCCTGCACGGTGTGCCAGAAACCGATGCCCGTAGGAGACCCGCACGACACGTGTCTCCGCTGCTTGGGCGAAGGGCACAGGACTGACAAGTGCCAGATCTGTTTAAAATTCAAGCCCCGGACCCGCAAGGATCGAGATAGCCGCTTGAAACAGATCCTCATGGAGGTGTCCCTCCAACCACCGGCACCGCCCGCGCCGCTTCTGCGGCCTCCCGTGCAGGACACACCGCCAGCACCGACTGCGGCACCGCCGGCGAAGAAAGCGGTTGCGAAGACTCGGCACCGCTCGCTCTCGCCCGCCAGGAAACAACGACTGGCGAAGGCTCTGGCTCAGGCTCGCGTTCAGGACTCCGCCAAGGCGACTCCGCAGCCTGCAGCCCCTGTGGTGCCTCTGCACAAACAGTGCACTGCACCTGTGACTCCGGCGCCGCAAGGGCCGTCGAGTCCGGCGCCACCTCGCTCCCCGGTTCCGTCCGTGGTCGAGCCTCGGCTGCCGTCGACGCCGGAGACATTTACCTCCGCGCGAGAGCTGATACAGCTCATAGAGGCTCCAGGCCTCCGGCCCCCAGCACCGCCGGCGCGGGCTGTCGTCTCCAGAGGCAAACCGGCAGCAATGGTCCGGCCACCCTCTCTGGAATCAAGGCGTGGACATCGGACACGGTCCCGGTCTCGTTCCCGCACCGTCGACAGCTTGCCGTCCCGCCGATCGCGTTCCCGGTACCGCACTCCATCGCGGCACCGATCGCAGTCAGCCCGTCGGTCGAAGTCCCGGTACCGCTCCGCTTCGCGGTACCGGTCGCACTCCCGGCGTCGCACCAGATCGAGGTCGCCACCAGCTCGGCACCGACGGTCTCAGTCCCGGCACCGTTCCCGGCGCCGCGACTCCCGCGGACGCTCCAGGCATCGCAGTTCGCGCTCTCGGTCGAGCTCCCGGCACCGGTTCAGCTCCCGGCACCGCGATGACCATGGTCGGTCTCGACATCGGAGATCTTACTCCCGGTCGAGCTCCCGGCACCGGTCGAGCTCCCGGCACCGGTCGAGCTCCCGGCACCGTGGAGACAGTCGAGCGAGGTCGCCTTCCCGGCGCCGACGGGAAGAGCAACCCTCGGCGGTATGCCCTGGTCCTTCGTTGGCACCTCCCTGGCCTTCCCGCCCTGAGTCGCTCGCTTCCGGCGCAGAAGCCTATGGCCTCCCGCCTCACGCCACCACCCCAGCCTAGCGGGGCCCAGCAGTGGGGTTTTGGGTCCCATGGGCTGTCTGAGTCGGACGCTGTGCCTGTTCCGCCGAGGCCTCCAGGGGCCCACCGCACTGTCCCAGAGGCGTCGATGTCTCGACCACCGCCATCCCCACCATCAGCCGTTCCGGTGGCGCCAGACGGCCCCTCCGAACCCCCAGCCCACCACGCAGTGGACCCCTCTTCGGCTGAGGTCGTTCAGGAGTTATCCTCCTCATCCTCTCCCGATGAGGCAGTGGCCGGCGCGGCATCAAGGGAGCCGCCCCCCGTTGATGCGAAGGCGCATCAGGACCTACTCCGCCGTGTGGCGACGGCCATGGACCTCCTTGTCGAGGAGGTAAAGGAGGACGAGGACCCCATCACGAACGTGGTGGGGTCGGACTTGCCAGTCCGGGTTGCGTTACCTTTTGTACGCACGGTCCAGAGGAACGCTACCACCATTTGGCAAACGCCCGCTTCTGTGCCCCCCACAGCCAGGGGCGTGGAAAGAAAGTACTCAGTCCCTCCCACGGGATATGAGTACTTGTATGTGCATCCAACTCCGGACTCCCTGGTGGTACAGTCCGTTAACGATAGGGAGCGTAACGGCCAGCCGGCCACCGCCCCAAAGGCGAAAGAGGCACGGCGGATGGACCTGCTCGGCCGAAAGGTCTATTCAGCAGGGGGCCTGCAGATGAGGATCGGTAACCAACAGATCCTCCTGGCCAGATACGTGTTCGACATACTCACGTCCCTGGCCAAGTTCACTGACCTCCTGCCGTCCACATCCCGCCAGGACTTCACCACAATGTTGGAGGAAGGGAGGCGATCCTCTCGCTCCTCCATTACAGCCGGCCTCGACGCGGCAGACTCAGGGGCACGGACCTTAGCAACAGGGGTCACGATGCGGCGCATCGCCTGGCTCCAATCTTCCACCCTGCCTCCGGAAGTCCAGTTCACTCTCCAAGACTTGCCCTTTGACACCAAGGGGTTGTTTTCGGAGAAGATGGATTCGCGGATCCAGTCACTAAAGGATGGCCGGGTGGCGATCCGTACACTCGGGATGCATACGCCGGTGACGCAGCGCAGGCCATTCCGCCCGCAGCCCTCCCGCTATCAGTCGCAGTACCGACCCTACCCGGCTCGGCGACCGGCCCAAAATCGCCGTCGCCCATCGGGCAACCGCCGAAACCAGGGCCAGGCCGCTTCCAAAGCCCCTCAGGCGGCGAAGCAACCCTTTTGATGGGACGCACGAGGGCTGCACATCACTCTCCCCTCCGGATCCTCCCCGTTTATTTCACAACCGCCTCTCCCGTTTTTTCTTGGCATGGTCCCGAGTAACATCGGACAGCTGGGTGCTCAGCACGGTCCACTCGGGATACCGTCTTCAGTTTGTTTCGCCCCCTCCTTCCCACCCACCTTCCCTGTCCCTCTTCAGGGACCCCTCTCACGAGCAAGTCCTCATACAAGAGGTCCAGTCTCTGTTGAGCGTGGGTGCCATAGAGGAGGTGCCTCCCTCCAGGCGGGGCAGGGGATTTTACTCCAGGTATTTCCTCATCCCCAAGGCGAAAGGCGGGCTACGTCCTATCCTGGACCTTCGCGGGCTGAACAGATACCTACTCAAGCCCATGTTCCGCATGGTCACCTTGGGGACCATCATTCCCTCCCTGGATCCGGGAGACTGGTTTGCCGCCCTCGACATGAAGGACGCCTACTTCCATGTCGCTATCTACCCCCTCATCGGCGCTACCTTCGGTTTGTGGTCAATGACGCCCACTACCAGTTCGCCATGTTGCCATTCGGCCTTTCGACCGCCCCCAGAGTATTCACCAAATGCATGGCGGTCGTCGCCGCAGCCCTGCGACGGAACCACATACATGTTTACCCGTATCTGGATGACTGGCTGATCCGCGGTCTGTCCAGGCAACTCGTGGAGAGTCAGATTGTAGAGGTCCTGGCCCTCTTTCGGCGTCTCGGTCTTCTCGTCAATACCGAGAAGTCAACTTTGATTCCGACGCAGCGAGTCGAATTCATTGGGGCGGTCCTCGACTCCACGGTGGCCAGAGCCTGTCTCCCTCGCGCTCGGCACCAGACGATGGTCTCCATCATCTGGGACCTCGTCAATTTCCCAACTACGACGGTGCGGTCATGCCTCCGCCTCCTGGGCCACATGGCCGTGTCGTGCGTCACGGCGTCACGCCGCGACTTCACCTCCGTCCGTTTCAGTCCTGGCTCGCGACGGTGTACCGCCCGCGACGCCATCGACATGGTGGTCACCGTCAACAGGACGGCTCTCGACTCCCTCCGCTGGTGGCTCGACCCGGAGGTCGTGTGCGCCGGAGTCCCGTTCCACCCTCCTCGGCCATCGGCAACGTTGACCACGGACGCCTCTGCGCTCAGATGGGGGGCTCACCTCGGAGACCTGCACACTCAAGGCCTCTGGTCAGCGAGCGAACTCACGCTCCACATCAATGTCCGCGAGCTCCGAGCGATCCGTTTTGCATGTCACACCTTTCGGACCAACCTGCAAGGCCGCTGTGTGACAGTGTTCACGGACAACACAACAGCAATGTTCTACGTGAACAAGCAGGGCGGAGCCCGCTCGTCCCCCCTCTGCAAGGAGGCGATCCTCCTGTGGGACTTCTGCGTGACCCACTCCATTCACCTGGAAGCATCCTTTCTTCCGGGAGTGCAGAACATGCGGGCGGACCATCTCAGCAGGTCGTTTCTCTCCCACGAGTGGTCCCTCCGTCCCGACGTTGCGCGCACGATCTTCCAGAGGTGGGGGTTTCCCCGAGTCGACCTCTTCGCCTCCAAGGCGAACAGGAAGTGTCTCCAGTTCTGCTCGTTCCGGGGACACTCGCCGGGCTCTCTGTCGGACGCTTTCCTGTATCCGTGGCAGACTCACCTCCTCTATGCCTTCCCTCCGTTTCCGCTCGTGCACAGAGTGCTCCAGAAGCTTCGGAGGGATCGAGCCACCATGATACTCGTGGCTCCAGCCTGGCCGAGGCAGCCTTGGTACACCCTGCTGCTCGAGCTCTCCGTTCGGGAGCCCATCACCCTCCCATTGTGGCCGGACCTCATCACGCAGGACTTCGGCAAACTCCACCATCCGAACCTGCAGTCCCTCCATCTTACAGCCTGGTACCTGCGTGGTTGACCCACGCAGAGAGGGACTGTTCGGCGGCCGTGCAACAAGTCCTGCTTGAAAGCAGAAAGCCTTCCACTCGTACCACCTACATGGCGAAATGGAAGAGGTTCGCGCTCTGGTGTGACCAGCAAGGGCTCAACCCCTTTGTGGTACCTATCCCTACCATCCTGGACTACCTATGGTACCTTAAGGAGCAGGGTCTGGCGGTTTCCTCCTTGCAGGTCCACCTCGCATCGGTGTCCGCCTTTCGTCCGTCAGCCGAGGGTCGAACCATCTTCTCCAATCCGATGGTCTCCCGCTTCCTGAAGGGCCTCGACCGCTTATACCCGCCAGTGCGTCGCCCTGCCCAGACCTGGGACTTGAACCTCGTCCTGGCCAGGCTCATGTGTCCACCATTCGAGCCTATGGCCACGTGTTCTCTCCTCTACCTCTCCTATAAGACGGCCTTCCTGGTTGCCATAACATCGGCAAGGCGAGTTTCGGAGCTCCGAGCGTTGACGGTGGGCCCCCCCTACACCGTCTTTCACGCGGATAAGGTGCAGCTTCGTCCTCACCCGGCCTTCCTACCAAAGGTGGTCTCGGCCTTCCACCTTAATCAGGACATCTTTCTCCCGGTCTTCTTCCCGAAGCCCCATGCTTCGCCCGGGAACAACAGCTCCACACCCTCGGCGTCCGTAGGCGCTGGCGTTTACATCGACGGACAAGGTCCTTTCGGCGTTCCACCCAGCTCTTCATCGCAGTCGCTGATCGCATGAAAGGCGAGCCGGTCTCTACCCAGCGCATTTCCTCCTGGGTGACTCAATGCATCAGCTCATGCTACGAGCTGGCTCACGTGACACCATGCCGACTCACCGCTCATTCTACGAGAGCGCATGCCTCGTCAGCCACCTTCCTGAGCCATGTCCCCATCCAGGACATCTGCAGAGCGGCCACCTGGTCTTCGGTCCACACCTTCGCCTCCCACTACGCGTTGGTGCAGCAGTCTAGAGACGACGCAGCCTTCGGCTCTGCGGTATTACACTCCGCCACGTCTCACTCCGACCCCACCGCCTAGGTAAGGCTTGGGAATCACCTAACTGGAATGCATTGGAGCAATCACTCGAAGAAGAAAAGACGGTTACTCACCTGTAGTAACTGTTGTTCTTCGAGATGTGTTGCTCCTATCCATTCCAGACCCGCCCTCCTTCCCCACTGTCGGAGTAGCCGGCAAGAAGGAACTGAGGAGCGGACGGGCCGGCTGAGGTATATATCTAGCGCCATAGCGGCGCCACTCCAGGGGGCGCCCAGCCGGCCCGCCAGGGTTGCTAGGGAAAAAAGTTCCGAGAAGCCGTGCACGCGCGGCGCGCACACCTACATGGAATGGATAGGAGCAACACATCTCGAAGAACAACAGTTACTACAGGTGAGTAACCGTCTTTTACAGCAACCTAGGGCCTGCTCTAAACTGCCCACTTGGCTGTGGTCCATAATGGACCATACACTGTGCTCCAGGGCACAACAGGGGCTGCCCGGCCGGGACATGGCCTCTGCTCTGTCTTCTGGGGCCGGTGTTACTGTAGATGAGAGCGGGGAGGCCACAGGTAGGCCAGGCCTGGGGCCCATACAGCCCTGAAGCGCCCTGAGTAGGCAGCAGGTCTAGGAGACGGGAGCCCCCTGAAGCCCCTGCCACAGGGCTCTCGAGGTTTCCTGCAAGTACAAAGTGATTAACCCACCATCCATCTTGCCGCAGCTGCCCCCGCCGTCCTGCCCACGGCCACCATCGAGCCAGCACAGCTGACGGTCCAGCCAGGCCAGCCGGCTGAGTTCCACTGCATTGCCAGCGGGAGCCCCCCGCCCACTGTGGAGTGGATCGGTAGGTGCAGCCGGGCGGGGAGCACAGTGGGGACGGGGCAGTCAGCACTTCCCCATCCCGGCCATACCTGCCTGCCGGGGTTCTGGGTTCACCTGGCCACTCAGAGACCCAGGGCTGGGACGAGGCAGATGGAGGAGACGAGCGACGCTCTGCAAACCGCTAGACTAGATCCCATTGACAGTGGCCTGTGGCCATGGGTGGCAGGTATCGAAGACCAGGAGATGCTAAGCCTCCCGTAACCCAGGCTGTGGCCCTGCCCTCGCTCCCCCTCTCCTGGAAGCTGCAGGGGGCTCTGCTCCAGCTGGCGGCCAGGGATCCTCCAACCACGGGGGAGGTGGGGATGGGGGGCTCAGGGCTGGGACGGGGCTGTGGGCTAGCCTCCCTGAAGGGGGGTTCACCTGCTGCCCATGCCTGTGGCTGCGTCAGCAGGAGACATGGGAGGGGGATCCCCAGCCCCTCCCACTCGAGCCAGAGTCTCTCCATCAGCTTTGCGTAGACGGCAGGCTCACGTGTACCCCCTTGTGTTGCAGTGACGGGCTCCAGCCACCCAGCGTGGGCTGCTAGGGGCTATTCTCTGGGCCCCTGGCCCCGGGGGATGCGTGGCCAGGCTGTGCTGTGCCAGGCTGGCCATGGACTGCGAGCCCAGCTGCTCTCTGGGCCCCCGGCCCCGGGTAGGGGTGAGGCAGGTTGTGCAAGGCTGGGGTGCTGAGAGACAGGGCATTAAGTGCTGGATCTCTCCTGGCCTGGCTCACTGCAGGAGGACAGGCAGGTGTCATGTCCCGCAAGGCTGTGATCCAGGGAGGGACCCTGCGCTTCCCCGCTGTGGAGCCCTCGGACGAGGCGGAGTATCTGTGCCGTGTGCGCAGCAGCGCTGGGCAGCACGTGGCCCGGGCCTTCCTGCAAGTTCACAGTACGTACACTGCGGCGGCCCAGAGATCTCCCCTCGCCTGCCCCAGCTCTGCACCCCTAGGCCAAAGCAGCTGCAGCAGGACCCCAGAAGCAACCCTTGTTCTCGCTGGCTGGGGACCCCACCGGATGCTGGCTCCACACACCAAGCGCTGCGCAGGCTCCAGCATTTTGGCCTCTTAGCATGGGCAAGAGCAGCAGCAGTGGGAGCAGGGGTGCAGGATGGGCTAGTGGTTAGAGCAGGGCTATTTGAACCTTCTGGTAAGGGGCAGTCAGCGTGTGCCATGGAGAGCGGGCGCCGGGGAGAGGAACGGACGGGCAGCGTGTGCCATGGAGAGCAGGGGCAGGGACGGGTGGTCAGCGTGTGCCATGGAGAGCAGGGGGAGGGATGGGCGGCCAGCGGGCGCCATGGCCAGCGGGCGGCAGGGGCAGGGACGTGCGGTCAGCGTGTGCCATGGCCAGCGGGCGGCAGGGCAGGGACGGGCGGTCAGCGTGTGCCATGGAGAGCAGGAGCAGGGACGGGTGGTCAGCGTGTGCCATGGAGAGCAGGGGCAGGGACGGGCAGTCAGCGTGTGCCATGGCCAGCGGGCGGCAGGGCAGGGACGGGCGGTCAGCGTGTGCCATGGAGAGCAGGGGCAGGGACGGACGGTCAGCGGGCGCCATGGCCAGCGGGCGGCGGGGCAGGGACGGGCGGTCAGCGTGTGCCATGGAGAGCAGGGGCAGGGACGGGCGGTCAGCGTGTGCCATGGCCAGCGGGCGGCGGGGCAGGGACGGGCGGTCAGCGTGTGCCATGGAGAGCGGGCGCCGGGGAGAGGAACGGACGGGCAGCGTGTGCCATGGAGAGCAGGGGCAGGGACGGGCGGTCAGCGGGCGCCATGGCCAGCGGGCGGCGGGGCAGGGACGGGCAGTCAGCGTGTGCCATGGAGAGCAGGGGCAGGGACGGGCGGGCAGCGTGTGCCATGGCCAGCGGGCGGCAGGGCAGGGACGGGCGGGCAGCGTGTGCCATGGAGAGCAGGGGGAGGGATGGGCGGTCAGCGGGCGCCATGGCCAGCGGGCGGCAGGGCAGGGACGGGCGGTCAGCGTGTGCCATGGAGAGCAGGGGCAGGGACGGGCGGGCAGCGGGCGCCATGGCCAGCGCGCAGTGAGGCTCAGGGGCGGGCGGAGTGGTGGAAGAATTGCAGGGTGGGACGCCGTGTCCCCTATTCCCTTGTGCCGGGCTGGCAGGTCACCGAGTGTCCCGGTCTCACTCTGGGCCTGCCCGGCTGGCTGCGAAGGGTGGAGAGGCGCCATGGGGAAGGGCAGGGTGGGGTGGGAGATGGGTGGCATCACACTGGCCAGGCTGGCAGGTCACCGAGTGTCCCGGTCTCACTCTGGGCCTGCCCGGCTGGCTGCGAAGGGTGGAGAGGCGCCATGGGGAAGGGCAGGGTGGGGTGGGAGATGGGTGGCATCACACTGGCCAGGCTGGCCCTGCTGTGACTCAGCCACGGCTCTCCCGGGACCTCCCGCAGCTGTAACCCACTGGCTGTTTGCAGGTGCCAGCGTGCCGCAGGTGCAGGTGAGCCCGGAGCGGACAGAGGTGCAGGAGGGCAGCACGGTGAGACTGTACTGCAGGGCTGCCGGCTCCCCCACCGCCACCATCACCTGGGAGAAGCAAGGGGGCAGCCTCCCGCCCCAGGTAACGTCCCCAGCCCTACAGACCTTCTGGGCTTGGGGCAGGGCTGTGGGGCGGTGTGTGTTGGGGGCATAGCCACTTTGGGGAGGAGGGGCATGGGGATTGCACTGTGGGGCCTTGCAGTTTGAGAGCACCAGGGTTCAGAATGCTCAGAGTTGGGGCGTGGGGCCCGGCAGGTTCAGGGTGGGGGCCGGGGCGTGGGGCCTGGGGCCCGGCAGGTTTGGGGTGGGGGCCGGGGCGTGGGGCCCGGCAGGCTTGGGGTGGGGGCTGGGGCGTGGGGCCCGGCAGGTTTGCGGTGGGGGCCGGGGCGTGGGGCCTGGCAGGCTTGGGGTGGGGGCCGGGCGTGGGGCCTGGGGCCTGGCAGGTTTGGGGTGGGGGCCGGGGCGTGGGGCCCGGCAGGTTTGCGGTGGGGGCCGGGGCGTGGGGCCCGGGGCCCGGCAGGTTTGGGGTGGGGGCCGGGGCGTGGGGCCTGGCGGGTTTGGGGATGGGCCCGTGCGAGGGGGGGGCCGGGGCGTGGGGCCTGGCAGGTTTGGGGATGGGCCAGTTCGAGGTGGGGGCCGGGGCGTGGGGCCTGGCAGGTTTGGGGTGGGGGCCGGGGCGTGGGGCCTGGCAAGTTTGGGGATGGGCCAGTTCGGGGTGGGGGCCGGGGTGTGGGGCCCGTCAGGTTGTGGGTGGGGCCCGGCGCCAGGGCGTGGGGCCCGGCCGGCTGGGGGCTGCTGTGGGTCCAGCCGGAGACGTCGGCGGGGAACTCTCCATGGGGCTCGTTTCGTGTCTCTGCAGAAGCTGCCTCTTGTCGGTTTCTCAGGCCTGGGGAACCCGGCAGGTGCCGTCCCTGGGGGAGGGGGGGTGGCTGGATAGCAGCCAATGGGGCTGCAGCCCCCACCCCAACAAGGCCAGCTGCAGGCAGCCCATTGGTTCTCCCAGCCTCTGGGTTGGGACCTGATGGGCAGGGGCCTCCCCCACTGGGCCAGGGCCAGAGCCCAGTCCAGCCCCGCCCCCGGGCACGCGCCCCATGTCTTAGGGTCAGGAGCGCAGGCAGCAGGGACTGGCCCCATGGGCAGGGGCTCGGGCTGCGTCTCAGCGCCTTTGGGCCGGACCTAGGGCCCCAGGGTCTCAGGGCTCTGATGGGGCCGGGCCCCAGGGTCTCTGGGCTCTGATGGTGCCAGGTCCCAGGGTCCCAGGGCTATGTTGATGGGGCCGGGCCCCAGGGTCTCAGGGCTCTGATGGTGCCGGGTCCCAGGGCTCTGATGGGGCCGGGCCCCAGGGTCTCTGGGCTCTGATGGTGCCAGGTCCCAGGGCTATGTTGATGGGGCCGGGTCCCAGGGCCCCAGGGCCCTGTTGATGGGGCCGGGTCCCAGGGTCTCAGGGCTCTGTTGATGGGGCCGGGTCCCAGGGCTCTGTTGATGGGGCCGGGCCCCAGGGCTGTTCCCATGAGGGAGCCGCTTTCCACTGGCCAGGCCGGTCACAGGAGGGGCCTTGCTGACTCTCACACCCGGCTCCGGTCACGCACGCGGGCACACGCCCCCCCCGGCTGCTGTCGCTCTGTCACTTTGCCGCCCTCTCTCTGCCTACGGTTTCCTTCACCTCCAAGGCACCAGCCTGCAGGAGATACAGCAGCGGGTCCAGGAGCTCTGGCAGGCAGCTCGCTTGCTCTTGTGCGTGGCATGGCGGGCTGGGCTGGGCAGGGCACCGGCTTCCTGCTTTCCCCGATGGCTCCTCCTCCCTCGCTGGCCCGGGCGCTGGGGCTCACAGCACATGGGAGCCACTCTGTGAGCTCCAGCACAGAGTGCCCGGCCAGGAGTTTGTAGGCACAGCTGTTTCCGGAGGAGGGGGGTGGTTTGGCCCCTGTCCTGGTACCACCCAGCCCAGGCTGGCAGGAGAGCCGTGCTGTGCCGGGGGTTAGCCCAGCAGAGCCCGTGGAGCCCGAGCCCCAGCACAAGCAGGATGCAGCTCACCGTGCCCAGGCTCCCCCCTCTCATCCCCCAGCCCCTCTGCAGGGAGCAACTTTCTAAGTGCACAAAACTGAACACCCTTCCCTGCCCTCTGCTCACTCCATCCCCCCACCCTCACTCACTTTCACCGGGCTGGGGCAGGGGGTTGGGGTGCAGGAGGGAGTGAGGGCTCCGGCTGGGGGTGCAGGCTCTGAGGTGGGGTCGGGGATGAGGGGGGGGGGGTGCAGGAGGGAGTGAGGGCTCCGGCTGGGGTGCAGGCTCTGAGGTGGGGTCGGGGATGAGGGGTTGGGGTGCAGGAGGGAGTGAGGGCTCCGGCTGGGGTGCAGGTTCTGAGGTGGGGTCGGGGATGAGGGGTTGGGGTGCAGGAGGGAGTGAGGGCTCCAGCTGGGGTGCAGGCTCTGAGGTGGGGTCGGGGATGAGGGGGTTGGGGTGCAGGAGGGAGTGTGGGCTCCGGGGGGGGGTGCCGGCTCTGTGGTGGGGGGGGGTTTGTGGGGGTTGGGGTGCAGGAGGGAGTGAGGGCTCCGGCTGGGGGTGCAGGCTCTGAGGTGGGGTCGGGGATGAGGGGGTTGGGGTGCAGGAGGGAGTGAGGGCTCCGGCTGGGGGTGCAGGCTCTGAGGTGGGGTCGGGGATGAGGGGGTTGGGGTGCAGGAGGGAGTGAGGGCTCCGGCTGGGGGTGCAGGCTCTGAGGTGGGGTCGGGGATGAGGGGGTTGGGGTGCAGGAGGGAGTGAGGGCTCCGGCTGGGGGTGCAGGCTCTGAGGTGGGGTCGGGGATGAACCCAGCACAGGAACCTCTCAGGCCAGGCCTCCCTCAGCACAGCATATCCCAGTCTCCCCTGCATCCAGGGGGGCTCTGTCTGCTCCCCCTCTCCAGCCCAGAGTCCCCCTGCTTCCCAGCTGGGCCTCCATATCCCCAGCCCCAAGCCCCGCCTCTGTCCATTGGCTTCTATCCATGTACACCAGGTCTTCTGGGCCTCCTCTCCTCTCTTCTGTCCTCTGGCCCCCTCTGTCTGGAACCAGCTGGTCAGGTCACCAGGACCCTCTCTTTACAGTCCGTTGTTCGCCCACTGGCCGGAACAGGCTGTGACTCCTGAGCTGGGTCTCCAGGTCACCAGTCGCTGGGGTCTCCATTCTCCAGGCCATTGGCTGGAGTCCCAAGTTCCATTGCCGGTCCTTTGTAACAACAGACTCCCTCTCCCAGGGCCGTAGCAACAAAGAACGTGGCCCCCTCCGAACATATGTCCAGGGCCCCTTACAATGCAGAAACATTTTTTTTGCCACTTTTAGGGGCCCCCTTCCTTGCGGGGCCCCCTCCGGTCGGAGGGCGCTCGCTACGCCTCTGCCCTCTCCCATCACCTCATTAAGCCAGTAACACCCAGGGAAACTGAGTCCCGCCCCCTCTGCATGCAAACCATTGAAAAAGCAAGGAAAAAAACAAGACAGACCCTCACTTTGTCACATCTCTCCCCCCTTCAGGTCTGAACTGAGTGGGGTCACTTAGCCAGTGACCTGGGGAAGTTCAGGGCCCCCGCCCCATGATAAAGCATCGACTATAACATTGGCCTCCCCCTCCATGTCATAACCCTGGAGGAGCAGGCTCCATCTCAGCAGCTTGGCATTAGCTCCTTTTATTTGGTGCAGCCACGTCAGGTCTGGCTAAAGACACAGATATTGTCAATATACATTAGAGCAAAGTCCTCCAGCCCCCTTAGCAACTGATCCACCAGGCGCTGGAAGGTGGCAGGTGCCCCCTTGAGGCCGAAAGGCAGGACCAGGCACTCAAAGAGCCCTATTGGGGTGGTGAAGGCAGACTTTGCCCTGGCCTCTGGGTCGAAAGGCACCTGCCAGTAGCCTTTGGTAGTCAGGTACTCCCAACTTGTCTAGGATCTCATTGGTCCCAGGCATGGGGTTGGAATCAGGCATGGTGAGGCATTGAGCTTCCAATAGTCCACACAGAACCAGATCGACCCGTCCGTGGGGACCAGCACCACGGGTGAGGCCCAGGGGCTGGCAGACGGCTGGATCACCCCTAAAGCCAGCATGTCCCTGACCTCCCTTTCCAGGCCCTGGGCTGTTTTCCCAGTGACCCTGTGCCATAGGGTTATTCCCCACTTTGAACTTTAGCGTTCACAAGATGGGGACCTGCATGGACTCCTCTAAGCTAAAATCCTAGTTTAGATCTGGTTCTTGCTGCCACCAGTCAAGTTTTAAGTGTCTGACACACTCCCTGTTCCCCCAAAACTCTCCCTGGGGAACACAGATTCAAACTTGAATCTCAACACAAAGGGAAACAACCCATTTCCCCCCTCCCCTCTCCTAGTGCTTAGGAGAGATACCTGGATTCAAATTCCTTGAATCAAAACAAAGAGGGATTCACTTTCCCCCCTCCCTTTCCCCTGAAAATCCAAACAAGGAAGAAATCAATCAAGTTCTAAAAAGAAAAGATTTTATTAAAAAGAAAGAAAGAAAGAAAGTACCCTATCTCTGTAATACCAGGATGGAAAAATACAGGGTCTAACTTATAAACCTGGAGAGGCTCCCCCCCCCCCCCACTTCTCAGAATAATCAAAGTAACAGCAAACAGAAATAAAGATATTTCTTCAGCAAACACACAATTGCAAATGTAGAAATCAAATTATAAGACTAGTCCACCTTTCTAATACTCACTAGACTGAATAAAAGAAAATACTTCAGGAAACTTGAAGAATATGTCTGGCCTCTCTTAGATCCAAAAAGAGAACAAAGACCCACAAGGAACACAGAGATTTGAAATGATCTTGTCCCCTGATTGGTCCTCTGGTCAGGTGTTCATCAGGTTACTGAGCTTGTTAACCCTTAACTATCTGTTATGACACCCTGAATGGGGAACACCTGATGGGAGCGTTGGTTCCCGTCTCCACCCGGTGGACAGCCAGGTTAGTGAGCCCAGGCCGGTTGGAGAACAGCTGCCGGTATGAATGCAGCACTGCTCTGACCTCTGCCTGCTGGGCAGGGGTTAGCTGGTCTGAGTGGAATTGATTCCAGTGAGGGGTCAGCCCCAGCCTCAGGGAAGCTCTCCCTACTCCTCCCACTGCCCATACACAGCCAGCACCAACTTCTCCGTTTCATCATGTTGACATGGGTGCTCCTGCACCGCTGTGGCCAGCGAGGCCCTCAGCTTCTCCAAGGAGGGATCCTCCTGCAGCTCCTTCTGGAATTCAGCTGTTGGGCTTGAGGATACAGTTTCCCCACCTTGGGATGGAGGCTCCAGCCCAGCTCTGTCAAGCCCTACCCTCGGTGCTTCGGCCCCCCGCTTCGAGAGGGCACTGGGGTACCCATTCTCTAGGCCATTGGCTGGGGTCCCAAGTTCCGTTGCTGGTCCTCTGTAACAACAAGCCATTGAAAAAACAAGACACCCCCCAACACACTTCATCACAGTGGGGGAGGAGAAAGGCCAAAGAATGATGCCACTGTCCCCTATTTTATATCCTCAGTCCATGTGCCTGGAAAACACTAGCCCAGACACATCCTGGTGGGCGTTGCTGAGTCACAGAACTGAGCAATCCCCCATTGTGTGATGCTTGTGCAGCCCTCTTACAGCATTGTACATCCCTTGTTTACAACTCCCCTGCTGATTAATGGTCACATAACACTCCCCAGGGAGTGGGTCACCACCTAGCAGGAGAGACTCAAAACTTACAACATAGTTCAGTAACAACCATACAGCAAAATCTCATCCCTTCCTACACACTAACGATATACAGGTTTGGACAGAACAGTGGGTTTCAGCAGATCATGAGCTTTCATGTGATATTTTACATGGCCTGTGTGTTGGGTTGGGGTGCTTCGGGGTGTCACCTTATGCCACTGAGTCAGCCTATTCTGCCAGCCTGGGTCCCCTTTACCTGGCATGGATGGACTGGGCTCACAAGCCTCTTCCAGCCAAGCACACAGGCAGGGCCACGGCCAGCTGCACAGAGACCAAGATCGGCTCTGGGAAGATTCAGACTTAGGGGCTCCCCCAACACTCTGGTGCCCACTCCCTTTAAGGGGAACAAACCCAAAGGTTTTATGAAATTCGCCCCCTTCCTCAACGTGGGGGAGATATGCACAACTTCTGGCCTCCCCCACCCCCAGTTAGAAATGACATAAACGGGGTTATATTATAAACAAGAAATAAGTTTATTAACTACAAAAGGTGAATTTTAAGTGACTATAAGATAACTGACAGAACAAAGCAGATTACTGAGCAAATAAACCCCAGTACGCAAGCTAAGCTCAATATACTTAAGCAACAGGTTACACAATGTAATTTCTTACCCTAAATGTTATGTTAGGCAGGTTGCAAAGTTTCCGGTTCTGTTTCTTTTCAGACTGGAGCCCTGTCTCAGTCTGGACTCCCCCGCTGCCTTCCCTTCAGGTGGCTTTCGCAGTCTCTCTTCTTGGGCAGACAGGCCCATTTGCCTTCCCCCCCACCCTTTACATAAGGCCAGAATCCTTTGTTTCCAAACTTGACCCCACTTCCCTCACAGAGGAAAGTTACAAGAAGTCCCAGGTAATGTTTAGTCTGAGGTGACTGTAATATCAGGGGCAGTATGGGGTGTGCCCAGGAAGGCCAAGCTTTTCAGAGTTCATCCTCCTCACTGATGGGCCATTCGCCCTGTCTGGCTTTTCCCTTGTTCTACCTGAAGTGTTGGCAGTGGGCGTCACCCAAAGTAGCGTAACTGAAATAGAGATACATAGTCAATATCCCTAACTTCAGATACAGAAATGATGCAGACGTACAAATTGGATAATCGCAGTCAGTAAATCAGAACCTTTCCAATGATATCTCACATGAGCCATCTTGCATAAAGTACATCTGTTATGTCATAGTCATATCATAAGCATATTTTCATAACGACTATGGAGTGAACCATCACAGCATGCTTGTATGAAATAGATCATAATTATTGGACAGGGGTGAATATGGGGGTTCCAGGGTGCTACTTTGAGAGACAGAGTGCTACCCCCCAGCGGCCCAGCTCCCCCACAGGCCCTGTACCACCCAGACAAACCGCCAGTAACCAAGCTGGCTACCCAGCAGCCCCTTTCCCACTCAGCTGGGCACTGATCAACGGTCTCCTCAGCGGGGCCTGCTGCTGACCCCACACAATGGGGACGGGCTCCCAGGTGCCCTCACCTCTTCCTGCACACTTGGAGCTTGTGTCCGACGTGTGCCTCTGGGACCCCAGCCCTGAGCGCTCCCTTGCTGTGTTTGCAGTCCCGCTCGGAGCGCACCGACATCGCCACTCTGGTGATCCCCTCCATCACGGCCGCTGACAGTGGGGTCTACCTGTGCATCGGGACCAGCCCAGCCGGTGTCGGCAGTGCCAGGATCGAGGTGGTGGTGCTACGAGGTAGGGGCCCAAGGACGGGCTTTCACTGCTAACCACCGGCAGGGCTGCCCCGCCACATGCTGTGCAGCGCAGCATTGGGCATCCCCCATGTGCCATCCAGCTGGAGGGGGTGTCCCTCCCCAGCCCAGGGCAGGGCTGAGGGAGGGGGCAAGGCCCCTGCCTTTCAGCTCCAGCAGCTTCTCTCCAGCTGTTGGTGCTGCCAGGACTTTAACAAGAGGCTCCCACAGAAAATCCCCCTTAGCCTGGGCTAAGAGGAGGGTCTGCCCCCAAGAGAGGGCTCTGCAGCCAGCCTGTGCTCAGCACATGGAGAGTGGAGCCCAGGCATGTAGCCCTGAGTAGCCAGACCAGTGAAGAGCTTCCCAAGTGCACTGTCCCCCGCAGGCTGCCGGAGCTGGGTTATTAGCTCAAGCATTGATTGGCTGGCAGGGCTGTCCCAAGAGCCCAGCTCAGTCCCTGCGGGGACCCATTCAGGAGCGTTGTCCCAGTAGCCCAGCTTGTCTGTGGACTCCAGCTGGTGGAGGCTGGAGTCACTCGGGCTGCTGAGCACAGCATGTGGCTGGCAGGGTAAGAAGTGAGACTGGCGAGCTGCCGTGTGGTGTGGTCCCTCTGCCCCAGTTGGTGGGACTGAGGCTGCATGACTGAGCTCTGGGGGCAAATGCTTGAAGGAACCCAGCTCAGTCTCCCCCTGTTTGAGCTTGTGCCAGTAAAAGCCCATGGCCCAGCTGCTTGTGTGAAAGGGGGTGGGCGTGAGCAGGCCCACGCGGAGCTGGCAGCATGCCAGGGGATGGGGTGCTGGTGCCTGGCCCAGCCCTGATCGCAGAGCGTGGGCTGCCATGATCCCACCCCTCAGCCTCTTCACCAGGGAGGTTCCTGGGGCTGCCACCAGGGCACTGTGGCATTTGAAGTAAGTGACCAAGTGGGAGGTCAGCCTGGGTGAGTAAATAGATGAGATCAGCCGGAAAAGGCCAGGCATCTCCAGCAGTTGGCCTACAGGACCCCAGCACAGCCAGCCCCCTCCGGGAGTGCAGGAAAATGAGCCATTGCTAATGCATTTCAACTGCCAAGGCCACCTTTCTGCTCTGTGGCTGTGCAGCACCTGTCCCTGACTGGGCACCTGCAGATAACGCTAGCGATGAATCATTCCAGGCTAGGCTGCAGTAGCTGGGCATGAGGAGGTGCGGGCTGCATTGTGTGACAAGCTGCCAGGCTTTACATGAACTCAGCCATTGATCCGTGCTAAGCTGATTTACCCTGTTCTGTCTCTTCCAGCCTCGGGCGTGGTGCCCCCCATCCGGATCGAGGCCTTGTCGTCTTCCATCGCTGAAGGACAGACCCTGGATCTGAAGTGCCTCGTCACAGGCCAGGCACCAGCCACAGTGATGTGGTACAAGCGGGGGGGCTCTCTGCCGGCCAGACACCAGGTACAGCTGTAGGAAATCAGTGTGACTCCATGGACAGCTGTGGAGCTGCACCAGTTCACGCCAGCTGGGGAGGCAGCCCGTGGCACTGCAGAGCCCCTGTATGGACTCCCTCGGGTCCTGGTACAGATGCTCATGGCTCCCAAGGAGGCTTTTCCTTATCCCAGGTCAGGCGGGCAGCTGTGTCAGTCTCTGAGAACAGGGAGACGGGAGGATGCAGAAATGAGAGGCCAGTAGTTCTCAGGCTGAGGCCCAGCGAGTCCCTGGGATCTCTGAGGGGGCTGGGCAGGAGACACAATGGGGCTGAGGGTTAAGCTCAGGGCTGTTTTCTTCTCTTCCCCCTTGAATTCCCTCTCTCCCACCCATCTCCCTGCCAGGTCTCCGGCTCCCACCTACGCATCTCTCAGGTCTCGGCGGCCGACTCGGGTGAGTACGTCTGCCGCGTGAGCATCGGTGCCAGCTCCCGCGAGGCCTCCATCCCAGTTACTGTGCAGCACAGCGCCGGCTCCCCACACGGTAAGTCTGAGCTGTGTGAGCTGGCTGGCCTGGGGGCAGGAGCTCCCTGCGCTTGTTCCACTGGTACCAGGGGTCCCTGTGGACGATGCACTGGCATCCACTGGGTAAGGGATGGCTCTCACCTGCTGCGTCCCCAGGCATGTGCTTTCCAGACAATGCCTTGCCCCTTGCAGTTCCTGCCCCCTGCACAGGGCAGGTTTCAGGGCCACCATTCCCCTTCCACAGGTGAGTGGAGGAGTCTGTGCAGGCTGCTGGGAGTGTGCCACAGGGATCGGCTCTCAGGGACAGTTGCCCTGGGTGCTTTCTCCAGGGGAACCAGCCTGGCAGTGGCACGACCAGGCAGCACAGGGGTTGCTGTTGGGGGTGGGGGGATGGGGTGTGTGTGGAAGTTTCTGCTGATCTCTGGGAGCAGGAGCCCCCCACAATGGATCTGCCCTGGAGGGTGAAGGGCGAGCCGTGGGCTGCCTTCTTCCCCTGGGTGTTGCCCTGTGGTCCGTACAGCTGCCTTGCCAGTCCCGGGAGAGCCGCGCTCTGACCCTGTGGGGCTGCGGGCCGGGCAGGTCATTTCCACTCCCCCAGCCAGCACTGCTCCAGCCTGGCTTTTGGTGATGCTCCGCTCTTGGCTCTACCCCTCCCTCTCTGTTCTTCCAGCCCCCCCCATCCACATTGAGTCCTCCTCCTCCGCCGTCACCGAGGGACAGACCCTGGACCTGAAGTGCCTCGTCACAGGCCAGTCGCCAGCCACAGTCACGTGGTACAAGCGGGGGGGCTCCCTGCCGGAAGGCCACCAGGTAGGGGGCCAGGTGGGACCACGGGGGCTGGGGCTGGGGCTGGGGCCTGTGCCAGCTCGTGCGGAGCTGGAATGCCCAGGACTCAGCAGTAGCTGCTTGGGGATTCCTTGGGGAACCAGTAAGTCCACAGCGCTGCCTCCCAGTAATGTAGCACCTGGCACCCCGCACCATTGTCCAGCTTACCCACAATACCTTGCTCCTCATGCTTCTGGGATTGTCTCTCCAGAGCCCTGCCCCAAGAGGGAGAGGTTACCGTTGTGACGGGTTCCTCCCGGGGTGCCACCTCGAACTGGGGTACCACTGAGCCCCCCAGGCCCCCAGCCCGGGCTCCCTTTATACTGTACTGCTGTGACAAGGTTCCCAGCCCATATACAGGCAGGTACATGCAGATGGGAAGAGTCCAGCTAGGGAACTTCCCAGCTCTTAGGCACGCACCCCTTCTAGAGCGTCAGCCCACAATGAGACCGTCTTGTGCTGCACAGGGCAGCGTAAGCCCATGACATTCCCCCCTCCGCGCTGTGGAGAGGAATATACAACAGCTTCCTGCCCCGAGTTATGCATCCCACACACTGGTTTTAAACAAAGCAAAACCAAGTTTTTTGGGTTTTTGGAGGAGTGGTAGATACGCTGGAGGGTAGGGACAGGATACAGAGGGACCTAGACAAATTAGAGGATTGGGCCAAAAGAAATATGATGAGGTTCAACAAGGACAAGTGCAGAGTCCTGCACTTAGGACGGAAGAATCCCATGCACTGCTACAGACTAGGGACCGAATGGCTGGGCAGCAGTTCTGCAGAAAAGGACCTAGGGGTTACAGTGGACGAAAAGCTGAATATGAGTCAACAGTGTGCCCTTGTTGCCAAGAAGGCTAATGGCATTTTGGGTTGTATAAGTAGGGGCATTGCCAGCAGATCGAGGGATGTGATCATTCCCCTCTATTCAGCACTGGTGAGGCCTCATTTGGAGTACTGTGTCCAGTTTTGGGCCCCACACTACAAGAAGGATGTGGATAAATTGGAGAGGGTCCAGCGGAGGGCAACAAAAATGATTAGGGGGCTGGAGCACATGACTTATGAGGAGAGGCTGAGGGAACTGGGATTGTTTAGCCTGCAGAAGAGAAGAATGAGGGGGGATTTGATAGCTGCTTTCAACTACCTGAAAGGGGGTTCCAAAGAGGATGGATCTAGACTGTTCTCAGTGGTAGAAGATGACAGAACAAGGAGCAATGGTCTCAAGTTGCAGGGGGGGAGGTTTAGGTTGGACATTAGGAAAAACTTTTTCACTAAGAGGGTGGTGAAGCACTGGAATGGGTTCCCTAGGGAGGTGGTGGAATCTCCTTCCTTAGAGGTTTTTAAGGCCCGGCTTGACAAAGCCCTGGCTGGGATGATTTAGTTGGGTTTGGTCCTGCTTTGAGCAGGGGGTGGGACTAGATACCTCCTGAGGTCCCTTCCAACCCTGAGATTCTATGATTCAAGTTTATTAACTACAAAAAGATACATTTTAAAGGGATAGCAAACAGATCAAAGCAGGTTACCTAGCAAATAAACAAAAACCACAAACTGAGCTTAATATACTGGCTATGAAGAGCAGATCCTCACCCAAGTGATGATACAAGCAGCTGCAGACTCCAAAGGGGCAAACGGCACTAACTTACAGCTTGGAATCCCCCGGGGTTCCAGTCCCTTTAGCCTGGGTCCAGAACTTCCTCAGGTGTTTCCAGGAGTCTCTTTGGGTGGGGAGTCTGTGAAGAACCATGATGACGTCACTCCCCTGCCTTTTATAGCTTTTGCATAGGGTGGGACCCCTTTGTTTCAAAGCTTGGTTCCTATGCAAGTCAGTGGAAAAATACTGATGTCCCAAGATGGAGTCCAGCATCAGGTGACCTGGTCACATGTCCCTGTAGTGTCACAGCAGCCTCCTCAGCAAGGCTCCCCAGGTGGGAAATAAGCTTCTTCTAAGGCCTCTTGTTTTCTCTAACGGCCCTTCCCCACCGAGCTTTTCAGAATGAAGCATCTTGTCTAGTAGGTGTTCCCCAGGTGTAAACACAGATACACAGTCAATATTCCTAACTTCAGATACAAAAATGATACATGCACACAAATAGGATAATCATCGTCAGGAACTCATGACCTTTCCAATGATAGCTCACATGACTTACCTTACATAAAAGACATCACAATTATGCCATAATCATATCATAATATCCCTATGAAGAATATGGGGTGCAGTGTCACACCGGTGTCCCTGGGCAGCCCTTCGCTAGCGCCCCACTGGCACCCCCAGCCCCACTCCCCGGCCATGTGTGGGTGGAGGGTGACGCCCTGGGAAAGACCGGCCCAGATCTCCATGCTATCCTGGAGCTAATGGGGCAGCGCAGCCTGGCCTGTGAAGCGGCTCAGGCTCCCTGCAGACTCAGGCTGACCGTGCCTCGGTGGCACTCAGGTCATGCGTTCACGATTTTCTGTGCAACCTTCCCAGCAAGAGACTGACTCTTTTAGCTGAACTCTGGAGAACCACTGCGAGGTGGGGCCATGCCCCCAACCCGGCTAGTCCTTTGCCCCACACGGTGGGGGAGGCTGCTTTGGCTGAGGGACGCAGGCGTGGGGTTAGCTCCCCCAGCGGCTCCATTCCGCTTGCCAGTTCCATTCTCTCCTCTCACAAAGCCCCATTGCTTTCCTGCCCCGTTCCCCGCCAGGTCTCCGGCTCCCACCTGCGACTGGTTCGGGTCTCGGTGGCCGACTCGGGTGAGTACGTCTGCCACGTCAGCACCAGCGCTGGTATCCAAGAGGCCTCCATCATCGTCACCATCTACCACGCCACCGACTCACCCTACTGTAAGTGAAGGCAGTGCCTGGCACGGTGCAGCCTGGGCTGGCCTGGAAACCCTGGCTCAGGCGTGACCTCAGGCCTTAGGGTTCAGGGCAGCTGCTCCTCTGCCTTGCTGGCAGCTGGGCCCAGCTGGGGTGCATGGGGCGGGAGGGAGCGGGGCTGAGGAGGTCCTGCAGGGAGCCCTTTGGGGCAGCCCTGCGGGGGGGAGGAGGGTTAGGCCAAGGCATCTCTTGTTTCCCAGGAGATGAGAAGAGCAGTGAGGAGCGGAAGGAATCTCCTTCCAGGCTGGCTGTGGCCATGAAACAGGCCAACCACCACTGGGCCGGGGGGCTCCGGCTAGCATCTAGTAGGGAAGTGCCCAGATCATGGAGACCGCCATCCTGATTGGCACCCCTGCCCCTGGGGCAGCAGGCTCAGCAGACGCTGAGGAGCAAGTGAGCTGCGGTGCTGATCTCCCTTCGCGCCCCAGAGGGAAAGGGAGGCTCGTTTGGGCTGCTGGAGGGAGAGGCTGCATGGCCTGGGCATGGAGGGGGCTCAGGAGACCTGGGTTCTAGCCCCACCTCTGCCCTAGCTTGCTGCATGACTGAAGCAAGTTACTTCACCTCCCTGGGGAATCTGCCTTGGGTTCCCCCATTTGGCCAGTGCTTTTCCCTGTCCTTCGACATTTGCAGCTGGAAGGAGCTTCACGGCCTAGAGCCTGGGAGCAGAGGCTACTGGCCATGAGATCAGAGCACAGAGCTCCCACGTGCCAAGCAGGAGGCGCAGACTGTCAGCCACCTTGGTCTCTCCTGAAAGCCAGACGCTCAGCTCTTTAGGCTCTGCTGACAGAGCTCCTGCTCCGGCAGCGGGGACTGGGGGTGGACTAGCCGCTTGGCAGGCTGTTTCTATCTCCCAATTCCTCTGCTATGAGAGGGGACCTCTCCCCCAGCTCTAACCCCCCTTCCCCCTGGTTCCTCCAGCCTCGGGCGTCGAACCCCCTGTCCGCATCGAGTCTTCCTCGTCCTCCATCTCTGAGGGACAGACCCTGGACCTGCACTGCCTCGTCGCGGGCCAGGCACCAGCCACAGTCACGTGGTACAAGCGGGGGGGCTCCCTGCCGGCCAGTCACCAGGTAGGAGATACACACGCCAGACATGATTGGGGGTTCCTTGGGCAGGGAGAGTGGGTCTGGCGGGGTTGTTTGCTGCAGATGGGCCCATCTCTGGAGGACGTCCATCTCCCTCCAGAGTTATCTGGTTTCTCACCGTGGTACCCTGGTTAGTACTTGGCAGCTCCATGGGGAAACTGCCCAAGTCTGCCATAGCCCAGTGCTGCAGTGGTGTGGGAACAACCTGTCACGGGTCCACAGGCTGGTGCTCTCACATGACTCGGGAACAGTCCCTGGGGTGGCCCCCTTCAACATGTCAGCCCCTGGAGGGTCACACGCACTCACTGAGGCCCACACACTAGACAGGGGATGGATCACTTGATGATTCCCTGTTCTGTTCATTCCCTCTGGGGCACCTGGCACTGGCCACTGTCGCCAGACAGGATACTGGGCTACATGGACCTTTGGTCTGACCCAGTGTGGCCGTTCTTATACAAAATACTATGAAAAACTCCCACTCGGTCACATACATAGCTCCGGTCACCCCGCCTGCGCTACCCACAATGCACTGCTGCTCCCAGGGTGGCAGGGCAGTGGGACTCGGGTTGCTCTCCTAGGAATGGCGACCGGCAGAGCCCTGGCTAACAGGCTGGGATCGTGGCAGCCCTGGTGCGATAGGCCCTTGTGGGGGGAGGGTGCCCTCCCCTGCCCTGAGGAGATGTTATCAGAGCCTTGATGTTAGATGTGGGGTTTGTCTCTCGCGCTCCCGGCTCCTTGCCCGCCAGGTCTCCGGCTCCTACCTGCGCATCCCCCAAGTCTTGGGAGCCGACTCCGGCGAGTACGTTTGCCGCGTCCGCACTGGCACCATGGTCCAAGAAGCCTCCATCATTGTCACCATCAGCAGCGCCGAGTCTTCCTACTGTGAGTCCAGGCAACAGACAGCGACGGCCGTTCTTCCAGTGTCCCACAAAGGGTGGCTCCGTACATCCGTGGCAGGCAGCCTGGCCTAGTGGACAGAGCACTGGACTGAGGATCTGGGTTCTATGCTCCCTCTGCTACTGACCTGCTAAATTTCTCTGTGCCTCAGTTTCCCCTCTGTTTAGCTCTTCGGGGCAGGGCCTGTCTCTCACTCTGTGTCTGTGCAGTGCCCAGCACAATGGGCCCTGATCTCAGCTGGGGCCTCGGGTAGCTCCTGCTATAGACAGTAATGATGATGAGCGCATCCCTCACTGCTGAAGGCCTGTGGGGTGATGGCTGCTGAGGCTCCTTTGTGGGGAAGAGCCCCCTCCCCCACTGTGGGCTGCCCTCCCCATGGAGCGTACTGGGGTATTGAGCAGACGCTTCGCTCAGGGCAGAGACAGGATCAGGTGCCACCAGAGACCCTATTTAAAGGGGGGATGGGGGCACGTTGCAGTCTCTGCTCCGGTTTCCCCAGCGTAGCCTGTCTCATGGGCATTGGCCTTGGGAGAGTGGGCGTTAGAGGCAGCCTCCCCTGTATATGCGCATGCCTGAAGCCCTACATGTGGGGAATCCAATCCCCTGGGCAGCGTCCTGCTTGTACAGTACAGGGGCATCCTGCAGGGATCAGATTGGAGGCCGTCCCCTTTAGATTTCAGAGGGAGAGAGGAGGGGTTCAGCTCTGGGAACATTTCCTATCGGCGGAAGCCCCATCACTGGGCTGTTTACAACTGGGGTGGGCTGGGACCGTGGGACCCTGGAGTCATTTCCATCTCCACTTGCTGTGGGGGTATGACATGCCAGAGAATTTGCTGTCAGCCGTGCCCACCCCCATCTCTGGGCTCTTCCAGCCTCGGGCATGCGCCCCCCAATTTGGATAGAGCAATCATCATCCTCCGTCACCGAGGGACAGACCCTGGACCTGCACTGCCTCGTCACGGGCCAGGCGCCAGCCACAGTCACGTGGTACAAGCGGGGGGGCTCCCTGCCGGCGGACCACCAGGTAGGAGAGCGAGGCTGGGCTAGCGGAGAGGTTCTGTCCAGGTTCCCCTGGGTCTGAAGGATGTGGCTATTGGGTGAAAATGGCAGCTCTGGGAATGAGCTGGGCTCTGTCCTGCTGCGGGCTGGCTCCACGGGGGTCCCAGTGCAGTGGCAGGACCCCTAGTCGAAAGGGCAGAGCCGGGAGCAGCATTCTCATCCCTGGCGGCAGAGGAGTTGGGGGCTGGGAACGTATGTGGATAGGAGGGCGAGTCCTGCTCTGCCAGCTGACCAGCAGGGGATCTGGGAGCAGCAGGCGCAAGCCTGAGCCTGATGGAGGCCAGGCAGGCAGCCCCGTGCTGTGTGATGCAGGGGTCAGAGGACAGCGACCTCTCTGACTCCGGGCTCTCCGTGACCCGCCCTCCAGCTCTCTGGCTCACACCTGCGGCTGGTCCAGGTCTCGGCGGCTGACTCGGGCGAGTATGTCTGCCGCGCCGGCACCAAGGAGGCCTCTGTCCTCGTCACCATCCAGCAGAGCAGCAGTATCTCCTATCGTGAGTTGTGTGTGGCCACCGTGCTCTCCTCTTCCCCAGGGCGGAGGAAGCTCGGTGCCCTCTGGGGAGGCGCCTCTAGTGACAACCCTGACCACCCGCAGGTGCTGCCATCCAAGGGGAGATCTCAGCCCCCCAACGGGGTGACTAGAACTGATGGGGTGGCTCTGAGCTCCCAAAGGGCGAGGTCTGTGGGTTGTGGGACAGGCCCCTGGGGAAGCAGCTGGAGCCCTGAACTAGACCAGACAGGGCATTCAGGAGCTCCCTGCTGGTGCTGATCCGGCCCCAGCCCTGGGAGACCTGCCCCCACAGCTCTGCTCCATGTCTTCTCCATGGGAGGGAGCCAGATCCCACAGCTCCAACCCTCTGCCCTTGGTCCCTCCAGCCTCAGGAGTCACCCCACCAGTGAGGATCGAATCTTCCTCGTCCTCCATCGCCAAGGGACAGACCTTGGACCTGAACTGCCTCGTCGCAGGCCAGGTGCAGCCCAGAGTCACATGGCACAAGCGGGGGGGCTCCCTGCCAGCCAGCCACCAGGTAGGAGACATGGGGGGCCTGGCAGTGTTTCCAGAGGGCGTTTCCTGGGCCTTGGACTCCCTTTGCCCTCCCAGGAGGGGCTCTCGTCCTGGCGTTTCTTGGGATGCTGTCTCCTCCCGGCCGGGCAGTGAGGCTCGGCTCCGGTGTCTCGGGAAGCGGAGGGACCCCCTGGGCCAGGAGAGCTCAAGGGAGCAGCCCTGCCCAGGAGGCCCAGCAGGAACCCCGCAGCGGAGAGCCTGGGGAGGGGTTGCCCGGGGCCAAAGGGGGGTAAGGGAGTGGGGGGATCACTGGCCTCCCCAGCCCCCCATGCACTCCCTCTTCTCACGGACCCTTTCTCCATGTCATTCGCTGCCCGCCAGGTCTCCGGCTCGCGCTTGCGCATCCCCCAGGTCTCGGCGGCCGACTCGGGCGAGTACGTCTGCCGCGTCAGCACCGGCGCCATCACCCAGGAGACCTCGCTCATCGTCACCATCCAGGGCGGTGCCGGCTCCTCCTACTGTGAGTCTGGCCTGGGCTGGGCTGCAGGCACTGGGCTGGGCCGGGAAGCAGGAGGGAGCTGGCTCATGTCCCAGCCTGGGCTGTAGCCTCATGCGCCCTGCGGGGTGATCAAAGCTTGGCAGGGCACAATGTGTCCTTTGTCATCTCTGAGCTCTCTGTGCTGAGCCTCTGCTCCCCTTCCAGCTCTGGGCGTCACCCCCCCGGTGAGGATCGAGACCTCTTCCGCGTCCATTGCCGAGGGACAGACCTTGGACCTGAACTGCATGGTCGCAGGGCAGGCGCAGCCCAGAATCACGTGGTACAGGCGGGAGGGCTCCCTGCCAGCCAGTAGCCAGGTACAGGGGCTCGTGGTGGCTGGGAATTGATGGCCATGGCCCATAAATTCCCCCATGCTCCTAGGAGCAGCAGACCCATGGGATTTCCTGGCTGGGGCGGCGATGGGGAGAAGGTTGATATCCTTGGACAATGAAACTCACAATAGGCAGCAAATGCTTTGGAATCTAAATGCCTGGAAAAGTCCATGGTGTCTCCAGTCCTACCCCAGGAGGAGGCACAAGGGCTGCATGGGGCTGGGAGACGGTGGGGGTCGGAGACAGTCCGTGCCAGCCTTGTAAGGGCTTGTCCCACAGGCAGGGCTGGCTTTCCCAAGGAGCCCAGCTCCCCATGAGCCCCTGCCTGCTGAGCACAGCTCTCCTCAATGCCCCATGGCCTCTGCCCTCTCTCCCCGCCAGGTCTCCGGCTCCCGCCTGCGCATCCCCCAGGTCTCAGCTGCCGACTCGGGCGAGTACATCTGCCGTGTCAGCAATGGTGCTGGCCCCCTGGAGGCCTCCGTCATCGTCACCATCCCCCACAGTGCTGGCTCCTCGTACCGTACGTCTGAGCGGGCTGGGGCCCACATATGGAGGGGGCCAATGGGAATGGGACTCAGTGCCAGGGGCCCACACAGGCAATGGGCATGGACCCAGTGCTAGAGACCCGTGGCGGCCCAGTACCACCTCCCAGATTGTATCCTGCCCATCTCCATGGAGATGTCTGTTGAGATTGGCTCAGGGCCCTGGCCTGGCTTCAGGCATAGCAGGGGTTCACATTGGGGAGGGATAGCTCAGTGGTTTGAGCATTGGCCTGCTAAACCCAGGGTTGTGAGTTCAATCCTTGAGGGGGCCATTTGGGGATTGGTCCCCCTTTGAGCAGGGGATTGGACTAGATGATCTCTTGAGGTCCCTTCTAACCCTAATAATCTATGATTCTATGGGGGTACACAGGCCAGGAGCCCATAGGGATCGGAGACCCCCTGTGTGGTGAGGTGGGCACTGTGGGCTGAGGGATGGGCCCAGGTGGGCACTATAATCCTAGGGCAGGTATTGGAATCCACTTTGGCTAACCCCAGTGCATTGTGGGAGGGCACAGACCCTGCCCCAGTGCTGGGTTAGCCATGTGGGGCAGGGTCCATGAGGGATGCTCCCCGGGGCTCTGAGTGCTGGGGAGGGCTTGCTTGAGACTGCACAAGGCGGGGCCCCGGGGGCGATAGGACCAAGGAAAGAACAAGGGCATGCTGGCCGCATGGCGGGGGTCCCATCACCGGGGGGCCTAGCGTGGAGTCCTTTGGAGCCGGATGTTGCCCTGGGAACCTTCCTGCCATGGCTTGGCCCCTGCCTGGGGAGATGGACGATGCTGCCTTTGCTCCTTGGCACCATGATGTGATGTTGCACCCGGCGTAACCCTCCTTCTCGGCTCTTCCAGCCTCGGGCATGGCGCCCCCTGTCCGGATTGAGTCTTCCTCATCCTCCATCGCCGAGGGACAGACCTTGGACCTGAACTGCCTCGTCGCGGGCCAGGCACAGCCCAGAGTCACGTGGTACAAGCGGGGGGGCTCCCTGCCAGCCAGTCACCAGGTACAGCAGCAAGCAGGGGGCTGGGCTGAGCTCCAGGTCGGTTTCCTTGGGCCCTGCTCCTGGGAGGGCTGTGTCTGGAGGCTCCCAGACAGAGGAGCTGCCCCAGGCAGGGAGACGGGCTTCTGGGCTTTGCCAAGAGCAAGGAGACAGGTGACTGAGTCGCTCCGGCCGAGGGAATCAAAGCAGCAGTGGGATGCTTAGGGAAGCAGCAATGGCAGCAGATGCCCCCCCCCCCCGCCCCCCGGGAGCAGGGGGCCTCAGGACTGCCTGTGGCTGCGGACTCTGGGAATCAGGCCAGGCTGCTACTTGTTTGCAGCTGACACAAATATCGGAGGAGTGGGAAACAAGAGGAGGCCAGGTCACTGACACAGAGCAGTCTGGATCGCTTGGTAAACTGGGCGCAAGCAAACAACATGCATGTTGATATGGTTTGATGTAAATGTATTCATCTAGGAACAATGAACGCTGGCCACACTCACAGGATGGGGGGCTCTATCCTGGGGAGCAGGGACTTTGAAAAGATTTGGGGACCATGGTGGAGAGTCAGCTGAACATGAGCTCCCAGTGCCACGCTGTGGCCACACGAGCTGAAGCAATCCTGGGATGCATGAACAGGGGAATCTCAAGTAGGAGTCGAGAGGTTATTTTACCTCTGTGCTTGGCACTGGTGTGACCCCTGCTGGCAGCCTGGCTCCAGTTCCGGTGCCCACAGTGCCAGAAGGATGGTGGTACATTGGCGAGGGTTCAGAGAAGAGCCACAAGAAGGATTAAAGGGTTAGAAAACACAATTTATAGTGATAGATTCAAGAAGCTCTATTTTGCTTAACAGCGAGAAGGTTAAGGGGCGACTCGATCAGTCTACAGGTATTTACACGGAGAACAAGCCTTGAATAGCGGGCTCTTCAGTCTAGCAGCGGGAGGTCTGACATGATCCAATGGCGGGGAGTTGAAGCTGGAAATAAGGTGGACAGCGAGAGCAATTAACCACTAGAACAATTGACCAGGGTCGTGGTGGATTCTCCAGCACTGGCCATTTGTAAAGCCAGATGGGATGTCTCTAGAAGCTCTGCTCTAGGATTTATTGGGGGCAGGTCTCATGGCCTGGGCTACCCAAGGGGACCGGCTAAGTGATCACAATGGCCTTGGAATCTATGTTTGTCCTGGTCTGTCATGGACCCTCTCCCTGCCAGGTCTCCGGCTCCCACCTGCGCATCCCCCAGGTTTCGGCAGCCGACTCGGGCGAGTACGTCTGCCGCGTCAGCACAGGCGCCGTCACCCAGGAGGCAGCTCTTGTCATCACCATCGAGGACAGCACCGGCCCATCGTACTGTAAGTCTGCCCAGCCTGCGCTGAGGTGCTGCCTGCGTCCCAGGAGAGGCAGGGCTGGGCCCCTGCTGTCGCTGCCCCAGGGGGCCATGGCCTCTCTGGCAGGTAGCCAGTCCTCTAGCACCAAATCCCGCCAGCCTCTCTACAGGTAGGTGGGCTTCGGGCATGCCCTAACTCGGGGCTGGTGCCTGAGATGGGAGATGAGTGATCTGCTCCCAGGCCGACTCCCGCACAGCTCCCTGCCTACAAGCAGCAGTGTCTGCCTCTTGGAGTACTAGGAGCCAGGCTGTCCTGGGTTCGAATCCTGACTCTGCCATAGATTAGCTGCATGGCCATGGCCTTCCCCTCTCCTTGCCTCAGTTTCCCCACCTGCTGAAGGGGGTGATGATCCTGACCAGCCCCAAGGGATTGTGAACCTTCGTCTGCAAAGCGCTCTGAGCTCCTGCTGAGAGGGGCTGTAGCCACACATGTAACCTGCCAGCAGGATCAAGGCTGCAGCACAGGTCCCGTGGAAAGGCTGGGAGCCCCTTGCCTGGGTCTTCTCAGAGCTACCTGCACCAGGCCGTCTGGGCTGAGGGGCTCCTGCTACAGCCGCGGGGGCTGGGGGTGGACTAGCTGCTTTGGCAGGTGGTTTCTATCTGTGTGAGGGGACCTCTCCCCCAGCATTAACCCCCATCTCCCACGGCTCCTCCAGCCTCGGGCATGGCACCCCCCATCCGGATCGAGTCTTCCTCGTCCTCCATCGCTGAGGGACAGACCCTGGACCTGCACTGCCTCGTCACGGGCCAGGCGCCAGCAACAGTCACGTGGTATAAGCGGGAGGGCTCCCTGCCGGCCAGTCACCAGGTAGGAAGCAGCCCAGTGCCTTGCGGCACTTTCTTTCTTTTTCCTGGGGAGTGTGGGGAGATCTTCCCTGGACTGATTTGTCCTGGGGGACAGAGGGAGCTGCTTCTTCAGTCTCCACAGCGCCGTGGCCGGGGATGTGCCTGGCTCACTACCCAGCAGGGCTCCGTCGGTGGCCCGGCTGCCAGCTGAGGTTGGGGAATCCAGGTACGATAGACAGTTGCCAGTGAATGGGGGAGCACTCCCTGACTGGGCCACCCCATGGGCTGGGGGTAGCCGTGGGTCTGGCCCCACGGCAGCTGTCGGAAGTGGGATCAGACTTTCCCAGGTGTTGGCTGCAGACAGACGCTTCAGCCCTTTCTCTCCGATTCCTGGGCTCTCCCCGCCAGGTCTCCGGCTCCCGCCTGCGGCTGGTCCAGGTCTCTGCAGCCGACTCAGGAGAATACGTCTGCCGTGTCAGCACCAGCGCCGGCCACCACGAGGCCTCCATCACTGTGAGCGTCCCCTCTGGCACCAGCTCCTCCTACCGTAAGTCTGTCTGGCCTGCTGGTAGGTGGGTGGTCCCAGGGCCGTGGCTCAGGGCTCCCCAGGGATAGGCTCAGACAAGCGGCTGAAGGTGTTTCCTGTGGCTCTTCGCAGCACATATTAGAACACTGATGCCATTAGTAAGCAAGCAGGGGGCTCTCACTCTGTTACTAACCAATTGCAGTTGATAAAATAATAACACTCGGTTAGTCATTTTGCTGCGAGAATGAGATCGAGATAATTTCCCATCAGACTGTTTCAGTCGGACTCTCTAGTGCTCTAGGAAATGAACTGATGGCGTCACATGACTGGGGCTTTTGGGGTAACGCTAATGGCTAATTTGGCTCCTGAGGTCTGGGTGTCACGGCTCTAACCCCATTTGCCTTCTCTGCCTGGCAGGTCTGCAGAGCCCCATCATCTCCATCGAGCCGCACAGCACTACTGTGCGCCAGGGCGAGGATGCTACCTTCAAGTGCCGCATCCACGGTGGTGCCCGGCCCATCAATATCACCTGGAAGATGGCCCCGAAGCAGCATCTGCAAGGTACAGAGCGGCCCCTTCTCACGCCAGCTCCAGCCGGCTTCCCTGGAACTGAGCAATGGTCCACTGCTGCCGATGTCCCCTCCCAGTGCCCTGGGTACAGTACCCCCACCTCCCGCCAGACAGGGCCTGATAGCCCCCCTCCACCAGCGTCCCTTCCCCCACACCTTGTTGTCCTCTCTCTGCCCCCACTTCTCTCCGAGATCTCATGAGCGCTAGCCCTGCTCCCCCAGACCCACAGCCCCTAGTCTCCTGTGGGGGCACTCCCATCCCCTGGCCAGGATGCTGGGCGGCCGTGGGCATTGTCCCTCTCCACTGCAGCAGCCGTCTGCAGAGCCTGTGTCATGCTGCCTTCCTGTGTGGGGCCATGGGGCCTGGACGCCCGTTAGGCTCTGCAGATCTGGGCTGCGAGCGAAAACAGCCCACCCTTCCCCTGGGCCAGGGACACATGGGCCCCTGCTCTAGCCATGGGTCCGGCTCCCTAGGCTCACGCTTGAGTGAGAGCAAACAGCCTGGGGCACAGGGGGGCTGCCAGGCAGCAGTGCTGGCTTCAGGGAAGCTCAGCTCCTCCAGTCCCAGCCTGTGCCAACAGGAGGCGCAGGAGCCTGGGTGTTCGGGGCGTGGCGGGGGGGAGCTCCCAGCTACTCCAGTCCTGGCCTCTCCCAGCAGGGGGTGCTGTCAGTGTTGCAGGTGTTAGGAATCTGGGTTTTCAGCAAGAGCTCCCAGCCCCAGGGGCGAGATCAGCTGTTTGCTCACCTGTGTCTGTCCCCCTGCAGACAATGTGAAGATCAGCCCCAATGGCTCAGTGATCACCATCTCCAGGGCTCGCCCCAGCAACCAGGGAGCCTATCGCTGTGTGGCCTCCAACCGCTACGGAGTAGCCAACAGTGTGGTTAACTTAATGGTGCAAGGTGAGAGGCTCTGAGTACAGGAGTGGGGACAGGCAGTTGGGATACCCAGCCTGGGTTCCTAGCTCACTGGCTGGCCCCGAGAGCCGCTGGCTGGCACCCCAGCACTGTCACTGTATCACATCAGGGTCTCGGTGGCGGGGCTGCTGCTCCAGGACGACCCCTGCATAGGCTGCCTTGCTCTGGCAATGGGGGTGGCTGTCCCTGGTGGAGCCTGGGGATATTCCTCGAGCTGGGGAGCCCATGAGCAGGGATGGGGGGGCCTTTGGGGAGGGGCAGGTTTAACCCCCCACCCAGCCTCCCAGCCTGGATTGCTTGTCCTTGTCGGGCCCACCCCCAGACGCCCCTCAGTGCTCAGGGCTTGAATCCGCTTGTGCAGCCCCTGGACTGCCTGAGCACACGCCCTTGGGGCAGCCCGAAGACAGTCTGCCGTGGCCAGCTCCCAGCTGCTCCAGGGGGGTTTCTAGCGGCTCTGGCTGGCAGGCTGTGCCCTTACTCCCCCCCTCCCCCGCACCCTCCCAGGCTATCCTACAGTATCTGTGATGCCCAAGGGCCCCGTGACGGTGAAGGCAGGCAAGTCCATCAGCCTGGATTGCCTTGGCATGGGCGACCCGCGCCCTCTTGTTCGCTGGAGCCGCTTGGGCATGAGGCAGAAACTCGAGCAGCAGAAGCTGTTGCCCCTGGAGAGCCAAGCAGTGCTGCAGGTAAGCTGGGCTCTGGGGCCGGGGGGAGGGAGCCCTGCACCATGGCACAGGCAACTTGGCCTTTATCCCGTCCACGTGGATCCACCACAGTCCAGTCCTGCCCTGCCAGGGAGCAGAAGTCCCTTTCTCAGCCAGCCATAGCAGGAGCTGAGCAAAGGAACCACCCCTGCCAGTCCCTGATGGGGCATGGGGCAGTTCAGTGCCCGCTCTGAGCCAGGGGGGCAGCCAGCCTGGCCTCCCTGTTGTGACTGAGCTGTCTGCCTGGATCGCACTGGGACAGGGACCTGGCCTGTCCTTCCTCGCGGCTGCTGGGCACAGACAGACCCTGGGTTTCTCTCTGGCTCCCACAGCTGGGTCCCCACGCAAGTGCCCCTAAATCCTGCCCTGGCTTTGGCGGATGCGAAAGGGGCTGGTGCCTTCTGCGCTCTGGGGCCCTGTCTTGCTGTCTGCAGTGCACAGTGCTGCACCCCTGGCCAGCTCGCCTGGCAGAGCGGACACGGACACGGCTGCGCCCCCTCCAGCAGGACCTAGTGCTACCTAACATCACTCCTGTCGCTCAGCCTTGGGGGCACGTGGCTGTGTCACACCCCACAGGCCTTAGGCTGCCTCTCTGCCCCCAGATCTCGGCAGCCAAGCCTGAAGATGCTGGCACCTACATCTGCACGGCCCAGAACTCCATCGGCTCCGCACAGGTCCAGGTGGAGGTGAGCGTGGAAGCTGCCAACAGAAAGCCTGGCGCCCCTGAGATCACAGTGAAGCCAACACTGACAGTGGTAGCTGGAGAAACCGCAACCCTCCAGTGCTCTGCTACAGGTACGTGTGTGCCGGGCAGGGCCGCTGGCTTCCCTGGCGCTGCCTGCTCCTAGGGCAGAGCTGGGGAGCAGCCTGCAGCCAGAGCCCCGAGAAGGGATGGGAGTTTGGGAGAGGTTCCATGGGAAGGCTGGGGTGGGGCCCACCTGATTGGGGGCACATATCCATGCCTCCTGTTCTGCCAGCCTCTGCTTGGCCTTCCCATTCCCCCTCCCTGGTCTGAGTCTCAGACCTGGCAGCTAAACGGGGTCAGGCCTGCTCTGTCTGCAGGTGGGAGATCACGAAGGGCGGCCAGAGGACGGGGTTGGGGGACCTCATCTCTTTGAGGCAATGCTCCGTGGGCGCCGCTCTGCGGTTGGCACCTCTCCACCCATCACACATCTCAGGGCACTTGGGAGCCACCACAAAACCCGTGTGAGCCCAGCGCCATTGAACACCTGCTGGAACCACTGCTAGCAATCCCGGCGGGAGCTGGGTGGGCTTCCGGGGGAAAGCCAGACCCTGGCATCCAGCAGAGAGGCGAGAGTGCTGAATTCTCCCTGCATTGTGGAAGGTGGGTTATGCCACTGAATGAGAAGAATGGAATAGACAGCTCCATTCGGGCTGTTCAATCAAGTTTCCTGAACTACAGACCTGACAGGGTGGGTACGGAAAGGCAAAGCTGCCCAAGGCGGGTACCGGACCTGTCTGCATGCACAGGGCCGACTTCTTTACAGTCTGCAGGGTTTTGATGGTTCCTGTTTATCTCACAGGACAATTTGTGGTTAGTCCACTTCCCACGGCACGTTTACCGTGCGGCCAATCGTTCTGACTGTTACTTTTCCATCCTCCTTCACGTTCCCCTCTACAAAGAATCACAACACATTTGACCTACTTAAAAGAGCTTAACTGGGGTTTAACCAAGTGTCTTAACCAAGTCATTCCATGTGCTCTGTGCGGCTGAGTGCATTTGAGATGGAACGGTTTCCACACGATGATTTATGTCTCCAGTGATACATTTCTTTGCTATTAAATTAACAATATTTTGTCTGCAACAATTCGTTTCACTTTATCCCTTGTTATGGTTTTATTACTACAGTATAACTTGTGAGTTGAGTAGTCCAAGCCAAAGCTCAAGCCAGCTGCCAAGACAGGTTACAGAAGGATCACGTTCATTCACTTCAGGGGCCGTTACCTTATCTGCTAGTCATGTGGGTCTATTTAGGCTTGGAAGGAGTAGATTTTTATCAGTAAATATCAGTACATGTCAATTTCACAATATACACACATACGGAGACACAGACACACACAGACACACAAACACACACAAATGTACACGCACAAATATTTCCATCAATAATAATTGAAATTCACAGCTAGGCAACGTGAGAAAAATGCTGCTTGAGAACTAGAGTTTGATTTCAGGCTGTGCACTTTGTTTTGCCACATGACATTGACAATTTGTGTTTTAACAGTTACAAAGCATTAACTTTTTGAGTCTCAGCATCGACTGTCATTAAATAGTTATTCTCTGACCCCCCCCCAGTGTCTGACACCCCCCCCCCATATTCTTCCACAACTGTGAAACTGGGTATGGATACAAACTGAAGCCAGTGCTTAATATGCCCCCCCGATGGTCTCCATCGAAGCTGTACAGCGTCGCATTCTGCCCAGCCACAGACATGTTCAGCAATACTTTGTTGCCCAGCCCTACGCTCCTCTCACTCACCGCCTTTTTGCACTGGCCAGGAGGGAAGCCTAGCTGGGAGCAGTTCCTGCAGCTCCATGGCCGTGCAGTGCCACCCAGGTCCATGGGGTGGGCCCCAGATCAGCAAGGGGAGGAGCGTCCTTGTGGCAGCCCCGTGATGTGGGGAGGGCAAAGGAGATCTCTCCCCAGCAGCCATCTGAGGCAGATGAAGGGAGCCATCCATTAGCATTGTATGTAGGAGTTAAGTTAGGGGCATCTGCCCAGTGCCCAGGCCCTAGCTAGCTAGCGATCCCCTCACACCCCTCTAGCCACCCTCCAATCTGGACCAGACGGGCATCCCTCAGGAGCAGTGTGGACGGCTCGCCCGGCCCAGCCCTTCACTGTCTCTTTGTCCCCGCAGGCGAACCCCCTCCCAGCATCCAGTGGTCCAAGCTGAGGGCCCCACTGCCCTGGCAGCATCGGGTGGTGAATAACACTCTGCTCATCCCCCGCGTGGCCCAGCAGGACTCAGGCCAGTACATCTGCAATGCCAGCAATGCTGCCGGCTTCACCGAGGCCTTCGTCACACTGGACGTGGAGAGTAAGGAGCTCCCACCCCACGCCCGGGCAGCTGGCACTTCACCTCTGACCTCAGGCCCCGTATTTCTGGGCCATGTCAGCTGGTGGGAGAGTCTGGGGGGGCTGGCTCGCCGGCGCATGCCCCGGGGGAAGGGGCAGGGTGAAAGATGGGAGCTGATGCCATGGGGCTCTAGTGGCTGAGATGTGTGCAGCCTCTTTGCGCCCTAGGGCTCCCTGCCCCAGGCGTGGGGTGGAGCGGGTGTTTCATTGGGGCACCAGGCTCTCGCTCAGAGCGAGCACTGATCACTGCCCAGTCAAGCCTGGTAAATGCAGGGACTGGGGGACAGGCCCCTCCACCTTGCCATTCCCTCCCCATTTCCCTGCAGGGTCTCGTGGAGTGACACAGGGCTGCCAGCAGGGGGCAGTGCCCAGGCGATAGCTGTGGGCAGCCGCCCTGGTTGGGCAAAGTGGGGCCCAAAATGGGGAGACTCTGAACCGGGGGTGCTGGGGATAGAGACCTGCTCGGCCCCCATCCCTCCTGCTGGCAGCGCTCAATGGCCCAAGCCATGGGGCCCCCATCCGCAGGGGAGATGGTGCCACAGCCGGGCAGGCCCATGCGCTCCAGCTCAGGCCTCTCCGTCCCTAGGCGGGGCGGGGGCCCTGGGGGTCACCGTGGGCGCAGGTGGGGCCCCAAACACAAAGCGCAGAGCAGCCACCGCCAGGGGGGCCTGTTTCAGGCAGCGCTGAGCTGGTCCCCTAATGCCCCCTGCACCTCTCTGCCCCCAGCGCCCCCCTATGCCACCAGCCTGCCCGAGGAGGTCTCGGTGGCGGCGGGCGAGGCGGTGCGGCTGCAGTGCCTGGCCCACGGCACGCCACCCCTGCACTACCAGTGGAGCAAGGCCAATGGCAGCCTCTCCAGCAAGGCCGTCCTGCGGGAGAGTGCCCTGCACATCAGCCCGACGGCGCCCGAGGACTCGGGGACCTACCGCTGCCTTGTCAGCAACCGGGTGGGCTCGGCAGAGACCTTCGCCCGGGTCAGCGTCCAGGGTGAGTCTCGGGGCAGAGCGCCCAGGCAGGGCCAGCACTGGAGAGAGAGTGGGGGTGGGAGCACAGTGATGCTCCAACAAGGGGAGAGGGACGGGGTTGCAGTGGGGTGGTCCCTGGTGGGGGCCAGTGGGGCGGGGGTGGAGTGACCCTGGGGAGGGGGAGGGGATGGTGGTGTGGCCTTGGGGAGGACATGGCAGGGTGGGGGCAGGACGGCCCCAGCGGGGAGGGGGTGGCAGGGGGAGGTGGTGCAGCCCGGGGATGGGGTGGGGGTGGGGCAGCCCCGGCATGGAGGGGGCGGCGGCCCCAGGGAGGGAATAGCGGGGTGGAGGCAGGGCAGCCCCGGCGTGGAGGGGGAGGGGGGGCGGAGTGGGGGAGGGGCAGCCCCCAGCGGGTGGCGTGGCGGCCCTGGGGAGGGGGGGGCAAGTCCCTAGGTTGGTCACAGACTTCGGAGCGGGTGAACAAGGGCACGTTGTGGCTTTGCTCCAGTTGGCACAGTGTGGGGCAGGCACAGTGTTGCCAGTCCCCGGGCACAGCGCCAGGGCCAGCTGACCCCACTGTATGGGCTCTGCAGCTGCCGGACCCACAGAGCCTCCAGCTTCTGCCCATGCCCAGCGTCTCCTGAACTCTCCCCAGCCCCACCTCAGCTCAGCCCCTCCTGCAGCCGGGGGCTTTTCTGCCCCTGCCCCTGCCCAGGCAGGGTACTCGGGGGGGTAATCAGAGAGGGCTTTTCCCCGGGGCGGCTGAAGAAGGCGGTGGCAATGCTGCTCTGGCTCCATTGAAGGTCGGGGTGACACCCGCCCCATTGGGGGTTGTGTGTGAGGGATGCTGCCGGCCCTGCTAGCGGTCAGGCGGGGCAGAGGAGGGGGTGCTGCTGGCCCAGCTGGCAGGAGAGATGAATGATGCCAGCCCTGTTGTGGTTGGGCAGGGGAAGGGGCAGTGCTGATCCTGCTGGCAGGGGGAGGGGTGACACTGCCTGCGTAGGCGGCGGGGAGTCCTGGTGGATTCCAGCAGCCAAGAGCTGTGGGGGCTGCCTTAGGTGCCAGGGGCACAGGCTGAAGGGGGTGGGCCGTGGGGCAGTGGCTCAGCGAGTCCCCTTGAGCTCCACCTGTTGGCTCCAGCATGTGCAGCTCCCCTGGGGATGGGGGTTGGGTGGCTGTAGCTGATACCTCTGTGTCTCTGCTCCCCACAGGATCAGCCCCCAGCGCCTCCCCGACCGTGCGAGTCACACCCCAGACGGAGGTGAAGGGCGTGGGCGGCACGGCCGAGTTCACCTGCTCCGTCACCGGAGATGCCCGGGCGCGGATCGAGTGGTTCAGGGAGGGTGGGGAGCTGCCCGCCAGCCACAGCGTGCGGAACGGGGTGCTGCGGTAAGGAGGAGCAGGGGCACGGGGCCTGCGCCCTCTCTGGGGAGTGCCCAGGAATGTAACCAGTGGGATTCACCCCCATGCCCTGCAGAGGGGCTGCCCCCATCAGCCCAGGGCCTCTCTGCTGAGACGGGGGCAGCTAGTGCTCTTGGGGATGGCGTTCGTGGGGTTCGACCCCCTGCCCGCCCTCCCTAACAGCAGAGTTCAAGACTCTTCTCCTTCAGGTGGGAATGCCCGTCTCCGCCCTGCCCGGCGGGAGGTCTAACCCTCTGTGGCTTGGAGGCCTGGCAGAGTGGCACCGCTGGGGGGCAAAGGGGCCTCAGGGTATGTGGGAGCCAGTCCATCTCTTTGCTGTTTCACTGCAGAATCCACAACTTGGATCGTGGTTGCCAGGGGGTTTACACCTGCCGAGTTAGCAGCCCCTCCGGGCAGGCCCAGGACAGCGCAAGGCTGGTGATCCAGGGTAAGCAGGGGCCCTGGCACAGGGAGGGGGAGAACACAGATGCTGCCAGCTGAGTGGGACTGAGCTGGCCGTGCAGCCTCCACACTAGCCACTGCTGCTCCGGAAGAGAAGCCGGGTGTCAGGGCCACCCAGAGGAGTCACGGGGCCTGGGGTCTTTGGTGGCGGGGGTCTTTCTGCTCTGGGTCTTCAGGGCACTTCAGCGGCAGGTCCCAGAGCGAGTGAAGGACCCGCCACTGATCTGCCGCCGAAGACCCAAAGTGGAAGGACCCCTCGCCACCGAACTGCCGCCGAAGACCCAGAGCGGAAGGAGCCCTCGCCACCGAACTGCCGCCGAAGACCCAGAGCGGAAGGAGCCCTCGCCACCGAACTGCCGCCGAAGACCCGGAGCGGAAGGAGCCCTCGCCACCGAACTGCCGCCGAAGACCCAGAGCGGAAGGAGCCCTCGCCGCCGAACTGCCACCAAAGACCCAGAGCGGAAGGAGCCCTCGCCACCGAACTGCCGCCAAAGACCCAGAGCGGAAGGAGCCCTCGCCACCGAACTGCCGCCGAAGACCCAGAGCGGAAGGAGCCCTCGCCACCGAACTGCCGCCGAAGACCCAGAGCGGAAGGAGCCCTCGCCACCGAACTGCCACCGAAGACCCAGAGCGGAAGGAGCCCTCGCCACCGAACTGACGCCGATGACCCAGAGCGGAAGGAGCCCTCGCCACCGAACTGCCACCGAAGACCCAGAGCGGAAGGAGCCCTCGCCACCGAACTGCCGCCGAAGACCCAGAGCGGAAGGAGCCCTCGCCACCGAACTGCCACCGAAGACCCAGAGCGGAAGGAGCCCTCGCCACCGAACTGCCGCCGAAGACCCAGAGCGGAAGGAGCCCTCGCCACCGAACTGCCACCGAAGACCCAGAGCGGAAGGAGCCCTCGCCGCCGAACTGCCGCCGAAGACCCAGAGCGGAAGGAGCCCTCGCCACCGAACTGCCACCGAAGACCCAGAGTGGAAGAAGCCCTCGCTGCCAAACTGCCGCCAAAGACCCAGAGCAGAAGGAGCCCTCGCCACCGAACTGCTACCGACGACCCAGAGCGGAAGGAGCCCTCGCCACCGAACTGCCACCGAAGACCCAGAGCGGAAGGAGCCCTCGCCACCGAACTGCCACCGAAGACCCAGAGTGGAAGAAGCCCTCGCTGCCAAACTGCCGCCAAAGACCCAGAGCAGAAGGAGCCTCGCCACCGAACTGCTACCGGCGACCCAGAGCGAAGGAGCCTCGCCGCCGAACTGCCACCGAAGACCCAGAGCGGAAGGAGCCCTCGCCACCGAACTGCCACCGAAGACCCAGAGTGGAAGAAGCCCTCGCTGCCAAACTGCCGCCAAAGACCCAGAGCAGAAGGAGCCCTCGCCACCGAACTGCCACCGAAGACCCAGAGCGGAAGGAGCTCCGGGTCTTCGGCAGTGGGTCCTTCACTCGCTCCGGGTGTGTTCGGTGGCACTGGAGGACCTGCCGCTGAAGACCCACCGAAAACTCTCATGGGGGCCCCTGAAAACTCTCATGGGGGGCCCTGTGGGGCCTGGGGCAAATTGCCCCACTTCCCCCCCCCCCCCCCCGGTGGCCCTGCCGGGTGTTCCTCCCTGCCCTCCCCTTGGCACAGCTGCTGTGTGTGGGGCTGACCCTAGAGTTTAACGCTGCTCCCATGTTCGTGCCCTCTGTGGCCACTTGGGAGGGTGCCCCCTCGCTCACCTCTGCCATCTGCCCCACCCAGCTCTGCCCAAGGTGATGATCAACGTGCGCACCTCAGTGCAGTCAGTGCTGGTGGGCGCGGCGGTGGAGTTCGAGTGCCTGGCCATCGGGGACCCCAAGGCACACATCACCTGGAGCAAGGTGGGCAGCCGCATTCGCCCCGAGGTGGTCGTCAGCGGTGGGATGGTGAAGATCGAGCGGGTGGAGCAATCGGACGCGGGGCAGTACCGCTGCACCGCCACCAACGACGTGGGCACCGTGCAGTCCAACGTCATCCTGCACGTGCAGTGTAAGTGCCTGCTCCCCTGCGGGGGGCGCCCCGTCCCACGGCACCTCCCCTTGCACCACGGGGGCGGGGTCTCTCACGGCGGCTCTTGCCCTGTGACGCTCTGTGGCACACGCACTACACCAGTGCCCATCACTGAGGGTCACGGGGCCCTGTGCTGAATGAAGTGAGCGGCCTGCAGAGCAAAGGGCTGTGGGTGGGTTGGCAGCTGGGCCCTGGGCAGGAATGCCAGTGCCCTGCGCTGACGGATGTGTTCCTTCACTGCAGCCATTCCCCAGATCGCAGCTCAGCCGGAGGTCAAGGAGGTCACCACAGGGTCGAGGGCAGTATTCCCGTGCCTGGCATCTGGCTTCCCCGTCCCAGAGATCAAGTGGACCAAGGTAAATCACTGATCTCTAGGGAATGCCCCCCGCCCTCCAGCCCTGGGCACTTACTCCCCTGGCACTCTCGCAATGAGCAAGGAGAGAGGAGGGCAGCCTGGGCTTGCCAGCGACAACCGCTCTCGGCTTCACCAGCAAGATGGGGAAATCTGCAGTGGGGATGGCAGCAGGGTGAGCCCATTGTGAGAATTCTCTGGTGTCAGTGGAGTTTGAGTGTCAGGGGCCACTGGTGGTAGTGATCCACTGCTCACCCCAGAGGGGTGGGCATGAGGGACTGAGGGGGAATGGAGGAGTGGGTAGATCATAAGAACATAAGAACACATAAGAACATAAGAAAGGCCGTACCGGGTCAGACCAAAGGTCCATCTAGCCCAGTATCTGTCTACCGACAGTGGCCAATGCCAGGTGCCCCAGAGGGAGTGAACCTAACAGGCAATGATCAAGTGATCTCTCTCCTGCCATCCATCTCCATCCTCTGACAAACAGAGGCTAGGGACACCATTCTTACCCATCCTGGCTAATAGCCATTTATGGACTTAGCCACCATGAATTTATCCAGTCCCCTTTTAAACATTGTTATAGTCCTAGCCTTCACAACCTCCTCAGGTAAGGAGTTCCACAAGTTGACTGTGCGCTGCGTGAAGAAGAACTTCCTTTTATTTGTTTTAAACCTGCTGCCTATTAATTTCATTTGGTGACCCCTAGTTCTTGTATTATGGGAATAAGTAAATAACTTTTCCTTATCCACTTTCTCCACATCACTCATGATTTTATATACCTCTATCATATCCCCCCTTAGTCTTCTCTTTTCCAAGCTGAAGAGTCCTAGCCTCTTTAATCTTTCCTCATATGGGACCCTCTCTAAACCCCTAATCATTTTAGTTGTCCTTTTCTGAACCTTTTCTAGTGCTAGAATATCTTTTTTGAGGTGAGGAGACCACAGCTGTACACAGTATTCGAGATGTGGGCGTACCATGGATTTATATAAGGGCAATAATATATTCTCAGTCTTATTCTCTATCCCCTTTTTAATGATTCCTAACATCCTGTTTGCTTTTTTGACCGCCTCTGCACACTGCGTGGACATCTTCAGAGAACTATCCACGATAACTCCAAGATCTTTTTCCTGACTCGTTGTAGCTAAATTAGCCCCCATCATGTTGTATGTATAGTTGGGGTTATTTTTTCCAATGTGCATTACTTTACATTTATCCACATTAAATTTCATTTGCCATTTTGTTGCCCAATCACTTAGTTTTGTGAGATCTTTTTGAAGTTCTTCACAATCTGCTTTGGTCTTAACTATCTTGAGTAGTTTAGTATCATCTGCAAACTTTGCCACCTCACTGTTTACCCCTTTCTCCAGATCATTTATGAATAAATTGAATAGGATTGGTCCTAGGACTGACCCTTGGGAACACCACTAGTTACCCCTCTCCATTCTGAGAATTTACCATTAATTCCTACCCTTTGTTCCCTGTCCTTTAACCAGTTCTCAATCCATGAAAGGACCTTTCCTTTTATCCCATGACAGCTTAATTTACGTAAGAGCCTTTGGTGAGGTACCTAGTCAAAGGCTGTCTGGAACTCTAAGTACACTATGTCCACGGATCCCCCTTGTCCACATGTTTGTTGACCCCTTCAAAGAACTCTAATAGATTAGTAAGACACGATTTCCCTTTACAGAAACCATGTTGACTATTGCTCAAGAGTTTATGTTTTTCTATGTGTCTGACAATTTTATTCTTTACTATTGTTTCAACTAATTTGCCCGGTACCGACGTTAGACTTACCGGTCTATAATTGCCGGGATCACCCCTAGAGCCCTTTTTAAATATTGGCATTACATTAGCTAACTTCCAGTCATTGGGTACCGAAGCCGATTTAAAGGACAGGTTACAAACCTTGGTTAATAGTTCCGCAACTTCACATTTGAGTTCTTTCAGAACTCTTGGGTGAATGCCATCTGGTCCCGGTGACTTGTTAATGTTGAGTTTATCAATTAATTCCAAAACCTCCTCTAGTGACACGTCAATCTGTGACAGTTCCTCAGATTTGTCACCTACAAAAGCCAGCTCAGGTTTGGGAATCTCCCTAACATCCTCAGCCGTGAAGACTGAAGCAAAGAATCCATTTAGTTTCTCTGCAATGACTTTATCATCTTTAAGCGCTCCTTTTGTATTTTCATCGTCAAGGGGCCCCACTGGTTGTTTAGCAGGCTTCCTGCTTCTGATGTACTTAAAAAACATTTTGTTATTACCTTTGGAGTTTTTGGCTAACCGTTCTTCAAACTCCTCTTTGGCTTTTCTTATTACACTCTTGCACTTAAGTTGGCAGTGTTTGTGCTCCTTTCTATTTGCCTCACTGGGATTTGTCTTCCACTTTTTAAATGAAGTCTTTTTATCTCTCACTGCTTCTTTTACATGGTTGTTAAGCCACGGTGGCTCTTTTTTAGTTCTTTTACTGTTTTTCTTAATTTGGGGTATACATTGAATTTGGGCCTCTATTATGGTGTCTTTAAAAAGAGCCCATGCAACTTGCAGGGATTTCACTTTAGTCACTGTACCTTTTAACTTTTGTCTAACTAACCCCCTCATTTTTGTATAGTTCCCCCTTTTGAAATTAAAGGCCACAGTGTTGGGCAGTTGAGATGTTCTTCCCACCACAGGGATGTTGAATGCTATTGTATTATGGTCACTATTTCCAAGCGGTCCTGCTATAGTTACCTCTTGGACCAGCTCCTGTGCTCCACTCAGGATTAAATCTAGAGTTGCCGCTCCCGTTGTGGGTTCCAGTACCAGCTGCTCCATGAAGCAGTCATTTAAAGTATCGAGAAATTTTATCTCTGCATTTCGTCCTGAAGTGAAATGTTCCCAGTCAATATGGGGATAATTGAAATCCCCCACTATTATTGGGTTCTTAATTTTGATAGCCTCTCTAATTTCCCTTAGCATTTCATCATCACTATTACTGTCCTGGTCAGGTGGTCGATAATAGATCCCTAATGTTATATTTTTACTAGAGCATGAAATTTCTATCCATAGAGACTCTATGGAACCTGTGGATTCGCTTAAGATTTTTACTTCATTTGAATCTACACTTTCTTTAACATATAGTGCCACTCCTCCCCCTGCACAGCCTGTTCTGTCCTTCTGATATATTTTGTACCCCGGAATGATTGTGTCCCATTGATTGCTCTCAGTCCACCAGGTTTCTGTGATGCCTATTATATCTATATCCTCCTTTATCACAAGGCACTCTAGTTCACCCATCTTATTATTTAGACTTCTAGCATTTGTGTACAAGCACTTTAAAAACTTGTCCCTGTTTATTAGCCTGCCTTTTTCTGATGTGCCAGATTCTTTTTTATGTGACTGTTTATCATCTGATCCGGCCCTTACATTATACTTCTCATTCCTCTGCTCCTGACTATAACCTGGAGATTCTCTATCATCAGACTCTCCCCAAGAGAAGTCTGTGTCCGATCCACACTCTCCTCTGCAGCAGTCGGCTTTCACCCATATCCTAGTTTAAAAACAGCTCTACAACCTTTTTAATATTTATTGCCAGCAGTCTGGTTACACTTTGGTTTAGGTGGAGCCCATATCTCCTGTATAGGCTACTCCCATCCCAGAAGTTTCCCAGTTCCTAATGAATGTGAACCCCTCCTCTCTACACCATCGTCTCATCCACGCATTGAGACTCTGAAGCTCTGCCTGCCTACCTGGCCCTGCGCGTGGAACTGGGAGCATTTCTGAAAATGCCACCATAGAGGTCCTGGATTTCAGTCTCTTCCCTAGCAGCCTAAATTTGGCTTCCAGGACATCTCTCCTCCCCTTCCCTATGTCATTGGTACCTACATGTACCACGACCACCGGCTCCTCCCCAGCACTACACATAAGTCTATCTAGATGCCTCGAGAGATCCGCAACCTTCGCACCAGGCAGGCAAGTCACCATACGGTTCTCCCGGTCATCACAGACCCAGCTATCTACATTTCTAATAATCGAATCTCCCATTACTAACACCTGCCTTTTCCTAGAAACTGGAGTTCCCTCCCCCGGAGAGGCAACCTCAGTGCGAGAGGCAACCCCAGCACCATCTGGAAGGAGGGTCCCAACTACGGGAAAGTTTCCCTCTGCTCCCATTGACTGCTCTACTTCCCTGGGCCCTTCTTCCTCCTCAACAGCACAGGAGCTGTCTGATAGGAGGTGGGACAATTCTACAGTGTCCCGGAAAGCCTCATCAACATACCTCTCTGCCTCTCTCAGATCAGATGTTGTGACGATGCGGTTCTGGTGGGACCCAACTGAGGTGCCAATTCAGGACCAATTGCTCAAACAGGGCAGTCACAGCCCAAGGCTGGGGTTTTTCCACCTCTAAGGCAAACCAAACCAGCCAGACAAAAAGGACTTCGGTTTCACCCCACTGGCTAACCACAAGTCACACAAGCAATTTCCTTAGACACTCCAGTCTCCCAGTATCACCACCAGTGCACTCGTCCTGGGGATGAATGGTTATGAAAACCAACACCCCAGTAAAAGAAAACGGTTCTCTCGATCCCAAAGAATCAAGCCCCAGACCCAGGTCAATATACAAATCAGATCTTACCCACAAATCACGCTGTTGCCAATCCTTTAGAATCTAAAATCTAAAGGTTTATTCATAAAAGGAAAAAGATAGAGAGCAGAGCTAGAATTGGTTAAATGGAATCAATTAAATCCAGTAATGGCAAAGTTCTTAGTTCAGGCTTGTAGCAGTGATGGAGTAAACTGCAGGTTCAAATCAAGTCTCTGGAGTACATCCCCCGCTGGGATGGGTCATTCAGTCCTTTGTTCAGAGCTTCAGTTTGTAGCAAAGTCCCTCCAGAGGTAAGAAGCAGTATTGAAGACCAGATGGAGATGAGGCATCAGCCTTTTATAGGTTTTTCCAGGTGTAAGAACCTTTTTGTTCTTACTGTGGAAAATTACAGCAAAATGGAGTCTGGAGTCACATGGGCAAGACCCTGCATACTTTGCTGAGTTACAAGGCGTATCTGCCTTCTCTCCATGGGTCAATTGTGTAGCTGATGGTCCTTAATGGGCCATCAAGCAGGCTAGGCAGAGCTAACACCAACTTGTCTGGGATGTTTCTGGGAAGCACAGCACAAATTTGAAATACAGACAGTATAGAGCCAATACTTATAACTTCAACTACAAAACGATACATACATATAGACAGCATAATCATAACCAGCAACCCATAACCTGGTCTTAGACACCTTATATGACCCCCTTTACAAAAGATTTGGTGCCACTACAGGACCTTGGTTGCAACCATGTTCTGTATGGTCCCAGATTATATCAATAACGTTACAGATGTGTGGATGCACAGATGGAGAGGTGGGTGAACAGTAGGTAATGAGTGGAAGGGTAGATGACAGATGGACAGACAGATGAGTGAATGGATGGATGAGTGGGCAGATGGTGGACAGATAGGTGCATGGGGGATGGATGGGTGGATAGGTGGTGGGTGGATGAGGGATGGATAGATGGTGGATGGACGGGTAGATAGGTGGGGGGGTTAATAATGGGTGGATGGGGGGAGGATGGGTGGGACTGGAGAGCTGGGGGCATGGATGAGGGACAGATGGATGGGTGGATAGGTGGGTCAGTAGATGAGGGACAGATGGGTGGATAGATTGAAGGGTGGAGGATAGGTAGACGGGTCAGTGGATGGGGGATGCATGGGTAGATAGGTTGGGGGTGTGGATGATGGACAGATGGGTCAGTGGATGGGGGACAGGTAGATGAGGGACAGATGGGTGGATAGTTTGAGGGGTGGAGGATAGGTAGACGGGTCAGTGGATGGGGGATGCATGGGTAGATAGGTGGGGGGTGTGGATGATGGACAGATGGGTCAGTGGATGGGGGACGGATGGGTGGATAAGTGCGGGCGGCGATGTTGGATGGATGGGGGACAGACGGGTGATTGGTGGGGGGGTGGATGATGGGCTGATGGGGGATGGGTGGCTCAGTGCATGGCAGACAGATGGGTGGATAGGTCGGGGGGTGGATGATGGACAGATGGATCAGTGGATGGGGTAGATGGGTGGATAGGTTGGGGTGGATGGCGGATGGATGGATTGGTGAGTAGGGTGGATGATGGGCAGATGGGGAATGGGTGGGGGACAGATGGGTGGCTAGGTGGGGGAGTGGATGGGGGTGAATGTTGGACACATGGGGATGGATGAGTGGATGGGTGGGGGTAGATGATGGGCGGATGGGGATAGATGAGTGGATAGGTGGGGTGTGGAGGATGGGCAGATAGGGGACGGATGGATGGGGTACCGATGGGTGGATAGGTGGGGATGATGGGCGGATGGGTGGGTCAATGGATGAGGGACGGATGGATGGGGTACAGATGGGTGGTTAGGTGGGGGGGTGGATGATGGGCGGATGGGAGATGGATGGGTCAGTGGATGGGGGACAGATGGATGGGGACAGATGGGTGGATAGGTGGGAGTGGATAGGTGGGGAGTGGATGTTGGATGCTTGGGGGATGGATGAGTGGATGGGTGGGGGGGTGGATGTTGGGCGGATGGGGGATGGATGAGTGGATAGGTGGGTGTGTGGAGGATGGGCAGATAGGGGATGGATGGATGGGGTACCGATGGGTGGTTAGGTGGGGGAGTGGATGATGGGCGGATGGGTGGGTCAGTGGATGGGGGACAGATGGATGGAGACAGATGGGTGGATAGGTGGGGGGTGGATGTTGGATGATTGGGGATGGATGAGTGGATGGGTTGGGGGGTGGATGATGGGCGGATGGGGGTGGATGGGTCAGTGGATGGGGACAGATGGGTGGATAGGTGGGGGAGTGGATAGGTGGGGGGTGGATGTTGGATGCTTGGGGGATGGATGAGTGGATGGGTGGGGGGTGGATGGGTCTGTGGATGGGGGACAGATGGGTGGATAGGTGATGGTAGGGTGGGTGATGGTGGCTGATGCCCTGGTCTGACATCTGGTTGCAGCTGGAAGGAGACCTCCCAAAAGACATTTGTCTGGAGAACAACGTCTTGACCATTCCATCTGTGAAGCCAGAAGATGCTGGGATCTACGTCTGCACGGCATCCAACAGGCAAGGGAAGGTGACGGCCTTCTCCATGCTCAAAGTCCGAGGTGAGCATTCATGCTGCACTGGCGCCTGCAGGATGTGACCCGTGCAGCTGGGAGGGACATGTCCCTCGTGTCCCCCATTGGTGTCTTCACATTACCGCCGTTGTCCTTCCTCTCCGCCCCGGAGGCGCCATGTTACAGAGGGTGTCCTTCCAGCTGAGGGCAAGGTGACGGGATCTCCTTCAGAACTGGTTGGCACCTTAGTAACCTCCCCATCCTGCTGCGGCATGCACAGCACAGTCCCCACCCTGACCCAAGAGCGACGGGGGACTGAACTTCCCATCGGATGGAGGCACCACGCTGAGCCCTAGATGTGCAGCCCTGGGAAGATCTACCTGGGGCCCATGTGTGCAGCCAGCGGGGGCACTGCTGAGCAGGCTGAGGCACTCACTTTCCCCATGGCGTCCCGAGCCCCGCCGGGCCGTGGTCACTGAACCTGAGCGCTGCTTAACCCCTGGCCTCCAGCCAGGCTGCATTGTCCTGTCCAGCTGCTCCTCGGGGGTCCGGGTTTCTCAAGCTGGGGGCTCAGCTCTCAATGGCAGGGGGAACAGGCTCTCTGGCATCTCTCCATCTCTGCCCCCATGATCCGTCAGAGTGGGGGTGGCAGCGGCATGGCTGCTCATCCCCCCTCCCATGCACACCCACAACAGCTGGGTGCCGTGTGGCCCAGCTCTTCCCATGAAGCCGGTGATAGCCGCAGGTCCCTCAGGTCTGGCAGGAGAGGATCTCAGTCCTGAGCGCTGGCAGGGAGCCGGGAGCCGGGAGCTCCCTGCCTATAGATCTAACTCTCGTGTCTAGAGTGGCCCGAGGCCCAGGGTCAGTCTGCACTGCTGGGGCCCTGCCTCCTCTTCATAACAGCCCTGCACGTGGGTCTGTTCCGTCACACACTGACCCACTCTCCCTCCTTCCACCATTCCAGAGCGGGTGGTGCCATATTTTACCCAGAATCCTCAGACCTTCCTTGCCTTGCCCACCATCAAGGACGCCTACAAGAAGTTTGAAATCCAGATCAGCTTCCGGCCAGACACTGCTGATGGTGAGCCAAGTCCATCTGAGAAGCAGCCACGCCTGCCCACCCAGGGACGCCATCTTCCCGCAGGGGCAGGGGGTGGGGCCCTGAGCCAGGACAGGGCTGGTGGGGGTAGTGGGGAGGTGAGGGGCTTCTCCACTGCTAACTGCATCGGCAAACCCCTGCCTTCGATTGTAGCCCAATGGCCCCTGCAGCACACGGGTCACTTTCTTCTTTCGCCTGCTCCTGCCTCTTCTCTCCCAGGCAGTCTGAGTGAGCCGGGCTCATTTCACTTACCTGTTCTCCTCCTCCTCCCTTCTCGCTCCACCTTGTCCCTCTCTTGCCTCATGTGTCTCCTTTTCCATCTCTCCTCTCCCCCTCTAGCTCTCATTCTCTACTCAGGTAAGTCTGCACTCGGCTGCCTGATGCCTCGTGGGCTTAGCTCTTAACCCCCTACAGCCCGGGGCCAGGAGCGCCGGCCCTCTGGGCACGGGACCCATGCACCCCAAGGGTGCCTTAAACCTGCAAACCCCGCACAGACTAACTGAGTGACGGGCAGGCTGGGAGTCAGCCAGGCTCCCCCGTGTGTCTAACTCCTACTAGCCACAGCTGCCACTTAACCTCCAGCGCATCTTCCTGCCTGTCCCAGAGACCTCACTCTCCAGGAAGTGACATCACCCCACAACCCTAGGCACCCAAGCGACTCCTCCTGGCATTGAGTTACTGTGCTAATCCGTGCTGCCAGCTCCATGCCCGCCCCGGAGTCGGCAGAACTGATGGGCTGAGGCTGTTTCCACGGATTGCCAGGTCTCCCCTCGGGGCCGGCCCAGTTACTGGATAAAAGCCCACTAGTGCTGCCAGCGAATGAAGGCCATTGGCGTACGGGGCAGAGCCCTGTGTTGCTGGCTCCATCCCCACCAACGCTGCCGGGTGGGTGTGGCTCCAAAGGGCCCTGGCTGCGGGGGATGGGTGTAACTGATGGTGGTGGGGCCCCAGGCTGCCCTGAGTCTGGACTTCCCCTTGCTCATGGGCTGGGCCTGAAAACCCAGGGACTTGCCCCCTTTCCCTGCCTCCCCCTCTCCTCCACCGGCCTCCAAGATTGCAGAATAAAGGCCCTGCCACTAGAGGGAGCTAGAGTCCAGCACCTGCCCCTGCCCTCCCAGTGCGGCCCACATGGACTGAGCCCATGGGCCCACGAAGCACCAGGGCTCCACAGCATCATCCCCTCTCCTGGCTTGCAGGCTCAGGCTCCCTCCAGACTTTGGCCCCCCAGTGCCCCACCAGGCACGTCACCATCAGCTGAGCCACGAGCAGAGGGCAGGGGCCTCCTTCACCCAGCATAGCAGCGTGGTGGGTCCCAGGGGCTCACTAGGGCCCCGGCTGTGCTGATGTATAGGGGATGCCCTGCGGTGGGCTGCCAGGGGCACACACAATGCCCAGCAGTCTCCAGTCCCACTCAGGGGCGTGAGGCCAGCTCCCCTCTGCTCAGCTGTGTGTGGTGTTGCCCCCTCTCCAGCCTGCTCAGTGCTGTGGTCGGGGCCTGAGCGTCCTGTAGCTTGTGGTGAGCTGGGGATGGGGGCTGAGCAGTGGGGCTTCTGGCTGTGATCTGGACCCTCCCCGCTCCTGGTGTTCGTTGGCTTGGGTGTGGCACTCACGTCCCGCCCAGCTCAGCCCCTCTGTGCTTTTGGCAGGGATGCTGCTGTACAATGGGCAGAAGAAGAGCACTGGCGCTGACTTCGTGTCCTTTGGTCTGGTGGGAGGCCGCCCGGAATTCAGGTGAGACCTGGCGATGCCAGCCCCTCCCCAGAGCCAGGCCCTGCTGCCGGGAGCAGCCATAGCCTGCAGCAACCCGACCAGCTCCGAGCCCTTCCTGAAGCCAGGCTGCAGAGCGAACGGGGCCCCAATAGGCAGAGCTGTCGAATGGAGTCGGTGCCTAATTCTCATTCAGATGCTTGTGAACTGGCCGCCCAGATCCACTCGGTGGCTCTGAAATCCCAGCTGCCCCAGTGGTGCCTCCCACCCCAGGACCTGCAGTGTGGCAGACACTGGCGATGTGGAGCCACATGAAGTGCCTCTCATGGCTCAGGAAATGGGCGGCCCAGGGGCTGTGTGTGTGGAAGGCAGGCTCCAGGCTGCAGCAGAGCACTGAGAAGTGCCAGGGGCCGGGGAGGGTGGGAGGCAGCTCTGCTCCCTTCCCTGTCTCCAACATGTTTGATGTTGCAGGTTTGACGCCGGCTCAGGCATGGCCACGATTCGGCACCCGGTGCCAATCCGACTTGGGGAGTTTCACACGGTCCGGCTATACCGGAACCTCACCCAGGGCTCCCTGGTGCTGGACAGCCACCCTCCTGTCAACGGCACATCCCAGGTAAGAGAAGGCTCAGGAGGCCGCATGGTGTGGGGCCAACAAGGTGGACTGCTGCAGCCTGGCAGTATTGCCAACAGGGCTATGGCCCCGGCTGTGCCATGCTGGCGCTGGCCCCCTGGAGTGGCACTATGCCTGGGGCAGCTTAGCGGGGGAAGACATGGGGAGGCTGGTTGGCAGGGGCTGTGCCTCCACAATCCATGGGGCTCTCCTAGGAACTGAGGAGGGCACAGAGGGTAGCCCTGAGCTGCTGTGCCCATCATTCTGTGCCCCCCAGGGTAAATTCCAAGGGCTGGATCTGAACGAGGAGCTGTACCTCGGCGGCTATCCCGACTACATCGCCGTCGCCAAATCCGGCCTCAGCAGCGGCTTTGTGGGTGAGTGCAGGCGGCCTGGCTCCCGCTCCCCACGAGCCTCAGACACGCGCCCCGGGGCGCCCTGCGTGTGGGTGGAGAACACCGAGTGCAGGCGGCCTGGCTCCCGCTCCCCACGAGCCTCAGACACCTGCCCCGGGGCGCCCGGGCTGGGAGCCCTGCGTGTGGGTGGAGAACACCGAGTGCAGGTGGCCTGGCTCCCGCTCCCCACGAGCCTGACACCCGCCCCGGGGCGCCCGGGCTGGGAGCCCTGCGTGTGGGTGGAGAAGCCGCCCTGAGATGGTGATGGAGGGATTCTGAGCCCCTTGCCCAGCAGGGTTCCTTCCTGGCTCCCCAGGCGCTCCGCTCCGCCCCGCCCCATTGCCCGGCCTGTTCTGATGCCCCTGCTCTCTTGGTCCCCCCAGGCTGTGTGCGCCAGCTGCTGGTCCAGGGCGAGGAGGTGATCTTTAAGGATCTGGACTTGAAAGCTCATGGTATTTCCAACTGCCCCACGTGCCGGGACCGGCCATGTCAGGTAACTCGCTCCCTCACCCTGGCCCCTTGGGGCAGAGCTTATGCGCGGTTCAGACACATGCTGGGCCCCTGCTTCCCTGGGGTTGCACCGGGATAACGGAGGTGCTTTGGCCCTGGGGGGCTCTGCTTTCCCCCGTGGCATGTGCTGTTGCTGGCCCCAGGGCGCTCCTTGTGTCATGGGATGTCAGCAGCAGCTGGGGGCAGGGCTTCTAACCCTCTGATTGCTCCTCCCCAGAATGGAGGTGTCTGCAGGGACTCGGAGAGCAGCAGCTACGTGTGCCACTGTCCACAGGAATTCACGGGGAGCAACTGTGAACATTCGCAGGCGCTGCATTGCCACCCAGGTACTGCCCCCTGGCACCACTGCCCCATAGATCCAGCACTGTCCATAGCCCCAGCACTGCCCCCCATTGCACCGCTGCCCCATAGCTCTGGCACTGCCCCCTGGCACCACTGCCCCATAGATCCAGCACTGCCCCATAGATCCAGCACTGCCCCCCGGCACCGCTGCCCCATAGCCCCAGCACTGCCCCATTGCACCGCTGCCCCATAGCCCCAGCACTGCCCCACAGGCACTGCTGCCCCATAGCTCCAGCACTGTCCCTCGGCACCTCTGCCCCATAATTACAGCACTGCCCCCTGGCACTGCTGCCCCACAACTACAGCACTGCCCCATTGCACTGCTGCCCCATAGCTCCAGCACTGCCCCCCGGCACCGCTGCCCCATAGCCCCAGCACTGCCCCCCAGGCACTGCTGCCCCATAGCCCCAGCACTGCCCCATTGCACCGCTGCCCCATAGCCCCAGCACTGTCCCTCGGAACCTCTGCCCCATAATTACAGCACTGCCCCCTGGCACTGCTGCCCCATAACTACAGCACTGCCCCCCCTGCACCGCTGCCCCATAGCTCTGGCACTGCCCCCCGGCACCGCTGCCCCATAACTACAGCACTGCCCCCCCTGCACCGCTGCCCCATAGCTCCAGCACTGCCCCATTGCACCACTGCCCCATAGCTCCAGAACTACCCCATTGCACTGCTGCCCCATAACTGTAGCACTGCCCCCCAGCACCGCTGCCCCCGAGCTCCGGCACTGCCCCCCAGCACTGCTGCCCCATAGCTCCAGCACTGCCCCATGGCACCACTGCCCCATAGCTCCAGCACTGCCCCCCAGCACCACTGCCCCATAGCTCCAGCACTGCCCCCCGGCACCGCTGCCCCATAACTACAGCACTGCCCCCAGCACCACTGCCCCATAGCTACAGCACTGCCCCCGGCACCGCTGCCCCATAGCTCAGCACTGCCCCCAGCACCACTGCCCCATAGCTCCAGCACTGCCCCAGCACCACTGCCCCATACCTCCAGCACTGCCCCCCCGCACCCCTGCCCCATAGCTCCAGCACTGCCCCCCAGCACCGCTGCCCCATAACTACAGCACTGCCCCCTGGCACTGCTGCCCCATAACTACAGCACTGCCCCCCCTGCACCGCTGCCCTATAGCTCTGGCACTGCCCCCCGGCACCGCTGCCCCATAACTACAGCACTGCCCCCCCCTGCACTGCTGCCCCATAGCTCCAGCAATGCCCCATTACACCACTGCCCCATAGCTCCAGAACTACCCCATTGCACAGCTGCCCCATAACTGTAGCACTGCCCCCCAGCACCGCTGCCCCCGAGCTCCGGCACTGCCCCCAGCACTGCTTCCCCATAGCTCCAGCATTGCCCCATGGCACCACTGCCCCATAGCTCCAGCACTGCCCCCCAGCACCACTGCCCCATAGCTCCAGCACTGCCCCCCGGCACCGCTGCCCCATAACTACAGCACTGCCGCCCAGCAGAACTGCCCCATAGCTCCAGCACTGCCCCCCGGCACCGCTGCCCCATAACTACAGCACTGCCGCCCAGCACCACTGCCCCATAGCTCCAGCACTGCCCCCCGGCACCGCTGCCCCATAACTACAGCACTGCCCCCCCAGCACCACTGCTCCATAGCTCCAGCACTGCCCCCCGGCACCGCTGCCCCATAACTACAGCACTGCCGCCCAGCAGCACTGCCCCATAGCTCCAGCACTGCCCCCCGGCACCGCTGCCCCATAACTACAGCACTGCCCCCCCGGCACCACTGCCCCATAGCTCCAGCACTGCCCACGGCAGCGCAGCAAGGGGATGCTGTCACCATCACTGGCCCAGCAGGAGCTTTGCCAGGGGCCAGGGTGTGACACACGTCCCGCTGCCCCATCCACGTGAGCCGGGCCTGCCCCGGTAACTGCGCTAGGAGCCATGGGGGCCGCGCTGGGAACAGCCTGACTGCGCCGCATGGGCTGCTCCCTGTCCCCCCCACCTACGCGGAGCAAGGGCACCCCCGCTGCAGCCAGAGCCCTGGTGCTGCCCGGGCGCTGAGCCCTGTTGGACCTGTCTCCCCCAGAGGCCTGCGGACCGGATGCCACCTGCATTAACCGTGCAGACGGGCAGGGCTACCGCTGCCGCTGCCACCTGGGCAAGTCTGGGGAGACGTGCATGGAAGGTGAGTGGGGCGGGGGGGTCTGGCTGGGACAGTCCGGCCCCAGTCGGAAGGACCCTGCCGGTCAAAGGGCGGGCGGGGCCAGTGGCGATCCTCAGTAACCCCCCACTCCACAGGCGTCATGGCGACCACCCCTTCCTTCAATGGCAGCGACTCGTTCATCTCCTACCCGCCCCTCACCAACATCCACTATGAGCTGCGCCTCGACGCGGAGTTCAAGCCGCTCTCCCCCAACGGCCTCATCCTGTTCAGCGGGGGCACAGGCGCCCCCGTGGAGGATTTCGTCTCCCTGGCCATGGCCAGCGGGCACGTGGAGTTCCGCTACGAGCTGGGCTCAGGTAAGGGCGCTGGGCATTAGGGTGCAGCTGGCACTAGTGCCTGCCCCCGAGCGAAGCTGCCTGCTGGGGCCATGGCAGGGCTGGGTGTTGGCATCTGTCCCACAGCCCACCCACTGGCGCTCCCCCCACCTCCCCCTGGCTGCAGGCCAGGCCAGCTCTTGACCGGGAGGATCCAGATTCTGTGGCCTCTCTGCTGTGGCTATCTGCATGGAGGCTGCTGGTGCCAGCTGCGGGGGGTGCTGTTCTGGGGGGTGCCCGCTGGGTGAGGGACGCTGCCCCACCACGCGCAGTTCATCCCCGGGAAGGCTGGTCAGTTGTTGCTGCCCTGGGCTGCATTTGGGCTGTGGCTGATTCCCTCAGCCCCCCGATGCCCACACCGCACTGGCTCCCTTTCCTCCCAGCACACACACCTTTGTAGCCCGGGGTCCAGGACCTCGCAGCCATCTGCCTTGTCACTGGCTCCTGTGCGTGGCCCCTGCGATGCCCCTTGGCAGGGCATAGGGCTTTGAAAGCACCCGCCATCCTGAGAGGCCCTGGCATGCCCTGGCAGGGGAGATTGCGGCTACCCAGCCACTCCAGGCGAAGGAGAGACCCCTGGGGCGTGCCTTGAGCTCGGCGCCCGTCTCACCACTCTCTCCCGCAGGCATGGCTGTGCTCCGGAGCACAGAGCCACTCGCCCTGGGCCAGTGGCACAAAGTCTCGGCAGAACGGATCAACAAGGATGGCACCCTGCAGGTGGACAGCAGCAAGCCGGTGAAGAGGTCCTCCCCGGGGAAAAGCCAGGGGCTCAACCTCCGCACGCCCATGTACCTGGGTGGGGTGGACAAATCCGTCACTGTGCCTGCAGCCGCCAGCATCAGCTCCAGCTTCCGTGGCTGCATTGGGGAGGTGAGTCGCACCCTTCTGGAGTCACTCCTGAGCCCTGTAAGGAGTGGAGTCAGAGGAGATGGCGGGCTGGGAACCAGGACTCCTGGGTTCTATTCCTAGTGGTGCCATTAACTCTGGATGTGGTTTACATACACCAACCCCGAGAGCCCCATAGGGGGCAGGTGAACCCCTTCCTATTTAGCAGCATGGGGGCTGGGGCTCAGCTTGGGGCAGCCTTGGGCCAGGTCATGCTCTGAGTGGCTCCTGGGCAGCCTGGATCACATATCCTGTGTTCTCTACCCAGCTCTGAAAGTGCCCTTCTGTGCCAGCTCAGCCTGCCCAGTTTGGGGCAGTGCAGGCCTCAGAGCCCCTGGCTAAACCCAGAGAGGCACTGAGGCTTTTCCCTCCCCCAGATGTCGATCAATGGGAAGAAGGTGGACATCTCCTACAGCTTCCTGGAGAGCCAGGGCGTCACCCAGTGCTACGACAGCTCACCCTGCGACCGCAGGCCCTGCCTGCACGGAGCCACCTGCATGCCCACCGGCGAGTACGAGTTCCAGTGCCTGTGCCAGGATGGCTTCCGAGGTGGGCACGCTTCGTCCCCGCGCTTGGAGCATGGGCAGGGCTAGCAACATCTCTGTGCACCAGGGCACTGCCACCTGTGCTGCCAAGGGCCCAGGGTCGTTCTCGCAGCAGATTGCAGCCCCACCACTAGAGCGAGGAGGGGCCCTGAGCTGGGCATCCCCACTCATAGGGTGCCACTCAGGGATGTGCCCAGGGTGGGTCCTCCATAGCTGGGGTCCCTTCTCCCTGGGGATCCGTGACATGGGGCAGGGCGCGTGTGCATGCGTGTACATGTGTTTGTGCTCACATGTGTGTGCGTGCCCCCTTGTGGGAGGCTGTGCCCACAACCCCCGGCTGTCTCCCCACAGGCGAGCGCTGCGAGCTCTCTGAGGATCAGTGCCTGCTCAGGAACCCCTGCCTGAACGGTGGGAAGTGCAAGGCAAACCAGTGCCTGTGCCCGGCCGGCTTCTCGGGGACGTACTGCGAGCAGGGTATGCAGCCTGGGGCTGGCGGGCGGGGAGCACAGCCCCCAAGGACCTGCCAGGGCTCTAGCCAGGCCCTTAGAGAGAGGCAGGAGCTAGAGCAGGGCGGCAGAAGGGCGGCTGGGTGCAGGGGGAGAGGAGGAGTCATAGTGGGGGTCAGGGGCCTGTAGGGAGCAAGGGAGGGAACCAAAGCTGAGTGTCCAGGGGGACGGGGGTGGGCAGCAGCATGCCCGGGGTTGGGCTTGGGGGGATGGGGAGTCAGAGTATCTGGAGCTGGGAGGGCTCAGGCAGCAGCGCATCGGGGGCTGGGGCTCTTGGAGGAAGCAGAGTGTCATGGCTTGGGAATCTAGGGGCAGCGTGTGCTCGGGGAGGGGGCCAGGGGCACCGTGTGCTCGGGGCTGGGGGCAGCGTGTGCTCGGGGCTGGGGCCGGGGCAGCGTGTGCTCGGGCTGGGGGCAGCGTGTGCTCGGGGCTGGGGGCAGCGTGTGCTCCGGGCTGGGGGCAGCGTGTGCTCGGGGCCGGGGCAGCGTGTGCTCGGGGCTGGGGCCGGGGCAGCGTGTGCTCCAGGCTGGGGGCAGCGTGTGCTCGGGCTGGGGGCAGCGTGTGCTCGGGGCGGGGGGCAGCGTGTGCTCGGGGCTGGGGGCAGCGTGTGCTCGGGGCCGGGGGCAGCGTGTGCTCGGGGCTGGGGCCGGGGGCAGCGTGTGCTGGGGGCTGGGGGCAGCGTGTGCTAGGGGCTGGGGCTGGGGGCAGCGTGTGCTCGGGGCGGGGGCAGCGTGTGCTCGGGGCGGAGGCCGGGGGCAGCATGTGCTCGGGGCTGGGGACAGCGTGTGCTCGGGCTGGGGCAGCGTGTGCTCGGGCGGAGGCCGGGGGCAGCGTGTGCTCAGGGCTGGGGGCAGCGTGTGCTCGGGCGGGGGCCAGGGGCAGCGTGTGCTCAGGGCTGGGGGCAGCGTGTGCTCGGGGCTGGGGCCAGGGGCAGCGTGTGCTCGGGGCTGGGGGCAGCGTGTGCTCGGGCGGAGGCCGGGGGCAGCGTGTGCTCAGGGCTGGGGCAGCGTGTGCTCGGGGCGGGGCAGCGTGTGCTCGGGCGGAGGCCGGGGCAGCGTGTGCTCGGGGAGGGCTGGGGCAGTGTGTGCTCGGGGCTGGGGCCGGGGCAGCGTGTGCTCGGGGCTGGGGCAGCGTGTGCTCGGGGCGGGGCCAGGGGCAGCGTGTGTTCGGGGCTGGGGCTGGGGGCAGCGTGTGCTCGGGCGGAGGCCGGGGGCAGCGTGTGCTCGGGGCTGGGGGCAGCGTGTGCTCGGGGCGGAGGCCGGGGGGGGCAGCGTGTGCTCGGGGCTGGGGCCGGGGGCAGCGTGTGCTCGGGGCTGGGGGCAGCGTGTGCTAGGCTGGGGCTGGGGGCAGCGTGTGCTCGGGGCGGGGCCAGGGGCAGCGTGTGCTCGGGGTGGGGCTGGGGGCAGCGTGTGCTCGGGGCGGGGGCCAGGGGCAGCGTGTGCTCGGGGCTGGGGCTGGGGCAGCGTGTGCTCGGGATGGGGCCGGGGCAGCGTGTGCTCGGGGTGGGGCTGGGGGCAGCGTGTGCTTGGGGTGGGGGCAGCGTGTGCTCGGGGCAGAGGCCGGGGGCAGCGTGTGCTCGGGAGGGCTGGGGCAGCGTGTGCTCAGGGAGGGCTGGGGGCAGCGTGTGCTCGGGGCTGGGGCAGCGTGTGCTCGGGGCTGGGGACAGCGTGTGCTCGGGGCTGGGGGCAGCGTGTGCTCAGGACGGGGCAGCGTGTGCTCGGGGCTGGGGCAGCGTGTGCTCGGGGCTGGGGGCAGCGTGTGCTCGGGGCTGGGGGCAGCGTGTGCTCCGGGCTGGGGCAGCGTGTGCTCGGGCCGGGGCTGCGTGGGCTCGGGGCTGGGGGCAGCGTGTGCTCGGGGTGGGCGCTGGGGGCAGCGTGTGCTCGGGGCTGGGAGCAGCGTGTGCTCGGGGCGGAGGCCGGGGAGGCAGCGTGTGCTCGGGGCTGGGGGCAGCGTGTGCTCGGGGCTCGGGCCGGGGCAGCGTGTGCTCGGGCGGAGGCCGGGGGCAGCGTGTGCTCGGGGCTGGGGCAGCGTGTGCTCGGGGCTGGGGCGGGGCAGCGTGTGCTCGGGCGGAGGCTGGGGGCAGCGTGTGCTCGGGGCTGGGGCAGCGTGTGCTCGGGGCTGGGGCCGGGGCAGCGTGTGCTCGGGGCTGGGGCCGGGGCAGCGTGTGCTCGGGGCGGAGGCCGGGGGCTGCGTGGGCTCGGGGCGGGGTGCAGCGTGTGCTCGGGGCGGAGGCCGGGGGGGCAGCGTGTGCTCGGGGCTGGGGCAGCGTGTGCTCGGGGCTGGGGCCGGGGCAGCGTGTGCTCGGGCGGAGGCCGGGGGCAGCGTGTGCTCGGGGCTGGGGGCAGCGTGTGCTCGGGGCTGGGGCCGGGGCAGCGTGTGCTCGGGGCTGGGGCCAGGGGCAGCGTGTGCTCGGGGCTGGGAAGCGTGTGCTCGGGGCTGGGGCAGCGTGTGCTCGGGCTGGGGCAGCGTCTGCTCGGGGCTGGGGGCAGCGTATGCTCGGGGCGGAGGCCGGGGGCAGCGTGTGCTCGGGGCTGGGGGCAGCGTGTGCTCGGGGTGGGCGCTGGGGCAGCGTGTGCTCGGGGCTGGGGGCAGCGTGTGCTCGGGCGGAGGCCGGGGGCAGCGTGTGCTCGGGGCTGGGGCAGCGTGTGCTCGGGGCTGGGGCGGGGCAGCGTGTGCTCGGGCGGAGGCCGGGGGCAGCGTGTGCTCGGGGCTGGGGGCAGCGTGTGCTCGGGGCTGGGGCCAGGGGCAGCGTGTGCTCGGGCTGGGGGCAGCGTGTGCTCGGGGCTGGGGGCAGCGTGTGCTCCGGGCTGGGGCAGCGTCTGCTCGGGGCTGGGGCAGCGTATGCTCGGGCGGAGGCCGGGGGCAGCGTGTGCTCGGGGCTGGGGGCAGTGTGTGCTCGGGGCTGGGGGCAGCGTGTGCTCGGGCGGAGGCCGGGGGCAGCGTGTGCTCGGGGCTGGGGGCAGCGTGTGCTCGCGGCTGGGGGCAGCGTGTGCTCGGGGCAGGGTCTGGGGGCAGCGTGTGCTCAGGGCTGGGGGCAGCGTGTGCTCGGGGCCGGGGGCAGCGTGTGCTCGGGGCTGGGGGCAGCGTGTACTCGGGGCGGAGGCCGGGGGCAGCGTGTGCTCGGGGCTGGGGCCGGGGCAGCGTGTGCTCGGGGCTGGGGGCAGCGTGTGCTCGGGGCTGGGGGCAGCGTGTGCTCGGGGCTGGGGGCAGCGTGTGCTCGGGGCTGGGGGCAGCGTGTGCTCGGGGCTGGGGACAGCGTGTGCTCTGGGCTGGGGGCAGCGTGTGCTCGGGGCCGGGGGCAGCGTGTGCTCGGGGCAGGGTCTGAGGGCAGCGTGTGCTCGGGGCTGGGGGCAGCGTGTGCTCGGGGCTGGGGGCAGCGTGTGCTCGGGGCTGGGGGCAGCGTGTACTCGGGCGGAGGCCGGGGGCAGCGTGTGCTCGGGGCTGGGGCCGGGGCAGCGTGTGCTCGGGGCTGGGGGCAGCGTGTGCTCGGGGCTGGGGGCAGCGTGTGCTCGGGGCTGGGGGCAGCGTGTGCTCGGGGCTGGGGGCAGCGTGTGCTCGGGGCTGGGGACAGCGTGTGCTCGGGGCTGGGGGCAGCGTGTGCTCAGGGCGGGGCAGCGTGTGCTCGGGGCTGGGGGCAGCGTGTGCTCGGGGCTGGGGGCAGCGTGTGCTCGGGGCTGGGGGCAGCGTGTGCTCCGGGCTGGGGCAGCGTGTGCTCCGGGCCGGGGGCAGCGTGTGCTCGGGGCTGGGGCAGCGTGTGCTCGGGGTGGGCGCTGGGGGCAGCGTGTGCTCGGGGCTGGGAGCAGCGTGTGCTCGGGCGGAGGCCGGGAGGCAGCGTGTGCTCGGGGCTGGGGGCAGCGTGTGCTCGGGGCTCGGGCCGGGGCAGCGTGTGCTCGGGCGGAGGCCGGGGCAGCGTGTGCTCGGGGCTGGGGGCAGCGTGTGCTCGGGGCTGGGGCCGGGGCAGCGTGTGCTCGGGCGGAGGCTGGGGGCAGCGTGTGCTCGGGGCTGGGGGCAGCGTGTGCTCGGGGCTGGGGCCGGGGCAGCGTGTGCTCGGGGCTGGGGCCGGGGCAGCGTGTGCTCGGGCGGAGGCCGGGGCAGCGTGTGCTCGGGGCTGGGGGCAGCGTGTGCTCGGGCGGAGGCCGGGGGCAGCGTGTGCTCGGGGCTGGGGCAGCGTGTGCTCGGGGCTGGGGCCGGGGCAGCGTGTGCTCGGGCGGAGGCCGGGGGCCGCGTGTGCTCGGGGCGGGGGGCAGCGTGTGCTCGGGGCTGGGGCCGGGGGCAGCGTGTGCTCGGGGCTGGGGCCAGGGGCAGCGTGTGCTCGGGGCTGGGGAAGCGTGTGCTCGGGGCTGGGGGCAGCGTGTGCTCCGGGCTGGGGCAGCGTCTGCTCGGGGCTGGGGCAGCGTATGCTCGGGGCGGAGGCCGGGGGCAGCGTGTGCTCGGGCTGGGGGCAGCGTGTGCTCGGGGTGGGCGCTGGGGCAGCGTGTGCTCGGGGCTGGGGGCAGCGTGTGCTCGGGCGGAGGCCGGGGGCAGCGTGTGCTCGGGGCTGGGGCAGCGTGTGCTCGGGGCTGGGGCCGGGGCAGCGTGTGCTCGGGCGGAGGCCGGGGCAGCGTGTGCTCGGGGCTGGGGCAGCGTGTGCTCGGGGCTGGGGCCAGGGGCAGCGTGTGCTCGGGGCTGGGGCAGCGTGTGCTCGGGGCTGGGGGCAGCGTGTGCTCCGGGCTGGGGCAGCGTCTGCTCGGGGCTGGGGGCAGCGATGCTCGGGGCGGAGGCCGGGGGCAGCGTGTGCTCGGGGCTGGGGCAGTGTGTGCTCGGGGCTGGGGGCAGCGTGTGCTCGGGCGGAGGCCGGGGGCAGCGTGTGCTCGGGGCTGGGGGCAGCGTGTGCTCGGGGCTGGGGCAGCGTGTGCTCGGGGCAGGGTCTGAGGCAGCGTGTGCTCGGGGCTGGGGGCAGCGTGTGCTCGGGGCTGGGGGCAGCGTGTGCTCGGGGCTGGGGGCAGCGTGTACTCGGGGCGGAGGCCGGGGGCAGCGTGTGCTCGGGGCTGGGGCCGGGGCAGCGTGTGCTCGGGGCTGGGGGCAGCGTGTGCTCGGGGCTGGGGGCAGCGTGTGCTCGGGGCTGGGGGCAGCGTGTGCTCGGGGCAGGGTCTGAGGGCAGCGTGTGCTCGGGGCCGGGGGGGCAGCGTGTGCTCAGGGCTGGGGGCAGCGTGTGCTCGGGGCGGGGGCCAGGGGCAGCGTGTGCTCAGGGCTGGGGGCAGCGTGTGCTCGGGGCTGGGGCTGGGGGCAGCGTGTGCTCGGGGCTGGGGGCAGCGTGTGCTCGGGGCTGGGGCAGCGTGTGCTCGGGGCCGGGGGCAGGGTGTGCTCAGGGCTGGGGGCAGCGTGTGCTCGGGGCGGGGCAGCGTGTGCTCGGGCGGAGGCCAGGGCAGCGTGTGCTCGGGAGGGCTGGGGGCAGTGTGTGCTCGGGGCTGGGGCCGGGGCAGCGTGTGCTCGGGGCTGGGGGCAGCGTGTGCTCGGGGCGGGGGCCAGGGCAGCGTGTGCTCGGGGCTGGGGCTGGGGCAGCGTGTGCTCGGGGCGGAGGCCGGGGGCAGCGTGTGCTCGGGGCTGGGGGCAGCGTGTGCTCGGGCGGAGGCCGGGGGCAGCGTGTGCTCGGGGTGGGGCGGGGGGCAGCGTGTGCTGGGGGCTGGGCCTGGGGGCAGCGTGTGCTCGGGGCGGGGGCCAGGGGCAGCGTGTGCTCGGGGCTGGAGGCAGCGTGTGCTCGGGGCTGGGGCTGGGGGCAGCGTGTGCTCGGGGCGGGGCCGGGGCAGCGTGTGCTCGGGGTGGGGCTGGGGCAGCGTGTGCTTGGGGTGGGGCAGCGTGTGCTCGGGAGGGCTGGGGCAGCGTGTGCTCAGGGAGGGCTGGGGCAGCGTGTGCTCGGGGCTGGGGACAGCGTGTGCTCGGGGCTGGGGGCAGCGTGTGCTCAGGGCGGGGCAGCGTGTGCTCGGGGCTGGGGGCAGCGTGTGCTCCGGGCTGGGGGCAGCGTGTGCTCGGGGCCGGGGCAGCGTGTGCTCGGGCCGGGGCAGCGTGTGCTCGGGGCTGGGGGCAGCGTGTGCTCGGGGTGGGCGCTGGGGGCAGCGTGTGCTCGGGGCTGGGAGCAGCGTGTGCTCGGGCCGGAGGCCGGGGGCAGCGTGTGCTCGGGGCTGGGGCCAGGGGCAGCGTGTGCTCGGGGCGGAGGCCGGGGGGGCGGCGTGTGCTCGGGGGTGGGGGCAGCGTGTGCTCGGGGCGGAGGCTGGGGGGGCAGCGGGTGCTCGGGGCTGGGGCAGCGTGTGCTCGGGGCTGGGGCCGGGGCAGCGTGTGCTCGGGCGGAGGCCGGGGCAGCGTGTGCTCGGGGCTGGGGGCAGCGTGTGCTCGGGGCTGGGGCCGGGTGCAGCGTGTGCTCGGGGCTGGGGCCGGGGGCAGCGTGTGCTCGGGGCTGGGGGCAGCGTGTGCTCCGGGCTGGGGCAGCGTCTGCTCGGGGCTGGGGCAGCGTATGCTCGGGCGGAGGCTGGGGGCAGCGTGTGCTCGGGGCTGGGGGCAGCGTGTGCTCGGGCGGAGGCCGGGGGCAGCGTGTGCTCGGGGCTGGGGCAGCGTGTGCTCGGGGTGGGCGCTGGGGGCAGCGTGTGCTCGGGGCTGGGGGCAGCGTGTGCTCGGGCGGAGGCCGGGGGCAGCGTGTGCTCGGGGCTGGGGCAGCGTGTGCTCGGGCGGAGGCCGGGGGCAGCGTGTGCTCGGGGCTGGGGCAGCGTGTGCTCGGGGCTGGGGCCGGGGCAGCGTGTGCTCGGGGCTGGGGCCAGGGGCAGCGTGTGCTCGGGGCTGGGGGCAGCGTGTGCTCGGGGCTGGGGGCAGCGTGTGCTCCGGGCTGGGGCAGCGTCTGCTCGGGGCTGGGGCAGCGTATGCTCGGGCGGAGGCCGGGGGCAGCGTGTGCTCGGGGCTGGGGGCAGCGTGTGCTCGGGGCTGGGGGCAGTGTGCTCGGGGCTGGGGGCAGCGTGTGCTCGGGGCGGAGGCCGGGGGCAGCGTGTGCTTGGGGCTGGGGGCAGCGTGTGCTCGGGGCTGGGGCAGCGTGTGCTCGGGGCTGGGGGCAGCGTGTACTCGGGGCGGAGGCCGGGGGCAGCGTGTGCTCGGGGCTGGGGCCGGGGCCAGCGTGTGCTCGGGGCTGGGGGCAGCATGTGCTCGGGGCAGGGTCTGAGGGCAGCGTGTGCTCGGGGCCGGGGCAGCGTGTGCTCAGGGCTGGGGGCAGCGTGTGCTCGGGGCGGGGCCTGGGGCAGCGTGTGCTCAGGGCTGGGGGCAGCGTGTGCTCGGGGCTGGGGCTGGGGGCAGCGGGTGCTCGGGGCGGGGGACAGCGTGTGCTCGGGGCTGGGGGCAGCGTGTGCTCAGGGCGGGGCAGCGTGTGCTCGGGGCTGGGGGCAGCGTGTGCTCGGGGCTGGGGGCAGCGTGTGCTCGGGCTGGGGCAGCGTGTGCTCGGGGCCGGGGCAGCGTGTGCTCGGGCCGGGGCAGCGTGTGCTCGGGGCTGGGGGCAGCGTGTGCTCGGGCGGAAGCCGGGGGCAGCGTGTGCTCAGGGCTGGGGGCAGCGTGTGCTCGGGGCGGGGCAGCGTGTGCTCGGGCGGAGGCCGGGGCAGCGTGTGCTCGGGGAGGGCTGGGGGCAGTGTGTGCTCGGGGCTGGGGCCGGGGCAGCGTGTGCTCAGGGCTGGGGCAGCGTGTGCTCGGGGCGGGGCCAGGGGCAGCGTGTGCTCGGGGCTGGGGCTGGGGGCAGCGTGTGCTCGGGGCGGAGGCCGGGGGCAGCGTGTGCTCGGGGCTGGGGGCAGCGTGTGCTCGGGGCGGAGGCCGGGGGCAGCGTGTGCTCGGGGCTGGGGCCGGGGCAGCGTGTGCTCGGGGCTGGGGGCAGCGTGTGCTCGGGGCTGGGGCTGGGGGCAGCGTGTGCTCGGGCGGGGCCAGGGGCAGCGTGTGCTCGGGGCTGGAGGCAGCGTGTGCTCGGGGCTGGGGCTGGGGCAGCGTGTGCTCGGGACGGGGCCGGGGCAGCGTGTGCTCGGGGGTGGGGCTGGGGGCAGCGTGTGCTTGGGGTGGGGGCAGCGTGTGCTCGGGGCAGAGGCCGGGGGCAGCGTGTGCTCGGGAGGGCTGGGGCAGCGTGTGCTCAGGGAGGGCTGGGGGCAGCGTGTGCTCGGGGCTGGGGACAGCGTGTGCTCAGGGCGGGGCAGCGTGTGCTCGGGGCGGGGGGCAGCGTGTGCTCGGGGCTGGGGGCAGCGTGTGCTCCGGGCTGGGGGCAGCGTGTGCTCGGGGCCGGGGCAGCGTGTGCTCGGGCCGGGGCAGCGTGTGCTCGGGGCTGGGGGCAGCGTGTGCTCGGGGTGGGCGCTGGGGGCAGCGTGTGCTCGGGGCTGGGGCAGCGTGTGCTCGGGGCTGGGGCCGGGGCAGCGTGTGCTCGGGCGGAGGCGGGGGCAGCGTGTGCTCGGGGCTGGGGGCAGCGTGTGCTCAGGGCTGGGGCCGGGGCAGCGTGTGCTCGGGGCTGGGGCCAGGGGCAGCGTGTGCTCGGGCGGAGGCCAGGGGCAGCGTGTGCTCGGGGCTGGGGCAGCGTGTGCTCGGGCGGAGGCCGGGGGCAGCGTGTGCTCGGGGCTGGGGCCGGGGCAGCGTGTGCTCGGGGCGGAGGCCGGGGCAGCGTGTGCTCGGGGCTGGGGGCAGCGTGTGCTCGGGGCTGGGGCGGGGCAGCGTGTGCTCGGGGCTGGGGCCAGGGCAGCGTGTGCTCGGGTCTGGGGGCAGCGTGTGCTCGGGGCTGGGGGCAGCGTGTGCTCCGGGCTGGGGCAGCGTCTGCTCGGGGCTGGGGCAGCGTATGCTCGGGCGGAGGCCGGGGGCAGCGTGTGCTCTCGGGGCTGGGGGCAGCGTGTGCTCGGGGCGGAGGCCGGGGCAGCGTGTGCTCGGGGCTGGGGCAGCGTGTGCTCGGGGTGGCGCTGGGGGCAGCGTGTGCTCGGGCGGAGGCCGGGGGCAGCGTGTGCTCGGGGCTGGGGGCAGCGTGTGCTCGGGGCTGGGGCCGGGGCAGCGTGTGCTCGGGCGGAGGCCGGGGGCAGCGTGTGCTCGGGGCTGGGGGCAGCGTGTGCTCGGGGCTGGGGCCAGGGGCAGCGTGTGCTCGGGTCTGGGGGCAGCGTGTGCTCGGGGCTGGGGGGCAGCGTGTGCTCCGGGCTGGGGGCAGCGTCTGCTCGGGGCTGGGGGCCGCGTATGCTCGGGGCGGAGGGCGGGGGGGCCGCGTGGGCTCGGGGCGGGGGGCAGCGGGTGCTCGGGGCTGGGGGCAGTGTGCTCGGGGCTGGGGGCAGCGTGTGCTCGGGCGGAGGCCGGGGGCAGCGTGTGCTCGGGGCTGGGGGCAGCGTGTGCTCGGGGCGGGGCTGGGGCAGCGTGTGCTCGGGGCGGGGCTGGGGGCAGCGTGTGCTCGGGGCTGGGGCGGGGCAGCGTGTGCTCGGGGCGGAGGCCGGGGCAGCGTGTGCTCGGGGCTGGGGCCGGGGCAGCGTGTGCTCGGGGCTGGGGGCAGCGTGTGCTCGGGGCTGGGGGCAGCGTGTGCTCGGGCTGGGGGCAGCGTCTGCTCGGGGCTGGGGCAGCGTATGCTCGGGGCGGAGGCCGGGGGGGCAGCGTGTGCTCAGGGCTGGAGGCAGCGTGTGCTCGGGGCTGGGGGCAGTGTGTGCTCGGGGCTGGGGGCAGCGTGTGCTCGGGCGGAGGCCGGGGGCAGCGTGTGCTCGGGGCTGGGGCAGCGTGTGCTCGGGGCTGGGGGCAGCGTGTGCTCGGGGCAGGGTCTGAGGGCAGCGTGTGCTCGGGGCTGGGGGCAGCGTGTGCTCGGGGCTGGGGGCAGCGTGTGCTCGGGGCTGGGGGCAGCGTGTACTCGGGGCGGAGGCCGGGGCAGCGTGTGCTCGGGCTGGGGCCGGGGCAGCGTGTGCTCGGGGCTGGGGCAGCGTGTGCTCGGGGCTGGGGGCAGCGTGTACTCAGGGCGGAGGCCGGGGCAGCGTGTGCTCGGGGCTGGGGCCGGGGCAGCGTGTGCTCGGGGCTGGGGGCAGCGTGTGCTCGGGGCGGGGGCAGCGTGTGCTCAGGGCTGGGGGCAGCGTGTGCTCGGGCGGGGCCAGGGGCAGCGTGTGCTCAGGGCTGGGGGCAGCGTGTGCTCGGGGCTGGGGCTGGGGGCAGCGTGTGCTCGGGGCTGGGGGCAGCGTGTGCTCGGGGCGGAGGCCGGGGGGGCCGCGTGTGCTCAGGGCTGGGGGCAGCGTGTGCTCGGGGCGGCGGCCGGGGCAGCGTGTGCTCGGGGAGGGGGCAGGGGGCAGGGTGTGCTCGGGGCTGGGGCCGGGGGCTGCGTGGGCTCAGGGGTGGGGGCAGCGTGTGCTCGGGGCGGGGCCAGGGGCAGCGTGTGCTCGGGGCTGGGGCTGGGGCAGCGTGTGCTCGGGCGGAGGCCGGGGGCAGCGTGTGCTCGGGGCTGGGGGGCAGCGTGTGCTCGGAGGCGGGGGGCAGCGTGTGCTCGGGGCTGGGGCCGGGGCAGCGTGTGCTCGGGGCTGGGGGCAGCGTGTGCTCGGGGCTGGGGGCAGCGTGTACTCAGAGCGGAGGCCGGGGCAGCGTGTGCTCGGGGCGGGGGCAGGGGGCAGCGAGGGCTCGGGGCTGGGCAGCGTGTGCTCGGGGAAGGGTCTGGGGGCAGCGGGTGCTGGGGGCCGGGGGCAGCGTGTGCTCGGGGCTGGGGGCAGCGTGTGCTCGGGGCTGGGGGAAGCGTCTCCTCATGGCCGAGGCCGGGGGGGCAGCGTGTGCTCGGGGCTGGGGCCGGGGCAGCGGGTGGTCGGGGCTGGGGGCAGCGTGTGCTCGGGCAGGGTCTGAGGGCAGCGTGTGCTCGGGGCGGGGGCAGCGTGTGCTCGGGGCTGGGGGGCAGCGTGTGCTCGGGGCAGGGTCTGAGGGCAGCGTGTGCTCGGGGGTGGGGGCAGCGTGTGCTCGGGGAGGGGGCTGGGGGCAGCGTGTGCTCGGGGCTGGGGGCCGCGTGTGCGCGGGGCAGGGTCTGGGGCAGCGTGTGCTCGGGGCGGGGGCAGCGTGTGCTCGGGGCGGGGGGCAATTCCTCTGCTTTGGCGCACAGCACTTGGTATCGCCAGCACTGTGCAGCGCAGGGCCCGGCAGGGAGCCAGCGCCAGGCCCGAGCTGGCAGAGCGATGCCCTCTGCCTCCCCCTGGCATGGAGCAGCGCTCCTGCCATGTGCTGCTGCGCTGTGCCGAGCGTTCCCTGTAACCCGTGTGTCTGTCCCCATGCAGGCCTGGCCCTGGCGGCGCTGGAGCGTGAGTGGGCCCTGGAGGGCAGCGGGGGAAACGGTACGGTACCCACTTTGCTTGGCGTCTCGCCCACCCTCTCTCGTCCCCCCGCTTTGTACGAGCAGCCCTGGCCCAGCAGCTCCCAGGCTGCCCTGCGGCTCCCTGCGGGCGGTGGCCAAGGGTGGGGTGAGGCAGCTCACCCCGGGGAGGGGGGGCTCTAATGACCTGCAGGGGGGAAGCGTCAGGAAGCAGCACTGGCTTCCCTGGGTGCAGCCAGGTTAAGGTGAAGCCCAGGTGTGGGACGGGGTGGCTCCCAGCGCCCCCTGCTGTCTGATCCCAGCTCTCGCCCTGCAGACGCCCCAGGCCAGTACGGAGCCTACTTCCAGGATGGCGGCTACCTCGCGCTTCCCCGGCACGTGCTGCCCCGCAGGTGAGTGGGCCCCCTATGCTGTGACGGGGAGAAGGGGCATCGCCCCAGGGCCCCCTGCCGTCTGTGTTCGGGAAGGCCCGGAGCTCCCAGCATGCACCAGCGGGGCGAGCACCAGCTCCAGCTCCCAGTGCCAGCCCCGCCATGTTCTGCATAGCCGGGGAGGGAGCCTGGAGTGTGAGCAGCCCTCTGGCTGAGTCCCCCCAGGAGCCGCATGGCCTGGCTCCGGGGGCCAGAGGAATGGCAGAGCTGGGCCCTGGGTGGGGGGACTGGGGGCTGGTGGGGGCAGGGCTCCCAGGGCACACCATGGTCTGGTCCCTACCCCCCACCGTATACACTGGGGCCCAGGGCTGACAGCCGCTGTCTTCTCCTTGCAGTCACCCCAAGTCTCCAGAGACCATTGAGCTGGAAGTGCGCACGCGCTCCCCGAGCGGCCTCCTCCTGTGGCAGGGCGTGGTGAGTCACGCTGGGGGCTGGGCCCCTCGCCGTGTCGGGGAGAGGACCTGGGCCGGGGCAGGTGGGAGCCAGGCCAGCATGGGTGGCTGGGGCAGGTAGGAGGTGGGTGGGTGACGGGGAGGGGCTGTCTGGGCTCCCTGGCGTTCCGGGTGAGGGTGACACGGGTGGGATCCAGAGGGAGAGGTGGGCGGGGGCAGGTGGGAGATGAGGGCGGCCTGGGCGTGCCTCGTGGGGCTGGGTTCCAGGGCTGAGGGTGGCACCAGGGCCAGGCTGCAGCCTCATCCCCAGCCAGGGCGACTCCATCTCCAGCACTTGCTGGCCTGGAGTTCTGCGGCGGCGGGTTGAGAGCAGCCAGCAAGGGGGGAAGAGGGGCCAGCGCGTGAGGCAGGCCAGAGCTGGGCACCCCACTGGGGAGAGGGCCCTGGAGTGACCAGCTTCCCCCTCAGCACATAGGGGCACAGGGAGCCCCTCAGGATGGAGGGCAGGGCTAGGTGCATGGGCCCCCAGGAAGGGCAGAGCAGCCAGGCTCCTGGCTGCCCTCTGGAGAGGAGGGAGAGGGGGTGCCAGGCGGGCCTGACCAGCAGTGCCCCCTGCTGTCAGTTGGGGAATTGGCTGCTGAGTGTGATCAGGACACCCATCCACCAGCATGGCACGCCAGCCAGCATGCTGGGCTGCTCCCTCCCCCGCTATGGCATGGACTGGAACCCAGCTCCACTCTGGACTCACATCCCATCGCACCCCCATTGTCTGACCTGCCTGCGCATGCATGAAGCCAGCCTGTGCCACCTGGCTCAGGCCAGAGAGCCAGGCCCATACTAATCTGCCATGCTCAACTCTTCATTCCATGCCATGCGGGGCTGGCATTGCCCTAGGGTACCGCTCCCTGAGCCGTGCCCTGGCTGCCAGGCTCCCCATCACCCCCCTGGCGCATGCTGCTTCGCTGTCCATGGGCATTTCACCGCCCTGTTGCACGTTTCTCCTCCAGGTGACCGGGCAGCCTGCTCTCAAGCCACATGCTACTAACGAGGTATTTACTGCAGGGCCCTTGGGTGCTGGGCCTGGCACCACGTGGGGAGCAGCAGTGGGGCTTACAGCCTCCAGGATCACCGGGCAGTGCCTGGTGCGCGGGCACCAGCATGCACCACAGCCAGGGACACACGTGGAGCCCTGACTGGCGAACACTCCCTGCAACTTGGCCCCCGACAGCCGTGTCCCCCCTTGGCCCCAGCCGCGCAGGGGTGGGCATTTCCCACGGCCCGCGGGCAGTGCAGCTGGCTGCCTGTACAGGGTCAGTCGGAGCATCCAGCCCGGGGTTGCCAAGAAGCCCTGCAGGGGAGCAAGCTGCTTCATGGGCCCCGTGGCGCTGACTGGCACAAGCCCTGGGTCCAGCCGTGGAACTGGCTCCCAGCTCAGCTGGACCCGTGCCCGGGTGGCAGGCAGGGCCCGTGGCTCCAGGGCTGGCTCCTGAGCAGGGTCCCAGCCAGACAGGAGCCAGCAGTCTCATAACGTCTCTCTGGCAGGAGGAAGGGCAGAACGGCAAAGCCAAGGACTTCATCAGCCTCGGCCTGAGAGATGGACACCTGGTGTTCAGGTGAGCATGGCCTGGCGCCAGCTGAGGAGCAAACGGCCACGTGGCCCCTGACGCACCCCTCCTGCCAGCCAGGGAGCATGTCCAGGGCACAGGCTAGAATCCCCAGATCCACCTGCCCTGGACCCAGCATCCCAGATCCACCTTCCACCATCCCTAGGACTCTGGACCACCTTCCCCCTGACCCGGGGACCCCGGATCCACCTTCCCTCTCCCCCTGGACTCTCCTTCCCCATCACCCCAGGACCTCAGACTCTCTTCCCCTGGAACCCCGGACCCACCCGCCCCCAGGACCCACCTTCCCCTACACCTGGGACCCCGGACCCACCCGCCCCCGGGACCCACCCTCCCCTACACCTGGGACCCCGGACCCACCCGCCCCGGGACCCACCCTCCCCTACACCTGGGACCCCGGACCCACCCGCCCCAGGACCCACCCTCCCCTACACCTGGGACCCGGACCCACCCGCCCCGGGACCCACCCCTACACCTGGGACCGCGGACCCACCCGCCCCGGGACCCACCCCTACACCTGGGACCCCCGACCCACCTGCCCCAGGACCCACCCCCCACACCTGGCACCCCGGTCCCACCCGCCCCCGGGACCCACCCTCCCCTACACCTGGGACCCCGGACCCACCCGCCCCGGGACCCACCCTCCCTACACCTGGGACCCCGGACCCACCTGCCCCGGGACCCACCTTCCCCTACACCTGGAACCCCAGACCCACCCGCCCCGGGACCCACCCTCCCCTACATCTGGGACCCCGGACCCACCTGCCCCGGGATCCACCCTCCCCTACACCTGGAACCCGGACCCACCTGCCCCAGGACCCACCCTCCCTACACCTGGGACCCCGGACCCACCTGCCCCGGGACCCACCCTCCCCTACACCTGGAACCCCGGACCCACCTGCACCCTGGATCCTCATTCCCCCTGCCTGGGAGCCCGGACCCACCTTCTCTCCCCACTTCTTCACTTCAGATCCACTCTCCTGCCTCTGGGACCCTAGACACACCCTGAGCCCCACCCCCAGGGTCCCAGAACCATCTTTCCCCAGTCTCCCCCAGACCCCATTCCCCCCAAGCGCTGGGTAATGCAGATGCACCCACCACCGAGAGCTGACTAATGCAGGTGCTGCCCCCTCCCCCGAGCGCTGGGTAATGCGGACGCTGCCCCCCAGGAGTGGGTGCTAATGCCAGCCATTCTCCCCGCAGTTACCAGCTGGGCAGCGGCGAAGCCAGCATCGTCTCTGAGGACCCCATCAACGATGGAGAGTGGCACAGAGTGACAGCTGTTCGGTGAGGGGCCCCGGGGCTTAGCTCATCACCGACCTGCAGCCACACAGCCCCTGGGAAGGGAGTGGGAGGGAGCCATCCCACTGCAAGGCAGCCCTCCAACTATTCTGCCAGGGTCCTTAGCCCCAGGCTCTCCCTGCAGAGGGGCTGAGCCGGGCTGCAGCCTGGAGCCAGGGAGCCCAGGGGGCAGGGGTGTCACTGGTGTCAGTGGGTGCAGCTCCCCCGTGGTCGATCGTCCTGCCCCCTTGCTCCCGACTGGGATGGGGGCCGGCCTTGGACGAACCCGGCTCACGCCTGGCTCTGTGCCCTGCAGGGAAGGCAGGCGGGGCTCCATTCAGGTGGACGGCGAGGAGCTGGTGAGTGGGGAGTCGCCAGGCAGCAACGTCATGGTGAACACCCAAGGCAGCGTGTACATAGGTGAGGCTGGACTGGCGCCCTGGGGACCTGCGGGACTTGGGAGACCTGGGAGTACAGGGTGGGAACTGGGGCTCTCCCCTGCCCCCTGCCTGCTCAGCTGGACCCTCCTCTCCAGGAACCTAATGCCCAGGAGCCCTGTCTGAGCCGGCACCGCCACTTCTGGGACAGAACTAGGAGCGATGGGGGCTGGCCTGGGCCAGGGCCCAGCACTTCCCATGGCAGGATGGGCCCAGCTCCCAGGCTCAGCTGGGCCCAGGGCCGGGCACTAACCGTGGCGGGTGGGGCCGGCTCCCGGGGCTCTGCGGGGCCCAGGGCCAGGCACTACCCGTGGTGGGTGGGGCCGGCTCTCGGGGCCCAGGGCCGGGCACTAACCGTGGCGGGTGGGGCCGGCTCCCAGGCTCTGCGGGGCCCAGGGCCGGGCACTAACCGTGGCGGGTGGGGCCGGCTCCCAGGCTCTCGGGGCCCAGGGCCGGGCACTACCCGTGGCGGGTGGGGCCGGCTCCCAGGCTCTGCGGGGCCCAGGGCCGGGCACTAACCGTGGCGGGCGGGGCCGGCTCCCAGGGCTCTGCGGGGCCCAGCTGCATTGCACGGGATGGGACCCTGGTGCGATTCTGCGCTGGGGAGCAAAGGAAGCAACATTCCCGGTTTGGGGATGAGCTGAGAGGCTCACGGTCACTTGGGGAATTCCCATAAACCCCCCCACCCAAGAAGGGAGGGAAGGTTCTAGTGATTAGAGCAGGGAGGGGAGGGGGGTCCGTCCCCAGCTGTGCCCATCACGCCCTGCGTGTGACCTTCGCTCGCTCCATGGCTCGGTTTCCCTACGTCTCCATGTGAAGGGGCCGTAGGAGCTGCCCAGCCCGCTCTCTGGCAGTGCCCGGTGCCCCGGGGAGTGATCCAGCCCCGGCTGTGGCCGCTGGAGCGCTAGGGCCACCGGAGCATGGGGCTGCCCCCCGGCGGTGTCTTTGGGAGCTGACTGTTTCTCCTCTTGCCCCCAGGAGGCGCTCCTGCCATCCAAGCCCTGACCGCCGGCAAGTTCCGCTCAGGAATCACAGGGTGCATTAAAAACCTGGTGCTGAGCAGCGAGCCAGGCCAGCCGCCCCGGCAGCCCATTGACTTGCAGCATCACTCGGAGGCGGGAGTTAACATGCAGGAGTGCCCCTCATAGGCCGGCCGCCGCCTGCCCCGCGTCCGCAGGCCAATCGTGGGACGTTGGCTGTTTTATTATTACGATGATTCACTTTTTTAAGAAACCGCGAGGAAAATGGTGCTTCGCTGCTAGCCCAGACCAGTGGGGGATGGGTTTGTTTGTGATTGGTGCGTGGCAGCAGGGGGGCAGCCACGCCTCCTGCCAGCCCCATGGGAACGCAGACCCTTCGGAACTGAGACGGTGGATTCGACCCAACCGCACTGGGCCCAGAGAGCCGGGAGCCCAACCCAGTGCCGGCCCTCGCCACGTCCTGCCCCACAAGATGGGCAGCGCCCCCCTCTGCCTTCCGGCTTCAGTGCTCAGAGCATGTGCCCCCAAGCTGGGCGGGAAGGAGGGTGCCAGCTGGCTCTGCTGTGCCCCATGCCCGCTACAGGACGGGGGGCTGGGGAGAGGGGCAGACGGGGCATCTTTTCTCCTCTGGGGAGGGATAGGATCCACATTCATCCTCCAAAGTTAGGAGAGTGAGCTCAAAGTTACAGCCTGCCTTGCAGGTGGCGCCTCCCCCGCTCGGTGAGAGCCTGCCCCCTCTCTCCAGGGGCAGCCTGGTCACCCCTCCCGCTCCATGCCCTGGGCAGCACTACAGGGGCCAGCAGGCTGGGGCAGGGGTTCCCACCAGGATCTGTCTGTTTACACTGTGGCCATCCCCGTTGCCTCAGCCACACTCCAGCCCCCGCACCATGGCTGCCCCAAGCCCCTAGCTGGGGCTGTCTCCCTAGAGCCTCACCTGGAGGGTCGTGATGCAGAGCAGGAGGGCAGGGGCAGGGCCTGGGAGCGACCACAGCTCATGCTGCAGGGTACCCTGGCCGGCATCCTGCATGCACGGCTGGGGGCCCATGCATAAGGACAGCCCCACGGCTCGCTCCAGGTGCTGGTGGCAGGGGCACCCCATGGCCAGAGGCTGTTATGTGTTCCTGTGGGCAGCCAGCAGACCCCCCCCCCCCCCCCCAAAAAAAAGATCATTCCTCCCCAGTCAGACGGGCGGACAGATGCAAGTGCCTTACTAGCAGCAGGACCCTCTGGGGGCTGGGCTGCCCCTATTCACCCAACAACCATTGGGCAGACCCTTAAAAGCTGCCCACCCATTCCCTGCCCTGCCCTGCCTGGTGGGGGGCGTGTCCTGCTCTGGAGCCATCTGCTCGCAGGACAATCTTCGCTCACTGCTCTTGCTAGCTCTGCCAGGTCCAGATCTAAGCACTTACCAGTGCCAGGCCCTTTGAATCGCACTGGCTGGAGCCTGCCCAGCATCACCACCAGCGTCACTTGGTGGGACAGAGATGACTCGGCCTAGGCAGTGGCAGGCTGGGCAGAACAGCCCACTGCAAAGAGCCCTTCGCCCCAGCCCACCACCGAGCAGAACCGAGAGCTCCAAGGGCACCTGTTCGAACAGAGCCCAGCAAATGTCACCTCTCTGCCTGGGGTGACGTCCCACCCAGGGCGAGGCGCCAGCACACGGCACGGCCCCCGCTGCCTTGCATTGCCTGTCTGCCCAGGGCGGCTGCCACCCCAGAGAACAGCAGGGAGCCAGGCTGCTTGTGTTCCTGCCGTTCAGATGGCGCCCTGTTAACGCACCCGACCCCAGACCACGTCCGACTTGTGCTGTTTCACTGGATTCCTATTAAACGACAAATAACGCCTGAGCTGTGTCGGAGGGTGAGCTGCGCCTCGGCCCGTGTCTGTCTCAGGCGCCTGCCAGCCGGGCTGGGAGTCACGGCGCGGGGGTGTTAGCAGTTCTCCCATGGGTCCTCTTTGTTCATGAATCCAAACAGCTGCAGGTGCCTGCACTAGCTGGGGGCTGGATGCAGGGTCTGGCAGGGCCCCACCAGTCCTATGGGCCCATGGTGGGGCTTCTTCCGGGGTGGGATGGGAGCCAGGGCGAAGCCCACACTCCTCTTCCTCTGGCTGGGGAGCAGCGTTTGCGCTAGGGCCACAAGTGCTGAGAGGAGCTGCAGCCCGTTTACACCAGGTGGGGCTCTGCCCATTGGCTCTAGTGGAGTGGGGCCAGGTGACACCAGCATCGGGCCCCATGAAGCTAACGAGGAGCCTAGCTGATTGCTACCTGGTGCAGATCTGGCCCCACTGACCTGTTCCATGGCCTCTGCAGCCCCCCTGGGAGGGTCAGACCCTGCTCAAAGGGCGCAAGCCTGCAGGGCTCAACCCAGCCGCCCCCTATGGCGAAGTACTGCCCAGCACTGGCGCTGTGGGCCTGGTGGGGTCAGACCCCTCATGCCCCTGTGAGGGCAGGCATAACCCTATAGTGCCCGGAGCAGAGGGCAGGTCAGTGGCTCTGGCACCCCAGGGTGCTCTGGGGAAGTGGGGGGAGCAGCTACTATCTCACTGGGGGGCTTACCAGCCCCCAACCAGCTGTGGGCTCCCAGCCCTTGGGATCAGGAGGATCTGGCCTGCCCTCCTGGCAGCCCCCAGGCACCTGCAGCCCCTGCCCAGATCCCAGGACCCCCGGCAGGAGTCGGCCTGACCTGCGGGGGTGTTTCCCCAGCCTGGAGGGCCTGGCTGCTGACGCCCTGTGTCCCCACGCCCTCGCTGCGCTCTGCTCTCCTGCCAGCGAAGGCCCCTAGCAGGGGGACCTGTCTGTGATCCAGGCCCAGGCAGGGCCCACAAGCAGCCAACCCCTTCTGGGGCTGCACCTGCCGGGCTTGGGGGATGGGATCGTGGCCCCTGCCGGCCCTGCTTGCCCCTGTCCCAGAGACAGAGCTGGTGGTGGTTGTCCAGGAGCTGGGGGAAAGCCCCTTTCGTCCCTAAATAACCAGATTGGGGCCCATTGCTCTGCCTCGCCCGCCGGGGGCAGGGGCCCTGCATCGCACCAGCTTGCTGGCAAGGCAAGAGGGGCAGGGGCCTGGCCGCTGGCAGAACTGCCCCTGGGCAGGCTGGGGGGCCCAGTCATTGCAGGCCAGGCTCTAACCAGCCCAACGCTGGCGGTGGATTCTCCCTGAAAAGGCCCCGAGCCTGCTCCGCTCAGCCTGAACTATCTCAGGGATGGGGCTGCCCCACTGCGCTGTGGGAGTGCCCCCGACGTGCCTGGCTTCCCAGCCTCAGCCGGGTCCCGCAGGCCGCAGAGGGCAGTAGTGGCCGTTGGGGTCGGCTGTCCTGAGGTTGGGATCCACCTGGGCTTGGTTTCCAGAGGGGCTGAATGCTGGCAGCTCATGGGGTTGCAGAGGAGTTTGGGGGCTTGGAGCTGCTGCCAAATTCGGCCCTCGGCACAGACAGGCAGGCAGGTGCAGCGCCCCAGGAAGGGGCCAGGCCTGGTCACCCCCAAAGCTCTTGCAGTAGCATGCCCCTGGCAGCGCAGGCAGCACTAGTGATGCCCACCCAGCCTGCCCGCTTGCAGGGCCAGCTCAGGGCTGGGCACACACGCTCCAAAGCAAAGGGCCTGCTTGTTTTATTAGCTGCGGAGAACCTGCTGGGCTCACATCACGTGGTGGGACAATGCGTTCGGGGCGGCAGGCGTCACAACAACAGTCCCAGGCAGAGCCTGACGGGGACCCGGCCTGCCCCCAGCAGCACGTGCTCGGAGGCGAGGGGCAAATCCCCACACAAGCCGCCGGTGAATCAGTCGCTCCTTCCGCCACCTGCATCGCTCACTGGGGCAACTCCAGGGCGCCCTAGCAGCCCTCAGCCCTTGTGTTTCGGAGGGTGGGGGTGGGGGTGGGGGTGGGGAGGCAAGCAGCTGAGCCGATCCATGGGAGGAGGCGCATGGAGCCTGGCCTGGGTCTATGGGAGTGAGCAGAGGAGGTATTGGGAGCTGCCCTGTCCTCTCACATCTCTCCCCACCCTGCACCCAGCTGGTATCACAGCCCGTCCTGCTATGACCCAAGCCAGCGGAGAGAATCCCTGCAGCACAGACAGGAAAGGTCGGATCCCTGCTCCTCCGGCCAGGGCGGGACGGCATGGCTGACATCAGATGGGCAGGTCGGCGCTGTGCTGCGGCGTGACTTTGCTGGAACAGCTGTGGTTCCTGTGGGCACAGCTGCGGGGGCAGAGTTGGCACGAGGCCCACATGGAGTTGCAGCCAGGCAGGAACCGGCAGGCCCCGAGTCTCCAGACAAACCAGCCAGGGGACCAGCAGCACCAGAGCAGGAGGGCTGAGCCCACGCCCAGCCCCAGGAGGATGCAGAGGGCCAGCAGGGAGCACAAGCTCCTCTCACCTGGAGAGGAAGGAAAAGGGCTGGGGACAGTGAGTGCCGGGTGCCTCCCTTCAGCTCCCCAGCACCGCTCTGCCCTCTACGTGCTGGAGCCAAAAGCAGACCTGCCCTGCCACAGGGTGGGCAGAGCCCCAGGGGCTGCCGTGCCCTCAGTGCCACGGCCATGGGGCCACAGGGCCTGAGTTGCTGCCACCCTGCTCCTGCAATGTGCTGCTAAGCCAGCTGCAGTGTGCATGGGGCGCGCGACCCCAGGGACAGGGTGGACAGAGGCTCCCAGGCGCTGGCCCAGGCAGGGTCGCTGTAGGGAGCGGAATGGCGCAGGTGCCCCTTGCAGGGCCCAGAGCCTCGGCGGGGGTCAGTGTGAGACAGCAACTGATCTCCCACTCTGCTGCCGAGGGGCTGCTCCTAGTGCCTGAGCTCAGAGCACGGGGAGGAGGAACGCACACGTACACATGCCTGTCATCACACACGTGTCATCACACACACACCACCTGTCATAGCACATGTCCATGTGTCATTGCACCCACATGCACCAACCTGTTATTACAAATGCAGCCACCTCTCATTGCACGTCTCATGGCACAAGTACGCATGCACCTCCCCTATTGCATACACCGGCACCTACCTGTCATTGCACATTCCTGCACATGTGTCAATGCATGCACACAAATCATACACCCACCTGTCATTACACACATGCACACAAATCATACACCCACCTGTCATTACACACATGCACACAAATCATACACCCACCTGTCATTACACACATGCACACAAATCATACACCCACCTGTCATTACACACATGCACACAAATCATACACCCACCTGTCATTACACACATGCACACAAATCATACACCCACCTGTCATTACACACATGCACACATAGCTGTCGTTGCATATGCACACAGCTACGTGCCATTAGACACCCATACACGTGTCATTGCACACATGCACATACACATGCCTGTCATCATACGTTTGTCATTACACAAGTACACACAATCTGTCATTGCACACACATGCATGTCATTGCACATGTGCACATATCGGTCATTACATACACATCATTGCATATGGACACACGTCTGTCATTAAACATGTGCATACACCTGTCATTATACACATATGCACATGCACCCACCTGTCTGTGCATGCACCCACGCACGTGTCATCACACACACATCCAACACATCATTGGACATGCACACACACAGAGCCACATATCTGCCATCTGTCATTGCCTATGAGCACACGTGTCATCACACAAGCACACACTGATGTCATTGCACATGCAGTCACATTGGTATTGCACATGTACATACACGCCTGTTATTGCACACACACATCGTACATGTACACACCTGTCATTGCACAAGTGCACGCACATGTCACCACACACGTGCAGCCACTTGTCATTACACACAACCACCTTCACACACACAAACACCTGTCATTACACTCGCACACATCATCACACATACACACACCTGTTGTGACGAACTAGGAAGGTTCTTAATGTTTTCTCTGAATACTGTGTTGGTGCCTCAGTGTTCCCTATGCCTCTCCGCTCCACCATCGCCAGTCCAGGCTGCTGTAGCTTCTCCTGCAGCTTTTCCTCAGGCTCTTGCTCTCTCTCACGGTCCTCTCGCTCTCTCGGGCTCTGCTCCAATCCCATCCGTCTCCGATCCCCTGATGGGGAACCCGATTGTGAAGACCCTCGGGGATGCCTGGCTGCTGCTCCAGCTGCTCCCAGATCCTCTTGTAGCCCCATCTGGGTCAGGAATCTGCTCCTCAGAGCGGTCCTTGTCCTCCTCCTCCAGCTGCACAATTAACTGGGCCTTGGTGAACTTCCCCATGCGTAACCCTATCTGTGTGCACAGGATCACAATGTCCTTCTCAAGGAGATGGTGACAGGCCATCACTGCACCACTCCCAAGTGGCTCTGGACTCAGGCCTGTGTGCCCTTGGCTCCCCCATGGTTTCCAGGAAGAACCCCTGGTGTGCCAGCCCTTCTCGTGTCACCACCTCTCTGCCAGGGTCGAGCTGCAGACTCCTCCGCCCCTGGGACTGCTCGCTGCCGTCCTCAGGGGGACCCCGTTACTCCAACAGTCCTTCTCGCTGGTCACACACTCCCAGAGGTTAACCGCCCCCTGAAACCCACGTGGTCCTCATTATCCCTCCTTTGTTTTACTGCTCCCCAGTCACTTACTGCAAGAAATGCCATTCACGGGCTGCAGTACATCCCAGCGCTGCCACCAGCTGTCACGGAGTGCCCGGGCGATGCTCTGGAACTGCTCCCCACCAAGCCAGGCAGGCCTTTGGGGAGCCTCCTCTCACTTGGAGCAGACTTGTTCAGGGCAAGAAGCTCACACGGCTTCACCTCCTGGGTTTCTCCTTGGAGCATTCAGCAACCTCTGCCCCTCCATGCGCTTCCCACAGCAAGTCCACCCAGGCGGGTCCTGGGGAAGCCACAGGGTCCTGCACCCCCACGTCGCAGTCAGACGTGACTCTCAGCCAGCCAGTAACACAGAGATTTATTCGATGACAGGAACAGGGTCTAAAACAGAGCTTGTAGGTACCACGAACCGGACCCCTCGGCCGGGTCCATTTTGGGGGGGGCAGTGAGCCAGACCCCCACATCTGCACTTCACTCCTCGTCCCCAGCCAGCTCCAGACTGACACCCCCTCCAGCCCCTCCTCCTCTGCTCAGCCCCTTTCCCGGGCCAGGAGATCACCTGACCTTTTTGTCTCCAACACCTTCAGTTGGCACCTTTGCAGAGGAGGGGCCCAGGCCATCAGTTGCTAGGAGACAGGGTGTCAGGCATTTATGTGCACTGGCACCTTGCAGCAATCACACCCCCTTATCCCACCACCTAGATACTTAAGAACTGCCTAGGGGACACTGAGGCACCAACACCGTATTCAGAGAAAACATTAGAACATTCCTAGTTCGTCACACCTGTCATTATAGATGCACACACATGCATCATTGCACACATACACACCCACCTGCCTGTCATTATACACATGCACACGTCACACACGAGCACACACATCTGTCATTACAGACACCTCATTGCACACACACGTGTCATGACAGTCTCATTGCACATGCACACATTTGTCATTGCACACGTGTCATCGCACCTGCACACACATCTGTCATTGCACATGGATGCACACATCCATCATTACACATGTGCATGTGTCATAAGACGCTCACACGTCTCTCATTGCACACATGCACAGCCACCTGCCATTACACACATGTCTGTCATGACACACACATAGCTCACACGCACGTACCCACACATCTGTCAATCCTTTTGCAAAGTGCTGAGGGAATCCTGGGCTTTGGCCTCCCAGGAACGAGATCAGAAGGGGCCTGAGATGCCCACAGGGTTGGGCTCCCCCAGGGCATGTCGCAGGGAAGGCTGGTCCAGTGGTTCGGGTACTGAGCTGGGACCACAGCCTTCCTGTATGGGTGACCAGAGAGCAAGTGTAAATAGTCGGGACGGGGGTGGGGGGTAATAGGTGCCTATGTAAGAAAAAGCCCCAATACAATCAGGACATCTGGTCACCCTACCCTCCATGTGACCTTGGGTGCATAGGTGCCAACTCCGTGGGTGCTCTGGGGCTCAAGCACCCACCGAAAATAAATAGGGGGTGCTCAGCACCCGCAGGACCTTTTGTGGGCTACGGTGCTTGAACCGTGCTCCTGCCCCCGCTTGGCCTCCCCCCCCGAGGTCCTGCCCCCCGCTCATGGGGGGGGAGGGGGCAGAGCGGAGCACCCACTGGCAAAAAGATGTCAGTGCCTGTATGGGGGTGGGTCCCAGCCCCTGGCCGTGCCCCAGTCCCCGTCTGTACCATGGGGAACAGCCCAGCCCTGTCCCCAGGGCATGCTGAGAACAAGGCCAGGTGTGAGCACATTTCTAGGCCAGGCCCGGGACGTTGCACGTGGCCTTAGGTACCTGCTGCAGGCTCGTCCTGGGGCGCGGTGTCTGGGGCCCAGGGCTGGCTCTTCTCTGCCCCCCCACAGGCCGCCAGGCAGGGGGTGATGTGGGCTGCAGGGCTGCTCGCAGGCTGGAGAAATGCTGATGTGGGAGGGCGGCCTGCATGGGGGAGGGGAAGGGGTGTAATTGCACCAGCTGCCGGTGCAGGCGTCAGCCCAGCAGAGAGCCCCCAGGCCAGGAAAACCCTTGGAGTGGAGCAGCCCTGAGCTCCTGCTGCCCCCTCCCACTCCTGGCTACTGCCGCACCTCAGGCCCCATAGCGCCCCCCCCCCCGCCCCGATCTGCTTGCTCCCCCGTCCTCCCATCCAGAATGCTCCCCTGCCCTCCCGAGGGCACCAGGCAGGATCAGGCCCTATCCAGTCTCTGCTCTCTGGGCGCTCCCTCTACCCCGCCCCTGGGTTCTCCCCACCCACACTGACCTCTGCACTTGGCAGGGGGGTGGGCTGCCTGGTCCGAGCCATCCCCACAGTTATCGATACCCGTCCGGTCACACACCAGGCTCATGGGGATGCACTTGCTGTTCCGGCACTGGAAGTACGGCTCCTCGCTGCACTCGGACATGCTGAAGCCTGAAATGGACATGGCCAGCGCTGACAGCATGGCAGCTCCTGGTGCGTCGCGCACCCCTGGGGGCAGCTACTAGCACGCGCTGGCGTGGGTACGTGACTCAGTAGCAGAGCTCAAGCGTCCAGGCCGGGGATGAGGAGTTTAGGGTACAGGAGATGGCTCAGGGCTGGGGCAAGAGCTTGGGCTGTGGGCTCTGGGAGGGAGTTTGGGTGCAGGAGGGGGGGTCTGGGGTGGGGGGGGAGGCACGGGGGGGAGGTTTGGGGATCGGGTGGCTGGACGGCACGTACCTCAGGCAGCTCTCAGAAGAAGTCAGCCTGTCCGGCTCCTAGGCAGAGGGGCCAGGGGGCTCTGTCTACTGCCTGCGCCTGCAGGCACCTCCCCTGCAGCTCCCACTGGCCAATGGGAGCTGCAGAGCCAGCACTCGGGGCAGGGGCAGCACACGGAGCCCGCTGGCCGCCCCAGTGCCTAGGAGCCGGATATGCCAGCAGCTTCCGAGAGCTTTGCGGAGCCAGGTCAGGCCTGGAGCCGGCCTTAGCCCTGCTGCGCCACCGACTGGCCTTTTAGCGGCCTGGTCAGTGGTGCTGACCGGAGCCGCCAGGGTCCCTTTCCAACAGGGCGTTCCGGTCGAAAGCCTGGCAACCTTAGCCACGCCGCAGCGTTTCAGACCCAGGATCTCTGCAAGCTGGGGCCCTGCCTGGGGCCCTGCAAGCAGGAGTTAACACCCCACTAGCCACAGGTGAGCCAGCAGGGCCAGGCCTGCAAGAGGTGAAAGGCTATGGCAGCACCCACTGCTGTGGGGAGGAGCTGGCCTCTCCAGTCGTGGGGGGAGGCACCAGAGCAGTGCGGGTGTCTGACCAGGAAGAACGGCCTTTGGTTTCTCTTGGGACCCACTGGCTCTGGGGCCTGGCGGTGAGCACTGAGAGCGGAGCCAGGCAATCACACCACCCACACCCAGCTCACTGGTGTCAGGGACAGGGCGCCACTGATCTCAGCAGGGCCACGAGGGCACCCTGGCTAAAGGGCTCTTTGCAGGGCCAGGAACCCTGTGTCTCAGAGCCCCAGACAGCCGGCATGCCCTGAAGCCCTGAACTACGCTGGCCACAGTGGGCTCGGCTCTGCGCAGGGGGCAGCTGAGCGAAAGAGAGAGAGCGTGAGGGTTCATGTGCGAGGATGTGCAACCTTGTGTGAGAGTGTGTGTGTGCACGTGTGTGTGTGTACAGGAGTGTGTGTGTGTGCAGCTGTTCATGTGCAGCCTTGTGTGAGAGTGTGTGTGTAAACATGTGTGTAAGCATGTGTGCAGCCATCTGTGAGATGTGGTATGCGTGTGTGCAGCCTTGTGTGTGTGTGCAGGGGTGTGTGTGTGTGTGTGTGTGTGTATAGGTATGTGTGCAGCCTGTGTGAGACGGTGTATGTGTGCGTGGGACATAGGCACACGTCGGTGTGTGTTCCAGGTGACTGTGGAGTCCCTGGCAAATAGGTGCATTGTCCCCGTGCTCTGATGAGTGTTCGGGGTGATGCGCTATCACACGCGCTTGTGGCCAAGTCCATGTCATGCCTGATCCACCCCCACCGCCTGTCATGTGGCCTTTTGAATCTGCACCCCTGGGCATTCACGTGCCAGCCCTGCCTCTGCCCCCCCCCCCCCGCCTGCCCTGATCCAGTCACCCAAGGACAAGGCTCCTGTGGAGCCTGGCGGAGATTCAGCAGGTGGCACAAATACTCAGTTTATTTCCGCCACTGAAGCCTTTTGCCACATGTGCCCTGTCCCTGTGCTGGCCAGTGACCAGGCCCCAGGGCCCAGCTGGCGAGGGCCCCTGTGCAGGTGTGGGGGGGCTGGGCAGCTGATCTTTGGGCTGAACACTGGTTGGAGCTGGGCAGTCTGGCAAGGTCCTTTGGCTTGTGCCCCCTGCATGCGTTGCCCCTCACCCAGCCGGAAGGATGTAAAATCGCCCACGAAATCCACCCGAGGCTGCTGCCCCCGTGTCACCAAGCGCAGGGTCAGGTAGTTCCCGGTGGACAGGATGGGCCTGGGGATGCTCTTCCCACACAGCGGGAACCCCAGGGGCTCGGCGGCGCGATCTCGGCCATCATAGAATTGCACATACGATCCAGCATTGCAGGGGTCCTGAAGCGCCCAGTCTCCGCCGGCTGAGGGCTGCCCAGGCCCCCGCTGGCTGGGCCGGGCGGGCTCTGGAGGCAGAGGCGCTCGGGTGGCGTTGGGCGGGGGCTGCAGCAGGCTGTACACCAAGAAGAAGCGGAACTGGAACTGGACTTTGTCTCTGGGCGACGCGGCCTGCATGGTGAGGGAGCAGTCGGTCCCCGTGGCCACGAAGTAGTAGCGCCGGGAGTCCCTGTGCGAATTGATAATCAGCCCGTCGTCTCTGATGGTCTGCCCACAAAAATCCACCAGGTTAACTGGGGTGGGGGGAGAGAGAAAGAGAGTCGCCATCCGAGCCCCGGCAGGACCTGCAGCCCCTGAATCCCACTGCCACTGCCTCTGTCCCTGCCCTGGGAGACGGCAAAGAACGCAAACGGCCACAGGCTCATCCCGCCTAGCGCCCAGCTGCTCTAACAACGCGCACCAGCTCGCACAGCTGCAGCCTGCTCTGGGCTGCCTTCCAGGGTTGTGCCTCTGACCCCAAGGGCCAGGATCCACAAACCCCACAGCAGGCAGGAAGGGGTTAAAGAGCAGCCGTGGACTCAGGCAGCCCTGCCCCACGCACCTATGACTGATGCCAGGTTTGGAGGAGGTGCTTTACCAGGGAGAAGCCCAGTTCAGAGGACCCCCAGCTCTGGGAGAGCATCAGGCCTCTACCCCTCAGCTCCCAGCAGGGAGCCTAGGTGCTGTCAGGCTCCTGCACACAGTGGGTGCAGTACGCTGGCCGGGTCCCTGGTGGTGCTGGGCTCTATTGCTGTTCGTTTGGTTTTCATGCTTTGCTGTGGCCATAGGTGCTGGAACTGGGGCGGGGGGCGCTGGTGAGGCTGCCCTACCCCCTGGCTTGAAGTGGGGGGGGGGAGTTTGGGGATTGGTCCTGCTCTGAGCAGGGGGTTGGACTAGATACCTCCTGAGGTCCCTTCCAACCCTGAGATTCTATGATTCTAAGTGGTTTCCATCATTTACAGTTTGGTTCAAAGTCTCTCAGCACCCCCAATATAAAAACTTCCAGCACCCCTGGCTGTGGCAGCGGCTGGGACCATGAGCCTGGCCCCAGGGTAAGCCCCTGTACCCAAGCTGGGCTGGTGCAGGAAGTAGCTGAGGGAAGAAGGAAGTGGGTTGATGAGGCAGAAAACCCACTTGCTGCAGGGTCCCTGGGCTGGATCCAGGGTGGGGCAGGGACTGGGTCCCTACAGGCTCACCAAGGAGGCTGCGTGGAGGCCCCAGACGCAGGAGCCAGAAGGACTAAGGGGCTGGACCTGGGGCAGTGTCATGGCACTGCTGAGTAAGCTCTGGTTCATCCCAAAGGGCTGAGCATAACCGTAGCCTGGCTGGAGGCCATGGGGGGATGGGACAGCTGGTCACAGGGGCTATGGCGAGGCAATACTCTGCGACACCACCCCCAGCCACATGGCAGCATTTCAGCTTGCAAGGCAGACCCCTGCAGAGGGGTAACAGCCCCCCAAGGTCACCATGGCTCCCAGGATGAAGTCTGTCTGGGGGGATAATCCCAGGGCTGCTGGGGGGCTGGGCCAGCTGAGTACAGGGGACTGGCAGGCCGTAAATCTCAGGCAGTGTTCTTGGCACTGGGGCTCGGGCAGTGATTTCACTGCCAGCTGAGACCCTGGCCCTGCTCCGTCCGGAGGGCACCAGGCTTGAGGGGCTGGTGCGCTGTGGAAGCTGTTGTCCACAACCACCTGCACCAGTCATGGCTGCTGCAGCCCAAACCTCCAGTCAGGGAGAAGGGGTGGCAAGGAGGAGACCCCAGAGAACTACAACTTTGACAAACCTTCCCAATAGTAATTTGCAAGATTTTGAACTGCAAAAAAAAATCCACAAAGAAACTGGAGATATTCAGGTATCATCTCTAATTTATGCTATGGGGAACCAGGCAAAGGATATCTTTACATCGATTGACTTTACTGAAGAAGTCACAAAAGATGATTATGAACAGGTTGAATACACTGGCTGAAACCTGAGATTTGGGGAATGCAAAACAGGAAAACATCAGAGTCAGGCTGGTTACTGGGTTAATGGATTAAAAACCTTTCACAGCAGCTACAGCTGAAGAGATTTCATAGAATCATAGAATCATAGAATCTCAGGGTTGGAAGGGACCTCAGGAGGTATCTAGTCCAACCCCCTGCTCAAAGCAGGACCAAACCCAACTAAATCATCCCAGCCAGGGCTTTGTCAAGCCTGACCTTAAAAACCTCTAAGGAAGGAGATTCCACCACCTCCCTAGGGAACCCATTCCAGTTCTTCACCACCCTACTAGTGAAAAAGTTTTTCCTAATGTCCAACCTAAACCTCCCCCTCTGCAACTTGAGACCATTGCTCCTTGTTCTGTCATCTTCTACCACTGAGAACAGTCTAGATCCATCCTCTTTGGAACCCCCTTTCAGGTAGTTGAAAGCAACTATCAAATCCCCCCTCATTCTTCTCTTCTGCAGACTAAACAATCCCAGTTCCCTCAGCTTCTCCTCATAAGTCATGTGCTCCAGCCCCCTAATCATTTTTGTTGCCCTCCGCTGGACTCTCTCCAATTTATCCACATCCTTCTTGTAGTGTGGGGCCCAAAACTGAACACAGTACTCCAAATGAGGCCTCACCAGTGCTGAGTAGAGGGGAATGATCACATCCCTTGATCTGCTGGAAATGCCCCTACTTATACAACCCAAAATGCCGTTAGCCTTCTTGGCAACAAGGGCACACTGTTGACTCATATTCAGCTTTTCGTCCACCGTAACCCCTAGGTCCTTTTCTGCAGAACTGCTGCCCAGCCATTCGGTCCCTAGTCTGTAACAGTGCATGGGATTCTTCCGTCCTAAGTGCAGGACTCTGCACTTGTCCTTGTTGAACCTCATCATATTTCTTTTGGCCCAATCCTCTAATTTGTCTAGGTCCCTCTGTATCCTATCCCTACCCTCCAGCGTATCAACCACTCCTCCCAGTTTAGTGTCATCTGCAAACTTGCTAAGGGTGCAGTCCACACCATCCTCCAGATCGTTAATGAAGATATTGAATAAAACCGGCCCCAGCACCGACCCTTGGGGCACTCCACTTGATATCGGCTGCCAACTAGACATGGACCCATTGATCACTACCCATTGAGCCCGACCATCTAGCCAGTTTTCTATCCACCTTACCGTCCATTCATCCAGCCCAGACTTCTTTAACTTGCTGGCAAGAATACTGTGGGAGACTGTATCAAAAGCTTTGCTAAAGTCCAGAAATAGCACATCCACTGCTTTCCCCTCATCCACAGAGCCGGTTATCTCATCATAGAAGGCAATTAGGTTAGTCAGGCATGACTTGCCCTTGGTGAATCCATGCTGACTGTTCCTGATCACTTTCCCCTCCTTTAAGTGGTTCAGGATTGATTCCTTGAGGACCTGTTCCATGATTTTTCCAGGGACTGAGGTGAGACTGACTGGCCTGTAGTTCCCTGGATCTTCCTGCTTCCCTTTTTTAAAGTACGGATCCTACCAGCAGGGCTGCTGATGGGGGAGGCAAAAAGGGCAGGGTGCGTACGGGCCGGTGTGGGTTCGTACCGACACGCCGTACTAGCCCGTACCAGCTCACTTTCACCCCTGCATACAGTGCACATACACTGTGCAGGATTCCTAGCCTATTACTTGATAAAGTGGAAACTGAGTTAAAGCCAACTGCATGGTGTGCCCCAATGGTACCAAATATAAAGAAAAATGGAAAAATACAAATCCCTATGGATCTTAACAGACTCAATGAAGCAGCTGTGAGACAAAAATCTACCCTTCCACACTGGCTGTGACGGAGCAGGAAGTAGGGCGGATTTGACCTGGGAATGGTTGGTTGTTTTTTTTTTTTTTGAGGTGAAGATATATTTACGATTGAAATAAACTGACATTGGAGGCCAGGGCATAGGCAGTTGTGAGCCAGATCTAATGCTGCTGCAGCCAGCGTGAATACTGGACACAAACCCCAGGAAAGGCACCACACTAACAAGTCCAGGGCAGTTCTCCCTACTTCTCACGAGGCTTGGAACAGCCAAGCACCCATGTGGGGTGCAGGAGGTGTTGCAGGGGAGTTACATTGGGGATGGGGGACTTCCCTTGAAGGAAGCTCCCTGAGCTGTAACCTGAGCCAGGAGCGAGCGGGGTTGGGAGAAGTGACACCTTCTGCCTGGGAGACTGAACAGAGGAGAGGAGGAGCTGGGGGGAGGGGGAAGAAAGCTGCTGGAGGAGTTTTTGTTTTCAGTCTTGGGCTGGGGGGTGCAACGCAGGGAACCCCAAGCTGGGGTCTAAGCTCCCTGAACCTCCAGAAGGACTTGACTGAGGGGTTCTGGTTGTACCTACACGCTCCACTTGGGACTGTGTTCCTGTCGTCTAATAAACCTTCTGTTTTACTGGCTGGCTGAGAGTCACGGTGAATCGCAGGAAGACGGGGTGCAGGGCCCTGACTTCCCCACACTCCGTGACACTGACTTCCTCCCCAAAGCGAAAGGAGCTGCAGTATTCGCCAAGCTGGATGCCTCGAGTGGATTCAGGCAAATTCCGTTAGCCAAAGGAAGTGCTCAACTGACTACATTTATCAGACCCTTTGGGAGATTTTGCTTTCAAAGATCACCTTTTGAAATTGCCAGTGCACCTGAAATTTTCCCCAAAACAATGGCAGAATTGCTAACTAACACAAATGGAGTTGTAGTTCCCATGGACGATATTCTGATAGCCTGTCCTCACAGCAGATGGTAACTGTCTCCTCACAGACAAAAGCTGGGCAGAGCACTCTACTAGTCTCCTGATCCGTCAATCCACTATGTCCAACGGAGCCATTGACTCACTCCCGCAGTGTCCTGTCCTGGAGGGGCTGTCCGTGGACCCTTCTTTAGACAAGGTTACTAAAGCCATCAAGCAGCTGTCCAGGGCCAAGTCTCTGCCCCTGGTTGCATTCCACTTAATGTGTACAAGTGTGGAGGTGTTCACCTGGTCAGAAAACTCACCAGCTTTTTCAAGACTATATGGGAACAGGACACCGTGCCTCAGGAGTACACGGATGCCTTCATAGTCCAGCTATACAAAGGAAGGTATACAAATACCTTGCTGTGAGAACCATCGTGGAATCACATGACTGTCTATAGCAGGGAAGATCCTTGCAGTCCTCAGCAGGCTCATCTCTCACTTAGTGGACTCGGTGTATCCAGAGTCACAGTCTGGCTTTCGTCCTGGCCATAGCACCATGGACATGAGTTTTGCAGAGAAGGCTGGTGAACAGAACAAGGAACTGTACCTGGTGTTTGTTGGCCTGACCAAGGCCTTTGACACAGTGAATTGCGAGGCCCTGTGGAAACGCCTTCATCATTTTGGCTGCCCAGAGAAGATGATTGCTGTCATCCGCTCACTTCATGATGGCATAATGGGCAGGGTTACGGAGACTCATCAGAAGCCTTCCCTGTCACCCACAGCAATGGCTCTCAACCTTTCCAGACAACTGGACCCCTTCAGGAGTCTGATTTGTCTTGCCTACATCACATTTCACCTCACTTAAAAACGACTTGCTTACAAAACCAGACATAACAATACAAGTGTCCCAGCCGCTGTTACTGACAATGGCTTCCTTTCTCATTTCTACCATGTAATTATAAAATACATCGACTGGAATATAAATATTGTACTTACATTTCAGTGTATAGTCTATAGAGCAGTATAAACAAGTCATTGTCGGTATGAAATTATAGTTTGTACTGACTTCACTAGTGCTTTTTATGTAGCTTGTTGTAAAACTAGGCAAATATCTAGATGAGTTGATGTACCCACAGAAGGCCTCTACATACCCCTGATTGAGAATCACTGACCAATGGCACCAAACAAGGATGTGTAATGGCTTCAGCCCTCTTTGCCGCTGTCTTTTCAGCCATGCTCTTGATCACATTCCAGGACTTCGACAGAGGCTTAGATATCTGGTTTATATTGGATGGGGGTCTAGTCAATCTAAACGACTCAGGGCCTGCACCAAGGTAATTGAACAGCTACTAAGAGATATCCTGTTTGCTGACAACTGTGCTCTCACTGCACACACACTCAAGGACATTCAGCTTATTGTGAACCACTCTGCCTATGCCTCAAAATGCTTCGGTTTCACAATCAGCCTGACAAAGACAGAGGTCATGTACCAGCCAGCACCAGACCACCTACACCATGATCCCATCATCACAACTGACAACAAACCCCTCAACTCAATCAGGCAATTCTGCTTCCTGGGTAGCATGCTTTCCAGCAACGCCATGTTGGATGATGAGAACACTCAGCACCTGGCAAAGGCCAGCTTGGCATTTGGCAGTGTCATGGGTCTACCCTCACTTGAAGCTGGGGGGTTTCAAAGTGAGGACCAGCATGTCTTCCCCCACCCCAAAATCCTTAGGGTAGGTCTCCTTCAGGCTGCCACCACTCGGTCGATTACGTGGGCCGAGACACCCCTATATTCCCCCTCCCACTCCCCTTTCCAGAGACGTTCCTGAAATACAGATCCACTCATCGGAGAAACCTCCCCCTCTCTCTCCTAGCCACTGGAAAGAGATACCTGATTCAACTGTTTGAATCAAACCCAGGAGGAACCCTCTCCCCCCTCCCTTCTCTGCCCGGAGATAAGCCTGTCTCACCACCGAGAGAGTGTCTTCGCCCCTCCCCCTATCCACAGTGGAAGGGATTTAATCAAGTCTTTATAGAAAGAATTTATTAAAAGAAAAACAAGAAAATACAGAATCTCTATGAGCCCAAGCTGGACACTCATAGGGTATAACCTTGCTAAGTTCTGGAGAGAATCCTCTCTCTTTCTCAGTACAACAACACAGCAGAATAAGAATAATCAGTAACAAACACACAGAATTGCAAGCATAGGATTATTAGGTGAGGACACAACGTATCTTTCTAATACTCACTATCTTGACTAGAAGAACTTAGTTCAGAAAGGTGGAAACTTGTAGACTTGATTAAAACATCTGGACTCTTGTAACTCCAGACGGCTAAAAACAAAGACCCCCCCAAACAGAGGGAAAAGTTCCCTCCTAGGAGTTTCAAATTCTCTTCCCTGATTGGTCCTCAGGTCAGGTGTCCACCAGGTATTATACTTTAACCCTTTACTAACTATTCATGACACGCCCCCCAAATCGTCACAGTGGGATCCACTGGCGGCGATTTCCTCCTAGAACTGTAAAACAACCAGAGTAATAAAACACATGCACTATTACATCGACTACTAAGCATGAAAACATTTTAAGAAAAGTTTTTAGCCACTTGATTCTGGGAAACTTTCACGAGAGAGTGCATCAGCAACTTTGTTGGAAGCTCCTGAAATGTGTTGAATGTCAAAGTCAAAGTCTTGGAGAGCTAAGCTCCAGCGGAGAAGTTTCTTGTTGTTTCCCTTGTTGGTGTGAAGCCACTTTAGCGCAGCATGGTCAGTTTGTAGCTGGAACTGCCGGCCCCAAACGTATGGGCGTAGCTTTTCCAGGGCATATACAATGGCGTAACATTCTTTTTCACTGATGGACCAGTGGCTTTCCTCTCAGACAGTTTCTTGCTGAGAAATACGACAGGATGGAAGTTGTGATCCGGTCCTTCCTGCATGAGTACCGCTCCTACCCCACGTTCAGATGCATCGGTGGTAACTAGGAAGGGTTTGTCAAAGTCTGGGGCCCTTAAGACAGGGTCCGACATGAGTATCGCCTTAAGCTGGGTAAAGGCTTTCTGACACTCATCAGTCCACTTAACTGCATTTGGCTGGGTTTTCCTGGTCAGATCAGTTAGTGGGGCAGCGATTGGCTGTAGTGTGGTACAAATCGCCTGTAATATCCGGCCAAACCTAAGAAGGATTGGACCTGCTTCTTTGACCTTGGGACAGGCCACTGTTGGATAGCCTCAACCTTGGCCTGTAGGGGGTTGATGGTTCCTTGACCCACCTGGTGTCCTAGGTAAGTCACTCTGTTTTGGCCTATTTGACACTTTTTGGCCTTGACAGTAAGTCCTGCCTGCTTGATGCGCTCAAAAACCATTTTCAAATGTTCTAGGTGTTCGGGCCATGAATCAGAAAAAATGGCCACATCATCGAGGTATGCAACTGCACAGTCTCCCAATCCCGCTAGTAGACCATCCACCAGCCTTTGGAAGGTGGCAGGTGCATTCCGTAATCCGAATGGAAGCACATTAAACTCATACACCCCTGCATGGGTGATGAAGGCAGATTTTTCCCTGGCGGGTTCATCTAGTGGTACTTGCCAGTACCCCTTGGTTAAGTCAATGGTAGAGATGAACTGGGCACGTCCCAACTTTTCCAATAGCTCATCAGTGCGTGGCATTGGATAGTTGTCTGGACGAGTTACAGCATTTAGCTTATGGTAGTCCACGCAAAAGCGTATTTCCCCATCTGGTTTGGGAACCAGAACCACTGGAGATGCCCATGCACTGGTAGAAGGGCGGATGATACCCATCTCCAACATGTTGTCAATCTCCTGTTTAATAGCAACTTTGGCATGAGGTGACACCCGGTAGGGTGGGGTCCTAATCGGGTGAGCATTACCTGTGTCAATGGAGTGGCAGGTTTTCTCAGTCCGTCCTGGGTTGGCTGAGAACAAGGGCGCGAAGAGAGTGCACAGCTCCTTGATCTGTTGCCGCTGCAGACGTTGCAGGGTTGAGGAGAGGGTCACCTCTTCCACACCACCATTTCTTTTACCTTCGTAGTAGACACCTTCAGGCCACTCGGTGTCATCTCCTTCCTGAACTGTAAAGTGACAGACCTGTAATTCTCTGGGATAAAAGGGCTTTAGAGAGTTAACATGAAACACTTTAGGCTTTAAAGAGGAATCAGGGAATGTTATGAGGTAGTTAACAGCTCCCAGGCGCTCCTGGACCACGTATGGTCCTTCCCAGGATGCTTCCATCTTATGGGCCTGTTGCGCCTTCAAGACCATGACCTGGTCTCCTACCTTGAAGGAACGCTCTCTGGTGTGTCTATCATACCAGACCTTTTGCTCCTTGAGCATCCTTTAAGCTCTCTCGAGCAAGGGCCCAAGAGTCTCGGAGGGTGTTTTGAAGGTTGTTTACAAAGTCCAGAATGTTAGTCCCTGGGGAAGGTGTAAACCCCTCCCATTGCTGCTTTACCAGCTGTAATGGCCCCTTAACCTCATGGCCATACACCAGCTCGAATGGTGAGAATCCTAAACTGGGATGTGGAACAGCCCTGTAGGCAAACAGCAACTGTTGTAACACTAGATCCCAATTATTGGAGTGTTCATTGACGAATTTGCGGATCATGGCCCCCAAAGTTCCATTGAACCTTTCCACTAGGCCATTAGTTTGGTGATGGTACGGGGTGGCAACCAAGTGATGCACCCCATGAGTTTCCCACAGGTCTTTCATGGTCCCTGATAGGAAATTTGTTCCCGAATCTGTAAGAATTTCAGAGGGCCAACCCACCCTGGTAAAAATGTCAGTTAAGGCCTGGCACACAGTGTTAGCCCTGGTGTTGCCTAGAGCTACTGCTTCCGGCCATCTGGTAGCAAAGTCCACAAAAGTCAGTATGTACTGCTTTCCTCTGGGGGTCTTTTTTGGGAAAGGACCCATAATATCCACAGCTACTCGCTGAAATGGGACCTCAATTATGGGAAGTGGCTGGAGAGGGGCCTTGACCTGGTCTTGAGGTTTCCCTACCTTTTGGCATACCTCACAAGACCGGACATACTTGGCAATGTCCTTGCCCATCCCCTCCCAGTCGAAGGACCTTCCCAACCTGTCTTTGCTTCGGTTCACCCCAGCATGGCCACTGGGATGATCATGGGCTAAGCTTAAGAGCTTTTGAACTATCAACCGTTTTTGAGGATGCCAGCCCTCCTTGTGTCCACCATAAAGACTTTCCTTGTATAAAAGTCCTTGGTCCACCACAAACCGGGATCGGTTAGTGGAGCTGAGAGGCGGTGGGTTGCTGCGTGCCGCCGCCCATGCTTTCTTGAGGCTGTCATCGGCTTCCTGCTCTGCTTGGAACTGTTCCCTTGAGGCGGGAGACACCAGTTCCTGTGGAAGCGATGTAGGTGATGAGGTTGTTTCCGTTGACTGTGAACCGCGCCCCGCTGGTGCACAAAGTGTCATTTCAGGCTCCGGCTGAGCCTCTTGGGTAGGGTTGTCTGCTGCTTCTGCCAGTTTTGGCCCGTTGTCGCCCTCCGGCGGTGGAGTTGTAAGCGCTGGCGTCGGTGCTGGCGCTGGTACTGCCGCTGGTTGCTCTTCCAGTTCCGGTTCTGGGACTGGATGTAGTATGGCTGCTGTAGGTGTTGTCATGGGATCCGGTTCCACCACCTCTGTCTGGGTCCCTGTTAACACAGACGGGGTCTTGGTGGATGGCTCAGGGACAGGGATGGCTGCAGCAGCTCGTCTGGCTTGGCTGCGTGTAACCACTCCCTCTGTTTCTGGCGGCTCAACGTGATGGGCTAAGTGGTTGCCCAGAATCATGGGGACAGAATAATTGTCATAGACAGCAAAGTCCACGTCCTGACCAGCCCTTGTACTGGACAGGTAACTGCGCGGAAGGTAATGTCACAGGTTTTGACATGAAGGGTCGAACAGTCACTGTGCTTTTCGGGTTGATGAATTTGGGGTCCACGAAGGTTCGGTGGATAGCTGACATATGTGCTGCAGTGTCTCTCCATGCGATAACTTCCTTTCCGTCCACTCTCAAAGTTTCCCTAAAGCATACGGGTATTTGAGATATATCTAATTCCGGGTTTCCTTGGTGTGCAGGTGCAAGGAGTTGGACCCGGTTCAGGTTCTTCGGGCATTTGGCTTTGATATGCCCCAGTTCATTGCATCCAAAACATCGCCCACTTGATGGGTCACGGGGTTGTGTTGGTCTACTGGAAACTGGTGAGGTAGAAGAAGAAGTAGGGTGTGACTGTGCTTGGGTTGTAGGTGTGGGCTTGATTGGCCCTCGATGGTAAGGTTTAGTCTCGGTGGCTACCTTGTGTGATTCGCTCCCTTTGGCCGTAGCTTTCGTGTTGTCTACCGATGCCATCCATCTGGCTCCAATCTCCCCTGCCTCAGTGAGAGATTTTGGTTTACCATCTTGTATGTAGCGTCTAATGTTCTCCGGAACACCATCCAAGAACTGCTCCATCATCATCAGGAGGGTTAGCTCGTCCATGGTTTGAACATTGGCTCCTGCTAACCAGGAAGAAAAATGCTTTTCAATGTAGGAGGCGTGTTTTGGAAATGACTCCTCCGGTGTCCATTTCTGGTTTCTGAAACGCTGACGGGCGTGATCAGGGGTGATGCCCATTCTGAGTCTGGCCTTGGTTAGGAATAGTTGAAAGTCGTTCATTTGGCCCAGAGGCATTTCAGCTGCCACCAGGGATAATTGTCCGCTGAGCTGTGACCTCAGCTCCAGCATGTATTGATCTTTAGGAAGATGGTATCCAATACAGGCCCTCTCAAAGTTTTCTAAAAAGGCCTCAACATCATCCCCTGCCCTGTAGGCGGGAAATTTTCTCCGAGAAGGTTGATCAGTAGGTTGAAGAGGGATTGGATTGGGTGGAGTTTGCTGTTTAGCTTTTTCTAATTCCAAAGCCTGTGTCTGGATTCGTAGCTCTAACTCTTTGGTTGCCCGGTCAGCCTCTTTGGCTGCCATTGCCCGCCTGTGTTCTGCCTCTTTGGCTTTCTGGTTAGCTTCTAGTTTTTCCATCTCTCTCTGATGGGCAGCTTCCTCCTTCTCTTTTTGTGCCTGTAGGATTTTTAATTTTACTTGAGCAATTTCCAGTTCGGTCTTTGAGTCAGTCATGTCTGTGCCTTCAGGTGCTGGCCACACCCCTCTGCAGTCAGTGAACTGTTTGTGTTGCTTGACAGTCCCTACCCCTGCCTATGATAACTTGAGTAAAGAAAGAGAAATCAATCCTTTGTATAGCAAATTGTGGTTTGTGTAATGTTACTGGTTTGTACTGAGAAAGAGGGAAAGAGTAAAAAAAAATTCTCTGTCCCACTCTGCTCTGAGTAGCTGTACTCAGCAGCCCAGCTGAAAGGCTGCTGCTAACAATACCCCTGAGAAAAATCTGGTCTATTTCCTCAGAGATCTGTGTTCTCAACACAGGGAGAAAAAAAAAAAAACCTGGCTGGAGGGTTTATCTCTCCCCCCACAAACCTGTTTTTCCTGTTGGATGGGAATGTACTTTGTTGAGCACTTCCCCCCACCTCAGGAATCCTGAGTGATATCTCCTCTCACAATGGACGAAAACAGCACTCCACAGGGGCTTTGTAACAGAAAGCCCTGGAAGAAACTGAAAATCTTCTAACCCTGAACCTGCTTCAAAACCACCTTTTCCTCAAGCTGCCTGTCCAAGCAACAAGAAAGAAAAGAGCTCCCTTCAGCGTAGCCCAGCTGAAAAAACTCCTTCGAACAATGGGTTCGAACTCCGCTGCCACCATGTCATGGGTCTACCCTCACTTGAAGCTGGGGGGTTTCAAAGTGAGGACCAGCATGTCTTCCCCCACCCCAAAATCCTTAGGGTAGGTCTCCTTCAGGCTGCCACCACTCGGTCGATTACGTGGGCCGAGACACCCCTATATTCCCCCTCCCACTCCCCTTTCCAGAGACGTTCCCTGGGGAAATACAGATCCACTCATCGGAGGGAAACCTCCCCCCCTCTCTCTCTCCTAGCCACTGGAAAGAGATACCTGATTCAACTGTTTGAATCAAACCCAGGAGGAACCCTCTCCCCTCCCTTCTCTGCCCGGAGATAAGCCTGTCTCACCACCGAGAGAGTGTCTTCGCCCCTCCCCCTATCCACAGTGGAAGGGATTTAATCAAGTCTTTATAGAAAGAATTTATTAAAAGAAAAACAAGAAAATACAGAATCTCTATGAGCCCAAGCTGGACACTCATAGGGTATAACCTTGCTAAGTTCTGGAGAGAATCCTCTCTCTTTCTCAGTACAACAACACAGCAGAATAAGAATAATCAGTAACAAACACACAGAATTGCAAGCATAGGATTATTAGGTGAGGACACAACGTATCTTTCTAATACTCACTATCTTGACTAGAAGAACTTAGTTCAGAAAGGTGGAAACTTGTAGACTTGATTAAAACATCTGGACTCTTGTAACTCCAGACGGCTAAAAACAAAGACCCCCCCAAACAGAGGGAAAAGTTCCCTCCTAGGAGTTTCAAATTCTCTTCCCTGATTGGTCCTCAGGTCAGGTGTCCACCAGGTATTATACTTTAACCCTTTACTAACTATTCATGACAGGCAGGCTCACCCATGAACTCCAAAGGAAGTGTGGAGTCTGCCTCAGAACTGTTGGTGTCACTAGGCATGACTCTAGGTAACCCAGGAGGGTGGAAAACCATAAGTGTCAATAAAGCCTTCTGTAGTAGGCCTGAATGAACTAAATCACTCCATGTCTGACCAAAGCGCTTCCATGTTTATGTTTGAACTTTAATCAACCTAACAAGCTAGCAACAGAGAATGGAATGCGTAGCAGCTAGTTATCAGGTGCAACACCACTCACACCAGTACTAGGAAATAATAATAAGGCCTGTATGCCTCTGGCTAAGGGGCAAAATAACAGATCAAAGAAATAAAACAAGATAACTGTTCACAGAAAAGTTACTAACGAGCTAAAGTGGTTGTTGCCAAAAATGATTTAACCTGCTTAGTGTAATTGCTACTTTATAATGTATTTGCTACATGGGAAATAGGAGGGGGGGTAAGGGGGGAGGAGTGTGGGGGTGATGGGAATGCTTAGCTGAAGTTATGTATAAAGAATGAAAAACCGCTTGTATCTGTGTGCAGGATTTGAGAATGCCTTTTCTCCCTGGCACCTTTTTGGGCTCAAATAAACTTGGTTTGCTTCTCCACCCTGGTGTGTTAATTAGTGCAGCGCACACCGGGCAACGAACCACCACTGTTTGCTGCCTCAGGCTTTCTGTGCCGGCAACAGTTTTGACGTCCCTGAGTGGGCTCGAGGCAAAATTGTGCCTTGCCCGGACTCCTCCAATGGCCGGTGGACGATGGTCACAGCCGACGCCCAGCGCGCACTGGTGCCTTTACCGGGGGCCTCGGCAGAGACGCGTCAGGCTGACCTTGGAGGACACAACGGTGCAACGCACTCAGATAGTGGAGAAGCAGCTGCGGGCGATGGTGAGGAACCGGTCCTGCGGATAAGGTAGGAACAGTCCAGTGGTGTGGACTTTTGCCTGAGGCTGGGGACGCCCAGCCGTTGTAATTCCCACTAGACGAGAGAGCGTCCTATAGTGGGTCAAGGGCAAGCCCGTGGTATGGGGCAAGGACAGGGTACAGCCGGCAGGGCACAGTGTACGCCCTTAGAATGCATTCTGATGAATTGGAGAGTGTTTGAATCAGATCCATTGACTAAAAGCAAACTGAAGAGGTTCTGTACAGTTGACTGGCCTCAGTATCAGCTAGAGAGCCAGGAAAGGTGGCCACTGGAAGGATCACTTAATTATAACACGATCCTTCAATTAATCCTGTTTTGTCAGCGAACAGGTAGCTTCTGAAGCTGTTTGTATGGAGAGCTCTTGTAAAAATCCCCCATCATATGCCCCAGAGCTGCACTGGGAGGAGAACTGTCCGTGGGGACGTCTGTCTCTGTTGGGCTCACACAATCTGAACTTATTGACTGTGCAGCAAGATAAGATGCATCGTGGTAATAGGAAATAATTGCCTTGGTGTGTGTGTGTATACCAGTGTGAGTGACTGTTACCAGAAGATGCCCAGAATACCCTGTGAAGCGAAAGCTCGTGATCAGGACTATTCTAACGCAAGCCCGGTAACTAGTGGATCTTTAGGAGATCCGACCCACGGTGGGCTGACTCGGCCTGGCATCGTCCGGCGAGGAAGCTTCCTGGGTCTAGGAGTGTGTGAACCCATCTTCCCTCCCCCGCTTCCTTTCTGTGTGGGCTACTGACAGTCTGATCATCTCACTGGACGCAATCAGAGTAAGTGGCGCTGTCTCCCAGAGACTAGCCGACGCTCTTTGCTGAAGGGAGGTGTAGGAGAGTCGTGGTCATCCTCATTAGTCTCTCCTGTGTGAGTGCCCTGTAGGGAGAGATCCTTAGTTTATGTGCCGCTAGCGCGGACAGGGCACCCTCTCTGTGTGTGTAAGTGGAAAATGGGAGAGGGACAGTCTAAACATTCTACCTCACCCCCTAAGGGTACCCCAGCATGTTACATGGTCTACACTAGGACTTTAATTCGAATTTAGCAGCGTTAATTCGAATTAACCGTGCACCCGTCCACACCAGGAAGCCATTTAATTCGACCTAGAGGGCTCTTTAGTTCGAATTTGGTACTCCACCCCGACGAGGGGAGTAGCGCTAAATTCGACATGGCTATGTCGAATTAGGCTAGGTGTGGATGCAAATCGAACTTACTAGCTCCGGGAGCTATCCCACACTGCACCACTCTGTTGACGCTCTGGACAGCAGTCCGAGCTTGGATGCTCTGACCAGCCACACAGGAAAAGTCCCGGGAAAATTTGAATTCCTTTTCCTGTCTGGACAGTTAGAATCTCAATTCGTGGTTGGACATCGGGACGAGCTCAGCAGCACCGGCAGCGATGCAGAGCTCTCCAGCAGAGGAGTTCATGTAATCTCTGAATACAAAGAGGGACCCAGCATAGACTGACCGGGAAGTCTTGGATCTGATCGGTGTGTGGGGCGATGAGTCTGTGCTTTCGGAGCTGCACTCCAAAAAAACGGAATGCAAAGACCTATGAGAAGGTCTCCAAAGCCATGAGAGACAGAGGATACAGCCGGGATGCAACGCAGCGCCGCGTGAAAATCAAGGACCCCAGACAAGGCTACCAAAAAATCAAAGCGGCAAATGGACGCTACGGAGCCTGCCACCACTGCCCCACCAGTGACCGTGGACTCTGACGATGGGACAGTGTCGACGGCCAGTTCCTCGGCGATGTTCGCGGACGGGGAAGATGAGGAAGGGTTTGTGGAGGATGAGGCAGGCGACAGCGCTTACAACACTGGTTTCCCCGACAGCCAGGATCTCTTCATCACCGTCACGGAGATCCCCTACCAACCGTCCCCGGCCGTTAACCCGGACCCTGAATCAGGGGAAGGAGCAGTCGGTAAGTGCTTTAGCCATGTAAACTTTTATTCTTAATATAACAGGAATCTGAAGTATGTGAAAAGGAGGTCTCTCTATATATGGGGATAGAACAGAAATCCTCCTGGGAGATCTCCACGAAGCTCTCCTGGAGGTAATCGAAAAGCCTCCGCAGGAGGTTCCTGGGGAGAGCTGCCTTATTGGGTGCTCCGTGGTAGCACACTTTTCCGTGCCAGGCTTTCATGAGGTACTCAGGGAGCATTGCCTCCCCGAGCACGGCTGCATAGGGCCCTGGTTTGTGCTGGCTTTCACGCAGCATGCGCTCTCTATCTCCATCAGTGACCCTCCTCAGGGTGATCTCGCTCGGAGACTCCTGCATCTAATTAGGGGAATTACTATAATGTTACGCCAGGTCCAAAGTATTTTTAAAAAATCTCCGGAGAGACAGCGTAGCAGAGACTCAGCACGCTGCTGCGTGACAAGCGTAACGGAAAGCCAAAGAATCAAATGGACGCTCATGGAGGGAGGGGGGACTGAGGACGCAAGGTATCCCACAGTTCCTGCTGTCTCCGAAAAGCATTTGCATTCTTGGCTGAGCTCCAAATGCTTCTAGGGTCAAAAACAGTGTCCGCGGTGGGTCAGGGCATAGCTAGGCAATTTACGCAGCCCCCCACCCACCCCCAGAAGTGAAAGGGAAAACAATCCTCTCTTGACTCTTTTACATGTCACCCTATCTTTACTGAATGCTGCAGATAGACGCGATGCTGCAGCACTCAACACCAACATCCTTGCTCCCCCCACGCTATGGATGGCTGATGGTACAATATGGCTGGTATCCGTCCTCATCATCAGCCTATTGGCACATGGGGCAGTGCAAAAGGACTGGTAACCATGCCGACTACCATCTGTCAGGTCCCCCAGTGTCAGGTGAACCTAATTTTTCATGGTAGATGGTGCAGTATGGCTGGTAACCATCGTCATCATAGCAACAGGGGGCTGAGCTTCATCAGCCCCCACCCTTCATGTGTAAAGAAAAGATTCAATTGCCCCTGGACTAGCAGCAGGATGCTGGGCTCCTCTCCTCCACACTCCTTAATGTCCTATCTGGACTATCATAGCAACTGGAGACTGCCTTCCACTCATTTCTCACTAACAAGTCACTGTGTCTTATTCCTGCATTCTTTATTACTTCATCACACAAGTGGGGGGACAATGCTATGGTAGCCCAGGAAGGCTGGGGAAGAATGGAATGAACAGGTGGGGTTGTTGCAGGAGCACCCAATGTGAATAGAATACAGCTCATAATCTATGCAGGATCTGACACAGAGCAGCTGTGCTCTCTGGTTCTCTGATACAGTGGTTCTCTAGTACACTTGCCCATATTCTAGGCAGGACTGATTCTATTTTTAGATACCAAAAAGGAGGGATTGACTCAGCGAGTCATTCCCAATTTTGGCTTTTGCGCCCCTGGCTAAGAGCAGCCAGGAGCACTTATGACAGCAGCAAATGGTGCAGTGCAAAAGGACTGGTAACCATGCCCATCTTATTACCAATTTATGGTATGGTAGATGGTACAGTATGGCTGGTAACCATCTCTGCTGTCATGCAAAAGCAAGAGCATGCTGCTGTGTAGCGCTGCTGGACCGCCTCTGTCAGCGGCATCTAGTACACATACGGTGACAGGCACAAAAGGCAAAACAGGCTCCATGGTTTCCACGCTGTGGCGTCTGCCAGGGTAATCCAGGGAAAACGGGCTTGAAATGATTGTCTGCTGTAGCTTTCCCGGAGGAAGAGATGACTGACGACATTTACCCAGAACCACCCGCGAAAATGGTTTTTGCCCCATCAGGCACTGGGATCTCAACCCAGAATTCACAGAGACAGACTAGACTGTGTTCATTGTTCGCAAAAATTTATCTTTGCAAGGAATTCACTCCCTTTTCCCCATCACACAGCTTCGATTGTCTCCAGACCTGCCCCAGCATCCCCCTCACAGAGGCTGGCAAAGATTAGGCGGCGAAAGAAAAAGACACGGGACGAGATGTTTGCTGAACTTATGGGGTGCTCCCGAGACGAGGCAGACCAGCAGAGCCAGTGGAGGGAGACCCTCTCTCAGTACCAGCGCTCACACAGCGAACGGGAGGAGAGGTGGCGTGAGGAAGACAAGCAGGCGACTCAAACGCTGCTTGGACTAATGAGGGAGCAAACGGACATGCTCCTGCGCCTTGTGCATGTTCTGCAGGACCTCAGGCAGGAGGACAGAGCCCCCCTGCAGTGTATCTGCAACCGCCCTCCCCCGCCACAAAGTCCCATACCCCCCTCACCCAAAATAACCAGAAGGAGGGGCGCCAGGGGGCGTTAAAACCATCACTGCACCCCAGCAGAGTGCTCAAGTACCCAAAAGCTCTCATACCCTAAATTTTGAGAAGTCCTTTCCTTCCCGCCTCACCCAAGCCCCCATCCCAGTTTCATCCCCTAACTGTCTAGTTGATAATAAAAAATACTTTTCTGTTAATTACTGTTTCCGTCATGTTCTTTTAGAGGAGACTGTGTTTGAAGGGGGGGAAGGGGGTTGGTAATTTGACAGGACAATCACCTTTACCAGGGTACAGACATGGGGGCAGGATCAGCAGCACGTCACACACACAGTGCAGTCAGTACGCACCCTGGTCGGTATGGGAGGTGGTTTGCAGGTTCTGTGTGGGTGGGGGGGTACGTGACTTTGTAGCGGGGGAAGGGGGTTACAGATCTCATGCAACGGTCCCTGTCCTGGACCACAGAGCCACGCAGCAGAGGAATCTATATCCGTCCTCCCGCCAAAAGGCCACATAGCCCCGCACACAGAGTCCCAAACAGGAGGGATGGCAGGCTCCGTTGAAACATCCAGTCCGGCACTGCAGACCGCTCTGGGAGCAGGAGCCTGTCATTCCTCGAGTTTACAGGTGGTCTTTACATCACTGCACACCCTACCCAGCACAGTCCGTGTCCCAGTTTCAACCCTGTAACGCAAAGTCATCAATAAAGAAACCTTTGTAAAGTTACAGTGGAACATGTATTTTATTTTTAAACGTGTGTTGGAAGTTGGGGAAGCGGGGTGGGCGGGGTATGTAACTGCAGAAGCTAGTCAACAGTCACTTGGTAAAGAAACAGGGGCAGGTTCAGCTTCTCTGTAAAGAAACTGAACAGTCACAGGTCACGCTGCTCACTGCTCGCTGGTACTTGAAGAGTTCCTTGTCGCTGTGCAAGGCGCCTGCACAGAGCTTCACGAACCAGGGCATTAGCGGGTAGGCTGGGTCCCCGACGATCACTATAGGCATCTGCACATCCCCAAGACTTATTTTGTGGTCCGGGAAGAAACTACCTTCCTGCAGGCATCTAAACAGACCAGAGTTCCTGAAAACACGCACGTCATGAACTTTGCCTGGCCACCCGACGTTGATGTTGGTAAAATGTCCCCCATGGTCCACCAGTGCTCGCAGCACCATTGAAAAGTAGCCCTATTTCTCAGCAGCTGACTGTGGAAGAGGTGGACGATAAGGTGTGAGGAGTTGACAACGGCCATAACTGCAGCGGGATCCGTGCTCAAAGTGCTGTGGTGCCCGCGCTGTCACTGAGCAGAAAAGTGCATGAACAGATTGCCCGCAGGCGCTTTCAGGGAGGGAGGGAGGGAGGGAGGGCGTGATTGACGGTTCAATGATGACAGTTACCCAAAGCCACCCTCGACACATTTTTCCCCCCAGCATGCATTGGGGGGAAATCCCAGAATTCCAATGGGCAGCGGGGAGTGCGAGAACTGTGAGATAGCTTCCCACAGTGCACCGCTTCCAAAGTCGACACTGGCCCCGTTACTGTGGACTCACACAGTCGAACTAGTGTATTTAGTGTGGATACACAACTTCGACTTCATAAGGTCGATTCCACAAATTCGAATTAAGTTGATTTGAAATAGTCTTGTAGTGTAGACGTACCCTCAGAGAAAACTAATGCCAGCTGAACAGCATTCAACGTACCATGATTTGCTGGCACAGTAAAAATTATGTTTTGTGTTCTATGTTCTGTCTTGTGGTGTTGTCTCATGGCCAGAATTGTTGTGTTTGATATTTTCATGGTCTGGTTTAAAATCAAAGGAAGGGTTGAATTAGAATGCAGATATTTGTTTTGTTCAACTTAGAATACAAAGTGTTTAAATACATCAGGAAAAATGTGATATACTAAAGTCTAGTACATTTCCTTAAGAGAAAGAGAAACTTTATTGGCCAAATCTTTTAATTGAAAGTTTTTAAATTGATTGTTTAATTGAAGTTATTAAAATTTGCATATTAACAGTCTTTGGAAGCAAGGACATGAAGAGTTAACCCACTCCCCATATTGTGCATGGGATCCTTCTGGCTACCTCAGACTTCTAGCCAGCGGGCTGGGGATGGTGGGAGGCTATTGGACTAGAGGTTGTATTGAAGAAACTCATCAAAGTGGGTGTGCTTGTCCTGACTTGTTGTTCCACGGCTCTGTAATAAGGTTATTTTAGTAGAAGGGTATATGTGGCATACATTAAATAATAAGACTAATGTACTGTATAACGGCAATGTGTATGTGTTCATTGTTAACAAAAGGTGTATAAGTAAAAAGTAAAAGTTTCCTTTGTAGGTTAAAAGAAGCCAAAAAGGGGAAAAGGAAAAAGAACGAGTTAACTGAGGAAAAAAAAATAGCTAACATGCTCAGTCTAAGGATAAGGCGCCAGCCCCATTCAAGGACACTGCTCACAGCTAAGACTTGGCTAACAACCAAGAAAAGGGGGGGGGCTTAAATTTGCCCAAGCAGCTGTAAAATCTGCAAAGACACTAATGCAATGTGTTAGGTTTCTTTTCTCACAGGTAAAGAAGCACTATCCGAAGACCCTAGCAGCCCTGCTACTCCTTGGAACCAGGAAACTAGATCAATGTAAAGGTCCACCAGCGAAAGACTGCTTTGGCTCCATGCTGGAAAGGCCCTTATTGAGTCCTGCTGACTACCAACACTGCTGTGAAGTGCCAAAGACTGACTGCCTGGACCCAGGATTCTCACTGCAAAAAGACCCCTCCACATCAGGAGAATTTTCCTACTGATGATTAGCCTATTCTTTCTTCTAGTTCTACTGTGCTTCTGGACAGCAGGGAAAAAAGGACAAGGTGACGTGCTAGCAACCTCTCCCTTGTCCACTGACATCTACTGTGCCTTTAAACTTTTCTAGAAGAAGCAAAACCATTACAGGGTGATGTCCTGGTAATCTCCCCGTAGGGTGCTGAACCACGACTGCTTCGGGAAAGAAGAAGAAACACTCACTCCACTGACATTGCCAAAGTGCAGGAATTCCTGACTAAAAAGAACATTGAGAACTGACCCTGGTGAAGAAACAAAGAATTATACGCTGGCAGGAACAAATTTGTGGGACCCATGTTTGGGAATGTGGTATTAATTGGATTTTGGGGTTTATTCTACAGGCTGCGCCCTGTGTTTTGGATAAATCCTTCAGTATGTATTGCCCTCCCTAATTGGATTTTAAATGACATTGCCTTTATCCAGTTTTTAGATCACTTTTACATACCCAGATTGCTTACAAGGGGCTGCCATTAGACTAGCACAACAGAGAACCTGGAAAAAGAGGAAATTGGGCAGATCCCTGTGGGCTGGGCAATAATGTAGCAGCCATTTGGAATATTCTTAAAGGCCAAGAACATGATAAGGAATTGGGCCGACTAGAAAAGGCCAATAGCCTTATTTTTAAAGCTCAGTTATCTTAAGTACAGGCTGGAGTTGGTGAGTTACATGTCATTTTCACCCTTAGTTCTATGACCCAGAAGTTACTGACAGAGATGGTATTGAATATCACTGAGGCTGGGAAGGCATTGCAGTGGGATCTAGTATGTTTAGAAATTCAGGATTTCCTGAATGACCAGCTGATGGCCATTCGGAGTGATCTTGAGCACCAGACTTGGCCCACTGCCCTTACAGACATATCAGGAACCATCTGATCTGTGGTCATGAAGACATACTTGGACACTTTCTGGGTGGAAGTGTGGACATTCACAGTGCTCCTTCCAAGCATTTGGACCGGTTAGGGTGGTTGTGGGCTCCCACATACCGAATCCTGCCGGGTCCATGGGGAGGATGAATGTGGAACTAATTACCCCCTCATTAATAACCCCAGCTCCCTAGAGCGTAATTACTTTTTGTCCTCAAAGTTTGAGAAAACTCAGCCAAAAGTTTGTTGAGTATTCTCAAAGGGGGGAATTGTTGGTGTCACTAGGCATGACTCTAGGTAACTCAGGAGGGTGGAAAACCATAAGTGTCAATAAAGCCTTCTGTAGTAGGCCTGAATGAACTAAAGTCACTCCATGTCTGACCAAAGCGCTTCCATGTTTATGTTTGAACTTTAATCAACCTAACAAGCTAGCAACAGAGAATGGAATGCGTAGCAGCTAGTTATCAGGTGCAACCCCACTCACACCGGTACTAGGAAATAATAATAAGGCCTGTATGCCTCTGGCTAAGGGGCAAAATAACAGATCAAAGAAATAAAACAAGATAACTGTTCACAGAAAAGTTACTAACGAGCTAAAGTGGTTGTTGCCAAAAATGATTTAACCTGCTTAGTGTAATTGCTACTTTATAATGTATTTGCTACATGGGAAATAGGAGAGGAGGGGTAAGGGGGGAGGAGTGTGGGGGTGATGGGAATGCTTAGCTGAAGTTATGTATAAAGAGAGAAAAACCGCTTGTATCTGTGTGCAGGATTTGAGAATGCCTTTTCTCCCTGGCACCTTTTTGGGCTCAAATAAACTTGGTTTGCTTCTCCACCCTGGTGTGTTAATTAGTGCGGCGCACACCGGGCAACGAACCACCACTGTTTGCTGCCTCAGGCATTCTGTGCCAGCAACAGAACCAAGATAAAAAAACCTACCACTCTGTTGTACTCACCTCACTCCTCCATGGGGACAACACACGCCACCACATCAAACAGCTGAAGAGCTTCCACTATGCTGCCTAAGATCCATCTGCAACATCAAGGGGTAGGACAGGATCTCAGCACAGAGGTCACTGAGAGGTGCCAAATCCCTGCCATCAAGAGAATGCTTTGCTGGGTTGGAGAAGAGGTGTGCATGGAGGTTTCCCATATACCGAAAGCAGTGCTCTCCAGCCAGCTGAGACAGGAACCTGCTCTAATACAAAGCAGGCCAGCCTCAAAGCATGCAAGATAGACATTAAAACCTGGAAACTTGTTGCACTGGACAGACCCAGAGGGAGAGGTCTGTGCCATGAGGCTGTGTTCACATTTGAGGAGTGGTGTGTGAGGTCTTGGCAGGGGAAGAGAACATGTCATAAGGCCAACACCTCAAAACTTCCCCTCAACAACAACTGCACTTCCAAGACATGAGAATGCATTTGCAAATCCAGGATTGGACTCGCTTTTCATGTGAGATGTCATAAAAACAAATAAACCAAGAACTTAGTTCACCACTAACTGAACACTCACCTAGCGAAGCAACGAGAGAATCCATAAGACTCTGATAAGTGGAACTTCCATGGAAGACACACCAAAACCCTCAGTGACGCCTTATCGGGCAGTCTGGACTGAAGCTAAGAAGGAAAAATGCATCTTCCACCTAACCCAAAGGAGTTTTTGGAACTGTACTGGAGCGGACTGCCTCACTCCCTAAGAGTGTGGGCTGCCACAGGCCAGGGCGCATGTGCAGACAGGGAGCCAATTAAAGAAGGGCTTATTGGGAGCCAATCGGGGCCCAGTTTGGAGACAGCCAATCAGGGCCAGGCTCAGCCCTATAAGAAGGCTGCCCAGGAAGGGAGCAGTCAGTCTGCCCCAGGCCTTTGAAAGGGGAAGGTCTGTCTCCAAAGGTGGGAGACTAGCACCGCAGACAGCACAGTGCTGGCCAGGCTCGGGGAGCAAAAGGGAGCTCTAGCCTGTAGCCTGCCAGGCTGCAGGCCCTGAGGGGAAGGGCCTAGCAGGTGCAAGGGGCCGTAGGGGAAGCGGCCCAGGGAAGCAGACAGATGAGGGGAGAGAAGGAGGACAGCCAGGCTGCCGCCAGAGGGTCCCTGGGCCGGGACCCAGAGCAGAGGGCAGGCCTGGGTCCCCTCCTTCCCCCCTTGCAGTACACCCAGCCATCGGCCGTAGGGAGTGGCCATCATAGACTACGCCAGATCCCTGACAAGAGGGATTAGACTCAGAGGGTGTGTGGTTGTACGTGGTGGCTGGGGTGCAGAGAGACTGCTGATCAAACCCCCCCTCACCGGAAGGGGGTGTGGAGGGACTAAGGGGCACTGCTGGAGGCAGTGGTCCTGAAAAGGACGCCACGAGTTGGGAGGAACGTGGGTCCACTCCAACCGAGGGGGGGAAGATGGACGGGACACCATCCACTGGACAGAGCTAATTCCCAGAGATAACCAGCAGGAGGCACCGGGTGGTGAGTCCCAACTCTGTTACAGGAATAAACAATAAAGAAAGATGGAATCAGTCCTAGCCCTGAGAAAGTAAAAGCAATTCTAGAATTGAATGCACCAAAACTGAGATGTATATTGGGGATGGTACAGTATCTTGGCCAAATATCACTGAACGAACTGTTCAAGTCCAAGACATTTTGGCTATGGGGCCAAACCAAGACATTGCCTTCAAAAAGGGAAAAGAAATAATCTCCACAGCTCCAGTTCTCAAGAACTACAATTGGAACAAACCCACCCTGGTCAGTGCCGATGCAAGCCAGGGCCGCCCAGAGGATTCCGGGGGCCTGGGGTGTTCGGCGGTGGGGGGCCCCCGCTTTGGCGGTAATTCGGTGGTGGGGGGTCCTTCCGTTCTGGGACCCGCCGCCGAAGTGCCCCGAAGACCTGCAGTGGGGACCCCCCACTGCGTAATTGCTGCCGAAGCGAGACTCACCGCCAAAGTGCAGCCGGGTCTTCGGCGGTAATTCGGTGGGGGGGGGGCCCCCACCAGTCTTCGGGGCACTTCGGCGGCAGGTTCCAGAATGGAAGGGCCCCCCCGCCCCCGAATTACCGCCAAAGACCGGGAGCAGAAGAAGCTCCAGGGGCCCGGGCCCCGCAAGAGTTTCCCGGGCCCCCCGGAGCGAGTGAAGGACTCTGCTCCAGGGGCCCCGAAAAACTCTTGTGGGGGCCCCTGCGGGACCCGGGGCCTGGGGCAAATTGCCCCTCTTGTCCTGTCCCCACCCCCGGGTGGCCCTGATGCAAGCACCTGTGGCCTAGTTGTGTAGGTTTTTAAGGTCAGGCTTGACAAAGCCCTGGCTGGGATGATTTAGTTGGGTTTGGTCCTGCTTTGAGCAGGGGGTTGGACTAGATACCTCCTGAGGTCCCTTCCAACCCTGAGATTCTATGATTCTATGATTGTTTTAACAACAAGGCTCTGAGTGGAAACTAGTGCATTTTGCTCTCATACACTTACGGAAGCAGAAAAACTGTATGAACAAGGAGTGCCTGGCAAGCATATGGGCATGTGAGAATTTTTACAGATAGCTGTGTGGACTGGATTCATTTACACTGATAACATAAACCACCCGTGACCCTCATAAATGGAAGAGATGTGGATCAAGCACCAATGAGATGCCAACCTGCATAGGTGCCCACTCCCCTCCCTCCCAGCCCCTCCTGCCTGCCATGGAATAGTTGTTCTGTAGCATGCAGGAGGTGCTGGGAGGGATGGGCGAGGAGCGAGTGCTAGGTGCGCTTGGGGGAGGGGGTGGAATGGGGTGGGAAGAGGCAGGTTGGTGCTTGGGGGAAGGGGTGGAGTGGGGGCATGGCCTGGGGCAGGGGAGGAGAGTCAAGCACCCCCCAGCACATTAGAAAGTTGGCACCTCTGTCAACCTATATTGCTAAGGTTAATGCAATTTAACCTAAATTGCTAAATACTGTGACAGGGTCAGGCCAGATGGCTACAAGAGAATGGTCGAAGGTAGATACATTAGCTCCAGGTTAAGCAGGCCCCTTTTCCCTGGGTAAGATAACAGGGACGATTCCAGAACACTCAAGAACCTTCTAGAACTAATTAAGGCAGGCAAGCTAATTAGGACACCTGCAGCCAATTGGGAAGTTACTGGAATTAATTAAGGCTAATCAGGACACCTGGTATAAAAAGGCTCTCACTCCAGTTAGCGAGGGGTGTGTAAGGAGCTGGGAGTGAGAGGCTGTGCTGCTGGAGGACTGAGGAGTACAAGCGTTATCAGACACCAGGAGGAAGGTCCTGTGGTGAGGACAAAGAAGGTGTTTGGAGGAGGCCATGGGGAAGTAGCCCAGGGAGTTGTAGCTGTCATGCAGCTGTTACAGGAGGCACTATAGACAGCTGCAGTCCACAGGGCCCTGGGCTGGAACCCGGGGTAGAGGGCAGGCCCGGGTTCCCCCCAAAACCTCCCAACTCCTGATCCATCACAGGAAGATCTCTGAGGCTAGCAAAATCCGCCAATAAGTGCAGGACCCACCAAGGTAGAGGAGGAACTTTATCACAATACATTCCAGGAAAAAATCTGGTGGTAGCAGACACTCTGTCAGAAGCCCAGCATTGTTCTCAACTCCCCTGAACTCGAAAATGACGTAAAGGCGCATATAGACCAATGTCAGAAAAGAAACTAGCTGCAGACTTATGCACATTCAGAGGACATCACTATCTGATCATTGTAGACTGTTTTTCCAGGAATATGAAATAATGTATTTGAAAGACATAACAATGTCATGGAGAGCCTGAAGTGCACTTTTGATCACTTTGGGATTCCAGAACAACTAGTGATGGACAATGGCCCACAATTTACAGCAGCAGAATTTGTCATTCCAAATGAAATATGATTTTGATCATATTACTAGCTGCCCAGAGTACCCACAAGCGAATGGAGAGGCTGAGAGAGATGTACCGACAGCAGTGAGAGCCAATCCTTGCTCCTCTGAGTTACAGATCAATGCCAGGAGCGGCTACTGGATCTAGTCCAGCATGACTCCTGAGGGGAAGACAACTCCGAGCTACTGTTCCAACTTTGGAAAAGAATCTCGCTCCAAAGTGGCCAGACATGAAGAGAGGAGCCAAATAGGATAAAAGAGCTAATGAACATTTTTACAACAGATATCACTCAGAGAACTGCCAGGTCTAGAATGTGGTGACCATGTTCATATCAAATTGGATGCAGAAAAAGAATGGACAACTCCAGCTGTCGTGAAGAAAAATAATTCAGCACTCAGATCATAAGTGATCGAGCTGACAATGTAGAGTTCAACATAAATCATCAACATCTATAGTTTGTTCCTCACAGAACAATCAACAGAGCAAACTCTGCAGCTGGTAGATGCTGAACAAGTAGACGAGGACTCAAGGATTCCAACATAGCCAGTCATTGGAACTAATGGACAGCCAGATGACCAAGTCATTATGCATTCCGGTTTTGTAATTAGAAACCAGTACAATTCAGAGACACTGAACAGACTGATCTGTACTGAACATCAAAGACAGTGCGGCAGTGTAAATACTGTAGCTGGTAGGAGTGTAGAACTTAAAGGGGGAAATGTGATCGGATGCTAAACTGTATCACACTATTCAGCCACTAGGTGGCACTGTGTGTGACACACTGTAATTAAGCTAACCTTAGCTGTACCTGGGGAGTGTTAAAGGCTCTAACTATGAACACAGCTGGGCGGGGGTGAAAGTAACTTTCAGGATTTACCGGTACTGTCGGAGTCCTGAGGGGGCGTGGGCTCATCTGGAAGAGGCGTGGCCTCAATAGGAAGGGGCGGGGCCTCTCAAGATTTAAAGGCCCTGGGGAACGGGCTGTGGCTGGGAGACCCAGAGCCTTTAAATCAACCAGGGGCTCCCAGTTGCAGAGGTGGCTGGGAGCCCCCCGGGGCTCAGAGGCAAATTAAAGGGCCCGGGGCTCTGGCTGCTGCGGGGAGCCCTGAGCTTTGCAGGGCTGGGGCAGAGATTTAAAGGGCCCGGAGCTCCTGCTGCTGAGGGAAGCCCGGAGCCCTTTAAATCCTGGCCCCAGCCCGGCCACCAGAGCTGTGGACAGGATTCAAAGGGCTCTGGGCTGCCCGCAGCCACGGGGAGCTCTGAGCCCTTTAAATCCCGGCCCCAGCCCTGCTGCAGGAGCCGGCCGGGATTTAAAGGGCTCCGGGCTGCCCGCAGTGGAAGTTAATGCGGTCCGGCATGGCATACTGGCTCTTGTCGGTACGCCGTATTGGACCATACCAGGGCCGCCCAGAGGGGGGGGGGCAAAGGGGGCAATTTGCCCCGGGCCCCGGGCTCCACAGGGGCCCCCAAGAGAACAGCTGAGGCTCCCGCCTCCGTCCCGCCCCCTCAGAGCCGCGTGGGGAGGGGGCGGGGCTGGGAGCTCCGGGCTGAGCTCAGCTCCCTCCGCTCGGCGTGGAACTCCCAGCCCCACCCCCTCGCCACGCGGCTCGGAGCGGGACGGAGCTCAGGCCCCGCGGGAGACACGCTGCGGCTGTTCAGCGAGGCGCTGAGACTCCGGGCGAGGAGGGAGCCGGGGGTAAGAGGCTGGGGCCGGGGGGGTTGGCTAAGGGGCAGGGAGTCCTGGGGACAGTCAGGGCACAGGGAGGGGGCAGAGGTTGGGGGAGCGGTCAGGGGGCAGGGAATGTGGGGGTTGGATTGTGGGTGTTCTGTGGGGGGTGGATAGGGTCAGGGCTGCCCGGGGGGGGGCCAAGAGGGGCAATTTGCCCCAGGCCCCACAGGGGTCCCCACGAGAGTTTTTTGGGGCCCCTGGAGCGGGGTCCTTCACTCGCTCCGGGGGGCCCGGAAAACTCTCGCGGGGCAGAGCGCAGGAGCTTCTTTGCTCCTGGTCTTCGGTGGCGGGGAGTCCTTCTGCTCCAGGGCGGAAGGACCCCCCCCCCCACTGGCGAATTACCGCCGAAGTGGGACCCGCCGCCGATGTGCAGCCTGGTCTTCGGCGGCAATTCGGCGGCGGGGGGCCCTTCCGTTCCGGGACCCGCCTCCGAAGTGCCCCGAAGACCCCCGGCGGGGACCCCCCCCCGCCGAATTACCGCCGAAGACCGGGCTGCACTTCAGCGGCGGGTCCTGCTTCGGCGGTAATTCGGCGGTGGGGGGTCCCGCCGCGGGTCTTCAGGGCACTTTGGCGGCGGGTCTCAGAATGGAAGGGCCCCCGCCGCCGAAGACCCCGGGCCCCTGGAATCCTCTGGGTGGCCCTGGACCATACCGGCTTACTTTCACCTCTGCAGCATGCTCTGTGCCCAGCCCACATCTGGTTCAGAAGAACATAAGGGGTATCTCAATGGCTTGAATTAGAGTAACTTTAGTGATCCCTCCCCTGCCACTTCACAGAGCCATGGATTTTTCAAAGAACCTCACCCAGTGACTTCTGCATCTCGCTCATTACCTTTGCTGGAGATCTGGCTTCACTTGCTCACAATGAGTTACGTCTGTCTGGTTCTGAGCAACCTCTGTCCCATAGTGCATCTCTGCAAGCCTTTGACCCTCCTCCCCCACTGCCCCTCCCCATGGAGACCTAGAAAGCTCACAGGCATTTAACACAGGAGCTCCTAGGAGGCCCACAAGGCTGGAATCTGAGTGCACACACAACTTGAGTATTTACATTGTTCCCAGACTCTGCAGAGGGCCTCACTCCTCCAGTCACGTTTTCCCAGCAAGCAAATTAAAAAAATAACAATGGTGTCACTTTCCTTTCTGAGTAAAAGCAGTAGAGCTTTGCCAATTATTTCCAAAGGGGACTTATTTTAACTCCATCCCAGCATTAGTCAAACTCTGCTCCCCAGGAGCAGGCAGGCTCTGCGCCACATGCTGTTGAGGGATTATTTTTCATCATTTTAAAATATTTTTAACTTGTTCATATATGATCAACCCAAATCAGCATGCACCTTCCAGTGCTCATAGTTTCATAGATTCTAGGACTGGAAGGGACCTCGAGAGGTCATCGAGTCCAGTCCCCTGCCCTCATGGCAGGACCAAATACTGTCTAGACCATCCCGGATAGACATTTATCTAACCTGCTCTTAAATATCTCCAGAGATGGAGATTCCACAACCTCCCTAGGCAATTTATTCCAGTGTTTAACCACCCTGACAGTTAGGGACTTTTTCCTAATGTCCAACCTAAACCTCCCTTGCTGCAGTTTAAGCCCATTGCTTCTTGTTCTATCCTTAGAGACCAGCTCAGTGATAACAAAGGAGCATGCACAGCCTGGAACTCAGCAGCAGCAACCCTACAATAACAAACCACCCCATCTTCTTCAGTTTCACTAGTAATTTCCATGTGGAACTATATCAGATGTTTTTCTTTGTCTACAAAATCAGTTATCGTCTCAAAGAAAGAGGTCAGGCTGGTCTGGCATGATCTACCTATCATAAAACCATGTTGTAGTTTATCTCCGTTACCATTTACATCTATGTCCTTAACTACTCTCTCTTTCAGACTTTGTTCCAAGACTTTGCATACAACTGAGGTCAAACTAACGGGTCACTTTTTTTCCTTCTCTTAAATATAGATACTAAATTTGCACTTCTCCAGTGAGTCGTGGTTGTCCTGACACCATGGTTACAGTCTACTGGACTGTTCTGGGCCTCACAACAGTGTTGCCCAATGGCCAGAGTCAAAGCGGCAGCTCTTGGGTTTGGGCTATGTGGCCTAATGGCCCAAGACAATATGGCCGCCCACAAGCACAGGGCCATGTGGCCTACTGGCCGGAGTCAATATATTGACCCTCAAGTGTAGAGCTGCATGTCCTAGTTGCCAGAGTCAATATAGCGGCCACTGAGTGCAGGGCTGTGTGGCCTAGTGGCTGGAGTCAACACAATGGCTCTTGAGTGCAGGGCAGCACGGCCTAATGGCAAAATCCAGGGGCTACCACTAAAGGGGGGGTAGCATTAGGGTAGGGGGACCAGGCCCACCCAACTCCACCGGGTCCTGACCCAGGGCCCTAACAGTGGCAGAGTGGTCCGCCACTGGGTCAGTGGGGAATCCACCCGCAACATGCTGACCTTACACAGGTGGGAGATACCACTCACTCCACCTCCCTGGGTCACTTCCTACCAGGCTTTCTGAAACCTCAGTCCAGATGGCATCAGGTTCTCCGGGCTCCTCAGCGCATGTGACTCCCTGAGACTCTGACTCCAGCCAGTTAACTGTAGGCAACAGGTCTCCAGTTTGGGTCTCGGGATCTCCAGCTCCCTCAGGCAAGGGCTGTAATGACTTCTAGGCTGGAGCCTCCACCAAGCGTCCTTCCTTCTTGGCAGTCAGCCCAGACTGAGCTGGGCTGCTCTCCTTTATACTAGCACAGCAGCTGCAGCATGCGCAGCAGGGTCTGCCCATAGTTTTGGATTAAGCCTTTCCTGTCTAGTGCTGGGTATGCACACCCCACCACATCCAGCCAGAGAGGATGAGTCCCAAGTTTATGGATTTATTAAAAATCCTTGCTATTGGGCTTGCAATTTCATGTGCCAGTTTCGTTAATGTTCTTTGATGGGGATTATCTGGGCCCCCGATTTAGTCCCATTAAACTGTTTGAGTTTGACTTCCCCCTTGGATGTGTAATTTCTACTTCCATATGCTCATTCCCATTAGCCACCCATCCAATGCCCCCAAGCTCCTCATTAGCCTTATTATAAACTGAGGCAAAATATTTGTTTAGGCATTGGGCCAGGCCTAGATTATCTTTAATCTCCACCCCATCCTCAGTGGTCCCACTTCTTCTGTCCTTGTTTTCATGTTATTGATATGACTGTAGAACTTTTTACTATTGGTTTGAATTTCCATTGCAAGGTCCAACTCTGCTTAGCTTTTGGCAGGTCTCACTTTATCCCTACACTCTCTGACCTCCAAGGGGTAGGTTTCCTTGCTGATCCATCCCATGTTCCATTCCTTTCAGGCTTTCTCCTAATCACCTGTTTGAGACGCTTGCTCATCCAGTTTGGGCTGCAAACTTTCCTTAGGAATTTTTCCTCCTTGCTTGGGCTGTGGGCTTCAGATAGTTGGACATAAAGAAATTCCAAGCCTCCTCCACATTCAGATCCTTGAGTTCTTCTTGAAGATGTGTTGCTCATGTCCATTCCAATGTCAGTGTGTGTTTGCCCGGAGCACCACCACTGGAAAGCTTTTCCCTCAGCGGTGTCCGTTGGGTTGGCTCCGGTGCCCCCAGGAGTCACGCCCTCATGGTGTTGGTATAATGGGCCCTGCCATCTTGCCACCCCGTCAGTTACTTCTTACTGCCTGTGATGGTCACTGGAACTGCTGTTGTCCCTGAGTTTTTCCACAAGTATTTCTTAGTGAACTTTGCTTATTTACTGTACATAAATCTTTTTGTAGTGTTTAAGTTTCAGTTAGTTAGTTAGTTAGTTAGTTAGTTAGCTGACCCCGCTTAATGGGTGTGATGCTGTATGGCATATGGGTGACCATTTATAATATGATTGATACCAATATTACAAAATTGCATTGAATCTTACAATATATGCCATGTAAGGTATTAGTGGGAAAGTTATAATGGCCTAAATATGGTCATCAGGTTTGTCTCATCTTTGTATTGTGAGCAGAGGTGAAAGTAAGCCAGTACAGTGTACGGCAAGAGCCAGTACACCGTGCCAGACCGCACTGGCTTCCGCAGTGGGGATTTAAAGGGCTCTGGGCTCCCTTTAAATCCCGCCTGCAGCTCCGGCAGCTGAGCTGGGGCCGGAATTTAAAGGGCTCAGACTCAGAGCTCCTGCGGCTGCGGGCAGCCCAGAGCCCTTTGAATCCTGCCCACAGCTCCGGCAGCTGGACTGGGGCCAGGATTTAAAGGGCTTGGGGCTCCCCACAGTGGCAGGAGCTCCGGGCCCTTTAAATCCCGGCCCCAGCCCGGCAAGGCTCAGGGTTCCCCGCGGTGGCTGGAGCCCTGGGCCCTTTAATTTGCCCCTGGGCCCTGGGGGCTCCCAGCCATCTCTGCAGCTGGGAGCCCCAGTTGATTTAAAGGCCCTGGGGCTCCCAGCCACAGCCGGTGCCCCAAGGCCTTTAAATCTTGAGAGGCCCCGCCCTTTCCAATTGAAGCTGTTGGTGTCACTAGGCCTAAGTAAACCAAAGTTGTGAGTTTGGGCCTGAGTGAACTAAAGTTCTTCCATGCTGTGAACTTTAACCAGCCTAAGATGCTAACAGACAGCAAGCAAAATGTGTAACTGTCAGCTGTCTCAGCTTGCAGCTGTAGGACAGTTTGAAACAGCAAAAAGCGGCGGGGAGGAGGGGGAGGAAAATCTGCATGTGTCTGTGCTGTGAAGGCCATAGATAAATATGCAAATGGGAACTTTTCTAACACGCTGAAATGTAATGTTTAAAGTAACTGCTGTTGGGAAGGGAGGGGTGAGGGGGAAAACCGAACAAAAGGCTTACACAAACAAGGGGGGTATAAATGCTGGGACCCCGCCTGCGCGCGGGTGTGCAGGATCTGAGAATGCTTTTTCTCCCTGGCACCTTTTTTGGGCTCAAATAAACTTGGTTTGCTTCTCCACCCTGGTGTGTTAATTAGTGCGACGCACACCGGGCAACAAACCCCCACTGTTGCTTTTCCTCCGGCCCTTTGAGCCGGCAACAAGGCCACGCCTCTTCTGGATGAGGCCACGCCCCCTCACGACTCCAGCAGTACTGGTAAGTCCTGTAAGTTACTTTCACCCCTGATTGTGAGTTATAAATGTGTGGTATATTTGTATATCAAACTTGTGCTGTGTTTCTGGGTTACCCCCAGACAGATTGGCATCAGCATTATCCAGCCTTTTTGATGGCCTATTAAGGGCAATCAGCTGTACAATGAACCCCTTGAGAGAAGCCAGGGGCTACAATTATGAGTCAGCAGGACACCTAGGGACATGCCTGTGGACAGGGGACTCCAAGTGTTTTTCCAGGCCCATGTGCTGTGAGCTTGTGTTTGGGACAGAGGATGTACAAGCCACATGGCAAAGGATAGAAAAGGCAGCTGCACCATCTCCATTTTGTCTTCAGTCTGGCTTCCTACCTCTGGAGCAACTTCTCTACAAACTGAAGCTCTGAACACAGGACTGATAGACCCATCCAAGCTGTGGATGTGTTCCAGAGGGTCTTTCAAGCTAGCCAACTCACCAATGCTGCGAAGATCCTGATATATGGACTCTGAAGTCTTATATATGTATCTGACGGCTTTGACCATTTAACAACTCTCTTCTCGTTCTTTTCTTTTCTAATAAACCTTTAGTTTTAGTTACTAAAGGATTGACTGGCAGCATGATATTTCGGTTAAGATCCAAACTAATATTAACCTGGTAATGTGGCTGGCCCTTTGGGGATCAGAAGGACATTTTATATAGTGAGCAGAATTGTTTAAATAACTCCTCACCTTACTGGATCTATTTGTTGATTGGGAGCCAGAGAACTGGAATGCAATAAAGGGGGCTCTGTGATTTCTATTTTTTAGCTTCTTGATAACCAATGTGGGGAATCAGGAGCACAGTTTGGGGAATCTAACTACAGTGTTAACCTCCAGTTCTGGGGGAATCTGCTGTCCTCTTGCAGCCTGCCCTGACCATGGCATTTTCAGTGTGGGCTGCCCTAGGCACCTCGGGTCACAGCAGGGTTAGCCCGTCCCTGGTGCCGGGGCATGCCTCAATCCCTGGGGTTTGAGACGTGCGTTGTGCCATAAGCCAATGCTGGTTAGTGACCCACATTCCAGCTGCCTCAAGTGTCTGAGGGAGGCCCACATGCAGCAGCGCTGCAGGATTTGCAAGGGCTTCAGGCCCCAAACTAAGAAGGACAGGGACACCAGACTGAAGTTCCTCCTTATGGAGGCAGCGCTTTGTCTTCCCACAGAGCCGAGTCACACTGACCTGGCACCAAGCACCCCAGCGTCTCTAAGGGAGGCGCGGCGCTGTTCTGCTTCTCCAGTGCTGAGGAAGGACTCTGCTTCTATGTCCCAGGACTCCTGGCACCGAAAGTCATCCCTGGTGCCAAGGAAAACAACTCCAGAGGATCTCCCTTTGAACGGCTTTCAACATGCTCTCTGCTCTGCTTAGCCTGGAAGGTGCCTTCCTGGGCACCATTACTTCTCCTAGAAGGGTCTCAGAGATCAAAGCTCTTACTTCAGAATCACCGTACATGGTCGTCTTCAATGACAAGTTTCAGCTATGGAGGCAACTGGCCTTCCTATCAAAGGTGGTCTCTCAATTCCATTGTAACCAGGTTATCTTCCTACCAGTCTTCTATCTGAAGCCACATGCTAACAGGGAGGAACACTCACTGGATGTTAAGTGTGCACTAGTCTTTTACATAAAAAGAATTCAACCTTTTCAGAAATCCACTCAGCTTTTAGTAGCCATTGCAGACAGAATTATAGGCCGCCCAGTCTCAATCCAGGGAATTTCATCGTGGATCACTTCCTGTATCCATACATGATACGACCTGGCAAAGGTCCCAGTTCCTCCACTGACAGCCCATTCTACAAGGGCTCAAGCATCAGCAGTGGCATTCGTGGGGTAGGTTCCAGTTCAGGACATCTGTAGTGCGGTGATGTGGTCATCCATCCATACATTCAAGTCACACTATGCCATCACCCAGCAAGCTAGAGATGACGCAGGCTTTGGCCGAGTGGTGCTACAATCAACATGCCAATGAACTCCAAACCCTCCAGCCGTACAACTGCTTGGGTGTCACCTCCATTGGAATGGACATGAGTTGGCCCTCGAAGAAAAAACAGTTCCTGACCTTCTGTAACTGTTCTTTGAGATTTGTTGCTCATGTCCATACCCACCCCCACCCCTCTGCCTGCTCCTCTGTCGGAGTTAGCTGGCAAGAAGAAACTGAGGGGGCGGTGGGTCAGTAGGGCCCTATATACCATGCCATGAGGGCGTGACTCCAGGGGGCACCAGAGCCGACCCGACGGATACCACTGAGGGGAAATCTTTCCAGTGGCGGTGCTTGGGGTGAGCATACAGCTGCATTGGAGTGGACATGAGCAACACAACTTGAAGAACACCAGTCCTACCGTTTTTCTTCAGTCCCCAGTCCATTTCCAGACCAATTCCCTTCATTTTTTAAATTTTGTCTTTTTGAAATCAAGGACCCTAGTTGTAGACCTGTTTTCATTTACCCTCCCATTTCGTTTAAACTGAATTAATTCATGATCATTCGAACCAAGGTTGTCCCCTACAACCAGTTCTTCTATGAGGTCCTCACTACTTACCAATACTAACTCTAAAACAGCACCACCTCTTGTTGGTACAGTGACTGTTTGGTGAAGAAATCTGTCAGCTATCACATCCAGGAATATCTGGGTCCTACCACTATTAGTAGCACTTGTCCTCCAGTCTCTATCTGGGAAGTTAAAGTCTCCCATAATCACACAATTCCTGATAGTGTTTATTTCATTAAAATATTAGAGGTCTCTATCCATATCCAAATCAGATCCTGGGGGTCTGTACCAGACACAGGGGCGGCTCTAGGCACCAGCAAAACAAGCTGGTGCCTAGGGCAAAAAAAGGGGGGCGTCCCCCGCGGCGGGGCGGGGCGGCGGCCTGGGCGGGGGCCGCGCCGCCCTGCATGCCGAGGTCCACCGGACCGAGGGGACCAACTGGACCTGCCGCGCCGCAGGACTGCGGGGCGCGGCTGCTCCGCCCGCTCTCCTGGACCTCCCAGCAGGCATGCGCGGCAGCCTGCGGAGCCGCCGACGCGCGGCGCCGCCGTCGCGCGTCCCAGGCCGGTCCAGCCGAGCAGCGTCCTCTCCAGTGTCATGCGCCCCGTCCGCTCGCGCTGCTGGCGCGGCGCGCGCGCCGCCGCGCGCGACTGCTTGAAGCCTGCGAGCTAGAGCCGCCCCTGACCAGACACCAAACTCTATCCCAGTGGACCCTCTGCTGGTCCCATTGATGCTCTGACTCTAGCAAAACTGGACAGATCTTTGAGAATTTACCCTGGCTGGCATGCAAAGGTGAGACTCTCTTGGTAAGGGAGTCTAGCTCCCAGGGGTGAGAGGAGCAAAGGGGAGAGGCAAACTTAAGAACATAAGAACGGTCATACTTGGCCAGACCAAAGGTCCATCTAATCCAGTATCCTGTGTTCCGACAGTGTCCAATGCCAGGTGCCCCAGAGGGAGTGAACCTAACAGGGAATCATCAAATGATCCATCCCATGTCACCCATTTCCACCTTCTGGCAAACAGAGGCTAGGGACACCATTCCTGCCCATCTTGGCTAATAGCCATTGATGGACCTGTCCTCCATGAACTTATCTAGTTCCTTTTTTAGCCCTATTATAGTCTTGGCTTTCACAACATCCTCTAGCAAGGAGTTCCACAGGCTGACTGTACGTTGTGTGAAAAAATACTTCCTTTTGTTTGTTTTAAACCTGCTGCCTATTAATTTCATTTGGTGATCCCTAGTTCTTATGTTATAAGGAGTAAATAACAGTTCCTTCTTACTTTTTCCACACCAGTCATGATTTTATAGACCTCTATCATATCCCCCCTTAGTCATCTCTTTTCCAATCTGAAAAGTCCCAGTCTTGTTAATCTCTTCTCATAGGGAAGCTGTTCCATATACCTAATCGTTGTTACCCTGTTCTGAAGCTTTTCCAATTCCAATAAATCTTTTTGAGATGGGGTGACCACATCTACATGCAGTATTCAAGATGTGAGTGTACCAGGATCTATATAGAGGATCTGCTCCATGATTTTTCTGGGGACGAGGTGAGGCTGACCCATCTGTAGTTCCCTGGATGATTCTTCTTCTTCCCTTCTTTAAAGATGGGCACTATATTTGCCTTTTTCCAATCATCCTGGACCTCATTCATTTGCCATGAGTTTTCAAAGATAATGGCCAATGGCTCTGCAATCACATCCGCCAACTCCCTCAGCACCTCGGATGCATTAGATCTGGACCCATATCCAGCTTTTCTAAATAGTCCTTAACCTGGTGTTTCACCACTGAGGGGTGCTCACCTCCTCCCCATACTGTGCTGCTCAGTGCAGTCTGGGAGCTGACCTTGTCTGTGAAGACCGAGGCAAAAAAAGCACTGAGTACTTCAGCTTTTTCCACATCATCTGTCACTAGGTTGCCTCCCCCATTCAGTATGGGTCCCACACTTTTGCTTCTTGTTGCTAGTACAGCTGTAGAAACCCTTGTTGTTACCCCTCACATCCCTTGCTAGCTGCAACTCCAATTGTGCTTTGGCCTTCCTGATTTCACTCCTGCATGCCTGAGCAATATTTTTATACTCCTCCTTGGTCATCTGTCCAAAGTTCCATTTCTTGTAAGCTTCCTTTTTGTGTTTAAGCTTACTGAGGATTTCTCTGTTAAGTCAAGTTGGTCGCCTGCCATATTTGCTATTCTTTCTGCACATTGGGATGGTTTGTTCCTTTGCCCTCAATAAGGCTTCTTTAAGATCATAGAATATCAGGGTTGGAAGGGACCTCAGGAGGTCATCTAGTCCCCCCCGCCCCCTGCTCAAAGCAGGACCAATCCCCTGACATATTTTTGCCCCAGATCCCTAAATGGTCCCCTCAAGGATTGACTCACAACCCTGGGTGCAGCAGGCCAATGCTCAAACCACTGAGCTATCCCCCCTAAATACAGCCAGCTCTCCTGGACTCCTTTCCCCCTCAGATTAGCCTCCTGGGGATCCTGCCCATCAGTTCCCCAAGGGAGTCAAAGTCTGCTTTTCTGAAGTCCAAGGTCTGTATTCTGCTGCTCTCCTTTCTTCCTTGTGTCAGGATCCTGAACTCGACCATCTCATGGTCATTGCTGCTTAGGCTGCCACCCACTTCTACTTCCCCTACCAATTCTTCCCTGTTTGTAAGCAGCAGATCGAGAGGAGCATGGCCCCTAGTTGGTTCCTCCAGCACTTGCACCAGGAAGTTGTCCTCAACACTCTCCAAAAACTTCCTGGATTGTCTGTGCACCACTGTATTGCTCTCCAAGCAGATATCAGGGTGACTGAAGTCTCCCATGAGAACCAGGGCCTGTGATCTGGAAACTTCTGTTAATTGTCCAAAGAAAGCCTCGTCCACCTCATCCTCCTGGTCTGGTGGTCTGTAGCAGACACCTGCCACGACATCACCCTTTTTGCTCTTGCCTTTAAATTTAACCCAAAGACTCTCAAAAGGCTTTTCTCCAGTTTCACGCTGGAGCTCTGAGCAATCATACTGCTCCCTTACATACAGTGCAACTCCCCCACCTTTTCTCCCCGGCCTGGCCTTCCTGAACAGTTTATATCCATCCATGACAGTGCTCTAGTCATGTGAGTTACCCCACCAAGTCTCTGTTATTCCAGCACACTTCTCGAGTTTCCAGGTCTGGACAGCAGATGGATGACTCCGTCCCCCTTAGGAGGGAGTCCCCAACCCCCACCCCCACTCATCTCCTCCTCTTGGGAGCGGTGGTAGTGGAACCCCCATCCCTAGGACAGTGCATCTCATGCCTTCTGGCCGATGGGGTCTCCTTCTGATCTCTTCCCTCAGATGACTGTTCCAAACCATTCTCTGCCGTAGTACCTGTGCAGAGAGCCTTAAAATGGTTTCTTATCTCTATCTGCATTGGGGGTACATGAGTTCTCTTCATTGTTCTTCTGGAGGTCACATGCTGCCAATTTTCTTCCCCTTCTGCACTGCCCTCTCTGATCCTTCAGCATGCTGTGCCTGCAGTACCAAACGCTGACTTCTATCCAGAAAGTCTTCATTTTCTCTGATGCAACGCAGGGTTGATACTTGGGTCTCTAATCCTTTAACCTTCTCTTCCAATATGGAGACCAGCTTGCACTTCGTACAGATGAAGTGGCTTCTATCCTCTGCAAGAAAGACCAACATGGCCGTGCAGGTCACAACAGCTGATTGCTCACTATCCATATTGTCCTCCTTCTAAGAGCCTCTTCAGATGTATTTACTGCTCACAGAAGCCCAAAAGGCAAAAACTCTGTGGGAACGCCCCCCAGGCGAACTCCCCAGGCAAAATCCCTCTGTTTGCTTCTCCTCTATTTGCAGCTCACTCTGTTCACAACTGGCTGCTTTTTTACAAGGCTGCTGTCTCAAAGCATTTTCCCTGGCTCAAAGCCATCCCTCCAATCAGCCACTCACAGCCCACCTGTAAGAAAGCACTCCCAATTCACACTTTTCAAACAAACACATGGTCAAACAGTCCCTGCAACTAGCACCAGTCAAACAAATAGACACTCGGAGATTCACCCCACCAACTCACCACACAGGTCCCCTAATGCAGCACTCACCGTGGAGTCTCTCGGATGGTTCCCAGGTAAACTCCCTCTGTTTGCTTCTCCTCCGTTCGCAGCTCACTCAGTTTGCAACTGGCTGCTTTTTTATAAGGCTGCTGGCTGGAAGCAGTTGCCCCAGCTCAAAGCCTTTTGTATCTTCTGCAAATTTTGCCACCTGTTACCCCTTTTTCCAGATCATTTAGGAATCTGTTGAATAGGACTGGGCCCAGTACGGACCCTGGGGGACACCACAATTTACCTCTCTCCATTCTGAAAACTGACCATTTATTCCTACCCTTTGTTTCCTATCTTTTAACCAGTTACCGATCCATGAGAGGCCCTGCCCTCTTATCCCATGACAGCTTATGTCGTTCTTTTTTTAACCCTGTTATAATTTTGGCCTTCACAACACCCCTGGCAAAAAGTTCCACAGGTTGACTGTGGGTTGTGTAAAGAAGTACTTCATTTTGGTTGTTTTAAACCTGCTGCCTATTAATTTCATTGGGTGACCCCTAGTTCTTGTGTTACGTGAAGGAGTAAATAACACTTCCTTATGCACTTTGTCCACATCTGTCAAGATTTGATAGACCTCTATCATATCCCCTCTTAGTCATCTCTTTTCCAAGCTGAAAAGTCCCAGTCTTATTAATCTCTCCTCATATGGAAGCTGTTCCATACCCCCAGGGCCGGCTCCAGAGCCCAGCGGGGCAAGCACCCACCTGGGGCGGCCCTTTCCCGGGGGGGCGGCAGGCTGGGCCGGTGGACCTGCCGCAGTCATGCCTGCGGGAGGTCCACCGGAGCCCCAGGAGCAGCGGACCTCCCGCGGGCATGACTGCGGAGGGAACGCTCGGCCGGCGGCTCCAGTGGACCTCCCGCGGGCATGACTGCGGACGGTTCGCTGGTCCCGCGGCTTGGCTGGACCTCCCGCAGGCATGCCTGCGGCAGCTCAACCGGAGCCGCCGGACCAGCGAACCGCCCGCAGCTGCGGGAGGTCCAGCCGAGCCGCGCGACCAGCGGACCCTCCGCAGTCATGCCTGCGGGAGGTCCGCTGCTCCCGCGGCTTGGGGGCGCCTCCCGGGCATGACTGCTTGGGGCGGCTGAATTTGTAGAGACGCCCCTGCATACCCCTAATAATTTTAGTTGCCTTTTTCAGTACCTTTTCCAACTCCAATATATCTTTTTTGAGATGGGGTGACCAGAACTGCACACAGTATTCAAGATGTGGACATACCATGGATTTATATAGTAAAAGTGGAGGAGCTAAGTTTGCCAGACCAATCAGCAAAGCCAATGATGACAACCTACATGAAAAGGCTGGAAAACACCAAGCCTCTGAACTGCATGGACATGCAGAAAGCCTTATAAACCAGTCACTTTTAGAAGTGCTTCTTTGCTTAAGAGCCTTGGTGAGGGACCCTGTCAAAGGCTTTCTGAAAATCTAAGTACATTATATCCACTGGATCCCCTTGTCCATATGCTTGTTGACCCCTTCAAAGAATTCTAGTAGATTGGTGAGGCATGATTTCCCTTTACAAAAGCCACGGTGACTCTTCCCCAACAAATTATGTTCATCTATGTGTCCAACAATTCTGTTCTTTATTATAGTTTCAATCAGTTTGCCCGGTACTGAAGTCAGGCTTACTGGCCTGTAATTGCTGGGGTCACCTATGGAGCCCTTTTAAAAAATTGATGTCACATTTGCTATCCTTCCGTCATCTGGTATGAAGCTGATTTAAATGATAGGTTACAAACTACAGTTAGTAGTTCTGCAATTTCACATTAGAGTTCCTTCAGAACGCTTCGGTGAATCCCATCTGGTCAGGTGACTTATTACTGTTTAATTTATCAATTTGTTCCAAAACCTCCTCTAATGACACCACAATCTGATACAGTTCCTCAGATTTGTCACATAAAAAGAATAGCTCAGGTATAAAATCTCCCTCACGTCCTCAGCCATAAAGACCGATGCAAATAATTCATTTAGTTTCACTGCAATGGCCTTATTGTCCTTGAGTGCTCCTTTAGCATCTTGATCATCCAGTGGCCCCACTGGTTGTTTAGCAGGCTTCCTGCTTCTGATGTACAGTACTCAAAAAAATTTTTTTGCTATTACTCTTTGAGTCTTTGGCTAGGTGTCCTTCAAATTCTTTTTTGGCCTCCTAATTATATTTTTACACTTCATTTGCCAGAGTTTATGCTCCTTTCTATTTTCCTCACTAGGATTTAACTTTCACTTTTTAAAGGATGCTTTTTTATCTCTCACTGCTTCTTGCACTTTGTTGTTTAGCCACAATGCCACTTCTTTGGTTCTCTTACTATACTTTTCATTTGGGATATGCGTTTAAGTTGAGCCTCTGTTATGGTGTCTTTAAAAAGTTTCCATGCAGCTTGCAGGGATTTCACTTTTGGCGCTGTACCTCTTAATTTCTGTTGAACTAGCTTCCTCATTTTTGTGTAGTTCCCCTTTCTGAAATTAAATGCTACAGTGCTGGGCTGCTGTGGTGTTTTCCCTGCCACAGGGATGTCAAATCTAATTATATTATGGTCACTATTAGCAAGCGATTCAGTTATATTCACCTCTTGGACCAGAGTTTGTGCTCCATTTAGAACTAAATCATGAATTGCCTCTCCTCTTGTGGGTTCCAGAACTAGCTGCTCCAAGAAGCAGTCATTTAAGGTGTCAAGAAACTTTATCTCTGCATCCCGCCCTGAGGTGACATGTACCCACTCAATATGGGGATGGTGAAATCTCCCATTATTGTTGATTTTTTTTTATGTTTATAGTCTCTCTAATCTTCTTGAGCATTTCACAGTCACTATCACCATCCTGGTCAGGTGGTCGGTAATATATCCCTACTGCTATATTCTTATTATTCAAGCATGGAATTACTATCCATAGAGATTCTATGGTACAGTTTGGTCCATCTAAGATTTTTACTTTATTTGATTCTATTCTTTCTTTGACATATAATGCCACTCCCCCACCAGCATGACCTGTATATTTTGTGCCCTGGTATTACTGTGTCCCACTGATTATCCTCATTCCACCAAGTTTCTGTGATGACTATTATATCAATATCTTCATTTAATACAAGGCACTCTAGTTCACCCTGTGATGTTGCACTGGAATATGCTTCATGCAAAAGGTCTCTTGTAAGATATCATTACTCAGCTTATAATCTACTGAGTGTGATCATCCTATTTGTATAAATGTACCACTCTTGTATCTGAAACTGGACATATGAACTATAACTCTGAGGGCCTATTGTAATTATGCAAAGTGTGGACCATTAATGGTGGTTTGGAATCTTGATGACTCCCTTAACCAGGACAATTGTCTGCAGATGGATGTGTTTTATCTGTAAGTCTTCCTGATACGTGTGTGCTGGCAAGTGGGTAATGAAGTCTTATAGTGACATGTGACCATGTCACCTGAACTGGAATTCATCCTTAACCTGGTGCTTTTTCATTTAGAAGGAGGGATGGGAACCCAGAGAGGGACAAAGGATTCCTGCCTTGTGCCAAAGCTATATAAGGGGGTGGAACAGGACGAAGGAGGCAGCAGTCATAAGAAATCCCCTAGCTACCACCTGAGCTGGAACAAGGGCTGTACCAGGGGAAAGGACTGTGCCCAGGCCTGGAAGGTGTCCAGTCTGAGGAAAAAACTTATTGAAGCATCTCTGAGGGTGAGATTATCTGTATTCAGTTTGATTAGACATAGATTTGCACATTTATTTTATTTTGCTTGGTAACTTACTTTGTTCTGTCTGTTACTACTTGGAATCACTTAAATCCTGCTTTCTGCATTTAATAAAATCACTTTTTCCTTAACTCAGAGTCTGTATTAATACCTGGGGGAGCAAACAATTGCGCATCTCTCTCTATCAGTGTTATAGAGGGCGAACAATTGATGAGTTTACCACGTATGAGCTTTATACAGGGTAAAACAGGTTTATTTGGGTTTAGACCCCACTGGGAGTTGGGCATCTGAGTGTTAAAGACAGGAACACGTCTGTGAGCTGCTTTCAGGTAAACCTGCAGCTTTGGGGCAAGTAATTCAGACCCTGGGTCTTTGCTGGAGCAGACGGGTGCTGGCTCAGCAAGACAGGGTGCTGGAGTCCCAAGCTGGCAGGGAAAGCAGAGGCAGATGTAGTCTTGGCACATTGGGTAGCAGCTCCCAAGGGGGGTTCTGTGATCCAACCCGTCACACACCCCTCTTATTATTTAGATTCCTAGCATTGGTATATAAGCACTTAAATTGTCACTTTTTAGCTGTCTGCCATTATGTGATGTAATTGAATGGGACTTTTTTCATTTGACTGTTTATCAGATCCTGCCTGTATTTTATCATCTTCCATCCTCTCCTCCTTACTAGGATATAAAAAATCTCCATTAATAGATCTTCCCCTAAGGGATGTCTCTGTCCAAACCATGTGCTCCTCCACACCTGTTTACTTTCCCCCAGCCCTTAGTTTAAAAACTTAGCTGGCTCCATGAACTGGAGATCATTTTCCGAGCAGGCGTGTCCAGCTCTGTTCCAGGTTCTTCACAAGGAGAGAAAGAGCTGCAATGGATGGTGTCCACTGCCTCCTCAATGCAGTTGCTGGTGCCGGTGCCTTCCCAGCTCTGCCTGTGGGACACAGAGGGCAGGTCTCCCTCCTGTGGGAGGAGAAGCTCATGGCAAATTGTTGGGAGCAGAATCCCAGTTTTCAAAGTCTCTCCCACCTCAGGGAGGTACACTGGGCCCTGGAGAAGGTCAGAAAAGTTCCCACCTCCTAATAGCCCCCTGCTGTACCATGGGATGGGCCAGCCATAAACCCGCACCACTGGTGCTGATGAGCAGAAAAAGGTTTGCTCCTGTAGTGCACTCCAAGACTCCCCCAACCCACACACATCAAATTACCCGGAGCTTGTTTAATGGTCCTTCTCACTGTTACCCTGAAATCACAAGGGAGCAGTCCACTGGGGCCAAGCACACACAGAATCAGCTCACGTCCCCGGCCGTGGCATTGCAGTTACACACAGAGACCTGAACAATGCTGCTCTGTGCCTCTGGGAGCCCACACAGTGAAAAATGTACACGTCTGGGAAGCGCTGGGGCAGCACTTTATGGTGCCAGCATATTCTAGCTCTCCAAAGGGCTGTGCCTTCTTGATAACAAAACATCTTGTTTCCTATGCAGGTGATTTCAATCCAATTACATCTCAAATCATTGGCCGAAACAGCTCCTTTGGAGAACTAAGCCCTGCAGCCTGCTGTTGAAGTTGTACAGTCGAGCTTACTTTGCAGAGGGATGAGGGCTTGGCTCCTTCAAAGCCTTCAGCAGTGATTCCCCAGCAGTGAAGGGGGGCTGCTTAGATTGTCCAGATTATTTTGAGTACAGAGAAGCAGATCAGGTTTTTAGCTCTGGCATTACCTTGGAAGTTGTGGAATCTCCTTCCTTAGAGGTTTTTAAGGTCAGGCTTGACAAAGCCCTGGCTGGGATGATTTAGTTGGGTTTGGTCCTGCTTTGAGCAGGGATTGGACTAGATACCTCCTGAGGTCCCTTCCAACCCTGAGATTCTCTGATTGTCTTAGGCTAGGGTTTAGAGTCAAAGCCAAATCAGGACTAGGACTTGTGTCTGGATTGATTCAGGAAAATCTCAAAAACTGATGATCTAATATTTTGGCCCCAAACATGTAAAACTGTCTGACCTGGTGAGATCTGAGCCATCTGGAGTGGTGCAGCTCGCACAAGACCAGCTGTTCTTATAAGATTTCAGCTGGGTGGGAATTGGAACTAGATAAATCCAACCCCACCTGAAACACAGGAGGGACTGGATTGGAGGTGCCAGTTCGGATCCATGTCTGGGTGAATCCTGGCCCCACTGACATCAATGGCAAAACTTCCTATGGGGCCAGGATTCCCCTTCTATTTTTCACAGCAAGTCCATTACAGCAGAGAAAACCTGGAATGGGCGAAACATTCTGTGCTGTGCTCTGGCGCCTGGTGTGGGGCAGCCAGCATGCACAGTTACCCTGAGGATAGGACGTGGTGACGAGGGCACTCCAAACTCTCCTGGGGTCCATGTGCCCTTGTCCACCCGCCTACCCAGGCGTGCTGGAACAAGGTGTATAGTGGGGGTGCTGAGAGCCATTGAACCAAACTGTAAACCCTGGATATGATGGAAACCACTTCCAGCTAGGGGGTGCGGCAGTTCCAGCACATATGCACCCACCTACGTCCTCTCCTCCCAGTGTAGCCTGTGCCCCTCTCAGACGCTTCCTTGAGGAAAATGTCTCTTTCTGTCTGTTGACCCCAGTTCATTCCAGTTCCCAGGGGAAGGGAAGGTAGGAGACAACCCTGCAAAGTGAACTTCCTTCACAACCCATTTCCTCTGGGTTTCAGGGAATTTCCTCCATCACCTCTGAACACTTCCCTGCTTTTCCTCATGGGTATTAAAGTACTAAATCCGACACAAGAAAGCACCTGCCGCTCCTACCCCAAAGGATTTAACACCTGGACTCCACTCTAGAAACACCCTCTTAATGTTTCCACCTCCTGATGGGGAGCCATCCCTTCCAAACTAACATTTGCTTAGGCCGGTAAGATTCCTGGGCTGGTGAATTACATGCAATGAATGCATTCATTCTCTGTGGTAAGACAGGTATTGATAATTCTAGCACTACAGCTACACAATGGACAATAGATAGCTTTCCGTCTATGGCGCTGCTAAGGCACCTGTCACTGTCTTGGCTAACCAGATCTGGATGTGACAGAGAGCCGAATGCAGCACTTGGTCACACCCGTAGAAGCTCCTTGTTCAGCTTACTGGGGCTGCACAAGGGTGAGAGAGGGCTGCATTCAGCCACAGGACTAAGGTCAAAATGCCGCTCTCCAGTCCACACTGTGGCTCTCTTACCCATGCCACAGAAGAGAGGGGAGAATTTTGTTCCAAGGCAAGTTAATAGGTTCTACCTACTCAATCATGTTTCCCTGGACAGAAGATGCCATGTAGGACTCATACTGCCTTGCTGGATTCATTGAGCCTGATTTTCCTCTAATTTCCACCAGTTTCACACTGGTGGAACTCACTCCTGATTTGCACCTGCAGAAGTGAAACAGGAATGATGGTAACAGTGATTCTTCTTGCATGGTGAATGAGAGTTTGTCCTCAACACCCTAGGAAAAATATTAATTTCAAACAGTCTGTCAAGTAGCTGTATGTGAATGCCAACATCATTGCACAGTTCAGCACAACATCAGGGCCCTTGAAGTATGCTGAATGTCTTCCATGCTTAGAAAGGTCACACCTAGCACTGAGGACACACAGGCAAATACACACAGGCAAATACACACCGGGGCACAGCCAATCATGATTTGGGAAACTACTGATGGTCACCTGCTAGCCACAGGTGCCTGTCTCCCCTCAGACCATATGAATCATTCAGTATTATCAGTATTATGCAGCTGCCTTTTAAACCAGGAAAAATAGCAGCTTCTGTATAGGCCATGCATATATCTCTCCCCATCCTAGCAAAACCGTTTCGCTCTCACCTATGCAAAGATAGGAAGGAGTGTGGCTACAGCGCATGTCAGATATGCACTTTAGATTCAGGTGTAAAGTCAGGTTTCTACTAGTAAACCAAAGAGAGAGCTCGAGTTCTGGATCAGCCCAGCTGGGAAGCAAAAGAAGCACCATACCTGTTTCTATGGATGAGACCTCCAATGCCATGAAGTTCAGCAGAACCAGCCACTTTGATAGCATATGCCAGTGTCCCCCCATCTTCGTGTTTCCTTTTTCAGGAGCCCCAAATCCCAAGCTACAGCGAGACATGAGGAAGTACCAGCCAGGCCAGCAGCAGCTGGTCGACTGAGGAGTGTGGTGACCTCCTAGCTTTCAGTGAGCAAATCAAGCTGGAGGTTGCTGTGACATGGGAACAAAGGGGAGCAGCTGATCTGCTCATTGCGAAAGGCAGCAGCCCCATTGTTGATTAAAAGGCAGAGGACTTTTCTCTTTCTTGTCTGGGCACAATGACCCCTAGAGCTTTACTTTTGTCCTTGCTTCAGTCTGCTCTTTACGGTCAGGATTTGTGTTGGTGCGTAGCCATGGCAACTATGGGAATTTGATGGAGCAGTAGACAAGCCAAGGGGAACAATAAAACATGCTGCCCCAGGATCCTCCAATCCATTACAAGACTAAAAGGCATCATGTGGTGACAGCAAACCGAGATGGACAATATCTAGCCAGTGAGGATGAGGGCACAGCTGCTAGGCATGGACGTGCCATGGCACTAACAAGACAGGTATTGGGAGATCCAGGCTGAAAACGATGGCTCCAGACTGATTTAGAACGGATGGAGACGACTCAGGCCCTGATTCTGTTAGTTGCTTGAGCACTTGAGCACTCCCATCAAAGACAGGGGGGAGAGATAGCTCAGTGGTTTGAGCATTGGCCTGCTAAACTCAGGCTTGTGAGTTCAATCCTTGAGGGGGCCATTTAGGGATCTGGGGCAAAAATCTGTCTGGAAATTAGTCCTGCTTTGAGCAGGGGGGTGGACTAGATACCTCCTGAGGTCCCTTCCAACCCTGAGATTCTAAGTCAATGGAGCTATACACACCCTTCAAGGGAGGCACCTGCCTGAATCCAAACCATAAAGAGGAATATCATAGAACAGGCCCAGGCAGCTATTTATCAGACTGACCTTGCCAGGGAGTTGGGAGAAGATGCCCCATTTAGAGAAGGGTATCCAGGCTCCAATGTTTTTCAGGAGACCCAACTGGACAAAACAGAATCATCTCCATTTTCTTTCTTCAAAACCTTATTGTCCTGGTCCCATTTCCCCACTTCTACTGCTTGGGCCCACTTCCCCCTTGCCTTTCATCTCCCTCCCCCAGTGGTTGCTCACCCATCCTAGGCCTTACAGTGGACCAGAGCACTGCAGGTTGCTCAGCCCATAGGACTTGCCTATGGCACTCACAGAACAACTGCTGGAGGCTGAGGTCTGCAGAGCGGTGCAGGAGGTTTAATGCTAATGAAAACTGGGTGTCCAAATCCCCTTTATGGCTTTGAAATTCCCATCTGCAGAGTACGTGTGGGTGTTTGTAAAATCCTTTCTTGATTTATTGTGGCACTATCTAGGTTCTCGTGGAGGTAGATTTGGCATAAAGCTTTAGCTCTCCCATGAGAGGCCAGGGCTTCTGCAGTGCTAGCATTAGGGCAGGAACTCCACCCACTCCCACCACATCCACTGGGATTATTCTGGAAAATCTAGGGGTTTCCCAATCTGATAAAGGCTGAATTTATATGATTCAAGTTCATCCAAATAGTGATTTGCTAGAAATTAGAGAACATGGTTAGCCCAAGAACTAACAACAACCTCCCAATGTCATAATCGCTTAACCCTTTATCCCTCTTCATTGCGTTTGTTCCTGTACTTGATAACCAATCAAGACTGTCACAACCTGATTTCCATGGTGCACCTAAGATGCATGGCCAGCTAGTGTAAGTGAGAATACTTTTCAAATACAAACAGTCCAGACAAAAAATGACTGTGAAATGCTCAAGGAGATTACAGAGGCTATAAAAATAAAAAACTCAATAATAATGGGGGATTTCAACTATCCCCATATTGAGTGGGTACATGTCACCTCAGGGCGGGATGCAGAGATAAAGTTTCTTGACACCTTAAATGACTGCTTCTTGGAGCAGCTAGTTCTGGAACCCACAAGAGGAGAGGCAATTTTTGATTTAGTTCTAAATGGAGCACAAACTCTGGTCCAAGAGGTGAATATAACTGAATCGCTTGCTAATAGTGACCATAATATAATTAGATTTGACATCCCTGTGGCAGGGAAAACACCACAGCAGCCCAGCACTGTAGCATTTAATTTCAGAAAGGGGAACTACACAAAAATGAGGAAGCTAGTTCAACAGAAATTAAGAGGTACAGCGCCAAAAGTGAAATCCCTGCAAGCTGCATGGAAACTTTTTAAAGTTACCATAACAGAGGCTCAACTTAAACGCATATCCCAAATGAAAAGTATAGTAAGAGAACCAAAGAAGTGGCATTGTGGCTAAACAACAAAGTGCAAGAAGCAGTGAGAGATAAAAAAGCATCCTTTAAAAAGTGAAAGTTAAATCCTAGTGAGGAAAATAGAAAGGAGCATAAACTCTGGCAAATGAAGTGTAAAAATATAATTAGGAGGCCAAAAAAGAATTTGAAGGACACCTAGCCAAAGACTCAAAAAGTAATAGCAAAAAAAAATGTTAGTATGGTACATCAGAAGCAGGAAGCCTGCTAAACAACCAGTGGGGCCACTGGATGATTGAGATGCTAAAGGAGCACTCAAGGACAATAAGGCTATTGCGGTGACACTAAATGAATTATTTGCATCGGTCTTCATGGCTGAGGACGTGAGGGAGATTTTATACCTGAGCTATTCTTTTTACGTGACAAATCTGAGGAACTGTATCAGATTGTGGTGTCATTAGAGGAGGTTTTGGAACAAATTGATAAATTAAACAGTAATAAGTCACGTGACCAGATGGGATTCACCGAAGCGTTCTGAAGGAACTCAAATGTAAAATTGCAGAACTACTAACTATAGTTTGTAACCTATCATTTAAATCAGCTTCATACCAGATGACTGGAGGATAGCTAATGTGACACCAATTTTTTAAAAGGGGTCCAGAGGTGATCCCGGCAATTACAGGCCAGTAAACCTGACTTCAGTACCAGGCAAACTGGTTGAAACTATAGTAAAGAGTCCTGTGGCACCTTATAGACTAACAGATGTATTGGAGCATGAGCTTTCGTGGGTGAATGCCCACTTCGTCAGACGCATGTCACGTCTGTTAGCCTATAAGGTGCCACAAGGCTCTTTGTTGCTTTTTACAGATCCAGACTAACACGGCTCCCCCTCTGATATAGTAAAGAACAAAACTGTCAGATACATAGATGAACATAATTTGTTGGGGGAAGAGTCAACATGGTTTTTGTAAAGGGAAATCATGCCTCACTAATCTACTAGAATTCCTTGAGGGGGTCAACAAGCATGTGGCCAGGGGGATATAGTGTACTTAGATTTTCAGAAAGCCCTTGACAAGGTCCCTCACAAAAGGCTCTTAAGCAAAGTAAGCTGTCACGGGATAAAAGGGCAGGTCCTCTCATGAACTGGTAACTGGTTAAAAGATAGGAAACAAAGGGTAGGAATAAATGGTCAGTTTTCAGAATGGAGAGAGGTAAATGGGGGGGTGGGTGGGATTAAAATGTCTGAAGGGCCGGATGCGGCCCGTAGTTTGCCCACTTCTGCCCTAGCCTCTGTTTGCCAGAAGCTGGGAATGAACGACAGGGGATGGATCACTTGATAATTCCCTGTTCTGTTCATTCCCTGTGGGGCACCTGGCATTGGCCACTGTCGCCAGACAGGATACTGGGCTAGATGGACCTTTGGTCTGACCCAGTGTGGCCGTTCTTATGAAGGTTCATTTTGTTTTAATAGGGGGAAAAATCTCAGCAACTTGATTCAGAAATAATATGTGTGTTAATACTCTCGGTACACAGAAAATCCAATTTTTAAATAATTGTATAAAAACACATGGTTGGGAAATCAAGGTGATCATTCAAATACTTAGAAAAGGGTGGAAAATAGGAGTCCAGGGATCTGCCTTATAAACATCCTGACCAGTCCAGAGAACGTGGATTAGGTGATGCACATGATCTCAATGGGGCACTGTGCCATGTGAGTTTGGAGGATACACCTTCAGTTCTAATCATGATCTTTTCCCAAAAATAAAACAAAGGGCTCAATTACTTCGCTGGCTTTCCAGTCAAGCATGAAAACAAATGAGCTGATGGATCATGCACATAGTACCTGACCTGACATCAGAATATAATGTTTCTGGGCTAAAAACCCATTTTCTCTGCATATCCATTGATCTCTAAAGTCACATTTGGCAACTGTTCAGCAGCTGCTATATATATTCAAGGATCCTTCTAAGAACAACATCTTTGGTAAACACTATAGTCAATTTGCTTGTTTCCAGTTTTTGTTGAAAGAAGTTGCCAAGACTGACAACTACTTTGAACAAGTAATTGCTTCCTGCAAGTCCAAGCTCGGCAACCTGTTTTCAACACTTTCACTTTATAAACATTTGGGTTCAGAACCAAGATGCAATAATTATTTGATATCACTCTCACACATGGATCTGGGGATGCTAAGGTAGAGCATTGTACCACCAGCTGCAGAAAGCACAGGCCCCTGCCACTTGAGCTAACAGAGATTTCCCCTAGCAGGCAGTAATAGAGAAATCTGGATCCTCTGTCATGCAAACAATCTCTCTCTTAGTGTTTCTCAAATGTGGCCACTGTGGCTGCATGCGGCCATCACGGGCTTTTCTTGTGGCCACAGCCTCCTGGTTGGTGGTTGGGGGGCTCAAAGCAGTGGTCCCTCCCACAGGGTCACCAGCAGGCAGCAGTCCCTGCCCCCTTCTGGAACCACAACACTGTTGGAGCTAGGTGACCAGTGTGAATTCCCCACCTTCCTGGGGGAGGTGGGGCGTGGGCTTCGGGCTTCAGCTCTGGGGTGGTGGGCGGACAGCAGGCTCTATCTCCCAGCCCCAGGGCATCAGGCTCTGGCCCCAGGTTCACCCCTCCACCATCGCCCCGGCTCCCACTGCCTCCTCCAGCCCCCCTAGTGCATCAGGACCCCAGATTCCTGGCCTGGACTCACCCCCGCACGCCCTGACTCCTGCTGTCTCCACCCCACTCGTCCAGTCCCCCATTGCCCCTGGCCCTCCTGCCTCCTTACCCACTTCCCCATCCAGGATTTAATTTGTCTCCCAGCTTTCTAGGGATGTGAAAAGTGATATTAACAAATATACAAATATCACTTTTCACAACAGCAGACTTACTAGCTAGCAAGTCTTAAAAATTAAAAGAAAATCAACCAAAAAAAGCAAAACAGGCAAAGCACCGTATTTGTGTTTCTAATTTGTTTAGGTCTAGTAAAGAATAGGGACAACTGTACATTATTTTTATTAGAGTCTGCAAAAAAAAACCTACGTAGATAAATTACAATGATTTGCACATGTATATGTGCATATTGATTTGTTTTTCCTAAAGTTAATTAAATATTTTAGGAAAAATTGTCAGAGCGGCCACCAAAATTGTTGTTGTGAGAACCCCTGCACTAGGTCACTATTACCAATGTGCCTGATTTAAGATGGAAAAGTCTTCTTTAAATCCTTTAATTTTCTGTCTTACTGTACATTCCTCTTCATCAAAGGATGGAAAAGCAGCATTCTGCAGATAAAGCAGGCTGACGTGTAACTAGTGCATTATACTACCCTGCAATTCATTTTACATCGCTTGTAGCAACTAACCACACAGTAGCACTGGAAATCATCTTTACTGGGCAGTTTCCATTTATTAATGCAGTTCCTTGAAATCAGCTTGGCTTTTTCCCTCCCACTTCAGATTGTGCAAACTAGAGGTATGTTTCTTTAAAGTCATATCAGGATTACCAGAAAGACAATTGCATTGCTTTGTGAGCACAATAAAAAGTGAATGACAAACACTGGATATAACTAAGGCTACGTTTATGTCACGGAAATCACAGAATAAATGACTTCCAGAGACCTCCATGACATTCTCTGCTTCAGCCCCAGGGGCCGAGGGACTGGAGGTGGCAGCCAGTGGAACCCCAGCAACGCAGCTGAGGGCGGGGGTGGGGCATTAAGGGGGAGGCACCTAGGGCAAGTGGCTGGGGGTGTCTCCTTTTCTCTTTGGGAAATATGGTCACCCTGCAGCTCCCAGCCACTGTGGGTGGAGGGAAGCCCCCCTGCAGCTTCCAGCTGCCGTGGGCAGAAGGGGAACCCCACAGCTCCCAGCAGGGGAAAACCATGGAGCTGCAGCAGCAAAAGTCACGGACAGGTCATGGCTTCCTTGAATTTTTGTTTTTTTGCCGGTGAGCTGTCCGTGACTTTTAGTAAAAATAACAATGCAAAATCTTAGCCTTAGATATAAACTGAAGATTAGAGAGTTGTGCTCTTAAAACTAAAGAGCGCATCAATTTTAATGCAACTAAACTTCCGTGCTTCTGTAGCAAGTACAATGAAGTTTTAAAGCTGTTACTCTGCAGTATAGTTTTTGTGATGCCCTGTGTGGTTCATATAGTTCAGTCATGCCCAGAGACATGTGTATAAGCACTGAAGTATTTGATGAAAATATAAAAAAGCATCTGAAGTGAACTGTCAGTCGATTCATCGACAAGCAAAGAAAATGGCAATGTGTCAAGGTCATTGAGCAGCTGCTGTTTGAAGTGCAGGCCTAGAAGCAAATCAATAACTGCTGTATACTTTGGTTCATCTGAAGTGATCCAATTTCATCCTTGAGGATTTCTGCCATCGTACTGACAGCATCTGTGGATGTATTGCTGGCCACACAGGGGATTATACACAGTTCTCCGCATTTGTGGTTATCAGATCTCACCCCAGATAATAATATGCACAGATTTCCACCTTACAGTACTTGCAAAGCAACTATTTCGTACAGGTTCAGATTCCTGTCCTTTTCTGTACATTTTCTTATACTGAGCTTCCTTGACCATGCTGGATTTTAATTTGCAGCACACTGAAGTTCAACCTTATGAGGTACAGAGTAACTATTAATATGCTCTACTCTAGAGGCTATTAGCTCAGCAAAGACAAGAGAGATTCTCCCTCTCTTGAAGCAGGAATGGGCATTGATGCATCTCCAAAACGGTTTACTCCTGACAAAATTCTGCACTCCTGTGGGGACACAGAATTCATACGGCCCACATATTTCTATGCCCCCTGTGCAGAAAAATGCAAAAGAAATGTGTGTGTGTGTGTGGGGGGAGGCAGCCAGCAGCCCAGCCAGTGCGTCTGTTCCAGCATGCCTGGAGCAGCCTCGGAGATGCCAATCACTGCGGGCAGGGCTTGCATGCCTGCGGGGAGACGTTGATCACTGTCAGGGGTGGGGCTGGGCCTGCCTGCCTGCCTGCCAAAAAGCAAGGGAGACTGTGGGTATGTCTTCACCGGCTGCCCTGGCAGTGTAGTAGCGGCACCAGCACTGGGCGTAGCTCCCACTGCCGGGGCACTGTCTACACTGCCGCTTTCCAGCGCTGCAAGCTGCAGCGCTCGGGGGTGAGCGAAGACGTTGCAGCGCTGGAGAGCGGCAGTGTAGCCAAGGCCCGTCTCTCTGCAGGGCTCGGGCACGAGGACCTGCCTGGTTCCGCTCGCTAGCGAGCCGCTGCCCGGCTCAGTCACCGCGGGCGGCCCCCGGCCGGGGCACAGCGCTGAGGCCCCGCGCGGCCAGAGCCCGGGGACGGCGGCGAGGGGCGGGCGAGGCGCAGCGGGGGCCAGCTCCGGGTTCGCTGTCGGGTCTCTGCACCCCGGAAACTGGCCGGCGGTGGCGAGATTTATTCTCCTCTGGCCCCTTAACTAGGCCCCGCCCCGTGACAGCCCGGGGTCACCAACAGGGGCAGCAGCAGGCCACGCCCCTCCCCGCAGTGCCCTGCGTCTCACGTCGCGGACGGTGCTCGCGCGGTGTGTTCCACGTCACCAGTTCACGTGCGGTCGCTTCATGTCGTCACCGCGTCGGCGCAGCCCCTACCTGGGCCCGAGAGCCAGGAGCCAGGCGCGCAGCCAAGGAGCCGCCCGGCCGGGCTGAGCGGGGCCGCGCACCGGCGGGGGAGGGGCTGCAGCCAGGGGGCGGCCAGGTACCACGCGGAGGAGCGGGCGGGGGCTACCGGGCGCGCGCGCGCGTGGTATGGGGGGGGCTCCCTGCGGGCCTGCGCGGGACAGGCGTCGGGCGCGCGCTCAACGTCCGTGTCGCGGGGGGCCCGGCCGCGTCTGACCCGCTTCCTCAGTCCGCAGGCGGCGCCCGGCGCGGAGCGGGATGGCCCCGCGGCTGCAGCTGGAGAAGGCGGCCTGGCGCTGGACCCAGACCGTGCCGCCCGAGGAGGTGACGCAGGAGCACATCGAGGCGGCCTATCGCATCGGGCTGGAGCCCTGCCAGCGCGGCGTGTGCAGGTACCGCCCCGCCCCGCCAGCCCGCCCGTCCCCGCGGCGTCTGGGCCGCCCCGCGGCCGGGCCTCTCTGCGGGAGGAGCCTGGCGGGGAGCGCCCGGGCCCGGCTCCGATGGCAGGAGCGGGAAGGAGCCGCCCGCCCGCCAGCCGGAGCTCAGCGCCTCGCTGTCACGGGGCGGGGCGGCTCCTGTTCCCTTGGCTGCGGGTTCAGCCCCTCCCATCCGCCGGCCCTGCTCCTTCCCGGTGCGGCGCCCGGCCAGAGGGGAGCGCAGCCCCGGGCCCGCACGGAGCGTGAGCGCTCCCGAGCAAAGAAGAAATAGTTCGTCGGTTAACTTTTCTGTGCGTTTAGGAGTAGTAAGTAAAAACAAAACATCGGTGATTTTTAAGGTGTCTCTGTTCCTTTAACTTTGGACTTTATGCCTGGTGGAAACCAACCTGTTCAAACTTCAGATGGACTTTCCATAACTGCAGAATAGCTATTTCTGTGCCCAATATTGTGTACAGAAATGTCTTTGAAAACTCTCATACCACAGTAATAAATGTCTTTAGGTAGAAATTACACCATTAATGCATCGAGTTTAGTTTAAGTATGTCAAACAAACAAACACAACTGTTTCCTCCCCCCACCCCCTTCTCCCCAATGGGTTATAAGTGCCCCCTGAACAGATTACAACATCAAGCCCTTTCCACCATCTCTGACTTGTCACCATGTTGTGTGGGTGAGCAGGATGAAATTGTACATAGCTGGACAAAGCATAGGAGCACTGTCGAGCAATCAGGCAGAGTCACCATGAGCTGTAGATTGTCTTTGTGAAAGACAATTTCTCCCTGTGTGGAGAAAGTGGCATTTCTGCTCATTTCAACAACTAAAACAAGGATTTTGTTTGGGTGAGCTGTACTGAGATTAACACTAAACAGTACCTCCAAACCTGTTGAGTAAAAACCAGAGCCTATTGGTCATAAATTAAAGAGCACATACTCTTAATAAAGAGAACTTCTCAAGTTACTTCTGAGTGTTCTTTGTTCTGTTTTCTGTTGCCCTTTGTTTTGCAAATAAAAATAATTTGGTTCACCTTGTCTGCTGCATGTTTATGCACTAGTTACAAATGGCAAGTGTATGGTCTATATTTTAACGTTTTCTTAATTATTTTTGTAGAAGAAACTGCAGAGGAAACCCAAACTGTTTGGTTGGGATTGGTGAACATGTTTGGCTAGGAGAAATTGATGAAAATAGCTTTCACAACATCGATGACCCAAACTCTGAACGGAGGAAAAAGGTAAAAGAAACTCTTCAAACTGTAGCTCCAGTTTGGCAAATGCTTTCTACCTATGTGAGTAAAGCTTACATATGTGCTTAAGTATTTGTAGGTTAAGGCCCTACATAGAAGAACCCTCATCTTCAAAGAATACTGTATTGACAGGATTCCCACTACTGAGTTTAGCTCCCTAGCATGAGTCTGGAATTCCCTTCGCTTTCAGAGATTTGAGGCACTAGCTGCTCATTCCCCATCTGAGACCAACTCTGAGTGCCTCAGTGCCCTAGAGCAGGGGCCGGCAATCTTTCGGAAGTGGGGTGCTGAGTCTTCATTTATTCATTCTAATTTAAGGTTTCGCGTGCCAGTAATACATTTTGACCTTTTTAGAAGGTCTCTTTCTAGACGTCTATAATATATAACCAAACTATTGTTGTATGTAAAGTAAATAAGGATTTTAAAATATTTCAGAAGCTTCCTTTAAAATTAAATTAAAATGCAGGACACCCTCTCCTCCCCCACCCCAGTGGCCAGGACCCAGGCAGTGTGAGTGCCACTGAAAATCAGCTCGCACGTGTGCCATAGGTTGCCTACCCCTGCCCTAGAGCATTCAATTTCATTTCCTTGATGAGCAGAATGCAACGAGTTCTCTATAGTCTAAGGGTAGGGGGCATCCAAAGAAATCACCAGATGAGAACTACACTGGGGAGGGGGGGAATCGATCTAAGGCCTGGTCTACACTAAGGGGGGGGGGGGGTTCGAACTAAGGTACGCAAGTTCAGCTACGCGAATAGCGTAGCTGAACTCGAAATACGTTAGTTCGAAGTACTTACCGTTCGTGGTGGTGGAGTTCCGGAGTCGACAGGAGCGCGTTCGGAGTTCGATATATCGTGTCTAGATGAGACGCGATATATCGAACTCCGAGAAGTCGATCGCTACCCGCCGACCCGGGCGGGTAGTATGGACGTACCCTTAGTTACACAACTTTAGTTTCGTGAATAATGTAGCTGAAGTCGACGTACTTAGATCTACTTACTGCGTTGTCTTCACTGCGGTAAGTCGATGATTGATGCTCCCCCATCGACTCCGCCTGCACCTCTCTTTCTGGTGGAGTACCAGAGTCGACGTGATAAATCGACTCCCGCTGGATCGATCGCTGCCCGTTGATCCAGCTGGTAATGTAGACAAGCCCTTAGAAGTTCAAAATATTACATGCTTCCCTTCAGAGTTAAGAAACAGCACAGGGATGTATGTTAATATAAATGGAGTCAGATGATATCTGCAGATAAGCAGAATTACAGATGAACAATTGTCTCTTTAATGACATCATGTTGATTGGACACATACTGTTGGAGACTAAGAAGTCTGAAGGACAACTCCATAAACCTGTAGAGTCTCAGCACCAATAACTAGGTACTAACTCAGCTAAAAGCAGTAGTGTAGAAAGAGCCTGACAGTCAGTATTATCAATCTGTTCCTTTTAAACAGGAATTAATTCATATGTTTTCTCTTTTTTGTTAGAATGCCTTTGTAGGTCTAACAAACCTTGGAGCCACATGCTACGTGAACACTTTCTTGCAGATGTGGTTTCTTAACTTGGAACTTCGGCAGGCACTTTACTTGTGTCCAAGCACCTGCAGTGAATATGTGACTGGTCAAGGTATCCCAAAAGACAGAGGTTAGTTAGCATCTCCTAAGCCTTTGTTTTGTTATAAGCAAAAATTGCTTTAATTATCTGAGCAGAGAGCGAAGTTTTAATGTATTCGAATGAGCTACTCTGAAATTTTGTGAACCTTATGATGTGAAGTCATTTTCTGCTTTATACAGTGAAACATGGTAAACAATATTAAGTGACTAGAGAGGGAAAAATTATAAGAAATATTAATTTTCATGTTTCAGGACATTATTCTACCATCAGCTGACTGGGGTTAGGAAGAAGATTCTACCCATAGGCATATTTCATGCGAGAACTTCAATCCCACATAAAGAAATTAGGTAGAAAAATCTGGCATTGGCCACGGTTGGTGCCAGAATAATGTACTAGATTGATTGTTCACACCAGCTTAGACCAGTGGCCCATGTTTTCTGTTTAGTGTGCTATAGGTGTGCTTTGCAGTTAATGTGGTTTAACAGTACACTGGTTTCTGTTTTACACCATGGATTATTGCATTGTAATAGCTGTTTCACCATGCTGCTTAAACTTACTATTGCAGCTGGCATTTCACACCAGATAAAATGAATTTTTGTCCATTTTTTGTGAGGTATTATTTTTAGCCCATCATTTCATTTGATGGAGGAGGTACTCAGAAGATCTGGTATTTGAAAGCAACAAAATACTGTGGAAAACCTCAAGTGTACAACATAACAGAATTTATTATTAACTAATAGCCTTAGGGCCTTCTCCTCCTACTGAGCGTTGGCTGTGGGAAAGGCAGCACAGTCTAAAATGGGAAAATCTGTCATCTTTAGAACTATGATTTTCTGATTCTTAATTTAACCACTTTAGAGCTCATGACGATTTATAATCTGAGCTGTAAACAAGGACAGCTTGTTTCTGACTGTGAAGATGTGTATTAAAAATAGTTTCATCCATTGACTAACAAAAAGTAAATTATTCTAATTGGAATGACTTTAATTTTCTCTTGTATTGTTTTGAGAAAAACAGTAACTTTCTGATCACTAACTTGGGCATGTTTTTTTTCCCAATAGATTATGAACCCCAGACAATTTGTGAACATCTTCAGTACTTGTTTGCGTTGTTACAGAACAGTAATAGACGATACATTGATCCCTCCGGGTTTGTTAAAGCGCTAGGTTTGGATACAGGACAACAACAGGTAGTCGAGGTTTTTAAATTTGACGAGCTTTCCTTTTGAACAAATTGGGCATGGTGGAACATTTATCCTGTAACAGAGCATAAAAGCCTGTTGACTGGATTGTCAGTAGGTATAAATTGGCATTGTTTGGTAGATTTAATTGGAGCTGTGCTGATTTACACCTTGAGGAGCTGCCCCTAGATTAAAATGAAACAACTGATTAAAATCATACTGTCTTGCTTGCTTGTGCTTCTACTTTCCTGTTGCTTGACTAGAACTATCATGTAAACAGAAGTAATTTGTATTTGTGTGCTGAGACACTGCAAAGCGGTGTCATGATGGGTCTCAAAGAGGTGTTAGAAACCCAGAAGGATAATGGAGCCACACTTGGGTGATTTGTTTTTTCTAGAGGTCATCTAATGCATCCGAGGGTGATGAGGAAGTTGGCTGATTTGATTGCAGAGCCATTGGCCATTATCTTTGAAAACTTGTGGCGATCAGGGGAGGTCCCGGACGATTGGAAAAAGGCAACTATAGTGCCCATCTTTTAAAAAGGGAAGAAGGAGAATCGGAGGAACTACAGACCAGTCAGCCTCAGCTCAGTCCCTGGAAAAAACATGGAGCAGGTCCTCAAGGAATCCATTTTGAAGCACTTGGAGGAGAGGAAGGTGATCAGGAACAGTCAACATGGATTCACCAGGGCAAGTCATGCCTGACCAACCTGATTGCCTTCTATGATGAGATAACTGGCTCTGTGGATATGGGGAAAGCGGTGGACATCATGTATCTTGACTTTAGCAAAGCTTTTGACACTGTCTCCCACAGTATTCTTCCCAGCAAATTAAAAAAGTCTGGATTGGATAAATGGACTGTAAGGTGGATAGAAAGCTGGCTAGATCATCGGACTCAACGAGTAGTGATCAATGGTTCCGTGTCTAGTTGGCAGCCGGTATCAAACGGCGTGCCCCAGGGGTCAGTCCTGGGACCCGTTTTGTTCAACATCTTCATTAATGATCTGAAGGATGGCGTGGACTGCACCCTCAGCAAGTTTGCAGATGACACTAAACTGAGAGGAGTGGTAGATACATTGGAGGGTAGGGATAGGGTCCAGAGTGAGCTAGACAAATTGGCGGATTGGGCCAAAATAAATCTGATGAGGTTCAGCAAGGACAAGTGCAGAGTCCTGCACTTAGGACGGAAGAATCCCATGCACTGCTACAGGCTGGAGACCGACTGGCTAAGCAGCAGTTCTGCAGAAAAGGACTTTGGGATTACAGTGGACGAGAAGATGGATATGAGTCAACAGTGTGCCCTTATTGCCAAGAAGGCTAACGGCATATTGGGCTGCATTAGTAGGAGCATTGCTGGCAGATTGAGGGAAGTGATTATTCCACTCTATTCAGCACTGGTGAGGTCACATCTGGAGTATTATGTCCAGTTTTGGGCCTGTCACTGCTGAAAGGATGTGGACAAATTGGAGAGGCCAGCGGAGGGTAATGAAAATGATTAGGGGGCTGGAGCACATGACTTATGAGGAGAGGCTGAGGGAACTGGGATTGTTTAGTCTGCAGAAGAGAAGAGTGAGGGGGGATTTGATAGCAGCTTTCAACTACCTGAAAGGGGGTTCCAAAGAGGCTGGAGCTTGGCTGTTCTCAGTGGTGGCAAATGACAGAACAAGGAGCAATGGTCTCAAGTTGCAGTGGGGGAGGTTTAGGTTGGATATTAGGAAAATCTATTTCACTAGGAGTGTGGTGATTTTAATGATTTTATATATTCAGTATGGCAAGTGTGTTCTGGCCTTTTTAAAAGAAATGCCATAAAACATTAATTTGAGAAGATAAGAAATGATGGCATGAAATAGTGATTGAGTATTGTCACAAATTGTTAAATAAAAATATAAGAACTGCCATACTGTCAGACCAATGGCCCATCTAGTTCAATATCCTGTTTTCCAACAGTGGCCAAGGCCAGGTGTTTCAGATTAAATGAATAGAACAGGTAATCATCAAGTGATCCATCCCCTGTCATCCACTTCCAGCTTCTGGCAAACAGATGCTAGGGACACTCAGCATGGTGTTGCATTCCTGCCCATCCTGGCAAATAGCCATTGATGGACCTATCCTCCATGAATGTATCTGTTTCTTTTTTGAACCCTGTGATAATTTTGGCCTTCACAACATCCCCTGGCAACTAGTTCCACAGGTTGCCTGTGTGTTGTGTGAAGAAGAACTTCCTTTTGTTTGTTTTTAAACCTGCTGCCTATTAATTTCATTGGTGACCCCCTAGTTCGTGTTATGAGAAGGTGTAAATAAAAGTGTTTATTTTCTCCACACCCGGTAAGATTTTATACACCTCCATCATATCCTCTCTTTTCTAAGCTGAAAAGTCCAAGTCTTTTTAATCTATCCTCACACAGAAGCTGTTCCATATCCTTATCAAAGGACACTCCATTCCCTAACAAAGGAAGATTAATACACTTTAAACTACTGTGTGATGTTTTTACAACATAAGCGATGCTCTGAAAAAACCTGTCAGTCAAATATTTGTTTCAGTATTCTTCTGGGGGAAAAGATTGGCTTACAATGTGGAGTTATAAAGTGAGAATAATGGGATTTATAGAGTATATAAGCCACTCCTATTGTCCAGAATCCTGCAAATTGCAATGCAGAAATCAAACACTTCTTAGCTACCAGCACTGTACCAATTTAATTCATGCTGCTAGTCTCATGCTGTGTCTTAATCTCGCGTTAGTCAAGTTAAATTTTTTCTTAGCCCTCTTGATTTGTATTTTTCTATTCATCATGCTCCGTAGTAAGCTTTCTTGTAATTTGGTATGTGGGTCTCCATCACTGACATTTCAAGTAAATTGGAGAGGTAGGTTCTGACTCCACTTTTGAGTTGCAGTATATTACCAAGTATTGGTGTTTTGTTCTAGGATGCCCAGGAATTTTCAAAGCTATTCATGTCACTACTAGAGGATACTTTGTCTAAACAAAAAAATCCAGATGTACGGAACATTGTTCAAAAGCAGTTTTGTGGAGAGTATGCATATGTCACTGTGTAAGTAGTTGATTTAATTCTCTAGTGGTGCTTTCTTGCTCAGTGTTTGCCTGTTCTTTTGGTCACCTTTCTATAAATATTGAAGGCTTTTTTCGGGAGAGAGAGGAAAGCATGAAGGAGCCTTTTAAAATCTGTAGCAGAAGGGAAGGTGACTTTCTAGTTTAAAAATTTAACAAATGTTTTCAGTGTTTTTAAAGTCTTGAGTTTCTTAAAAATAAGATGGCATAATTAACATTCTACAGTTTGCCTATTTTTCTGTAATTCATCCTTTAGTAAAGGAAAGTAACTCACAAATAAATATTCACCTGAATTAAAGTATGTGGATTAATTCCCCATATTGAGAATACGTGATTTTAAGTTGTCCCAATGCCTGTTTTGCTTCCCGGTAGTGGAATTGTAAATTATATTTGAAACATAGCATAAAGATCAGTTGTAAATGGGCATTTCTGCACTTCCTGCTAGATGCTGTCTTTTCTCTCTGTACAAGGTCCTCTTCTGTAACCCATGCAGTCTTGGAAAGAGTGTGTTGGAGATCATTTAATACAGTCTCTCTCCTGGCTTAACAATCAGAGGAAGAACTTCAACAGTAACATTTTATGATGGTTAAATGACTGACACTTTAAGCCACATACTGATCTATTTTAATTTATTTTTAATTCTAGCTGTAACCAGTGTGGCAGGGAGTCCAAACTCATATCGAAATTTTATGAACTGGAGTTAAATATCCAAGGGCACAAGCAGTTGACAGACTGTATCACAGAATTTCTTAAGGTACCAACTCCTATGGAATCCTACTGTTTCTGTAGCACTCACAAAGCATTAGTCTCCTTGCCTGTTGAGAGAGTGTTTAAGTTTTTCCCCCTTTTGTTCAAGAAGTGCTTTAATTTTCAACCTGGCATCACAGCAAAGTTAGTGGTCAGAGCTGTGAATCTACTCAGTGGGTTGACTAGAGTAACAATTTTAGTTTTCTATCCTAAATGTGGGCTCAGTCCTATGCTCCCAGTTCAAATAAAACTTCTAATGAATTCAGAGAACAAGGTGTGTGGTAATGGCAATTAAAGAGACATCTAAAAATATCTCACCTGTTTGAAAATAGTCCACCTAAAATTACTAGAACTGAAAGATTAGAGAATATTTCTCAGTTTGTTTACTTTTGAGTTCATAGCACTGTGTATAAAGTCATTTTCCTTGCTTCCCTGATTTGTCAACTGGAGAGCTTTTTTTAAAAAACTAAAATATTGGCAAGTGGCTCTGGAGAAGCAGCATCAGCACCTATATCTGCTTTTAATGCATGTTTAAAATTTGGCTAGAACTCAAGTTAAGGGTGTCTAAGGTTTGAGTTATGAAGGTCATTAAAAATATTAAGGGCAGAGTTAATTAAAAGTTTAGTCTTTTGCCCTGTAAATAGTCAGATATAGATAGTTTGGTGAAACAACTTGTTGGTCTGCTTGTGAAAGGCCTTCTACAATAAAAAGCAAACAAATTAATATCTGCAAATCTAATAGATGCATTCGGAGGCCACCACACCCCAAAACTACAGTCTCTTCACCTTGCAACAATGAACTTGGGCTTGAAGGTTCGCCTTACAATTAAAAGGCAAGCCTTCTCGCTTGCATTTGGCCCTTGTTGATCCACATTGGGTTAACTTGGCTCAGCATGGGGAAAAGGATCCATCTATATGGGTCTCATTGCATGTTCATTGATAAAATACGGCTTTCTATTAATTCTGGCCATATGGCCATGCCACACTACCTATGTGACCTCATTAAAATAGAATTTTCCACCATCTTTCTGGTAGAAGCTAAGTTTGCACACATCTCTGTACTGTGGAGGGCAGTTTTGATAATATGCCTGATACTGTAACTCGGGCTTCTGACTTCAGTCTGGAAGACGTGGTTTCCTCAGACTGACAGCTGCCTTATATACTGTCTTGTACTATCACTGCACAATATTTTGGAATACAGCTTGAATGATATAGTTAGAATTCTCACATTTTAACTTGGTTTCTCTATATAGTTTTGAATCTCAGGCTAGAGCATAGAATTAACATTGCACTCTCTTAACATGTACTCATGACCTTTCTTTTTCTCTTGGTCAGGAAGAAAAGTTAGAAGGCGACAATCGTTACTTTTGTGAAACTTGTCAGAGTAAACAAAATGCAACAAGGAAGATCAGGCTGCTTAGTCTTCCATGTACACTCAACTTGCAGCTGATGCGTTTTGTGTTTGACAGGTAAGTGACCTAACCTGTATGTGTTGTAAACATAGGAAGGATATGGGTCACTCAGAAATGCTTGTAGTTACTTTCTCTGCTTTGGCTTTTACTTCATACAACTTGGTTCTATTCAGCAAGTCTGAATTGAGTTAAATTATATGAATTTGAGCATTTGTGCACTTAATTTTTTGTGAAGTTCATTTAACTATTCAGTAGTCTCATCTGCTAAAATACAGTAGTGATTTGCAAATTAAAATTTTAGATTAAATACGCAAAAAGATGTTTACTCTCCTTGCTGCATTGAATACTTGTACATGAAAGTCTCATAATTTGTTTTTGAATAGACAAACTGGCCATAAGAAAAAGTTGAACACTTACATTGGCTTTTCTGAATTGCTTGATATGGAACCTTTTATGGAACAAAAAGGTCAGTTATACACAAAGTATTAATTTACTAATTGTACCAATACAGCCATTAGCTGCCAAGATCTTGCCTGAACCTGTCCTCTAGCTGAAAACAACTAAAATGGTTTTGCTAATAAATGTCATTTCTGGCTCTTAACCTCTTTATTTAAAATGGAAGCTTAAGCAGTGCTTGTCCTCATTTGATAAACCAGCAGTTGAGATTAGGTACTTCAATAAAAATTCCTAAATTTCAAACTGGTGTTTGGAGCTACCAGATTGGGCAGTTAAGAATGCATACAGCACAGTGTTTGTGATACTGCTCTCTTTGGGAAATAATAGGGAAAAAAATTACACTGTTTTGTGTATAGGTCTTGTATAAAGGAAGTCTTGGTACAGTTCTTAGAAGAACTTTTTTGCTGTTTATTTTTCACCTTAGAAGTATCAGATGATCAAATCTTGTGTTCTTTGTATTTCCTGGTGGATTAAAAAACTGCCTGTTCTCTTTCAGATGGTGTCTATATATATGAACTTAGTGCGGTTCTTATACACAGAGGAGTGAGTGCATACTCTGGTCACTACATTGCTCATGTGAAAGACCCACAGACTGGTGAATGGTACAAGTTTAATGATGAAGACATAGAAAAGATGGAGGGGAAGAAATTGCAACTAGGGATTGAGGAAGATCTAGGTAAAACCTTTAAGTTGTGAGTGCCCTTTTAAAATAACTCTTTTCACCAAAAACATGGAGGCTAAATCAATTGCCCTGATACATGTATTGAGTGCTTTGCAGTCATAACTTTTACATTTTTTTGAGGGTAACTAATGAAATTGCAACTTAATTAGTTGAAGCTAATTTTTAACCCTCACCCCAACCCCATCTGATTGTTGAATGTCTTACGGGTCTGGTGATGACTGACTTTACTTCAGTTCTCTTGTAGATTGTAATATGGCAAGTAGTGTGCACATCAACCATTTTTTAAACAAATCCTTGTCTAGGTAACTTGCAAATCGGTAAAATGTATGCAAAGCTGTTTCGTCCCAAACCAGCACACAGAATGGGGCTTTATTATTAGATAGATTATTTTTAGTTACCTTTTGTATATTTACTTCCACTGAGGAGTTTATTCTTTATCTTTTTGAAGTGGAACTGAAAAGTTTTCATAAATCTTAAAACCAAAACATTTTTGGAGCAAAAACTACAGAACAATGTTTTTATCTTTTATGTCACTTTTCCTCTTCTTTCTGCCCCCTTCCCCTGCCAACTCCCTCCCCCCCATATCTGTTTACATTGGCACTGTTGGTCTTGACTTCTCTGAGTTTGCTGAAGAACTTCAGCTTGCTCTGCTTGCAGCTGATGTGGAGGAGATATTAAGTTCTAAACTAACAGTCTGCGTGCCTGAATCTGCAAAGTCCTATGCCTGTGAGTAACTTCAGTGAGTCAATGCTCGGTACCTCTCAAGATGGGTTTGTAGACTTGGGCAGAGTACTGCAAGAGGCATTTAAGAATCTCCATTCTAGTGCTTTAACAAAAGCAGGGAAGTGTAAGACCAGATTTTTCTCATATAAAAAGCAAGCTGACTAACTTAAAAGGCCCTCAGTTTTCTGACAGAGCACCATAAATATGGCCTTTAGGATTTTTTAAATCTATTTTTTACCTGAACCATCATTTGTTTTATAAGGTTTTTCTGGGGAATCCTGAGAACAACACCAAACATGCTCAGACCTCCCCTGTCTTCGTGCCTCCCTCCTCCCCGACTTCCTCCATGCACACACCTATCTGATGTCTCTTCATTTTCAGCTTTGCTGATGGTTGCTGGTAAAGTTAGTCGTGAAGAGCATGTATGTGAACTCTCACTAGAGCTGTGATGTTGTCATGCTTAGTGCATGAGTGATTAAATTCACCCTCAACAAAATCATGAAGCCGATTATACACAGTGCTGTATATCAAAACACCGAAACATGGTTTTCTTTAATCTTTGTTCTGTTAGCCTCACGGGTTACTCCTTGGTTTACTTGTAACAGTAGTTAAAACATTCAGATCACAAACTGCATTAGGCCAGGGTCCCACAAAGTTTCATCCATATGAGGAACTTGAAGCGCAGATGTAGTCCCACTGAAGTCAATAGGGCTGCTCATGCTTTTAAAGTTAAGTATGTTGATTAATATTTGTGGTATTGGAGCTTTCATGTGCAAAGAGTTATAAATATAAACTTTGTTCAGTGTGTGTTAGTGATTTTCCTAGCTCCACCCCAGACCTGAGTTCAGGTTCTTTCTCCAGTAAGAGCAGATGCCATCCCAAACATATACAGCAGTGGAAGGAGTTCTGCTTCAGGTATTGGAGGTCTGCTTATCTGCTGCAGGGAAACACTCTTAAACTCTGGCCCTGCAGAGGGGGCAGATTTACAAATAAGTGTGGATAGTTACGCTGGAGGGTTAAGCGTTTGTGGACCCTATCAATGTAGTACTGGAGTTTCCCAAGAAATAACAACATATGCCTACAGTATTTTCCATGTGTTGTATTAAAGGTTTGATCATAAGCAGGTTTTTCCTTCATTTAAAAAAACAACAACTTTGCTTTTAAAATTGCAAATATACATACATATTTTTGTAAACTTTCTTTTTCTGGCAGGCTGGAGATTAAGATAGAATTACAGGTTCAGAAATATTGGTTGGCATTATATAGCCAAATTCTTTCCATCTCTTAAGTCCAGTTAAAGGTGGAAGTTGAACCAGCCACCCTGGAATAACTCTTTATTTCCTGCACTGCACTTTGAGATTTGTAGGTGTCATGCAGTGGGAAAGGACACGTTTCTGTTATGTGCATAAAGCAATGTTTAAATTCTCTGCAACCCAGTCTGAGTAAGCATTAGACCAGGGGTCGGCAACCTATGGCACGTATGCCAAAGATGGCACGCGAGCCAATTTTTAATGGCACGTGGCTGCCTGCTGGGACTCCGCGTGCCATTAAAAATCCTGCCGATGCGGCAAGCCACAGGGTCTGCGGTCCCGGGCCAGAGCGCCGGCCGAGCGCAGCAAGCCGCCAGCCCCTCCCCCGCCTTCCCCCAGAGCCCTGCTGACGCACGTGCAGCGCTCTGGGGGCTGGGGCTGCGTGCTCCCGCGGGGCAGCGTTTGGCTCCGTGGAGAGGTAAAGATGCTCCCCGCTCATCCAGAGCCCTGCTGTTGCGCGCACATCGCTCCGCGAGGCGGGGTGGGGCTGGGCAGCGCGCAGCGGCGGCAGCAGGGAGCCTCATGGTAAGGGAGCCGGGGGCGGGGGGTTGGGTAAGGGGTGGGGGCAGTCAAGGGGCAGGGAGCAGGGTGGGTTGGATGGGGTGGGATCCCGGGGTGGTTAGGGGCGGGGTCTCTGGAGGGGGCAGTCAGGGAGCGGGGAGGGTTGGATGGGGCATGGGAGTCCCGGGGTCTGTTTGGGGGGTGGATAGGGGTCAGGGCAGTCAGGGGACAGGGAGCAAGGAGGGTCCTGGGGGAGCAGTTAGGGTGGGCGGGGTCTCTGGAGGGGGTGGTCAGGGAACAAGGAGCTGAGGGGGTTGGATGAGTCGGGAGTTCTGGGGGGGCTGTCAGGAGGCAGGGGTGTGGAGAGGGGTTGGGGCAGGCAGGGAGCGGGGTGGGGGGTTGTATGGGTCCAGAGTTCTGGGGGTCCTGTCGGGGCGGGGAGTGGTTAGATAGGCATTGGAGTCCAGGGGGTTCTGCCTGGGTGCGGGGGTGTGGATAAGGGTTGGGGCAGTCAAGGGACAGGTAGAGGGTAGTGTCCTAGGGAAGCAGTCAGGGGACAAGGGGCAGGGAGGCTTAGATAGGGGGTGGGGTCCCAGGAGGGGGTAGTTGGGACAAGGAGCGGTGGAGGGTTGGGGGTTCGGGGGGGGCAGTCACCCAGCCCTGAGCCCTGCCCCCCTCCCCACACACACACCCAGGCCCCTGCCCTGAGCCCTGCACCTCCACGCCCCCACCCAGGCCCCTGCCCTGAGCCCTGTACCACCCAGCCCTCTGACTCCTTCACACCCCGCCCCATGCCCCCAGCCCTGACTCTGGCACCCCCACACATACCCAGCCCCCGACCCAGACACCTGCACCCCCCCATGCCCCCAGCCCTCTGCCCTGACTCTTGCACCCTCCACATCCCCAGCCCCCCCATCCCATGCACCCCGCACATCCCCCCCCCCACCCAGAGCACCAAACGGGAGTCACATTCCCACCTGCACCCCTCACACCAAATGGGAGCTGCCCAGGTAAGTGCCCCCACACCCAAACCTCCTGCCCCAACCCTGAGCCCCCTCCCTCATTTTAGCTCCTGGCCAGACCCTTCACCCCCAGCCCTGTGCTCAGTGCACTCCCACCCTCAGCTCAGTGCAGAGAGAGGAAGAGAATGGGCCAGAACCAGGGAGAAGGTAGGTACCCACTGTATGTGGGCAGGGCCGGGACCCCAGACCGGCAGCGGGCTGAGCGGGGCCGGGAGCTGGGATCCTGGCTGGCAGGAGCCGGAGGATGGAACCCCTGAGCGGCAGTGGGCTGAGCCGCTCAGTCCACAGCCTGTCTGGGGTCCCTGCTGCCGGCCCCGCACAGCCCGCTGCCAGTCTGGAGTTCTGGCTGCCAGACCCTTCCCAGCTGGAGTCCCGGCCGCAGGCCCCACTCAGCCCACTGCCGGCCTAGGTGAACAGAACCCCAGACCAGCAGTAGGCTGAGCGGGCCGGTGGCGTAAGATCAACATTTTAATTTAATTTTAAATGAAGCTTCTTAAACATTTTGAAAACCTTGTTTATTTTACAATACAACACTAGTTTGTTATATTATATATAGACTTGTAGAGAGAGAGACCTTCTAAAAAACATTAAAATGTATTACCGGCACGTGAAACCTTAAATTAGAGTGAATAAATGAAGACTCAGCACACCGCTTCTGAAAGGTTGCCGACCCCTGCATTAGACAGTGGTATTTGGTATAAGGAAATCTGCATTGATTTGACTTGTACACAGTACGCAGGCCAAACTGTCCGTATTATGCTGGAGGAAAGTTCTGGTGACGTTGGAGATAATGTGTATGTGTTAGGGAGGAATTGAAATGAGATGTGCGATACTCCCCATTTGAAGGAGAATAAATATGCTGGAATACATGTTTATTATTTTTTGGCTTCTGTACTTCAGCAGAGCCTTCTAAATCTCAGACTCGTAAACCCAAGTGTGGGAAAGGAACTCACTGCTCTCGAAATGCTTACATGTTGGTGTATCGACTGCAAACACGGGAAAAATCTCTAACAGCAGAAGTCCCAAGTAAGTGAACTTGGACTCTTCAAACCTATTCCTGTCAGATGCAGCAAGGCTTCGTACGTCTGTTTGGGCCAGTTCCAGAGGGAAATTAGCACTTCTCTTAAATACTTTTTGCAGCACTGAGTCCAGTAGAATAAAAGCTTACTTTAAATGATCCAACAATTATTCCAGCAATAAGCACTCACTCTATAGTACACTAGTAATTATAACTGATACTTATTGAGTAGTCTACTGGTCCTGATACATGCACCAGCAGCGGCTTACTGATATTTGTTACTATTTGACTTGCTAAGTATATACATAACTTTTTAAAAGAATTAAGTTTTGCAATGTATTCTTCTACTATGAAAAATAGTTCCTAGGAAAGTGGAAAGAATAAGAGCAAAAAGGCCATACATACCTTTTTATCTATATATTTCATATATTTGTGTTATGTTCTTCTTAACAGTTTGTCTTCCACCCCTACTGTGCTTCTCTCCCTCTCCCTCTAAAAGCCAAGCTGTCTTTTCAGCAGCAGTTTGTGGCCCATCAGCCAGTCTTCTCTCATTTTCTTTCACAAAATTATTTAGAATACTGGCAAGTTACCCCAGTTAGCTTTTCACTAAAAAGAGTGGAGTGTCTGAAAGGATATCCCTTTGCAGTTCAAATGACAGTTTGACCCTCTGTATGAAGGAGGGTAAGTTTAAAATTTCATGCCCATAACCGCTCCGTGACCTTGTCCGATCGATGTTACCACCTGAACTCCTGTAATATAATAGGTGTGAGGCTTTATCATGTGTGTTCAAGTAGACCCAGTTGTTAACAGCAGAGTCAGTGCACATCATCACAAAATGCTCAGCTGGCCAATCAAAGTGGCTTTGAATAATTAGTGCCCACAGCCAGATTCTCATTTTAATTTTTAAACTAATTATGTCTAAAAGTTAAATAATGATGGCTAAAAGATGTCAGTGGTGTATATACTGTAGCGAGTGTGGGCAGTCCTGGTGTTTGACAGTGGCTCAGTTCTCTTGTTTCTGTCCGAATGGTCTGCTACACCTCGCAAGTACTTGTTACTTCTCTTAATGTGAACAAAGGGTATAAGGAATATAAGAGTGCAGGCCATTCACGGATTTTTCATTTAAGTATTCATGGCCTATCTTAGAGCTTCGAGGAGGTGGGAATCCAATTGGTGAATGGATTTAATACTAATACCTAACAAAGCACTATATATGAATTCTTGCATCTGAAGAAGTGGGTATTCACCCACGAAAGCTCATGCTGCAGAACGCCTGTGTTTAAACAGATCCAGACTAACACGGCTACCCCTCTGATATATATGAATTGTAATTAATCTTCCTGGGGCACTAGGCATGGAGGTGTTAGTCCTGTTTTAGCGGGTGGGGGAAGTAAGGTGTTGGAGTGAATTGACTTGCTGCAAGCCACACAGCAGGTCCTACTGATGGCAGGAATACACCTGGGGTCACCTGAGTCATGGCCTCTTGCCCTAGCTGCCATGCCATACTGACTGCTAAGTTAACTGTAAAAGTGAAAGGATCAACCTGAATGTATTGAACTAAATACATTGTCCCAGAAACAATTTTTTTAGCATCAAGGTTAAATAAAATTAAGAACATTCTGAGAGATTTGTGTAGAACCTGTCATGATGGTAAAATGAAAAATACATCTGAGTTAACGTTTCCCACACAGCTTAGTTCTTAAATTCTAAATGTAGAAGAAAATTTCACAGGAAATATTTTGCACCTTCTTTGTACCATTACTGTAAGGATGTAGGCGGTCTTCTGTCCTTTCCCCTTTGTCCTCTTTTCACTATTAATTGACTGCTACATCTGTTTTGTGTTAGGCCTGTTATTGTACACCTTCGCTTATTTTTCCTCCCTTTCCTTCCCCCTTTGTGTGAATTCCCATCATTCCCACAGTTTCCATTTCTTCATCTGAAGTATCCTATTTTATTTCACTGGTGACACTAAAACTTCCAGTCACCCTCCCCTTTCAGTTGAATCAGCAGCCTTTCAGTTTCCCTGCCTGTTCCCTTTAATTCACAGGAGTTCTTAACAGTTTTCTGTGCTTATCACTAAACCATGTAGAACCTGGATCACTAAGATTTCATATGTGCCTCCAAATCCTTCTTGCTGGCCTCTCTGGTAGGTGGTATTAAGGATTCTGGTGTGCTGCTGAGACTGAAGACCCAGGTTTTCTGTATCTCAATAGGAAGAACGATTGCTCCAAAGAAATAGAGAGGACCTGTGGGTTGCTGAGATGAGTGGGAGGCAAGAAATAGAACCAGGGGCCTCAAAGAGTAGTAGGAACATCACTGAAACAGCCTGGTGGGCTCACAGTCTGCAGCCCTTCACCATTACAGCTGTACAAAAACTCTTGCTGCTTTTTTCCTTAGTGTGTTTAACAACATATTATAGTACATTATTGGTAATCCTTTCAAACATGTGAAAAGTATTTGTCACGCACCAAAGGTTTTTCTAAACCACTGCAGGTATCACGTCCTCCATAGTAAACTCTGTTGGGCAGTATTAAATCATTTGCATCCCACGTCTCTTTTACATTGAATTACCCATATGGGCACAAATACTGAAATGTAAATATTGTTGAGAAGGAATATCCAGGCACTTGACTTCTAGAAAGACTCTGTATTTCATTATTTGTGTGAGGAAACCTTTAAGCTCAGTGGTTGTTACCATTGTATATTACTGCTCACTGGGAAAATTGGCATAATTGACTTTAATTTTGGCCATCTTTTTTTAAGACAGAGTAGGATTAGTGGTAGCTAGTACGTCTGCTTTCTTTCTTTCTCCATAGCTTTTCTGCAGGAGCTCGTCGAACGGGATAACTGCAAGTTTGAAGAGTGGTGTAACGAAATGGCAGATATGCGTAAACAAAGCGTGGTCAGAGGCAAAATCAAACATGAAGAGGTGAAGGAGCTCTACCAAAGGTTGCCTGCTGAAGCTGGTCTGTAAGATATTCTGGTAGTATTTTATAGTAGACCATTGTTAAGATTAGCACTGTAAATAAATCACTAAATTAATCCTATTTCCCATTTATGTATAAGTTCATATAGTGGATGTTGCTCCCCTTTTCCTCGTAGCCTTTTGTGATCTGGTATTTGTGGTAGCTACTGCAAGACTTTGGGCAGTGGAGAAGGACACTGACATCCACTCATTCTCTACCTCACTCAGACTTCCTGCTGCTGTAGATTTTAAAGTACCTAAACAAGATTTGGAAGGTGTGAGTTTGAAAATATTAATATAAATTTACAAGTGTTTAATTTTCTGCAGGAGCCTTTCCCCAAAAATTCATTCCTTTTTCTTCAGATATGCTGTTTGTTTCTGGATCATTAGTGCCACATTAATACATGCTAGCACGTGAGTTCATGATCAGAGCATATCATTAGAAGCTTTTAGATGCTATTGTTTTTTTCCCCTTAGGAGAGAAGGGCATGTTGACCAACACTTAAGACTACAGGAGAGGATGCATGATCAGTGTTGCCTTTCCCCATAATGCTTTCTGCCACAACCTACTTTCTTCTTCTTACTCGTTTTTCCTGTCTCTCATTATAACTGCCATCAGTGCCGTCTCTCCCTGTCTTTCTCTTTCTTGATTTACTCCCTCACCCTCAATGATGCCCTTGTCAGTCACCCTCCTGTGCTTTTTCCTTGTACCACCAGGCCCGTTTTCTGCTGCCCTGTGAACAGCTTAGCTCACTGTTGATTGATAGCACTGACAAGGAAGTAACTTAGGTAATCCTGCATCTCCAGCTCACTTGCATGCTTTGGTGCTGTTGATCCAAATGAATCAGCAGGTAATAGGTCACACTTTCACTCAACCTTTTGCCAGAAAGTCATTAATTTAATTCTTACAGACACTTGGAAACTCCATGTCGGCAAGTTTTTATCTATGAGAATTCCATGATGGGGTTGCCAAAATGTGAGGTTTTGGTTTGCAAGAAAATTTTAATATTTTGGAATGGAAGCAGGTTTTACTGAATTTTTTTGCAAACTGAAGTCACTCTGAAAATTTCATTTAATAAAAACACTGAAATAGGGTGTTCCAAAATAGAAATATGGGAAATTGACATTCTTGTGAGTTTACCCATTGCCACCACTGCATAGTTGAGGTGAAGCTGACAAGAATATCAGTTTCAGCCTGGGCTCCAAAGGCTGCTGTCACAGAGCAGGGAGGTTAGCAACCCCAAGAGTCCTAGCCCCAGCTGGGGCTCCCCGTGGTACAGCTTCAGAATGGGGAGCCTACCAGCCCTGAGAGCCCCTGAAATAGATTCAGCAAAACATTTCCCTTCTGATAATTGGCATTTTCTGGTGAAACTAAGTTTCATCAGAAAATTTCCAACCAGCTCTCTTCCAGGAGTCACTCTGTCCAGAGCTTTGTGTATCCTATGAATAAGTTGTTACTGACTGATTCTTCTCTCCTTTCCACTTTTAACTTACTGCCTTTTTCACGTCTTTAAATACTAAAAGTTGGATTTATTCCTTTCTCTCCTCAGTTTTCCATGGGGTGAGGGTACAGATATGTGCTATGGTTGCTTTATACAGACAGTATTATCCAAAACACGTCTCCTAGAAACTTTTTCAGTAGTTTTCAATTAAGATTGCAACTCCTTCTTATAAAAAGCGCAAGCAGACTCTCTGATATTTCAGTTCATAAAATACTTTGGCCAAAATTTTCAAACTTGGATTCCCAAAATTTAGCACTTGATTCCAAATTAAGGCACCTAAGTACAAGGCCTGACTTTTCTTCCAGAGGTATTGACCACCAACAACGTTAGGTCAGTGAGAGCTGCATCTAGAGCTTGACATCTCTAAATATCTAGTCACTTCTGTTCAGATTCTTAACTTTAAATATCCAGGTTTGAAAATTATGGCATTTATGCTTAAAACTAATGAAAAGCTGTGAAGTGAAGGCAGGTGTTCACCCTGGATTCCCTACTGTTGGATCCATGCTCTGAGTGTAAACCTCTACCTCGATATAATGCTGTCCTTGGGAGCCAAAAAATCTTACCATGTTATAGGTAAAACTGTTATATTGAACTTGTTTTGATTCACTGGAGTGTGCAGCCCCTCCCCCCGGAGCACTGCTTTACCGCATTAGATCCAAATTTGTGTTATATCAAGTGGCATTATATCAAGGTAGCGGTGTATTTTTGAAGTGCCATTGCTAAATCGAGGATGCTGGGGCATTCTCTTCACAGATATGGGTCACTTTTGGAGAACAAGAATTACAAGTAATTTCCTGTCACTTTGGCTTTCTAAAAATAATTAGAATAGTTTGCTATTGGTGATATTTATTCCTTATATAAATGTTCATATCTCACTCTGACAGGTTTCCAGACAGTGCGCACTCATGCTGCTTACATTTTGGAAATCAAGTTGGTGGTCCAAGTTTCTCTCAGTTGCATGAATTGGGATTTTTTTTGTCCCAAGATGTTCCATTAGAAATGGTTTAACTGAATCCTCCAGAGATTGTGGCCATGTTTTATGTAGAGTGAATACAATATAGCCATAGTGAAGCTTACACTTTTTCAGATAAACCATATTTATGTAGAATCATTTCCTGAGATGTAGAAGCTGCAGATTGTGCTGAGGAACAGTTTGAGGCCTAAGATTATGAAACGTCCAGTGTTCATTACAGTACATAAAGTATTTGGTTACAGCTTTGCTGTGCCTCTCTATATGAAATGTGAAGGATTGTTATAAATGCAACTGGCAGTGGAAATTTCAGAAGTGTTGTTGATGCATCAGCCAGGTGTATTTAATTTCCTGACCTCTCCCTCCCTCTCTTTCTTCATCCCCCTACCCTGTTAATTTCCCAATATTCTTTTAGAAATGCCAGTGATTATCTTTTCAGTATTGACTAGATTTGGTGTGCAGAAGTAAAACATGTTGCTCGATATGTAATTAAATCTATCTTAGAACCCAAAGATGATTGACAGTAATGGAAAATAAGAAAAAGCATTATTTGAGATCAGCGTTTTGCCATTTGGCATTTCATAGCGATTTGTTAATTACATTTCCAGTTGCTTTTTCTGTAAAATTCCTGGTTTTACAAGTATAGCCACACTGTTTTGGGTTACATGTGTCATTAGTGTGACTGTATCCAGATATTTGACTCAAGTATTTTATATAAAGCCATTCATTCCTTCTAGTGTCTGTGCTGGTATGTCTGATCCTCCAGAAATTGTACCTGTGTATTTTGTAAATGCGTAGAAAAGCATTTCTTGTTTAAAAAACAAAACAGAAATTGCTACAATCTTAAATTGTTAGTATTATGACATTTCTAGTCAGCTTCTCCTTCAGTATAAGTTTTTAATGTGGGGTCTGTGCTTTTTCTGAATGCTAATTTTTGACAAATTTCCTAGACTTAAAAAAAAAAAAATTAAAAAAAAAATTGCTTGATATTTTCATGGTTTCCTCCTTACAGCCAAATCTTGCATTGTTACTGTGACATCCTGTTGCTCTCGAGTCTATTTTGATAGTTTGTTGTCTACTTGGGCAGTATGGATTAAGAATTCAAATATAAAAAATATTTTTCCAACCAAAATGCAGAAATTGAGCATTATTTTAAATCTGATAGATGAAGCAAATTTGGTGAAATAGTTCCGATGTATTATTTAATTTGTATGACTATAGCACAGGGGTCGGCAACCTGCGGCACGCGGGCCGAAGACGGTATGCGAGACAATTTTTAATGGCACGCTGCTGCCTGCTGGGGTCCCGGCCCCACTCAGCCTCCCCACCCACCTCTCTCCTGTGGGGGCAGGAGGCAGAAGCTTGGTCCTGTTGGCAGCCAAGCTCCCCTCTCCCCCACTTCTTCCCCCAGCGTGCTGCCTTCCCCCTGCGCTACCTCTTCTCCTTCCTTGCACCGATCAGCTGATGGCCCTTGCCAAGGGGAGGGGGAGTGGAGCTGCAGTGCGCTCACTGCTCCGGGGAGGAGGCAGAGAAGAGGTGGGGACGGACGGGGCCCTGGGGAAAGGGGTGGAATCGGGCATATCCCCTCCAGCCCCCTGCCATGAGCCGCCCCTGACAGGGGGCTGGGAGCACCCCCACGAGCCGAGCACCCCAGCCCTCTGACCTGACCCCTGCACCCCCGCACACACTCCCAGCCCTCCCACACTCTGACTCCTGCACCCCCGCACACATGCCCCCCATGCCCTGACTCTTGTACCCCCCCACATCCCCACCCCCACCCTGAGCACCAAACAGGAGCTCCTGCACCTGCCCCCCTTCCCCCCCGTCCCACTTGCACCCCCAGTCTGGGGTCCCGGCCTCTCTCAGCCTGCTGCCAGTCTGGGGTCCCGGCTGCTGGCCCCTTGCCAGCTGGGGTCCTGCAGGCCCCACTCAGCCCGCTGCGGAACTAGGTGAATAGAACCCCAGGCTGACTGCGGGCTGAGTGGGCTGGTGGCATAAGATCAGCATTTTAATTTAATTTTAAATTAAGCTTCTTAAACATTTTGAAAATCGTGTTTACTTTACATACAACAGTTTAGTTACGCAATATAGACTTAGAGAGAGAGACCTTCTAAAAAACGTTAAAATGTATTACCAGCACGTGAAACTTTTAAGTTAAAGTGAATAAGTGAAGATCGGCACACCACTTCTGAAAGGTTGCCGACCCCTGCTACAGCACCTAGGAGCCCTAGTCATGGGCCAGGCCCCATTGTGCTGGGTGTTGTACAGACACAGAACACAGACAGTCCCTTGTCTCAAGACTTTACAATCTGATCTAAAGAAATAGCATTCTGCCTGATGAATACATGCTGTAAAAAGCAACCTGTAAATCCAGGTTAACTTGACTGATACTGTTGATAGATTATGATATTTAACAAAAACTTGTTCTGGGGAACATGTATCATCAGAAGTTCGATGTCAGAGCTGTTCAGAAGAGTGAGAGGTTCAGTGCTTCAACAGTAACATGAACATACAAGGTTCTGTTTTGGAAGCAACACACACCAACAATCTGTATTTGAAAAATTGGCAGCATATCACATGCAAGCTTCTATTCATCTGTTATATAGGCAGTAGATAAACTTACTCACTGTAGTTCTAGTTAGAGTTAACTGCTAGCATTCATCATCTAGATTCCCCTGATTTCTTTTAATGTACTTTAAGCACATAGGGGTTTGCGTGTTGTTTCAAGACAGATCTAATTCTTTATAATTGTATAAATTGTATCCTGTCCCCTTATGACTATCCTAGTTAGTGTATCTGTGCTGTGTATAGCCGTGTCAGTCCCAGAATATTAGAGAGGCAAGGTGGGCGACCCTCGAAGTGCCTTTCCCAGGCCTGAAGAAGAGCTCGGTATAACCTTGAAAGCTTGTCTCTCTCACCAACAGAAGTTGGTCCAATAAAAGATATTATCTCACCCACCTTGACATTAATAGTTAATATATACATCAGATACACTAACCTTTATTACACTCCTACATTATTACTTTAAACTTCTAATTTACATATTTACCTCATAATTAAGGAAAACAGACTTTTGAATGGAGCATTTAACTCTCAAAGTAATATATTGCATTCTCTCCTAATTTAACAGTAGGTAGATTTTTCCTGTAATGTTCTGAAATAAAATAAGCTACTGTAGCCAAAAGGTGCTACAGTTTGAAAATGTTCTCTGGCTTCACTAGCCAGTTTCCTATTTGAATTTAAAATGATACTTGTCTCAGATGTATTTTCACACAGCTGTTGACTTCTAGAAGGGACACCATGATATAAAACTACATAGTTAACATCAGAATTGGCATGGAAACAGAATTAAATGTTTGAAAATATTGTATAATGGGAATCTAACTTTTTCCCCACAAACTTTTTAATTTAAAAAAAGTACTGTTGAACAGTAGAGTAATTTTAAAATGTCATCTCTTGTATCATGTACTTGTGGAAATGTACAGGTTTGTTTCTGTTCACTTTTTTCCAGGGTGCCCGTATGAGTTTGTCTCTCTTGAATGGTTACAGAAATGGTTGGATGAATCTGCCCCTCCCAAACCCATAGATAACACTGCATGCTTGTGTTCACATGGCAAATTGCACCCTGATAAAATATCAATTATGAAGAGAATATCTGAGTATGTTGCTGACTACTTCTACAGGAGATACGGAGGGGGGCCCAGGCTAAATGGTAAGATTCAACTATAGTATCTGGATATAAAGCACTCTCACATGGCAAGCTTTTTGGGGGATTTAAATTTTTGTATATTGAAATTTTGTTTTACATCCTTTGTCAATATAATGTAGCTTCATCTTTGGCCAGAATAGCTGTCCTGCTTGTATTTTTCCAGATGGCTGCTTTTGAGAGTACTGCTTAGTTATGGTCAAGCAGATAGGCTGACTAGGGAACATGAATGGTGGATATATTTCAGATCTTGATTCTGCTTTGTGCCTTGAAGCAGTTTTGTTCAGTCACTTTAAAAAAAAAAAAAAAAGTACATTTAGGTAGAAACAACTTGAAACGTTAATATTTTAAAAAGTTTCATTAAAATAAACTTTCTGTAAAATAGCAAAACTTGTATAAAGATCCTAAAATTGGGGAATGGTGAAGCTCCTGGGCCCATTATTTCTACAGATGCTGTATAGGCAGTGCCTCATGTATTGTATCATTCTCTGCTGAGAAGAGCCAGTATTTTGGAACCCTATTCTCAGAGCAATGAAGAAGTGAGGGTGTGCTAACCAAGGAGAGAAACTGTCTGTCTTCTTTCACTTGTAGATTCCCTCAAGCAGCCCAGTGCCTAGGAAGTATGTTTATAGTGTGTATACACTGCATGTTTACATACTGTGGCAGGTTTTTTATGAATGGTAAAACTGCCGTTGCAAATTTCTGAACTGTCCTTTTTAAACCCACGGTTTACCTAGGTCTACACATATTGCTGTTTTCAAGCTTGTTGTAGTAAATATAAACTGTTAATATCAGAAATGCAGACTTGTGAAACTGAGGTGATGAGAAATGTTGATGCTAAAGGAACAAACCCAACCTTATAAAAACTTACTACAATTATATGTAAATTTGGTCCAGTTCAGCTGTTACCATGCATTTCCATCTAAATCATAGGTAGTAGAAAATGCCACTGTCAGTAACTACATTAAGCCTGCTTGACTGACAGCACCTTCAAATGGTGATGCCTGCTCTTTCAAAAATCTTAGTTTTGTTTTTAAGTGTAGCAGTTGTATTTTTGTAACATGGTGGTGTCTTTTTTGTTTCTCTAGTTAAAGCACTTTGCAAGGACTGTGTGGTAGAGAGGTGTCGAATACTACGACTGAAAAACCAATTAAACGAAGACTATAAAACTGTCACAAACTTGCTGAAAATTACAGTAAAGGGGTATGTGGTGCTGACACCTTCCAATGTTTGCATTGCACAAGTCTATTGTCAGTGATGTTAAAATCTCATTTAAAAAAAATTAAATTACTGTTTGCAGCATTGTAGCCATGTTGGTCCCAGGATATAAGAGAGAAAAGGTGGGAGAGGTAATATCTTTTATTGGACCAACTCCTGTTGGTGAGAGAGAGACGCTTTTGAGCTTACACATAAGCTTCAGGACATGAAGAGCTGTCTTTCACCAACAGGAATTGGTTCATTCTGAGCCAATAGCTGTAAATCTAAGTTATGGTTTGTATTGTAAATTCAAGTCTTTTTTTCTATACAGTAATGATGGATTTTGGGTTGGAAAGTCATCCTTGCGGAGTTGGCGTCAGTTGGCTCTGGAACAGTTAAATGAACAAGATGATGATGCAGACCAGAATAATGGAAAAATGAATGGAGATGCGCAGAACAAAGGTAGCTGTTTAAAACCAAGCAACCCAATTTCTCCCACTACCTGATAAATAGATTGGATGTTCCTATAGTATTGATTAAGCATTCTAGCTGTTCTGTTTAGTTGTAGGGATTGTTTTGAGCAGGTCTGAATGATACACAGTATAACCTCAAAGTTACGAACTGAGCAGGCAACCACACATCCCATTTAGAAATGGAAGTCTACAATCAGGCAGCGGCAGAGTTCTCCCCCTACTCCCATCCAAGATAAGCAAATACAGTACTTTTAAACATCAACTACTAAAATAATAAAGGGATAGCAACATTTTTCTTCTGCCTATTAAAGATCAAAGCTGTATTAAGTCAATGTTCATTGTAAACTTTTGAAAGAACAACCATAACGTTTTGTTCAGAGTTACTAACAGCCTCCATTTCCGAGGTGTTTGTAACTCTGCGGTTCTACTATAGTACAAAGTAGCATATATTAGATCCATATTTTGAGCAATTTCAAAAGCAATATATACTTTTTGAAGAAAAAAAGTTTTCAGCAGGTCAAACTCTGCCCTCACTACACCTATGTAATCCCACTAGGGATGTAAATAGTGTTTTTAAAAAAGTAACTGTTCATTAAAATTGTATTGGTTAAACATTTAACTGTTAATGAGTTCACAACATAGGTGTGGGAACTAGGGATGCGGAGGGGCAGGGGAAGGGGGAGCCAGCAGCACCCCCACGTTTTACATGGGGTCCTAGCTGCTGCCTCATGTCCAAACTGAGATGGGAAAGGGGCCAAGGCTCGGGGCAGGCGCAGGGCCGGCAGGCAAAATCCCAGGCACAGCACATTAGGCATTTAAATGTTAATACATTACCAGTAAGACTGATGCTTATCAGTTAACTGGTTAACATTGTACATCCCTAACTCCCAGTTAAAACTGAAGGTAGAATCTGGCCCTGCAGTTGGAACTCTAGGCCATGTCTACACTATGGGTGCTATAACAGTACAGCTACGGCACTGTAGCTATGCCAATGTGGCACCGTAATGTAGATGGTTCCTTTAGCGATAGAAGGGTTTTTTCTGCGACTGTAGGAACTCCACATATGGTAGCTAAGTTGATGGAAGCATTCTTCCATCGGCCTAGTTGTATCTACACTGGAGCTTAGGTTGGCATAGCTATGGCACATAGGGATGTGAATTTTTCACACCCTCTGAGTACTGTAGCTGTGATGTAAAACAACTTTCAAGTGTAAAACAGGCCTCAGTTGTCAACTGTTTAGGTGCAATCCATTTTATTTTCCCCTGCAGAGCTAATGGGAATGACTAGTAAAAACGTTCCTTTGTCAAAGTAAGCACATGTTACTTCTGATATTGCCCACAGTGTTGTAGGCACTTTCCAAAACAGATAAGGCACAATCCTATCTGCAAGTTACTCACATTGAAGCCTTCCAGGCGGAGTGGTTCTTGGCCTCATTTGAAGCCGTTGTGGAGCAGCAATGGGGACATCTGGTTTGGATCAGACTCCTCAAAGCAGAGAGCTGACTAATATTTTGCCTGTAAGATTTGTGTTCCCTCCACTCTGATCTGGTGGTAACTTTTCTATTATATTTGATCTGAGCAGCAAAGAGCCCAGGTGTTCTAGCTATAATGAATGCTACCTTTTGTAGTCTCATATAGAAGATAGTCTTGCGCTCCATGAACTTCAGAGCACTCACAATAGATTGTGATGCACAGTCCTGCCCTGGTACTGGAGGAATGGGCCAATAAACTTAAAGGCATATTGTTGAAGTTTCCTCAGTGTTAGAATTTTGCAGCAATTTGAAAAGGAAGCAAATTGTTACAGTTCCTCCAAAAAATCAAATTCTACTACAGAGAGCTTTTGTGCAATCTACTTTTTGTTTTGGTCAGATGAGTCAACTGAAGAAAAGAGGGAGGAGGAAGAGGAATTAAATTTTAATGAAGACCTTGTTTGCCCACATGGTAAGTGTGTATGTAGGGGACAGAACTCCTTTAACAAAGTTTATAAATCAACATTATTACCTGTGTTTGTGGCAATCTAGTGGAAGAGGTGGCATCAATGATATCTGGCAAGTTTTGTGAAAAGTGGTTTGTAGGAGATAAGGGCAAGGCATATGCACTGGTGAAGATGCTCATCTGTAAGGTGATTGTGGTGGTGTTTTTTTATAATGTTCATGGTAGAAAACCCATATTCGCAGAGGTATGTTGATCCAAACATTGTTAAAAGATGGCTAGATTCTGGCTATTCTGAAACTGGTCAGCATATTGAGTCCAGAAATCACAAAGTCCTACTTCTCTGAATTTTTCCTTCAAGAACATCTGAGCTCTGGAGCCTTACAATTTCTAATTCAAAGGCACCTTCATCACCTGAATCAAGAGTGGTCTTTGCTTCAGCAGAGACAACAAATGGATCACGAACAAATAAAAGCAAATCCTTTGGAATTTTAAAACTCTCAAATCGAATTTTAAAATTTTCGATGAGATTTTTTTTTAGGAATTCTTCCATTGTTTTCATTGACGTTTCATCTATAGCAATAACATGTAATGTGGGAAAGTACAACATCTTTCCTGTTAAGTCTGTCTGAAAGATTTCAAGATTCTTCTGAAAGGCATACATTTTTTTCAAAGAGATTCCCAATGCTGCTTGCATGGCCTTGGAGCTGCAATTTGAGGGTATTCAAGTGACCAGTAATATTGCACAGAAAAGCTACCTGTGACAGAGGGAACATCATTCCTAAATTCCATGAACTCACAAGCTTTGTTGGTCTTGTGGTTTGAAAGAAATTCTATTTATTTTTGAATTGCACAGAACCTCTCTAACACTCACCCTCTACATAATGATGTTCTCTGGTTGTGCTGGAACAGGTCACTGTATTTGGCTGAAATGTCCTGTAAAAGAACATTTAAAAGATAGTGTTGCAAGCTGGAAATTGAATGTATGCAGTTCACCAATCTCATCACAATATCTATTGGGGTTTTTTTTCAAGTCCCCAGACAACTTACTGCACAGGACAGTCTGGTAAATGATGCAGTGAAGTGTATTTAATGAGGGGTATATCATTGCCAAACTGTAGAGCAAAGACCTTCTCTTCCCCTGTCGTGGAGGGACCTCCATCTGTAACCAGCAAGTTTACTTTCTGCAGAGCTAAACTTTTTTTTTTTTTCAAAAAAGCTTTTTACCTTTTCAAAAATGATCTCTCCTGTAGTGTAGATTTCTAATGGTATTAAGCACAAAGTCTTCCTTGAAAACTTCACTGTCATAAAATCTGACAGATTCGTCCACTTCAAGAGACATCTCTTTTAAATTGGAAGGCAGTGCTGACAAACAGTTCTCATAAATTACCTCCAATCTTCGCACTGCTATGGATCAGAGAAGGGAACTTGCTTCACAATGTCATCCTTATTTCTATCTCCGTCAAAAAGCTCCTCCAGCATTTCCAGCGTGCACTCCTTCACAAGCTTGGCATCCAGGAAAGGCTTTTTCTTTTTAGCTAGTACCAACATTATCCAAAAAGAAACAGCTGTTGCTTTTCATATATAGTCGTTGATATTGTGAGAATATTTGAAGTGTGATACAAAGACTTCATATTTTCAATTTTGTCACATCTTGCAACACTGCCAGGAGGATAGGCTACGTTGAAGTTTCTGTTCTTTGATTCAAAGTGGTGCCTTAAGTTGATGACCGTACAGATAGAAACAGTGGTTTGGCATATTAAACGCAAAGGTTTTTCATTTAAATGAGGTGGCATAATAAGAAAATCTGCTGACCAGTTTGGGTTAAAAGCTCAGTTTTCGCTGTCGAGTTTGCAATGTTGTGACGAAGTGGGGGATTTGTGACATACATTTATTCCCACTCATTCATTTTTGGCTCCATTTCCATCACTAATGAAAAATGAATGGCATCCTAACTAAATCGTAGCCGATGCTATCGTAAGAACTTAAGATCCAGTAAGCAGTGCTTAATTTGGCCCCGGCACCTCTGGGCTCCAGGCCAGCAGCCACCACTCTCCGGCCGTCCAACTCTGAAGGTGGCGCTGCTGGTGGTGGTTGTGCTGCCTTCAGAGCTGGGCACCCAGCTGGCAGCTACTACTGTGTGGTCGCCCAGTCAGTGGTTCGTTTGTAGAGGGGCTTGCTGGCACTGAGCCCCGACACCTCTTTCTTTACAAATGAAGCCCTGCCAGTAAGTTACTTACTAAGGAAGTCCTAGGCAAATGATACGCAGCACATCGCTCTTTATTAATTTAATTATAAACATTTTTTTTCAGGTGTGCTGGTGGGCCACAGAGAGAGCCTGGGTGGGCCACATTTGGGCTGTGGGCCACCTATTGAGAATCACAGACCTAGATGTTGCAGAAAGTTATTAACAATTCAGCTGGTGTTGCTCTTCCCTCTGATCTTTTGGTGCTAAACTACTGCCTCAATATGAAGTAGAGGGATTCTGTTCTGTGGCAGGGAGCTGTTTTTTGGATAAGACAAAAGTGCATGGTCTGTGGCCATTTAAAGCTTATGAAAGCTGTGAAAGTACTTTGAGGTTTTGGATGAAATATACTGTGCAATTAGTCATGATTAAGGCTACGTTTTAGTCAAGGGTATTTTTAGTAAAAGTTGTGGACAGGTCACGGGCAGAAAACAAAAAATCACATGTCCATGTCTTATACAATATACCCCTGACTAAATATTTGGGGGGGGGGCAGAGGGGCAACATGGGTGCTTAGGGGTGGGGGGGGCAGCAGCCTGGGCACTTGGAGAGGGCTCCGTGAGGGGAGGGTTTGGTGGGGCTGGCAGGCTCCCTATCTGGCTCCGCACCTCCCCAGAAGCAGCAAAATCCCTCAGTTCCTAGGTGGAGGCGTGGCCCGGCAGCTCTGCACGCTGCCTCTGTTCCGAGCGCCGTCTCCACAGCTCCCATTGGCTGGGAACTGCGGCCAATGGGAGCTGTGGGGGTGGGGGTTGCAGGCGGAGGCTGTGCGCGGAGCACCCTGGCGGCGCCTCCACATAGAAGCCAAGGGATGTCGCTCTTCTGGGAGCCTCCCAACCCGCCTCTGAGGTAAGCACCGCCCAGAGCCCTCACCCCCTTCCATGCCCCAGCCCATAGCCCCCTCCCACATCCGAATTCCTGCTGCTGCTGGGAAGGGGGGCACGGTGGCCCAAGATTGCCCTAGCAGCAACCAGTGCAGCTGGCCCATGGGCTGCCTGAGCTGCTCAGGTGACCCCTGGGCCAGCTGCACTGGCCACTGCAGAAGTCCCAGAGGTCCCAGAAAGTCATGGAATCCGTGACCTCCGTGACAAACTCGCACCCTTACTCATGATTATTTGTGGCATGGTATCCGTTCCCTTCCTTCTTGTACATTAAGAAAATAAAAACTCTCTAAAGTGAGACACTGTGGACGTGTGGGATAAAAAATACTTTCAGTAAATATTTTGGTATCCTCGACATCAGGATTGTAATCAAATTGCTGGGTATTTTGAGACCTGTTCCATATGTTTTAAGCCTAACATGAGATGCTGTATAACATTAAGTGATGGATAATTAGTTGCATCCTCTACTATCCATGTCTTTAAGTCTCCCTTTTTGTGCAGAATATTGGCACTTTTAATGGACTATAACTGCTCCATTTTGGAGGCATTATCATACTGTAATCGTAGCAGTGAGGCCTTCAGGTCTGTGGGACAATGAATGGGTGTGACAAGCATGTATGCGATATGAATTAACAATGAGATGCACGCTTTGGGATTAATAAAGCTGTGTTCTCAAATAGAATGTTGAAAATGTCTTTTTTAACCCGTTTTCATTGTTGTTGTGCATTGTAATTGACAGTCCCACAAGGCTAATATAAAACTGCAGAGCAGAATGATGAAACGCCATAAAAATAAGCATTTTGAAAATATTTCTCTAAAAAATTACTAGTTCTTCTTCGAGTGATTGCTCCTATGCATTCCAGTTAGGTGTGCGCGCCGTGCGTGCACGGCTCTTCAGAAGATTTTTACCCTAGCAACTCCGGCGGGCCGGCTGGGCGCCCCCTGGAGTGGCGCTGCTATAGCGCTAGATATATACCCCAGCCGGCCCGTCCGCTCCTCAGTTCCTTCTTCCCGCCCGTGATGGCCGTTGGAACAGTGGAGTGCTCCTTTGACCTCCACATCCCTAGCTTATCTCTGGTTCTCGTTGTATTTAGTGTATATAGTTAGTTAGTTAAAATAGTTAGTTAAGTTAGTTTATTAAGTAGATTAAGGGGAATTAGGGGGGCTTAACCCCTCTTTTCCCGACCGGTGCGGGCTTATGCCCAAGGCACCGGGGTTTAAGCCCTGTGCGGCTTGCCAGCGGCACATGCCGATTGGGGACCCTCACGACTCCTACCTGCACTGCTTAGGAGAGGCCCATCGCGCAGATAAGTGCCCAATTTACAAATCGTTCAAACCAAGAACGAAGAAAGAGCGGGACATTAGATTGAAGCAGCTCTTAATGGAGTCGGCACTTACCCCTGCGGTGCCGACACCATCAGCTCCGCAGTCGTTTTAGGCGCGGAGCGCCCCAGCGGTTCCCGACCGGTCCGGTACCGAGACTCTTAAAAAGAAGCAGCCGGCACCGATGCCTCGGCACCGTTCCCTCTCGCCATCGGGGAAACGCAAGCCACAGCAGAAGTCTACCAAGACACCTGCGTCGGGACCGCTCGTCCAGCCACCAGCGCCGGCTCCCTCGGCACCGGCTACGACAGCGTATAGGCCATGCGCGGTACCGTCGGCACCGGCACCGACAGGGCCGTTGAGTCCGGTACCTCCGTGCTCCCCGGTGCAAACCATGGTCGAGCTGCCTCTCTCGTCGATGCCCGAGACTTTCTCGACGGCGAGAGAGCTCATAGAGCTCACAGAGGCACCGAGCCTCCGGCCCCCGGCACCGCCGGTGCGGGCTGTGCAGTCAGTGGGCAAACCGGCCATCATGAGGCCGCCTTCCCCTGATAGACGGGATAGAAGGCATTCCAGGTCACGCTCCCGATCCCGGAAACGGTCGCCTTCATGCCGATCTAGATCCCGGCACCGGTCACCATCCCGGTACCATTATCCTTCTTGGCGCCGGTCGCAGTCCCGGTACCGCTCCACATCGCGGTACCGGTCGCACTCCCGGAGACGATCCCGGTCCCGATCTCCCGACCGTTGGTACCGAAGAAGGTCCGGATCCCGGTACCGCTCCCGGTACCGATCATCACGAAGCCGCTCCCGCCGACGTCGGTCGAGATCGCGGTCGACCTCCCGGTACCCGCACGGTCGATGGTCCTGCTCTCGCTCCCGGCACCGCGACGACCGGCACCGATCCCCGGCACCGTCCAGGGACAGACCGGCGGCATCGACGGCGCAGTCCCTGAGCGCCTCTGCCCCCCCGTGGCCTTCCCGCCAACCTTCGGTCGCCTCTCAAGCGGGCAGCGGTGGTGATCTCCGGGCCGATCCCCAAGGGCAGGACCACGGTCCGCAGCAGTGGGGCTTCTGGACCCCCTGGGCCTATCACGAGGCTCAAGGGGTCCCCTCCCTTCAGCGACCCAGGACCTCCGACCACAGGGTGCCGGACGCCACGGTCAGCAGGCCCCCTCCATCACCGCCGGTTGAGGCTCCACCGCCACCTGTAGCGGCAGAGCATCCCGTAGACGCGGAGGCTTCGCACCCCATGGACGAACCACCTCTACAAGCCATGGGCCACGGCCTATCCTCGTCTTCCTCGCCGGATGAGGCGGTGGCGGGGGCATCAACATCGGACCCCCCACCGATTGACTTGCGGGCCCACTAGGACCTACTTCGACGGGTGGCACAGGCCATTGACCTCCCGGTCGAAGAGGTCGCTGAAGACGAGGATCCGGTGACCAGGGTGCTTGGAGCTGAGGCCCCGCTGTGGGTGGCCCTGCCCTTTATTCGGTCCATCCAAAAGAATGCCACTACGATCTGGCAGTCGCCGGCATCCATCCCGCCCACCGCTCGAGGGGTGGAACAGAAATACTCGGTTCCCCCCAGCGGGTACGAGTATCTTTACACGCACCCGACTCCGGACTCCCTCGTAGTACAGTCTGTGAATGACCAGGAGAGACATGGGCAACCCGCTCCGGCGCCAAAGTCCAAGGACGCGCGGAGGATGGACCTGTTGGGCCGGAAGGTCTATTCGGCTGGTGGCCTCCAGCTACGGATTGCCAATCAGCTGGCTCTCCTTGGTCGCTACACCTACGACGCCTTCGTGTCCCTTTTTAAATTTACGGAGCTGATACCAGCAGCCTCCAGACCGGAATTCTCAGCCCTTCTTGAGGAGGGCAAGAAAGCCTCCCGATCCTCCCTCCAGGCCTCACTGGACTCCGCAGATTCTGGAGCCAGAACTTTGGCATCGGGAGTGACCATGAGAAGAATCTCCTGGCTGCAGTCTTCCACCTTGCCGCCCAAGGTCCAGCACACTCTACAGGACCTGCCCTTCGATACCAAGGGCCTCTTCTCGGAGAAAACAGACTCCAGAATTCAGACTCTTAAAGATGGCCGAGTCGCCATCCGCACCCTGGGCATGCACACGCCAGCTACCCAGCGGAGGTCCTTCCGGCAGCAGTCGTACCGCCGGTTTAATCAGGCCAGGCCATGGCCTGACAATCCGCGCAGAGGCAGGGTGAACCGCCGGAGACCGTCGGGCAACCGGGGAAATCAGTCCCAAGCGCCCTCCAAAGCCCCTCAGGGGCCTAAGTCTGCCTTTTGATGGGACGCCCGAGGACGGCCCATCAGTCTCTGCACTGGATCCTTCCCCGTTATTTTGCAGCTGTCTTTCCCACTTCCTCCCGGCGTGGTCCCAGCTAACATCGGACAACTGGGTGCTTCGTACGGTGGAGTTTGGTTACCGCCTTCAGTTTGTTTTGCCCCCTCCCTCCCACCCGCTCTCCCCGTCCCTCTTCAGGGACCCCTCTCACGAGCAATTCCTCTTGCAAGAGGTCGAGACTCTGTTGAGTTTGGGTGCCATAGAGGAGGTGCCGACCGACATGCGAGGCCGGGGATTCTATTCCCGATATTTCCTAATCCCCAAAGCGAAAGGAGGTCTACGACCTATACTAGACCTCCGAGAGCTCAACAGATACCTGCTCAAGCTCAAGTTTTGCATGGTAACCTTGGGGACCATCATTCCCTCCCTGGATCCGGGAGACTGGTTTGCCGCCCTCGACATGAAGGACGCGTATTTCCATATCGCAATTTACCCTCCTCATCGACGCTACCTGCGTTTCGTCGTCAACAGCATGCACTACCAGTTTGCGGTGCTACCCTTCGGCCTCTCCACCGCGTCGAGAGTCTTCACCAAGTGCATGGCAGTGGTTGCCGCAGCCCTCCGCCGTCGTCGTATACATGTCTACCCGTATCTCGACGACTGGCTGGTCTGCGGACCATCCCGCCAATTGGTAGCAAGACAAATGGCCACGATCCTAGCCCTGTTTCAGCGCCTAGGACTTATGATAAACGCCGAGAAGTCCACGTTAGCTCCATCACAGAGAGTGGAGTTCATCGGAGCGGTCCTGGATTCCAGTTTGGCCAGGGCCTGCCTCTCTCGACCTCGGCATCAGACTATGGTTTCCTTAGTCCGGGACCTACAATCCTTTCCCACAACAACGGTGCGATCCTGCCTCCGCCTCCTGGGCCACATGGTGTCGTGCACGTTCGTGACTATGTACGCGAGACTGCGCCTTCACCCGTTTCAAACTTGGCTTGCGTCGGTGTACCGGCCGCACCGTGACCCCATAGACATGGTAGTCACAGTCACGAAACCGACCCTCGCTTCACTCAACTGGTGGCTGGACCCAGAGGTTGTGTGTGCCGGAGTCCCATTCCGCCCTCCTCGCCCGTCCGTCACCCTGACCACAGATGCCTCGGAGTTGGGGTGGGGGGCACACCTCGGCGACCTACACACCCAGGGTCTCTGGTCGCCGCGAGAGCTCTCCCTACATATCAGTGTCAGGGAGCTGCGGGCGATCCGCCTCGTGTGTCAAGCTTTCCACGCCCATCTCCAAGGGCGCTGTGTGGCGGTGTTTACGGACAACACGACGGCGATGTTTTATGTCAACAAGCAGGGCGGGGCCCGCTCCTCCCTGCTTTGCACGGAAGCGATGCTCCTGTGGGACTTCTGCATAACCCACTCGATTCACCTGGTAGCGTCCTTTCTTCCAGGAGTGCTGGCCGACCGTCTCAGCAGGTTGTTCCTCTCCCACGAGTGGTCCTTTCGTCCAGATGTGGTGCACACAATTTTCCGACGGTGGGGGTTTCCCCAGATAGACCTGTTTGCCTCCAAAGAGAACAGGAAGTGCCACCAGTTCTGTTCTTACCAGGGTCGCTCCCGAGGCTCCCTGTCGGACGCATTCCTCTGCTCCTGGACGGATCACCTCTTATATGCCTTCCCTCCATTCCCACTCGTACATCGGGTGCTACTCAAGCTTCGGAGGGACAGGGCCCGCCTCATACTCGTCGCTCCGGCCTGGCCGAGACAGCACTGGTACACTCTGCTGCTCGAGTTCTCCGTACGGGATCCCATTCCCCTCCCGTTGTGGCCGGACCTGATAACGCAGGACTTCGGCAGGCTCCGCCACCCGGACCTACAGTCCCTCCATCTTACAGCTTGGTACCTGCGTGGTTGACCCACGTGGAGCGTGACTGTTCGGCGGCGGTGCAGCAAGTCCTGATGGAAAGCAGGAAGCCTTCCACTCGCTCAACCTACCTCGCGAAATGGAAGCGTTTCGCACTCTGGTGCGATCAGAGGCCTGAATCCGTTCGTTGTCCCTATTCCAACGATCCTGGACTACCTCTGGTCCCTTAAGGAGCAAGGTCTCGTGGTCTCGTCTTTGAAAGTACACCTAGCGGCCATTTCCGCCTTTCGGCCGCCCGTAGGTCACCGGTCCATCTTTTCCGATCCGATGGTTTCCCGCTTCCTTAAGGGCCTAGATTGCTTGTTCCCGCCAGTACGACGCCCGGCCCCGTCCTGGGATCTGAACCTAGTTCTAGCCAGGCTCATGGGAGCCCCCTTCGAGCCCTTGGCCACGTGTTCCCTGCTTTATCTATCATGGAAAACGGCTTTTCTCGTCGCTATAACTTCAGCGCGACGAGTTTCCGAGCTTCGTGCCCTAACGGCTGGTCCGCCGTATACCATCTTCCACGGAGACAAGGTGCAGCTTCGGCCACACCCGGCCTTCCTCCCTAAGGTGGTGTCGGCCTTCCATTTGAACCAGGACATTTTCCTCCCGGTCTTTTTCCCGAAGCCGCACGCCTCAAGTCGTGAACAGCTTCACACCCTGGACGTCCGCAGGGCCCTCGCATTTTACATAGAGCGGACGAAGCCCTTCCGGCGTTCACCCCAGCTATTCGTAGCGGTTGCTGATCGCATGAAAGGCAAGCCGGTCTCCTCCCAGAGGATTTCCTCCTGGGTAACATCTTGTATCCGGACATGTTACGAGCTTGCTCGAGTGCCAGCTAGCCGCCTCACCGCTCACTCTACGAGAGCGCAAGCCTCGTCTGCCGCCTTCCTGGCCCATGTTCCCATCCAGGACATCTGTAGAGCGGCCACCTGGTCTTCTGTCCACACCTTCGCTTCCCACTACGCGTTGGTGCAACAATCCAGAGACGTTGCAGCCTTCAGCTCAGCAGTCTTACACTCTGCCACGTCTCACTCCGACCCCACCGCCTAGGTAAGGCTTGGGAATCACCTAACTGGAATGCATAGGAGCAATCACTCGAAGAAGAAAAGACGGTTACTCACCGTTGTAACTGTTGTTCTTCGAGATGTGTTGCTCCTATCCATTCCAGACCCGCCCTCCTTCCCCACTGTCGGAGTAGCCGGCAAGAAGGAACTGAGGAGCGGACGGGCCGGCTGGGGTATATATCTAGCGCTATAGCGGCGCCACTCCAGGGGGCGCCCAGCCGACCCACCGAGTGTTGCTAGGGTAAAAATCTTCCGAAGAGCCGTGCACGCGCGGCGCGCACACCTAACTGGAATGGATAGGAGCAACACATCTCGAAGAACAACAGTTACAATGGTGAGTAACCGTCTTTTTCATTATAAATTGATCTGTGACTTTGGTCCACATAAAAAAATAAATGACATTAAATATTGGGGCCATCAAAGTTCAGGTTTCGTTATCCTGAGCTAACATCAGATTGTTCTTGTAAAATGCTCTTTTCACCTTATGCGTTCAAAATTTTCCATTGAATTAAGTGTATCAGCTAATCTGTTTTCTCTGTAATAGACAGTTAATTTTGCAGAGGAGGAAACTACTTCCTTCATGGTGCTTTCTGCAGAGTCCAGGGCTTGATCTGTTAGGTCTGGCTTGCATCCAAAAATATCATAAAGGTTTTTCCCTTATGAATTCCCACTACCATCATCTTATATGCATATGTCAGGAACCTTTTTCATCTCTAATTCCAGAGGATTGTTATTTCTTTCTCTCTGGTAGTTTCCTGACCTCCTTGAATAATTTTTGTCTGATTACCAGGTTAGGCCATTTTGATGTTCATGCCCAGAATCTACTCTGAAAAGAGAGAGATGATGAGAAGGGACAGTGGTTACTCCTGAGGGCATTCTGTGCCAAAAAAATAAAAATTCTGTGCACAGTATTTTAAAAGTTTTATTTGTCAATAAATAAATGCAGAGGCTCCAGCATGGCAGTGGGGAGCACAGTCCACTGGCTGTACGAAGGTGGGAGATCACCCTACAGCAGGGGATGGCAAACTATGGCCCGCGGGCTGGATCTGGCCCCTGAGCCATTTTAAGCTGACCTATGAGCTCCTGCTGGGGAGCTGGGTCAGGGGCCGCACCACACGGCTCCCGGAAGCTGTGGCATGGCCCCTCTCCAAGGGTCAGGGGCCGCTCCATGCATAGGAGCCAGAGAAGGGACATGCCACTGCTTCCGGGAGCCACTTGAGGTAAGCGCTGCTTGGAGCCTGCACCCGTGAGCCTCTCCCCAGCCCTGATCCCCCTCCTGCTTTCCAAATCCCTTGATCCTAGCACAGGGCACCCTCCTGCACCCCAAACTTCTCATTCCGAGCCCCACCCCAGAGCCTGTACCCATATCCAGAATCTGCACTCCTTCCTGCACCCCAGCCCTAGCCCTGACCCCCCCGAACCCCTCAGTCCCAGCCCAGAGCACACTCCTACACCCCAAACTCCTCATCCCCAGCTCCACCCTAGTGCCTGCAACCCCCAACCAGAGCTCTCGCCCTCTTCTGCACCCCAACCCCAATTTTGTGAGCATTCATGGCCCACTATACAATTTCTAGAGCTGGCTGTATTTTAAAGAAACCTTATTGAGGTTGCAGGAACAAACCATCCCGATGTGTAGGAAGAAAAGTAAATATGGCAGGCGACTAGCTTGGCTCAACAGTGAAATCCTTGCTCGTCTTAAACACAAAAAAACAGCTTACAAGAAGTGGAAGATTGGCCAAATAACCAGGGAGGAGTATAAAAGTATTGCTCAGGCATGCAGGTGTGAAATTAGGAAGGCCAAATCATGCTTGGAGTTGCAGCTAGCCGGAGATGTTAGGAGTAACAAGAAGGGTTTCTTCAGATATGTTAGCAACAAGAAGAAAGTCAAGGAAAGTGTGGGCCCCTTGCTGAATGAGGGAGGGAACCTAGTGAGAGGATGTGGAGAAAGCTAGTGTACTCAATGCTTTTTTTGCCTCTGTCTTCACAGACAAGGTCAGCTCCCAGACAGCTGCACTCTGCAGCACGGTATGGGGAGGAGGGACCAGCTCTCTATGGAGAAAGTAGTAGTTTGGGACTATTTAGAAAAGCTGGACGAGCACAAGTCCATGGGGTCGGATGTGCTGCATCCGAGGGTGCTAAAGGAGTTGGCCGATGAGATTGCAGAGCCATTGGCCATTATCTTTGAAAAATCATGGCGATCGGGGAAGGTCCCGGATGACTGGAAAAAGGCTAATGTAGTGCCCATCTTTAAAAAAGGGAAGAAGGAAGATCCAGGGAACTACAAGCCAGTCAGTCTCACCTCAGTCCCTGGAAAAATCATGGAAAAGGTCCTCAAGGAATCAATTCTGAACCACTTAAAGGAGGGGAAAGTGATCAGGAACAGTCAGCATGGATTCACCAAGGGCAAGTCATGCCTGACTAACCTAATTGCCTTCTATGATGAGATAACCGGCTCTGTGGATGAGGGGAAAGCAGTGGATGTGCTATTTCTGGACTTTAGCAAAGCTTTTGATACAGTCTCCACAGTATTCTTGCCAGCAAGTTAAAGAAGTCTGGGCTGGATGAATGGACGGTAAGGTGGATAGAAAACTGGCTAGATGGTCGGGCTCAATGGGTAGTGATCAATGGTTCCATGTCTAGTTGGCAGCCGGTATCAAGTGGGGTGCCCCAAGGGTCGGTGCTGGGGCCGGTTTTATTCAATATCTTCATTAACGATCTGGAGGATGGTGTGGACTGCACCCTTAGCAAGTTTGCAGATGACACTAAACTGGGAGGAGTGGTTGATACGCTGGAGGGTAGGGATAGGATACAGAGGGACCTAGACAAATTAGAGGATTGGGCCAAAAGAAATATGATGAGGTTCAACAAGGACAAGTGCAGAGTCCTGCACTTAGGACGGAAGAATCCCATGCACTGCTACAGACTAGGGACCGAATGGCTGGGCAGCAGTTCTGCAGAAAAGGACCTAGGGGTTACGGTGGACGAAAAGCTGAATATGAGTAAACAGTGTGCCCTTGTTGCCAAGAAGGCTAATGGCATTTTGGGTTGTATAAGTAGGGGCATTTCCAGCAGATCGAGGGAAGTGATCATTCCCCTCTATTCAGCACTGGTGAGGCCTCATCTGGAGTACTGTGTCCAGTTTTGGACCCCACACTACAAGAAGGATGTGGATAAATTGGAGAGAGTCCAGCGGAGGGCAACAAAAATGATTAGGGGGCTGGAACACATGATTTATGAGGAGAGGCTGAGGGAACTGGGATTGTTTAGTCTGCAGAAGAGAAGGATGAGGGGGGATTTGATAGCTGCTTTCAACTACCTGAAAGGGGGTTCCAAAGAGGATGGATCTAGACTGTTCTCAGTGGTAGAAGATGACAGAACAAGGAGTAATGGTCTCAAGTTGCAGAGGGGAAGGTTTAGGTTGGATATTAGGAAAAACTTTTTCACTAGTAGGGTGGTGAAGAACTGGAATGGGTTCCCTAGGGAGGTGGTGGAATCTCCTTCCTTAGAGGTTTTTAAGGTCAGGCTTGACAAAGCCCTGGCTGGGATGATTTAGTTGGGTTCGGTCCTGCTTTGAGCAGGGGGTTGGACTAGATGACCTCCTGACGTCCCTTCCAACCCTGAGATTCTATGATTCTATTCCCCGATGTGGCACTCAGGCCAAAAAGTTTGCCCACCCCTGCCGTACAACCTCCCCACCCCTGGGACACGGACTCAGTGGTGAGGCTGCACCTGACCCTAACACAGCACAAGGCCTGGGCCTGCCCCAGATACACCCTGGGGCCCTGCACCTCAGTGCCAGGCGTACCTGGTGTGGGCAGGCAGGATCCAAGTGTGGACGGACTCAGTGTGGGGGGGATCCAAGTGTGAGGTGAGAGGATTCTGTGTGGGACAATCTGGGTGTGCAGACAGCTCAGTGGGGGATCTAGGTATGGGGGGATCTGGATGGGGAATTCCAGGTGCTGGGGCAATGGGACTCTGCAGGGGCTTCCAGGTGAAAGTGGTTGGGGCTCAGCGGAGGGGTCTGGGGGAGTGGGGCTTGGTGGGGTGGGGGTCTGGGTGCAGCTAGTTGGGGGACAGTGGCATGGGGGTCTGGATGTGGGAGCTCAGGGTGGTGCAGGTTGGTGGGGCTTGTCAGTCTGGGGGGGTTCAGTGTGGCGCTCAGCGGGGGGTGGTATGGGTGCAGGGGGGCTCCAGATGCAGGGGTTGAGGTTCAGTGGGGTGGGGTTCAAGTGTGGAGGGCTAGGGAGGCTCTGGGTGTATAGGGTGAGGCTTGGTATGGGTGTCTGGGCATAGGAGGTCCAGATGCACGGGGGTTGAGCAGATGAGAGAGCAGCTCCCTGTGCAACGACTCCTCCCCTGCACAGCTGATGAGCAATAGGGACAGGAAGGTGGGGAGGATGCTGAGTTTCCTGCAGCTGGGAGAGGTTTCTGGGGGTGGGTCTGACACAGCCCCAGCCAGTCCTTGCAGGAGAAGAGGAAGTCCGATCCTCTCCAGCCTCCAGCCTGGCTGGGACTAGCAGCTGATCGCGGCTCAGGGTAGGAGCCACTGGCTGGGGTGTCCTCAGCCCTGCGGTGATTTACCTCTCCTCCAGGTGCCTGAAACAATGTACCTGCGCAGCTAGGGAGTGGTGCTTGACTGCTCTTGCCGCTTCCCTGCCAGAAAGTCATTTTTCTGCAGAGAAGCAAAGAAATCTGCGGGGGACATAAATTCTATGCACGCGCAGTGGTGCACAGTTCTCCCAGGAGTAAATGGTCAGGGTCTTTGCCTTCCAGATGGTACAGCATTTGTACATTCTGATCAGATTTTCCACCTATCACTATAGCTTATTAGTCTGGTTTCATAAATCTTATGATGTCAGAGCAATTACTTACACAATCTTATTTTCATGTCCCTGATGGTTTCTGGAAATCATTCCAGTCCTGTTTTCCCCATATGGTGAGCCTAGGTTAATAACTGGTCAAATTTAGCAACTGCTATTTTAAAACAATCAAGTCTGACCTTCATTTATTGTAATAAATCCAGGAATGGACTGTTGCTATTTTTTTTCTTTGGGAAATTGGCAGTTGTTCAGACTTTGTCACAGTGAGAGAAGATGACAGGTCAGTGGCATTGAAGACTTGTTCTAATACTAAAGAAATAGAGCCAAGGAGTTTCCTCGGTGTGTTTTTCTGTATCTTTTGGCTAACAAACCCATTTCATGCTGGGGTAGGCTATAGAAAGAGAAGAAACTGTTAAATAGTTCTTAGCTAGCCTCTACTCCCTCAAGTACAGCAACTTTTCAAGTGTTTTTTCTTCCCACTGTTGGTTAATACCCACTTTAAAGGTTGAGCATCATTCTTTCCCATATCAGTGTTTGGTTGTTTGCTGTTTGCCGTTCACTACTTTACCCTCTGTACTGAAACTAATATTTTTCTCATTTTGTTGTGCATCAGCATTGTTACCACACCTTGTAATACCACTGGGCTTTTGACGCAACAGCAGCAGTTAAATAGCGAGGGCTCAGTTGTGTTGTACCTCTCACCTTTACAACTATAAGTCAGGCAAAAATTATGGCTGTCAGCAATGAAGTAGCATAGTTTCTCATATATGAAATACTATGTTTTCCCACCATCTTGAATCTTACACATAAATTTGATGCCTGTATTGCGGCGCCGTGACCTTTTTGGCATAGTTGTTACCAGGATAACTCATAAATACTTTCTATTAATTCGTTATCTTACTGATTGTCAGTTTTTTCTTTGTCAGTTTCCTGAAAAATAGTTCAAGATAAATGATATGTAATTGGCATCATTTTTTAATAATATTTGGTACACCTCACTTCATATTTTCCTCTCACACAGAATTAATTCCACTCAACTGGATGTAATAGGGCACTCTTGATCAAAAGATTCAAGTGATGGAGTGGCATTCAGCTTTCTGTGCACCGTTTGTGCAGTTCACTTCAAAATGGGCATTATGGAAAGCGGAATCTGCCATGTTTAATTATGGTTTCTAACTGTGTTTGAGTGGCCTGTGGAGCTTCACATTCTAAGCGATTGCTACAGAAATGTGGAGTTTTAAATGCAATAACACTTTCAGAAGGGTAGTTGTGGGAGAACATGTTGGACAGAATTTTCAGTGCCTGAAGTTAGGTACCTAAAGCCATATTTAGGCAAATAAATCATGGTAGCCTTATTTTTCCAGAGGTACACCTCTACCCCGATATAACGCGACCCAATATAACACGAATTCGGATATAACGCAGTAAAGCAGCGCTCCGGGGGGCGGGGCTGCGCGCTCGGGTGGATCAAAGCAAGTTCGATATAATGCGGTTTCACCTATAACGTGGTAAGATTTTTTTGGCTCCCGAGGACAGCATTGTATCGGGGTAGAGGTGTATGTAGCACATGCAGCTTCATTTTTAAGTCACTAAAAGTTGTGGGGTGCTCAGCAGCTTTGAAAATCAAACCACTTTTTAAGTACATAATTTGAGGCACCCATGAGTGGGAAAACATTAACCCTTGTGTGTGCTTGTATCCTTGATCCTGGTTCTGTTCTTACCCTTAATTTCTCTTCCTGATCCATGGATTTCTCTCTTTCCTTTCCTTTCCTTTTGTTGCATTTGAATCTGCTGCTTAGGCCAGTGGCGCTGGGACATTTTTAATAGTGGGGGAGCTGAAAGCCAGCCCCCTAACCCTATCCATGCTCCCTCCTCCCAGAGCTGGGACCAAGAGCAGGACCATGTCTCCAGGAGAGGGGGACCCAGACGGGGGTAAGGGAGCCAGGAGCCCCGTGTAAAACCTGGGTACTGCAGCACCCATAGTTCCCGTGTCTGTGGCTCAGGCACATAGTTTTGTAAATCCAAAGGGCAATCGTGGTAGATTAAGATCTTTGTTTTTAAATAGAAATGCTGTTTTAAGAATGTATTGGGTTAGCTTTTAAAATAATTAGCTATAATTCTTAAACCATACTGTTGCTGTGAGTAAGCACTAAAATCCTACCTCCAGGAGGAAACTCTATCATTGATGGGATAGAAATAAAGGCTGAAGGTGACTCTTCTGTGTAAGTTGCTCTTTTTCTTTTTATTCAAGTGTTGACACAGGTGTCAGATTATAAGGGTGTAAAATCTACTTCTGTATTCATACAGGTAATCTCTTAAATCTGTTTTAGTGCTGTGAAACTTTTGCTGAGTATGTGCAGAACAAAAATGTTCTCTTGGATTTCTCCATGCAGGTGACCTATGCATATCAGAAAATGAAAGGAGGGTTGTTTCTAAAGAAGCCTGGAAAAAGCTCAAGCAGTATTTTCCAAAGGCCCCAGAATTTCCAAATAGCAAAGAGTGCTGTTCCCAGTGCAAGGTATCTGAATATCTGATGACTTTGTAAGCCTTTTCACAGTTCATGTATGATGGTAGCTCTAGCTTTCATGTTGGCATTCACCTGGCTTAAAATGTATGGGAGGAAAAAAATCTGCTTTTACCTTTTTAATAGCACCTTTGAAAACAAACACAAGTGGCCAAAAGGACTCTCTGTTTTCACGGCGACAAAGGGTCCTGTGGCACCTTATAGACCAGGGGTAGGCAACCTATGGCACGTGAGCCAAAGGCGGCACACAAGCTGATTTTCTAAAAACGTTCAAATATATGACTGGGACACGAAACCTTAAATTAGAGTGAATAAATGAAGACTCGGCACAGCACTTCTGAAAGGTTGCCGACCCTTGTTATAGACTAACAGAAGTATTGGAGCATAAGCTTTCATGGGTGAATACCCACTTCGTTTTCACACAGATTCTGGAAAGAGAAGGAGAGGAAAATGAAGCCCTGCATAAGATGATGGCAAGTGAGCAGAAGACTGCTCTCCAGAACCTGTTCCAAGACAAATGCAGACCGTGTCTTGGTAGCTGGCCTCAGGTACAAAGACTAAGAAAGGTTGATTGTCTGTCAGATCTGGGAAAAGGCTATTGGTGGACTCTTGCATTTGACAATAGAATGTAAAATTCTGATCTATTAGAAGGGAATTCGTGTGTGTAATCCTTGAGCAAAATATTAGACCATGCAAACATGGTGTAAAGCTTATTGAAAAAAAAGTTCCTTACAAATCCTTTAAGCACTGACTTGGATACTCTCTTTGGATAAAGAACTCCAGGGTGCTCTTTTGACTGGCGTCTGTAGAAGTGAGTATCTTTCAAGAGAATGTCCTTTAAAATGAAAAAGAATAGCAAATATTAGTTGAAGTAAACTTCCTCCGGTTCCGTCTGTGTGTCTTAAGTATTGACCTGGCTCTATTTCTTCAGTGTCTTTACTTCACAAACTTGAATGCATTTGTTCTTGAAACCCTTCTGTGAGGCTGAGCAGGGCCATTATCCCCATTGTACAGATGGGGAACTGAGTCTCTCTGTGCCTGTGAGATGTGCTCAGGGGTGTCTGGTATAGAGCAGGGAACTGAACCTGGATCTCCTGAGTCCTAAGTTGACATTGGACCTGACCTTATTGCATGGAGGTTGATACTTGATCAGAGAGAAATTTAGTGTTTTTCCCCCTTCTATCCAAATGTCACTCAAACATCAGTAAACCTCCCTTTCAGCCTAATCTTGAATCCTAGCTAGTTTCTCAATGTCCCCCTGCTCCCCCCCTAAATTCGTCTCCAGGCCTCCTGCCTGGGTCTTATCCCCTACCGTTTGCTCCCACATCCGCCACCTGCTTTCTCCAGATGATCTTGTCAAGCATCCAGATCATTTGTCACAGTAACCTAGCTGCTGCTCCTGCTCCTCTTCTCCCTCCTGTAATCATCCATCTTTCTTTCTTCTACCATCCTGTGGTGCTAGCTTTCCAGAGAGGAGATTTTTGTGTATGTCTTGATGGGGAAAGGTTGTAGTGAAAAGTTGCATGCTGAAAGGGTCTTTGGGGCCATCTGTGGAAGCAGGCTAGAACAGCCCAGCTCAGCGGGAAGAAGTGAGAGTAGAAATAGCAGCCCACCATCCAAGTTTTTTGTCTTTTTTGTTCTTTCAAAAGAGGAGCTGTTTCCACTGTTCTTCTTTTGCAAGTCAAGTCTTAAATTTACCAAAGAAAGGAATTTCCTTTTTATCAACCAATTGCTGATATAATTAGTGCCACAGTGGTTTGCTCTTTGGTGTTAGGGTGATACTTTATTGGTTAATTTGTTTATTGGAATATATCTTAATTTTTTTTCTGTCCTGAGAGGTACACCCTCATCTGAAGGCAGCATTTGGCCCTTGCTCTCCTCAATACATTGTAGAAGAAAGTAACTTGACAGTAGCTGTGTTACCTACACCTGCTGCTCCCATGGTACTGAGCCAGCAGTAAGAGCAGCACCTTTGAGCAATTTCACATGGAAGCGGTACTAATTAATTTTCTGCACCACAGGACTGGGTTTAGAGCATTAGCTGTTGATGTGCTGGAGAATTCCATTCTGAACCCTACTGGAGGGAAGGGTTTTTGTCTTGCTATACACTTGGTGTGTCTCTCTTCCAGCAGCAGGCAAAAACTCTAGAGAGGGGGTGGAGTGTCTTTAAGCAGCAAACAAGTCACAGGTAGGGTAGGGGTTGTGAATTCTTGGAGCCAGTCATGATAGGAGTAGCAAGGCTGTTTTCACTGTCACCTCACTGAGTGTGGGGGGGGTATTGTGGTAGCAGCAAGAGGAGTGTTTTATACACATTAATATTCCTCTGTTTGAATGCAGCTTTTGAACACCACATCAAATCAATTCCGGGAATGTTCTAACATCAGTGGGCAGAACCCTGTTGATTTTGGTGAAAACCAGAAAGGGGAAACGAGGGGGTGACAGCCCCGGCTTCTGATTAGCACATCCAGCAAGTTCAGTCATCTCTGTAATTTTCTGTAGATCAAAGAACCAGTTCCTGGCTGACATTACAACATTGCTGCATAACTCCATCCCCATCCCACCTCTGCCCCTCCCCCCAGTAGAGTTCAACATGTTGATGCCCTGAACGACTTAAGAATGGTGGAGGCAATAAGGATGCACAGAGAGCTCCTGGGATGGAGGGAGAATAGGGGGCTCTGGCATGAGGGGACATACAGCCCCGAAGGAGAAAATGAAGGATAATGGTATGGGGGATACACAGTGGCATGGGGCAGAGAGAACGGGGGGATCCTGGTATGGGCAGAGGGGAGAAATAAGGGGGACAACGCCTCTGGCATGTATGTTGGGGCGGGGGTTATAGGGAGTCCCTGAAATAATGGGAATGGGAGGCTGGCACACAGGGAACTTGGGGGTGGGGAATGGAAGAATGCCAGTAGCCCCTTTTGTGTGCAAAGAGATCTGCCCATCGAAGCAGCAGTCTGCAACTCTGTAGTTCAGGGGTCGGCAGCCTATGGCATGTGTGCCAAAGACAGTACGCGAGCCAATTTTTAATGGCATGCTGCTGCCTGCTGGAGTGCCGGCAGGCAGGAGTGCCATTAAAAATTTTGCTCGCTCTTCTCTGCTTCCCCCCTCCCCCCTCGGTGCGTGCGGGGGCAAGGGGCGGAAGCTTGGTCCTGCTGGCTCCCCAGCCTCTTCCCCTCCTCTGCGTCCCTCCCTCCCTGCCTGGCCAATCAGCTGATGGCCCTTGCAAGGGAGGGGGTCGGGAAGGAGCAGAGTCAGCGAAGAAGCAGGCGCAGGGCCTTGGGGAAGGGGTGGGGGGTGGAATAGGGGCATATGCCCTCCAGCCCCCTGACCTGACACCCCCCCTACGCACATGCACACACCCCTCTGCCCTGAGCCCCGCAGCCCCACCCCCCACCCAGGCCTGTGCTCTGAGCCCTGTACCCCCCTCATACACACCCAGCCCTCTGCTTGACTCCTTCACCCCCCCCCACAACCCCAGCCCTGACTCTGGCCCCCGCCCTGACACCTGCACCCCTCTAACATGCCCCCAGCCCTCTGCCCTGACTCTTGCACCCCCACATACCCAGCCCCCACACCCCATGCACCCCCATATCCCCACCCCCACCCTGAGCACCAAATGGGAGCTCCTCCACCCCCATCCACATTCCCACCTGCACTCCTCGCACCAAATGGGAGCTGCCCAGGTAAGTGCCCCACACCCAAACCTCCTGCCTGCCCCAACCCTGAGCCCCCTCCCTCATTCTAGTTCCTGGCCAGACCCTTCACCCCCAGCCCTGTGCTCAGTGCACTCCCACCCTCAGCTCAGTGCAGAGAGAGGAAGAGAATGGGCCAGAACCAGGGAGAAGGTAGGTACCCACTGTATGTGGGCAGGGCCGGGACCCCAGACTGGCAGTGGGCTGAGCAGGTCCGGCAGCCGGGATCCCGGTTGGCAGGGGCCGGTGGATGGAACCCCTGAGCGGCTGTGGGCTGAGCGGCTCAGCCCACAGCCGGTCTGGGGTCCCAGCTGCTGGCCCCGCACAGCCCGCTGCCAGTCTGGAGTTCCGCCTGCCGGACCCTTCCCAGCCGGGGTCCTGGCCGCAGGCCCCACACAACCCGCTGCCGGCCTAGGTGAACAGAATCCCAGATCAGCAGCAGGCTGAGCAGGCCAGTGGCGTAAGATCAACATTTTAATTTAATTTTAAATGAAGCTTCTTAAACGTTTTGAAAACCGTGTTTATTTTACAATACAACACTAGTTTAGTTATATAATATATAGACTTGTAGAGAGAGACCTTCTAAGAAACATTACAATGTATTACGGCCCGCAAAACCTTAAATTAGAGTGAATAAATGAAGACTCGGCACACCACTTCTGAAAGGTTGCCAACCCCTGCTACAGTTAGTATAATATGCTCTGCTGGTTAATCACAGGCTGTGTATGCCATAAGGCTTGCTGGAGTTCAGTAGAAATAATTTATACAATGGATTGAAGATAATTGGGTACAAAACTGAATTAACTTTCTAATATAATATAAGCAGTAACACGGGTTCGCTGTGCGCTATGTTCTTGGTACTTGATCTTAAATTATTGTAGTTGGCTTTCAGAAGTCACACTTGAACGGAGTTATTGTAAAGAATATTAGGATCTTGAAAAGGAGCAGGTATAACAAAGACAGTGAAAACTTAGGTTTTTTCTATCTCCATTGTTAGGTTAATTTAAATGAAGTCTGTTTTTCCAGGAGACAGATGAGCTCTACATTGTATCACAGTTTTTTGTAGAAGAATGGAGGAAATTTGTAAGGTAAATTGGTTCATATTTTAAATCTTCACTGAACTCCTTTTATTCCTTTTAGGTTTATATGTAGTAATTTGACTTTTGGATGATGTTTGTATGGTGCAGTGTAGAATTGTGCTAAAATTAAAATATCTTGCTGTGTAGTGACTGACCTTGTGGAAATAAGGAAGCACTGGGATTTTTAAGCTGGTATTGGTTGTTATAGGTTCTGAGAAACAGCGAATGTTCATGTTTACTCTGCCTGAAGGAGAAGGTCAAGTTAGATACCAGATTGATTAGTTTGTTCTCATGACTAAAGCTATATCCTGGTCAAAGGACATAACTCAGTCCTGCTTCTGTAGTCTGTCATTAATAGGAGATAAAAATCTCCCTTCAGTGCTAGATACAAGAATAACATCCCAAAATAAAAAAAAAACATATATGATTCCCTGAGCCTAACAGTCTAATACTACTGAATTTTGGCTACGTTTCTACAAAATCACAAATTTAAATGCTCTACTTATCTCTCTTCTCAGTGCTATTTGCTGACTTTTGATTTCTTGTTAAGGAGATAGCATAACTGTGTGATGTCTAACTAGAGCTCAGTGAAAAATCCCCCAAATTATGCTAGTTTTGAATCAGTTTTTCTCACCAAAATGAAAAACCAAAATTAAAATTGTTTGGGTCAAACAAAAACATATTGGATGTTGTTACAAATCAGCCTTTTCAAAACAATGTCCATTCAAAACATTTAGCTGTTTACAATAAAACGCAGGTTGTTTTCAGCTGAAATAATTCGCCATATTTGACCCACATTCATGAGTAGTTTCCATGCCCATATGTGTATTTTTTGGTAAATTTAGTTAGCTGCCAAAAAAATCCACTTAGCTCTGTCTAACCATGCTAAGTACACATTTGTTTTCCCTTCTCCTGTTTGAGCAGGAGGCCTACAAGATGCAGTCCTGTATCATCAGTAGGAAACAGTGCTCTTCTCTGCCCACATGGGGGCCTCATGTTCACATTTGCTTCCATGACCAAAGAAGACTCTAAACTGTGAGTTTCTTCTGTTCACTTGTCTTCCTTTGTCAGGTATTTCTCTCTCGGCCTCCCGGAATATGTGAACCAAATGACTCATGAGGACAGTACTGTTGATCTCTGTAATTGTAACATTTCCCTCTGTTTTTGAATTACCTTGATGTGAAGACCCCTTTACACCTTTAGATAAATCTTCACACAGAAAGTACCTTACGTGTTCAGTGATGTGCTCTGCAGCAGCAAGGCTGGCATTGAAGAAAGAAATATGATCAGTAAAGTAGAATTTATTATTAGGAATGAGCTCAAGTGAGACTATTATTTGACACTGGAAACTCATTTCCTTACCTTTACCATCAGAATGGACACAGATCTTCTCAAAGCTGATTTCCACAAGACTTCCCTTCAAAGTATCAGATACCATCAATGGATTTCATGCTTTGTGGGATTGCTTCTTCAGGGGCACAGAGCTAAATGTAACACATCTTCCACTTTTTAATACTTTTTCTTCCATCTCAATCCTTCCTCCCTGCATAGTTTTGCTTTAGGTGGTAGAGAGACTGTTCTTGTTAACATTTAAAAGGTTCTGAAACCTAAAGCCCAGTGCACTTGTAAGGCTTGTGCACAGAGTTTCCTTTATTGACAACTAAGCTACACAGCTGTAATTGAAAACTTGTGGTTTGGTTTTTCTATGTCATGAAGCATGTTGTGTTTCTTTGCACAGTATAGCTCTAATATGGCCCAGTGAGTGGGAGGCAATACAAAAACTATTTGTTGTGGATCACGTTATCAAAATCATCAGAATGCAAACTGCTGAGACAAGCCCTGAGAGCACGCTTTTCGATTCTGAGCCCAGTAAGTACAGTCTTATCTTCACCAGTGTCTGTAGAATAGCTTTTCCAGATGGTACTGGCTCCCTTGTGGGGTTTGGAGAGGGAGCTGCCATTTCAGCATACAGGGTCAGAATTTAAGGGAGGAGTGGAAAAGATACAGAATTTGGAAAATATACCCCCATTGTGGAAGCTACTCTCAGTTTAATCATGAAGGTGGTGAATATTTGTAGTGGTACCTTATGTAATATCAGTGTCACCAAAATATATGTTGGCATTTTAACCATGCTTTCCTTGTTTATCCTTCTAGAGCTGTGTCCAGAATGCAGAGAAGGATTGTTATGCCAGCAGCAGAGGGACCTGCGTGAGTACACCCAGGCCACCATCTATGTACATAAAGTGGTGGATAATAAAAAGGTACTGATCCCTCACTGCTAATCTTCGCTGAATTTTGTTAAAGGTAAACTGTACCGAGTAGTAGCCAAGATAGATATAAAAATAGTTATCAAATAAAAATATATATTGGAAAAGAGAATTCCTGTGCTGCATGAGAAATTACTCAGCACTGTTTCTGTGCCTCCACTCTGCAAATGGGCTCTCAGTGGGAGCTGCTATGTTGAGGATACCTCTTCAGCACAGGTGACTTTTGATGATTCTAGAGACGGTTTGAAGCAATCTGCATGCTCTCTTATTAGAAACTCTTGGGAAAAGCACCAATGCTGTTGTTACTCTTCAAACTACTGGTTTAAACCAAACCAAAATGTCCTCATAAATATTAAACTTTCATTACAGTAGATTTGGATGTTTGGGGGGTTTTGTTTGTTTGTTTTTCCCCCAGTGCTCACTACTAGTGAGTCAAGATGCTTTTTAAAAATCAAAAACACAAGTTTAGGTTGTAAATTTACTATACCAAAAACCTAAACAGCATTTTACAGGGTAACTAATGGCCCTAGAGCTTGCTTCACAAATATCTGAAGGTTCTTACAGTAAGCCTTCAGTCGTCTTTTAGGTGTGTTTTAATGCTCTATTGTTCTGGGTGAGAAACCAAGGCTCATTATAGGAAAGCTCTTCAGATAAGCTGGCAAGAACCAGCTGATGGTAGCACGATAGAGGCACTTTAGTGCGGGACAGTCACAGGATTTTGTTGTACTAGGAGTTTTTCAGAGGGCATAGCAGATAGGAGGGACAGATTTTATTGATTTTACCTGCTACCAACAGCTCCCTGAAACATGTTTAACTTTTCAGCTGTCAGGAGATCTGTGAACTCAGGCTCTTGTGAAGAGGCTGCACAGTGCATTATGTTCAGTTCGTGACATTTTATTCTATTTTGTAAGAGTTACTAGCTAGTTTGTCTCTACTAAACATGTTAGGCCTACGTAGGGTAACCGTTCTCTCAAGGTGGGGCTTGAGTGTCTTCTCTGGTGCTAGCAGCGTGGAGAGGCATCTCCCCTCTTCTTTGTGATGCCTTGTGACTCGTCACTGTGCCTGGGACTCAAGAGGTGCTGTCCCTTGGGAAAATGAATAATTCTACCCCTGCTTGCAAGGAGTATAAAACCCAGTACACACAATACAATAAAATATATAAACAAAACCCTCAGTAAAGGAATGACAAACCCCAAAATAACAGTATAACAAAGAGGACTTCGCTGAGAATAGGAAAATTGGATCTGGGGAAGGGAAAGGGTTAATTAAAAATTACTGACCAGAACCAACCACTTCCCACCCCCAACCCTCTTGACTCTTCCTAACCCCCAGCTCCTTCCGTGGCACCTGCCCGGGTAGAATGTATGCTGGCAATGAGTCCAGAGAGAAGTGCTGTGAGCTTTGGCCAGCTTAAGAGTGGGCCCTTTTATTGTATCGTCTTATTGTGGGGCAGGGTCCTCTGCTGGTTCCCTGATCTGGAGTCCTGTGGAGTTGGCTCAGTCAGTGGTGTCAGGTCATATTTCTGCCACTTTGGACACTGGTCTCTGTAGGGCTGGAACTGCCTGACCTATGCACTGAATCCCACAGCAGATCAAAGGCTCCCTTCGGGGAGCGGGTGTTAATCAGAGACTCCCTGAGCAGCCCCAGTAAATTGCCTGTCCAGGTCACCCCACGTGGAAGCCTCCCTTTTGGCCTCAGTAGGCGTTTCTAGTGCATTCTGTCTCCATGCCTGACTGCAGGCATGCTGGAAATGGTGTCATAAGGCTCTGGTAGCCATTATTGTTGTATGTAGTCCATAGGGTAGGACCCTCTAAAGCAGTGTTTCTCAACCTTTTTGATACCAGGCACTGGCTTGCTGCCTTCCTAAACTGTGTCAGGGAGATCTCAGGGACTGGCGCCAGTCCGCGAACCGGTCATTGAGAAGCACTGAGAGGCTCAGTCCACTGTTCCACTGGCCGTGTGGGGGTTACACTAGTAGCTGTAAGTGTACAAGCTAGCCCGTGTGGGTGAAGAAGGTGAAATAGCTGTTGTTCATTTGATCTCATCTGCTATCAGTTTCAGAGGAAAATAAATGGAACAGTAAGAATTGTTTTTCTTTTTGGGTCAGGGCCAGATCCTGGGAGAGGCTCTGCCTTCTGAAGGGTGCTGAGCACCCTCAGGGCCCAGTGAAGTCAATAATAGTTGAGTGGCTCAGGTCCTTGCATGTTTAAATCTAGTTTTAAATAATGAGTATGAGTTAACAGAAGCAGCTAGGGCTCTGATGGCTTTCGAATTGCTGAAAGTCATATTTTCAGGCACAGAAATTTGCTCTGTCTCTGCAGAGGTGAGCGGATTTTGAGTACTAGAGTAGAATCTGCATGTAGGTAGAACTGGTGGGACCTTGCAAATTATTTCTAGATGAGATTTTTAATCAACTGGATCTCTACTTAAGAAAGTTTGTTAAATGAACTTGTACATGATCACATATACAAAAGTCTTAAATTGATGAGAAAAATCATTAGTACCAAAATGTTGTTACTGCCCATTAACATCTGGTGTCATCGCACCAAGGTTTATGGTGTTCCTGGGAGTGACTAAACAGTGGGTATTTTAACTAATAACTTTCTGCAACATAGATTTATTTGGCTTCGTAAATCAGTTAAGCTTTATTTGTCACTACACTCGCCTTCAGTTCAGGGCAGATATAGGTACTTAGCAGTAACTAGTATAAATCTAGTTAAAGATGTATATTAAGATATATATGTAAATTTAGTGTGGAAGATGGGCAGTTTGTCTCTTCACCTTGCAGCCACGGTTGTAAATTCTGTAAACGTGAGAACTTTGATAAACTGCTAATAACTTTGAGAATGCTGCAATTCATGCTCAATGTTTAGAACAGGGGTAGGCAACCTATGGCATGCGTGCCGAAGGCAAGCTGATTTTCAGTGGCACTCACACTGCCTAGGTCCTGGCCACTGGTCTGGGGGGCTCTGCATTTTAATTTAATTTTAAATGAAGTTTCTTAAACATTTAAAAAACCTTATTTATTTTACATACAACAATAGTTTAGTTATATATTTTAGACTTATAGAAAGAGACCTTCTAAAAACCTTAAAATGTATTACTGGCACGCGAAACCTTAAATCAGAGTGAATCAATGAAGACTCGGCACAGCACTTCTGAAAGGTTGCCGATCCCTGGTTTAGAAGATGTGCTGGTTTCTTTAATTGCAAAATACATGTCTGGAGAAGCATACACCTAGCTGGGTTAACAGGCTCTGAGGCATTCAGGTGGGAGTATGCGCAACTTCCATACGTTCCCTTGAAAATTCCAGCCTCCGACACTATTTGAGGAGCCCGGCACAAGTGTAAATACCTACCTTAGTGTAGGGTAGGTACATTTATCATGAAGTAATGTAGGGATAGACGTGTATAAATTATTTCTCTGTAGCTTACTTATAAATTAACTGCAGACAGACCAATAAATAACTAATGCGCGCTTCTGTCAATCTGCTAAATGCAACCACACGTCAGTCGTGTCTGTGTCATTTATGGAGAATAGTAGTTTCTCTTTGTTACAGCTCTCTCAACACACTGAGGTCAGGTCAGAGAAAGAGCTGGCTGAAGGGGAAACAGTTCCTAAGCTACAGGAAGCAGCAGATAGTTTGTCCCATTTTAGCCAGAATCCATTCAAAGATCATTTACAAGCTAGATTTGTGTTACCAAGCTGTAGGAGACAAAACTCTAGTTTATGTCCTAGGTTGATGCACTCCAAATATCTGCCTGGGTTAGGGCTTGACGGCGCCGTTGATGTTTTATCCACTATGGTCACTTGACCTTGTGCCCTATTTAAGCTCATTTTATTAAGGTAGCACCCTTAAAAATGCTCTAAAAGCAACCTGCTAAAAGGCCTGGGACAACCTGAGTTTGTGCTGTTGGAACAGAGTTGCGCAGTATGTGATTTGTGTAACTTCAGGTAATGAAGGAAGCTGCTCCAGAACTGAATGTGAGCAGTTCAGAAGCTGAAGAGGAAAGGGAGGAAGCCAAACCAGAGGGGGAACAGGATCCAGATTTTAACCAGGTAAAGATCTAAAAAGCTGCAATTTTGAGTTTCCCTCTAGCAAAGTGTCCAGCTCTGACAATACAGGAATCTTCTTATATTTACTGTTAGCAGTTGAAACCAGAAATATATCAGCTTCTTTATTTTAAGCTTGTTGTTGTAATACTTTCTTAAAATTAAAATTTCCTTACCCTTTTGTTCCATTTGACAAACCAATTGCTCTTTGCTCCTGTGTGTCTAATATGGTTGTGGAGCTAATATTGTTTTGATTAGTTTCCTTGTTAGTACATCTTACGGGATATTGTGAAAATGTTTTAAATGTAAAGCACATTTTAAAGCTCTGTTAGAAGGTGCTCTCCAAGTTCAAGGTTTTATTAAATTACTGAACATGTAGTTTTTGTGAACCCCACAAAAATGGTGGATATTAAGTCATCTTCTTTAAAAGCATTGTAGCCATGTTGTCCCAGTATATCAGTCACGAGGTAAGTGAAGAAGAATTCTGTGTAATTTGAAAGTTTGTACCTTTAACCAACAGAAGTTGATCCAATAAAAGATATTACTTCACTTAACTTACCTTCTTGAAAAGAAACGTAGAACCTAGAGGACTTCATAGTTTTGGAACCTATAAAAATTAGGGCTTAGAATTCTTAAACTTTCCTAGTCCTAGTCTATCTGTCCTAACACTGATGCATTCTCTTCCTGGTACCCATAGAAATACTGAGGTATTACCTTCCAGTGATGGTAACCCCTGACTTTGGCAGAGCCTTCCTTCCTGTACTCTTTGGAGAGAAGTGGTTACTACGACATTAAATATTTAACACACGTTGAAAAGTGGTTCAGTACTCCATGCTGTTTTCGAGTTAAAAATGGAAATGTGGATATCTTTGAGCAAGCCCTTCAGTACTTGCAACCTCTCTGATGCCTGTGTGCGTCAGTTGATTATCACAGATGTACTTTAATGTTTTGTGGCGTCTCTTGCTTAAATAGCTTATTTACAAGGCCACCTGGGCAAGAGGCAGATTGAAAAATTTGCATTATGCATAAATTCAGTAAGCAAACTTCCTGTTTCTGACCCTTGTTCCTAGACTAATGGTGGTGCAAAACGACAGAAGATATCCCACCAGAACTACATTGTTTATCAAAAGCAAGGCATCAGACGGAGCACGCGACACAGAAAAGTCAGAGGGGAAAAGGCATTACTTGTTTCTGCGAACCAGACATTGAAAGAGCTGAAAATACAGGTGAGGAACTTCCTTTGTTCCTAAAAATAGTGTTCTCCTCTGCTGTTGTGTGTGCACGCACACTGGTGACAAGGAAGTAAATCTAGATGTCTTGTACTCCTAGCTATTGCCATTATTTTAGATTTTCCTGTGTAAGAAGGTATAAAAATACTCCAAGATCTGTCATGGTAACTCACAGCCAAATCTTGTTTCCCACTTCATGGATGAGGAAGGCTCTAAATACAGTAGAACTGTCACATTTCTGCACCAGATGGCAGCAGTGCACAAGGGGGCTTTTGCAAAGCACTGCTCATTGGTTCTCTGTGACGACGTAGAAGGGGTGGGGCAGTGGCATCCACAATGATATACTAATCAGTGGCTCCGTTTTGTATGATGTCCTAAGACACATGGTTTTTGACAGTATTATTGGTGTGTTTAGGACTTATATATTTTGCTTTTGCACAAAATCGGTGTGTTTTATTGTGTTGGCACAGATCATGCATGCATTTTCAGTTGCTCCGTTTGACCAGAATTTGTCAATCGATGGGAAGATACTAAATGATGACACTGCAACACTTGGCGCCCTTGGAGTCATTCCAGAGTCAGTCATTTTATTAAAGGTAACGAGAATTGTGGTGGTCTGCTGAAAGGAAATACTGACTGGCAACAGAAATTATATCAATTTAGAATTACACTAATACAATATTGAGATTACACTGTAAAGCATTTGAGTCAGGAAATATTGCAATTTGAACACTCCTCCTAGGATGCATGCATTGTCTTTGATTGGTATCTGAGAAGTTAATATTTTTTCTACAGCTGAAGGTATACGTGTGTAATGAATGTGAAAGCTGCTGTAGCGCATAAGCACAAGGCCATCAGAATTAAAGTTGTGCACTCAACTTTCACACTTAGATTTTTGAGCACTAAACTGTGTAATCTCAGTATAGTTCTTCATACTTATTTCCTGTCCTCCTTTTTGAGGGAAGAAAAATCTTAAATTCTATAAAGAGCTGTTGATGGTGAAGGCTAACTAATGCCTTAACTAGTGTCACTAGTAACCTGTGCACTTGTAAGTTTAACAGGTGCCAGTTGGGCAAAGGACAGCAAGTGCTTCCATATCTGTGCACGTACATGTCTTCGTAAGCATGCAGCACTACAAAGTATAATGGCCCCAGTTGGGATATGCTTAGTTGACTTCAGTGGGACTAAAGCACAGGCTTAAACAGCCCTTCCTAAACAGAGAGACATTACTGAACTGGAGATCCTAAAGCCTCAGAAGTGCTCCCAGTCCTCTTTTTATTGTCCCCCCAACCCCACTGGAAAAACTTCTTTGGCAGCAGATATTTATTTTCTTCTCCAGTCTGTTCAAATGCACATCTGCCAGAGTCTCTTGCTTAGCTAATAGGACTGTTAAACTTCTAGTATTTGTGTTGTTTTACAGTTCTGTGTTTGGTTTGTTTTATAGGCTGATGAACCAATTGCAGATTATGCAGCAATGGATGATGTTATGCAAGGTAACTCTAGAAACATTCTTCTTTGTGAAAACACATTATTACCACTGTACTCTTTCCTGGTTGGTTGCTTTGACAAAAATTATTTATGGTCATGTAGTACTGCATTTGGGACAGAAAATGTTAAGCATAAGAGAGGCTTATTTGTGGAGTTGAAGTCACCGTGTAGAAAGGTAGGAGAAATTAGCAAAAGACAGAAGTATTCTTTCCCTGTAGCCAGCCCCTGAAAGTTGTTGAAGCTTGCAATATGCTATAATTCAGACACTTGATTCTTCTTTTAGAAGTCATTTTGTCATTAGAGGTTTCTGATGTGGTATCTTTCCTTTTCAGTTTGTATGCCTGAAGAAGGATTTAAAGGTAAGACACTTATTTCTTCTCCATTTATTTGAACGTACCTTAATTTCATCTTGAGTGTGTGTAATCTTCTTTCTTGCTTTCTCACTTACAGGGACTGGTCTTCTTGGACACTAATGTTTTTTTATAACCTCTGGCAGCAGAGAAATGACCAGAAAGGAAGAGGATTTTGACATGGTCGGGCATTAAAGCAAAGGTGGATATAGGACTAAACAGTTGCTTGACTCTTCCAGAAGGCAGAAACCCATTCTGAAATGACTGCCCCAAATGCCTTATGTCAAAGCAGATTGCACTGAAGAGACATCCTGACTTCAAGAGAGCGTTTCAGATTTTATATTTAATAAAACAGAAGTAAAAGTATAGTAGCAGTAACAATATATCATGTTTACAGACAAATTTCTAGCTGAGGAAGGGAGAGGCATTCTATTGTTTCCTTGCTCTGATTTCATACCACAGTCATCTGTCCATAAAGAAATAGTATTACAGTAGATCAAAAACATCTTGATCTGTCCTAAAGTAACTCTTTAGAGATAAACCTGCTTACAGATATCCTGTCTTTGATCCACTCTTACTCTTTCAGTACAGCATGGAAGTAAATAATTTGTTAATTGTGAAGAATGACTAGCTTTTTCAGACTTCATATATGTACCCCAAAATGTAAACTGTGGCTTGCCTGTGAAAGCCTTCCATCAATGGCTCTTCAGCACAGAGATAAGGGGGATAAGGAACTGCCCTCTCTGCTGTCTCTGGAGGCTCTATCACACACCCATCCTTTTGCAGTTTCACTTTCAAACTTGAAGATGATCCTAACTTTAATAATCACATGGTCTTTCTCTGTGAAATGTGTTTTTAGAAATGTTGGATATTTTAACAACTTTTGATAACATCTTCTCCAGTATGCTACTGCCAAGAGCCAGAAATCCATTTCCACTCTACTGATCAATTCAGGAATGTTGAATTAATCTTCACTAGAACATCAGAATCAGAGATACTGAAGGGGGTGAGGTGTCATACTTGGGGCACATTTTTCATGTGAAGAGATTTTCCTTTTGCTTTCAGGAATGTGCTGTTTTGTTTTGTTTTTTTTTTTTACCATCTGTAATTCCCAGAAAGGATCTCTTCCTGACCCTATTAAATATTAGCTGGAAATAGCTTACCACTCAAATATTTGAAAGGACGCTGTCAAGGTATCTTTAATAATAAAGTTAAACATTTCCTGGTAGTTTCATGCTCAACTGTGCTCCCTTAGCAAAATAGCCTCTTTCTGAGTTTGGGATTTGGCAGTTGTTTTATTATTGTTTTTAAATTGGCTGTTTAGAGCAAAACTACTGTATTTAACAATCCCATGAGCATTGCAGGCAGATTTAAGGGGTCGGGCATGGAGGGTATATTAAAAACCTGGGCCCGGTAACCTGGATAGTGTTCTTTTTAACATTTACCTTTTATCAGACTAGTTATAGCGCTCCTTCAGACAATGATTAACCTTTGTTCTTTTTCTCTGTACTGTTTTAATCCATCTTTTTCCTCCCTCCCTCCGAAACCATTTAGGGAAGGTGGTAGGGAATTCAGGCAGCAGGTCTGGACCAGTGAGAGTGGCAAAACAATTGATATAAAGTATCCTATTTGGAGCAGTTGTAAGGCCATAAATAATGGCTTGGAAATGATTCAGAAAAGGGGACTTAAAACTGAGATTATTTCTAATGTATCTTGATTTTCTACTTCAAGATACAGGGTTTGGATCCAATAAAAGGGCTGGATCTTAGAGAGATGAAACAGTGCAGCTGAGCAATTTATTCTTTCCCAAGGTAAAGACTTCAGTAAAAGTTCAATATGCTATTGTTAGTGCTTGATTAAGCAACTCTACTTCCCTTGAAAACAGGCTTGTTTGCCTGAAAGAGATTTTATTCTTTTTAGACTGAAGCACTCACTCATGTACATAGCCCCTGGAAATTTGATATTTTTTTCAATTTGCTGGTTTTTTGGGAGGGTGGGGGGTCATTTTGTTTATTAATTTTGTTTTTTTGTTACTAGAGTCTCTTCCTTGAGATTACAATGTTCCAAAACTAAGTCTCTTAAACTTCACAGGGAAGAACTGTAAACCATGATGTATAAGTAGACACAATTACAGAGGTAATGTATAGATGTACCTAATGGCCTTGGTATTGCTGTATCTTACAGCTGTGCAGGGGAAACAGGTACAAGATGTGTTCAAAGGCACATTAACCGTTTTGTCTGTATTTGCAAACATATTGGACTAAAATTGTCATTTGAGCTGTTGAAGCCTTATTAAAGTGCATACACATGGTCTATCTTCTCGTATTTTAATGTATTGCATAAAGCATTTTTTACATTAATTGGTTCAGGTATCTTCTGTAAAATTTGTATCTTCTTGTTCTAGCATTTCTGAGAATTCCACAGTTTGAAACTTTTTTTTCCTGTGAGTTGAATGTGCCATAAAGTGGGGAGTTGACAGTTTGATGGCAGGATCAATAGATAACTTTCCTACTGGCTTTATTTTAGTAGTAGAGTAAAAAAAAAAAAAAACAAGTTTCCCGTGGGTCTCAGGACATTTAAACTGTAGCAGAACAATAGTACAGATTCCTCTAGTAAGGAGCACTATACGTGTAAACACTTACGCGCAGTCCAAATTGATTTTCTGATTTGTTGACTATTCACCATTCCCAAATTAATATCAGAGACCGCAGCTTAAATTGAATAATCTTGTTCAGATACTTAGGCAAATGGATCTCATCTACCATTAGTTGTATTGCAGAGGCAAAGTTAAGGAGGCACAGAAACATTCCTGTAGTACTAAATACTTCATAGTTGTGAAAGAAGCCATGCTGAGTGAATCCAGAAGACAAGTCAGCTCAGTTTAAGTTTTTTATTAGATAATGGGCTTCACATACACAAATTAGACTCCACGTCCAGAAACTACTACACCAGAATGACTAGCTTTGCATATGGTGATGTTTGAGAAACCATAAAGACATAAAAACATCAGTAAAACTAGTCTTTCCTCACTCTAGGTCATGTGATCTCTTCGACTATAGCTTACCGAGTTAGTGGCTCAAGACGACTTCTTTGTGTAGTGTAAACTTTGGCAGCTGTTCTTCTGCAGAAGTGAAAATAACTGATACAGCAATTGTCCTTCATGACAGAGGTGTTTCTGTGTCAAGGAAAGATACACTTAATGCAGGCCAGAACAAACCCCACTTCAGTCCAGACAGCTGTAGTTTAGAGCATTTCACCTTCTGTGTGAGATTCTAAACCAACTGGATGCTCTGTTATGTACCAAGAAAAATGGCCATAGAGATGGAGTGATCTAGTGTCTCTATTGTGTTTCTTGTAACGGTGTCTTGGGATGTCTCCCCTCTGCAGGGAGACAGTATTTCTCCTAGTCTTACCCCACTGCAATGCTTCACAGGATATCCCTATGGACTTCTAGGACTCCAGTGGATCACTACCCATTACCGGTGGGCAGAGTAAAGAAGCTGAGCCCTCAACAAGAGGTGGTATTATTGGTGCAATGTTAGCAGCAGTCCCGTGGCCTGCTGTAGAGTGGGATCTCCTGTCAGGCTCACAACACACTTTGCTGCTATTTCTTAGTGTTGGGGGCTGATGGTGGGGTGAAGGTGTTGATAAGTTTGTGGAAAATGCATATAAAAGAGCTGGGGCTATGTGCAAAGACGTGGGGTTACTTTTGTGAGTCAGCAAAATGTTTTAAAACAACCTGCTGCCTGCAATACAAAATAATGGCAACAAAAACATCAGCATGAAATGTCAGGGCTCCACTTCAAATCCCATCCTGGGTATCCTGGTGCTACTGGTGATGGGGGCAGGAAAACTCTCTTACTGGCTCTACTCAGTGCGACACATTGGCCCATGTTTACTGTGTGATCTCTGGGCTTCTGGTGATACTGTTCCAGTGCACTTGTGCCTGCATATTGGCTGATTCTAGTGCTGAGCTCTGGCCTCCCACCAGTTGCCTTTATAGATGCACCTTTGGATTTCTCTCCCCAGCCTCACAATCAATTTGAGCCTGATCCGTAAACTGCCCACTTCTAATATATAAACAACAGATCTACCATTGATGATCTCGTATAGTAAGCACATTTGTACTTTCCATATGTCAGGTAGAAAAGGGGGGCTATATCTGAATGGGAAGTGGCAGAAGGAGGGTTTAAAATATTTTAATTTAATGAATGTGTGATGGCTTTTGAAGTGAATGTGGGATCTATTGCCCTATTGCACTTCCCATCCCAGTCCTGGGTTACCACTTCTGAAAAAGCCGTTGCTGCTTGCATTTCCCATTGTGGATCATGCTTCCACAGCTTTCAAATACTTACCAATCCCCTCCACCACTGCCTCACCTGTACACACCTGAGCCTGGACTCCTGTGCACGGTTAACTAGCCACTTGCTTGGGCCCTGTGGAAAGGCTGCCAGGAACAGCTGAGCAGATCCTTGGGCTAGGTCCCTCTTCCTCACCCTCGCAGAAGCACCCACATAAAAGCAGTGGGATGCTAATGAGACCTGCAAACTGTAAGACTTCGTTCTCTCCCTCATCTCAGCTAGCTCCGTTTAGTTGGATCACTTTCTAAAGAAACCTCTGAGACAGGCTTTACCCATGTGTTCCCCCCTTTTTACAAGATTATGATAAATTTTGTACAGCATATGCTTTGTGAGGTATCATTTGAAAACTCATAATTCACTTATTATTATCCTGGAAAAATACATGTGGCAACATTGTTTGTAAAATCATAATGTTCCAAGTTTTTAAACTAAAGGCTGGGGGAAAGCTGACAGGTGCAGATGAGCACATGGTTTGGACAGAGGCATCCCTTAGGGGAGGATCTATTAATGGAGATTCTTTGTCTTAGTAAGGATGAGAGGATGGAAGATGATAAAATACAGGCAGGATCTGATAAACAGTCAAATGAAAGAGTCTCATTCAATTACATCATGTAATGTCAGACAGCTGAAAAGTGACAAGTTTTTAAGTGCTTATATACAAATGCTAGAAGTCTAAATAAGAAGATGGGTGAACTAGAGTGCCTCATATTAAATGAGGATATAATAGGCATCACAGAAACTTGGTGGAATGAGGATAATCAATAATTCTTTGAGTACTTGTTCACGTCCATGCCACATTAGGTGTGCGCGCACTGTGTGCACAAGTGTTGGAAACTTTTTCCCTTAGCCGCTCCCGGCGGAGCCCCCGCCAGAGTGGCACGACTGCGCCATGCATATATACCCACACTGGCCCGACCCCCTCCAGTTCCTTCTTACTGTCTGTGGCGGCGTTGGAACAACCTCTTGCTCTCGTAAGAGAAGCAATCCCTTAGCCTTAGAGTTGCATAGCTGTTATCAGTTAGTTAGCATTTCATTGTTGTTGGACACTTAATAGATTAGGTGCTTGGAGGGTTCCAGCACCTGCCCCGGGCCGTGGGGCATGCCACAGTCCCAAGGATTTAAGGCTTGCGCCGCGTGCCGCAAGCCTGTGCCGGTTAGTGACCCCCATGACTTCTGTCTACGTTGCCTGGGGGAAGCTCACCAAACAGAGAAGTGTAAGATTTGCAAGGCCTTTAAGCCAAGAACAAAAAAAGAGACTTTTGCTTAAAGCAGTTGTTGATGGAGGCTGCGCTGCAGCCATCGGGCCCAGAACACCCGATGCCAGCCCCAACCTCCTCGGTGCAGAGTGCCCCAGAGTCGTCAAGAGACCCGGTACCGGCCAAGCACCACAAGCCGTCAGCCTCGGAATGCCAAAGTAGGCCCCGGCACCGCTCATGGTCCCCGGTGCAACCCAAGGCAAAACCAAAGGAGGGGCATGGATGCTCCCCACAAAGGAGACCAGCGCCAAATCAGGCCCCGGGTGCCGGGAAGAGCGGGATGGACACTGCACTGACTTTGGCACCGGTGCCACAAGTCCCACCGAGTCCAGCCATAAGTGAACTCAGTGCGGACGGAGGGCTCGAGGGCGTAAAAGATGGTTACTCACCTGTAGTAACTGTTGTTCTTCGAGATGTGTTGCTCCTATCCATTCCAGTTAGGTGTGCGCGCCGCGCGTGCACGGCATCTCGGAACTTTTTTACCCTAGCAACACCGGTGGGCCGGCTGGCGCCCCCTGGAGTGGCGCCGCCATGGCGCGAGTTATATACCCCAGCCGGCCCGTCCGCTCCTCAGTTCCTTCTTGCCGGCTACTCCGACAGTGGGGAAGGAGGGCGGGTCTGGAATGGATAGGAGCAACACATCTCGAAGAACAACAGTTACTACAGGTGAGTAACCGTCTTTTCTTCTTCGAGTGATTGCTCCTATGCATTCCAGTTAGGTGATTCCCAAGCCTTACCTAGGCGGTGGGGTCGGAGTGAGACGTGGCGGAGTATAATACCGCGGAGCTGAAGGCTGCGTCGTCTCGAGACTGCTGCACCAACGCGTAGTGGGAGGCGAAGGTGTGGACCGAAGACCAGGTGGCCGCTCGACAGATGTCCTGGATCGGAACATTGGCCAGGAAGGCAACAGATGAGGCGTGCGCCCTCGTCGAGTGTGCAGTGACGCGGCCTGGTGGTACGCGAGCCAGCTCGTAGCAGGTCCGGATACACGCAGTGACCCAGGAGGAAATCCGCTGGGAGGATATCGGCTCTCCCTTCATGCGGTCAGCAACCGCTACGAACAGCTGGGGCGAACGCCAGAAGGGCTTAGTCTGCTCGATGTAGAAAGCGAGCGCTCTGCGGACGTTGAGGGTATGCAGCTGCTGTTCCCGAGGCGAGGCATGCGGCTTCGGGAAGAACACCGGGAGGAAGATCTCCTGGTTGAGATGGAAAGCTGACATTACCTTCGGGAGGAAGGCCGGATGAGGGCGAAGCTGCACCTTGTCCCCATGGAAGACCGGAAGACCATGTATGGCGGACTAACCGTTAGAGCGCGAAGCTCAGAAACTCGCCTCGCTGATGTAATGGCAACGAGGAAGGCCGTCTTCCAAGAGAGGTAGAGCAGGGAGCACGTGGATAAGGGCTCGAACGGAGGACCCATCAGCTTGGCCAACACGAGGTTCAAATCCCAGGACGGGGCAGGGCGCCGCACCGGCGGGTACAAGCGGTCCAGGCCCTTGAGGAGGCGGGAAACCATCTGGTTCGAGAAAATGGACCGACCTTCCACGGAGGGACGAAAGGCGGATACCGCTGCCAGGTGAACTCTCAAGGAGGAGACCGCCAGACCTTGCTCCTTAAGGTGCCAGAGGTAGTCCAGGATGGTAGGGACCGGGACCAGGAATGGATTAAGACCTCGATGATCACACCAGAGTGCAAACCTCTTCCACTTCGCTAGGTAAGTGGAGCGAGTGGAAGGCTTTCTGCTCTCGAGCAGGACTTGTTGAACCGCTGCAGAACAGCCCCTCTCCCCGTGGGTCAGCCACTCAGGTACCAAGCTGTAAGATGGAGGGACTGCAGGTTCGGATGGCGGAGTCTGCCGAAGTTCTGAGTGATGAGGTCCGGCCACAACGGAAGGGGGATGGGTTCCCGAACGGAGAGCTCGAGCAGCAGGGTGTACCAGTGCTGCCTCGGCCAGGCCGGCGCTACGAGTATGACGTGGGCTCTGTCCCTCCGAAGCTTCAGGAGCACTCGGTGCACGAGCGGGAACGGAGGGAAGGCGTAGAGGAGGCGATCTGTCCAGGGGTAAAGGAAGGCGTCTGACAGGGAGCCTGGCGAGCGACCCTGGTATGAGCAGAACAGGTGGCACTTCCTGTTCTCCCTGGAAGCGAATAGGTCTACTTGGGGGGAAACCCCCACCTCCGGAAGATTGTGTGGACGACATCTGGACGGAGGGACCACTCGTGGGAGAGGAACGACCTGCTGAGATGGTCGGCCAGCGTGTTCTGCACTCCCGGAAGAAAGGATGCTTCCAGGTGAATTGAGTGGGTCACGCAGAAGTCCCACAGGAGCATCGCTTCCTTGCAGAGGAGGGAGGATCGGGCTCCGCCCTGTTTGTTCACGTAGAACATTGCTGTTGTATTGTCCATGAACACCGTCACACAGCGGCCTTGCAGTCGGGTGCAGAAGGTGCGGCAGGTCAGGCGGATCGCTCGCAGCTCGCGGACATTGATGTGCAGGGCGAGCTGCTGGGGCGACCACAGGCCCTGCGTGTGGAGATCGCCCAGGTGGGCCCCCCACCCGAGTGCTGAGGCATCCGTGGTCAGAGTGACGGACGGGCGAGGAGGGTGGAACGGGATTCTGGCGCACACGACCTCCAGGTTGAGCCACCAGTTGAGGGACTCGAGGGTCGTCCTGGCGACCGTGACCACCATGTCGATGGGGTCTCGATGTGGCCGGTACACCGACGCGAGCCATGACTGGAACGGGCGAAGGTGAAGCCGCGCGTACGCGGTGACATACGTGCACGACGCCATGTGGCCCAGGAGGCGGAGGCAGGAGCTACAGACTAGGCACCGAGTGGCTGGGCAGCAGTTCTGAAGGGGTTATAGTGGATGAGAAGCTGGATATGAGTTGACAGTGTGCCCTTGTTGCCAAGAAGGCTAACGACATTTTGGGCTGTATAAGTAGGGGCATTGCCAGCAGATCGAGGGACGTGATCATTCCCCTCTATTCAGCATTGGTGAGGCCTCATCTGGAGTAGTGTGTCCAGTTTTGGGCCCCACACTACAACAAGGATGTGGAAAAATTGGAAAGAGTCCAGCGGAGGGCAACAAAAATGATTAGGGGGCTGGAGCACATGACTTATGAGGAGAAGCTGAGGGAACTGGGATTGCTTAGTCTGCAGAAGAGGAGAATGAGGAGGGATTTGACAGCTGCTTTCAACTACCTGAAAGGGAGTTCCAAAGAGGATGGATCTAGACTATTCTCAGTGGCACCAGATGACAGAACAAGGAGCAATGGTCTCAAGTTGCAGAGGGGAAGGTTTAGGTTGGATATTAGGAAAAACTTTTTCACTAGGAGGATGGTGAAGCACTGGAATGGGTTACCTAGGGAGGTGGTGGAATCTCCATCCTTAAAGGTTTTTAAGGCCTGGCTTGACAAAGCCCTGGCTGGGATGATTTAGTTGGGAATTGGTCCTGCTTTGAGCAGGGGGTTGGGCTAGATGATCTCCTGAGGTCTCTTCTAGGGTGACCCAGATGAGAGGAAGAAAATATCGGGACACATGCGGGTGGGGGTCGCTGGCATAGAAAAAAAAAACCCGGAGTGTGAAATATCGGGACAAATTGTGTCCCAAGCAAACATGGGTTGGGACGTGGGACAAACACCTAACTATCGGGACAGTCTCAATTTTATCGGGACATCTGGTCACCCTAGTCCCTTCCAACCCTGACATTCTATGATTTAAGTGTCCCACCAAAGGCAGCATCGTTACAATGTTCAATCCGTTCACCAGCAGATGGATGGTCCGTGCACACAGCCCCACAGCGGTCCAGGCTCCCTGGCCGGGGATGGGGCCTTGGGGGGAAGAGGAGGGAAGGGGAAGGGTCTGCCCTAGTGAAAAGTAGACGGCCCAGGCCCCCTGTTCTGGTGCCACTGCTGTCCATTGCTTGTGTTTGCCAGTTTTGTGGCTGTTCCCTTCCCGTGGTTTGAATGCCATCTCGGAGCACTTGGGAGTGGGGCAGAGGGAGGGCGGCTTTAGTTTCCCCTGGGCTAGTTATTTGTCAGTTACTAGATTTCCCTGCCCCTCCCCCCCGTCGCTCACCTCCTGGCAGAAGCACTGGACAGGCCTTGGCTTTGCCAACTAGCACGGTAACAGACCGGACGCAAATGGGGATGGTGCCTCCCTTCTACAGAGGCAGGGTTGGCATGTTCCTAAATATTTCTGCCAGCTGCTTCCGCTGGCCAGCCGCTCCCTGCCACCGTGGTGCACCCTGCCGAGGGGCAGGGCTGATCACCAGCAGCGCGTTCAGACGTGTGGCTCCCGCCTCCATGGTACCGAGCTCTGAGCCACTCTCCCAGGCTCCTAATAACAATAGTCAAAGCAGGGGGGGCCCCGAGTGCAGGGCTAGAGTCAGCAGCCCGGGGCCTCCTCGGACACTGTGTCAGCTTCAGCCTGTCGCTCCTCAGCTGCTCCCCCACTGCCAGTCGAGTCCCGGCAGCTACTCTTCTGGCCAAGCCAGGCAGCTCGTCAGGGAGAAGTGACACACGAGTGACAGGCTGGCGCAGCACGAGCCCACCGCCCTGGGGCTCCCCCGCGCGCCTGCCTCGGGGGCGGCTTGGCAGGGGCACGTGCCTGGCTCCAGCGTGACAGCACACTCACGCTGTGCATCAGCCATGTTAACCCTGCCGTGGCCTCGCTGCTCAGCTCAGCCTGAGCTTGGAGCCATGGCTGTGCTGCCTGAGAGCTGGACTGCCCAGGCTACTGCCGCCTGCCCATCCTTCTGGCAGCGCAGTCGTGGCCAGAGCCCCCTTTGTGTGAGCTCGGCGGTGACCTCTGGAGCAGCCCGGGCAGGAGCTGGCACCAGGAGAGTTCCTGGGGTTTTCATGGCATCTGAGTTTCCTCCAGGCTGGTCTTTGTGGTCTGAGACTCTAGCTTGGGGTAACAACCCCTGGCTGGGGTAAAGCCCCTCCTGCAGCAGGGCCACCCTGCCCCCTTCCACGGCCCCAACTCCAACCCCGGGGCTTTGGGCTGTAGCAGGGCTCTGCTGAGCTGCTCTGGGCTGCTCACATCAGGGGTTCTGCCCTGGGTATGTCCACACTGCAGCGGGGTGGGGGGCTCATTGAGTGGTGTGCTCAAAATGGAGGGTAGCCACCCCCCTGCACATGCCAGACCTGGGTGGCTTGACCCTCCCGACACTTGTGTGGCCTCGTATGTCTCCTTGAGGTGGGACTCACGCCCCAGCTCCGAGTGTCGGCAGAGCCACTGTCACGAGCCGCCTGGAGTCGTGAGCTGGGTCCGGGTCTCCCAGTTGCCCCTTTGGGGTGCCTGCAGTCTGCTGGCCGAGAGGTTCATGTGCCTACAGCAGAGGGGAGCACCCAAGAGGTGTGGGCTTTCCCCACTGCCCACTGTGCCCCTTGAGACTCAACACGGGGAAGGCTGCTGGCCCCAGGCAGATCCTGCAGTGCTAGCTCAGCGTCTGAGCATGGCAGGGATCCCCTAAGCCTGAGCTGGACTCCGGGCTTGCGGAGGGGCAGCCTGGGCAGCTTTCATCCCACATAGGGTGACCCTACATCCCGTCTGGGCCAGGACAGTCCCTTTTCCAAGCCCTGTCCCAGCCATCCCCACGTTTCTGGCAGAAGTGGGCATTTATCCCACTTGCGCTTGTCAACTTGATCCGATTGCAAGAGCCCACTTTTGCCAAAAAAGCGGGGTGTAGAGGAACATGGGGGGGCGAGGGGTGATGCCAGCCCTACACAGGGGGCAGGCAGGGCTTGGGCAAGCAGCGATGCCAGCCCCAGCCTGGCACTGGGGGGGAGGAGGAGGGCTTGGGCGAGTGGCTTGAGCCAGCCCTGCAGGGGCAGGGGGGCTAGCCCCATACCGTGTCCCATTTTCCCTTGGGGAAATATGGTCACTCTAATCCCACACCACATGGCTGTGTCTCCTCGTCCTTCCCGTCTCCACATGCAGGGAGCTGGCTAAGGGGGCAGCCTTGCGGGGCAGCCCACTCGCCATAGACACAAGCAGTGGCAAGGTGGGTTTGACACTCCCTGTTCCCTTGGAGGGTGGAAATGGAATCTGGGCTCCAGGGCCTCATCCATTCTTGGTCCCTCTCCTGCACCAGCTGCGCACAGCTCTCTGGGCCCTGCAGGCCACCAGCCAGCCACCGGCTGGGAACATTTCCAGGGCTGGCCTGGAGGCGGCAAGAAGGCTGCATGCCCCAGAGCCAGCTGCACCGTGGATTCCATCCCTGGGAAGTGACCCCACCTTCTGTATTTGCTGCTGGATACACACACTGGCCATCTGTGCTCATGGCTCATGCAAATTGCTGACACCAGGAGTCTGAGCCCTGTCTTTAAAACCCTGGGGCTATGTCCGGGGGTTGGGATCGTACGCACACGCATGTTGCCAGCCTTGACGAAGCAGTTTGGTCCTCTGGTCAGGGCCCTGGGTGGGGGCTCTGGAGACCTGTGTACTACTCCAAGCTCTGCCGCTCACCCACTGTCTGACTTAGGGCAAGTCATGTCCCTGCTCCAGGCCTCAGTTTCCCAACCTGTAAAGGAGGGTGCTGACGATGCCCACCCAGCTTCCTAAAGCGCGGTGACCCGAGCTCTCGGGTGCAGGCGCTAGGAATGAGGGCTTGCATTTGAGCCCTTTAAAGGGATGCTGCCAACTGGAGTGTGGCCCCAAGTTAAAATCAGGGCCGGCTCCAGGCACCAGCATTCCAAGCTGGTGCTTGGGGCGGCAGTCCCTGTGTTTTCACCGCCCCAAGCAGTGTGCCAAATTGCTGCCGGACGGCAGGCGCAGTCTGTGTGCCCTTAGGGCGGCAGGCGCATTTCCGCGGTGGCGGCAATTCGGCGGCAGCTTCTATGTTTAGCTGTCGGCGGCGGCTTCAGCTAAACATAGAAGCTGCTGCTGAATTGCTGCCGCCGCGGAAACACACCTGCCGCCCTAAGGGCACACGGACTGCGCCCCCGCCCCCACTGTTCGCCGCGGCAATTCGGTGTCCTGCTTGGGGCGGCGAAAACTGTAGAGCCGGCCCTGGTTAAAATGTTCTAAAGATAAGGCAGCCTACAAAGCTGAGCCGGTGGAAAGGCCTGCACAGCAGTCCAGGAAGCTCTAAACGAAGCAATTTTCCCCTGCAGAGTGTGAAACCCAGGAGGTACCTGCCAGTGTAATAAAGGGAACGTGACTGTATATCTTCAGTGTCAGCCAAGAGAAAGGCAAAGGTGAGTGGCTCATGAACGTTCTCAAGCAAATAGGATTTTAACATGTTTCATCCCCTTTAATTCTCCCCAGCCTTGGTGGGAGCAGCCAGAGAGGAGGAAATGTCAATGTTTGGCAACCCACGTGTTGTAACTTGCCCAAAAGGAACGCTGCATAGAAACCTCCCGTCTGGCCCCCAGGTGCTGCCAGGTGGGGCACTGGGGACCCCCCAACATGTGCTGAGGCAGCAGCTCAGTTTGCCCAGAGGCGCAAAAGTTGGCACAGTGGGGGTCAAGTCCAGTTGTTCCTGAGCAGCATACACAGGTCCCATCTCCTTGGTCTGGATCCTCAGGTAAGAACATAACATCAGAACGGCTGTACCGGGTCAGACCAAGGGTCCATCCAGCCTAGTGTCCTGTCTACCGACAGTGGCCAATGCCAGGTGCCCCTGAGGGAGTGAACCTAACAGGCAATGATCAAGTGATCTCTCTCCTGCCATCCATCTCCATCCTCTGACAAACAGAGGCTAGGGACACCATTCCTCACCCATCCTGGCTAATAGCCATTTATGGACTTAGCCACCATGAATTTATCCAGTTCCCTTTTAAACATTGTTATAGTCCTAGCCTTCACAACCTCCTCAGGTAAGGAGTTCCACAAGTTGACTGTGCGCTGCGTGAAGAAGAACTTCCTTGTATTTGTTTTAAACCTGTTGCCTATTAATTTAATGTGGTAACTCCTAGTTCTTGTATTATGGGAATAAGTAAATAACTTTTCCTTATCCACTTTCTCCGCACCACTCATGATTTTATATACCTCTATCATATCCCCCCTTAGTCTTCTCTTTTCCAAGCTGAAGAGTCCAAGCCTCTTTAATCTTTCCTTGTATGGGACCCTCTCCAAACCCCTAATCATTTTAGTTGCCCTTTTCTGAACCTTTTCTAGTGCCAGTATATCTTTTTTTAAGGTGAGGAGAACACATCTGTACACAGTATTCGAGATGTGGGTGTACCATGGATTTATATAAGGGCAATAATATATTCTCAGTCTTATTCTCTATCCCCTTTTTAATGATTCCTAACATCCTGTTTGCTTTTTTGACCGCCTCTGCACACTGCGTGGACATCTTCAGAGAACTGTCCACGATGACGCCAAGATCTTTTTCCTCACTCGTTGTAGCTAAATTAACCCCCATCATGTTGTATGTATAGTTGGGGTTATTTTTCCCAATGTGCATTACTTTACATTTATCCACATTAAATTTCATTTGCCATTTTGTTGCCCAATCAGTTAGTTTTGTGAGATCTTTTTGAAGTTCTTCACAGTCTGCTTTGGTTTTAACTATCTTGAGCAGTTTAGTATCATCTGCAAACTTTGCCACCTCACTATTTACCCCTTTCTCCAGATCATTTATGAATAAATTGAATAGGATTGGTCCTAGGACTGACCCTTGGGGAACACCACTAGTTACCCCTCTACATTCTGAAAATTTACCATTAATTCCTACCCTTTGTTCCCTGTCTCTTAACCAGTTCTCAATCCATGAAAGGACCTTCCCTTTTATCCCATGACAGCTTAATTTACGTAACAGCCTTTGGTGGGGGACCTTGTCAAAGGCTTTCTGGAAATCTAAGTACACAATGTCCACTGGATCCCCCTTGTTGACATGTTTGTTGACCCCTTCAAAGAACTCCAATAGATTAGTAAGACACGATTTCCCTTTACAGAAACCATGTTGACTATTGCTCAACAGTTTGTTTTTCTATGTGTCTGACAATTTTATTCTTGACTATTATTTCGACTAATTTGCCCGGTACCGACATTAGACTTACCGGTCTGTAATTGCCGGGATCACCTCTAGAGCCCTTTTAAAATATTGGTGTTACATTAACTAACTTCCAGTTATTGGGTACCGAAGCCGATTTAAAGGACAGGTTACAAACCTTAGTTAATAGTTCTGCAACTTCACATTTGAGTTCTTTCAGAACTCTTGGGTGAATGCCATCTGGTCCCGGTGACTTGTTAATGTTGTTTATCAATTAATTCCAAAACCTCCTCTAGTGACACTTTAATCTGTGACAGTTCGTCAGATTTGTCACCTACAAAAGCCGGCTCAAGTTTGGGAATCTCCCTAACATCCTCAGCCGTGAAGACTGAAGCAAAGAATCTATTTAGTTTCTCCGCAATGACTTTATCATCTTTAAGCGCTCATAGAATCATAGAATCTCAAGGTTGGAAGGGACCTCAGGAGCTCATCTAGTCCAACCCCCTGCTCAAAGCAGGACCAAACCCAACTAAATCATCCCAGACAGGGCTTTGTCAAGCCTGACCTTAAAAACCTCTAAGGAAGGAGATTCCACTACCTCCCTAGGTAACCCATTCCAGTTAACCCATTCCGCTCCTTTTGTATCTCGATCATCGAGGGGCCCCGCTGGTTGTTTAACAGGCTTCCTGCTTCTGATGTACTTAAAAAACATTTTGTTATTACCTTTGGAGTTTTTGGCTAGCTGTTCTTCAAACTCCTCTTTGGCTTTTCTTATTATACTCGACTTAATTTGGCAGTGTTTGTGCTCCTTTCTATTTGCCTCACTAGGATTTGACTTCCACTTTTTAAAGGAAGTCTTTTTATCTCTCACTGCTTCTTTTACATGCTTGTTAAGCCACGGTGGCTCTTTTTTAGTTCTTTTACTGTGTTTCTTAATTTGGGGTATACTATTATGGTGTCTTTAAAAAGCGCCCATGCAGCTTGCAGGGATTTCACTTTAGTCACTGTACCTTTTAACTTCTGTTTAACTAACCCCCTCATTTTTGCATAGTTCTTCCTTTTGAAATTAAAGGCCACAGTGTTGGGCTGTTGAGATGTTCTTCCCACCACAGGGATGTTGAATGCTATTGTATTATGGTCACTATTTCCAAGCGGTCCTGCTATAGTTACCTCTTGGACCAGCTCCTGTGCTCCACTCAGGATTAAATCTAGAGTTGCCTCTCCCCTTGTGGGTTCCCGTACCAGCTGCTCCATGAAGCAGTCATTTAAAGTATCGAGAAATTTTATCTCTGCATTTCGTCCTGAAGTGAAATGTTCCCAGTCAATATGGGGATAATTGAAATCCCCCACTATTATTGGGTTCTTAATTTTGATAGCCTCTCTAATTTCTCTTAGCATTTCATCATCACTATTACTGTCCTGGTCAGGTGGTCGATAATAGATCCCTAATGTTATATTTTTACTAGAGCATGAAATTTCTATCCATAGAGACTCTATGGAACATGTGGATTCGCTTAAGATTTTTACTTCATTTGAATCTACATTTTCTTTCACATATAGTGCCACTCCCCCCACCCCCCCTTCATGACCTGTTCTGTCCTTCCGATATATTTTGTACCCCGGAATGATTGTGTCCCATTGATTGCTCTCAGTCCACCAGGATTCTGCGATGCCTATTATATCAATATCCTCCTTTATCACAAGGCACTCTGGTTCACCCATTTTATTATTTAGACTTCTGGCATTTGTGTACAAGCACTTTAAAAACTTGTCCCTGTTTATTTGTCTGCCCTTTTCTGATGTGCCAGATTCTTTTTGATGTGACTGTTTATCATCTGATCTGGCCCTTACATTATCCTCTTCCGTCCTCTGCTCCTGACTATAACCTGGAGATTCTCTATCATCAGACTCTCCCCTAAGAGAAGTCTGTGTCCGATCCAAACGCTCCTCTGCAGCAGTCGGCTTTCCCCCATCTCCTAGTTTAAAAACTGCTCTACAACCTTTTTAATGTTTAGTGCCAGCAGTCTGGTTCCACTCTGGTTTAGGTGGAGCCCATCTCTCCCCCCATCCCAAAAGTTTCCCCAGTTCCTAATGAACGTGAACCCCTCCTCTCTACACCATCATCTCATCCATGCTTTGAGACTCCAAAGCTCTGCCTGCCTACCTGGCCCTGCGCGTGGAACTGGGAGCATTTCTGAGAATGCCACCATAGAGGTCCTGCATTTCAGTCTCTTCCCTAGCAGCGTAAATTTGGCTTCCAGGACATCTCTCCTACCCTTCCCCATGTCATTGGTACCTACATGTACCACGACCACCGGCTCCTCCCCAGCACTACACATAAGTCTGTCTAGATGCCTCGAGAGATCCGCAACCTTCGCACCAGGCAGGCAAGTCACAGACCCAGCTATCTACGTTTCTAATGATCGAACCTCCCATTACTAACACCTGCCTTTTCCTAGCAACTGGAGTTCCCTCCCCAGGAGAGGTAACCTCAGTGTGAGAGGCAACCCCAGCACCATCTGGAAGGAGGGTCCCAACTATGGGAAGGTTTCCTTCTGCTCCCATTGACAGCTCTGCTTCCCTGGGCCTTTCATCCTCCTCAACAGCGCAGGGGCTGGCTGACTGGAGGTGGGACAATTCTACAGTGTCCCTGTCATAAACAGATAGTTAAGGGTTAATGTCTCTTTTACTTGTAAGGGTTAAGAAGCTCAGTAGACCTGGCTGACACCTGACCAGAGGACCAATAGGGGGACAAGATACTTTCAAATCTTGGTGGAGGGAGTTTTGTTTTGTACTCTTTGTTTTGGGGGTTGTTCGTTCTCGGGTCTGAGAGGGACCAGACATCAATCCAGGCTCTCCAAATCTTTCTGAATCAGTCTTATGTTTCAAACTTGTAAGTAGCAAGCACAGGCAAGGCGTGTTAGTCTTATGTTTGTTTTCTCAACCTGTAAATTTTCCTTTTTGCTGAGAGGATTTTACCTCTGTTTGCTGTACCTTTGAACCTGAGGCTAGAGGGGGTTTTCTCTGGGCTATATAAATTTAAGTACCCTGTAAAGTATTTTCCATCCTGATTTTACAGAGATGATTTTTACCTTTCTTTTTCTTTAATTAAAAACTTTCTTTTTTAAGAACCTGATTGATTTTTCTTTGTTGTAAGATCCAGGGAATTGGGTCTGGACTCACCAGGAGTTGGTGGGGGAAAGGAGTGGGAAATGGTTAATTTCTCCTTGTGTTAAGATCTAAGGGGTTTGGATCTGTGTTCCCCAGGGAAGGTTTAGGGGGGATAGAAAGTGTGCCAGACACTGATTTCTGGCTGGTGGCAGTGTTATCAGATCTAAGCTAGGAATTAAGCTTAGAAGGGTCCATGCAGGTCCCCACATCTGTACCCTAAAGTTCAGAGTGGGGGAGGAAACCTTGACAGTCCCGGAAAGCCTCATCAACATACCTCTCTGCCTCTCTTAGCTCCTCCAATTCCGCCACCCTGGCCTTCAAAGTCCGTACGTGGTCTCTGAGGGCCAGGAGCTCCTTGCACCGACCGCACACATACACCACCCGGGCAGGTAATCATACATGCTACACTCAGTGCAATCAGGGGCGGCTCTAGGAATTTGGCTGCCCCAAGCACGGTGGCACGCCACGGGGGGCGTGCTGGTGGTCGCTGGTCCCGCGGCTCTGCGGAACCTCTTGCAGACGTGCCCGTGAAGGGTCCGCTGGTCCCACGGCTCTGGTGGAGCATCCGCAGGCATGCCTGCGGGAGGTCCACCGGAGCCGCGGGACCAACGGACCCTCCGCAGTCATGACTACGGAAGGTCCGCCGGAGCCGCCTGCCGCCCTCCCAGCAAAATGCTGCCCCAAGCGCGCGCTTGGCGCACTGGGGTCTGGAGCCGGCCCTGAGTGCAATAAACTGGATAGCCAACACTCTGCAGCTGGGCTTCTGCCTGCATTGTCTCCTAGTTAATGGAAGGGTTGTTTAAAGTGAGAAGTTTTGAATGGAGTTTAGTTTATAGGTTTTAAGGGGAATAAAGGGGCACAGATAGAACCAATAGGGGACCCCTGCTCCCTTCCCACTCCCTTGCGAAACTCCCTGTTAGCAGCCCCTGGTCGCTTGTGCGCGGCTTTATAAAGCCCTGGCCTGTGTGAATGCCCCGCCCACTGATTAAGGCTCAGCCAATTACCAGAGGCTTCTAGCTTTCAAACCTTCCTTTGAAGCTCACAGCCTCCAACTGCCAGTCACAGCACACGGTCCTTCAACCAATCAACCAAGCTGACAAACACAAGCTCAGCCCAGAGCAGGTAACCCCCAAACACACACGACAGACAGTCACTTACCCCCCAGATGCTGTATTTGTTCCTCCGTCACCTGGAGACCTCCCTGTTCGCAGCCCGTTTGCCTGAGGTGCTCCACCCTGCCCCCACGAGCAGCCATTACGCACCTGTCTCTCTCCAGGTTCCTGCTGCTTCACAAGCTGGCCCCACTTCCTGCCCGGGCCCCCAGCGGCCCCCAACTTCCGGACAGCCTGGGGCCTGGCACGGTCAGCTGCCATCTACCTTCCTCCTGCGGGGCTGCTCTGCCAGCCGGCTAAGTGACACAGCTTCCCTGCCAGCCAGAGGCGAACGTCTTCCCCACACGCTCCCCTTAGCCGACCCACCTGCGTGCCTGGCATCTGTAGGGCACGTTTCACCCTGGGTGCTGATACACCATGTCATTGGCACCGTTCCCCATAACTGTATGGCAGCCAAGGGGTGAACCCCAGCCCCACTAAGATGAGGGGAGGGACTCCAGCTCACCTGGCTGCTGCATGCAGTTGGCACTAGGTGTTGGCACAGGCAGCAGCTGCCACCCTGTCATCTTGGCGATCCCCACTCACACCAAGGTGCTGAGTCCATTCACACTCCCCACGGCTGGGCTGGGCGGGCGTCAGACCAATGGTCCATCTAGCCCAGGATCCTGCCTTTCAACAGCACCTTCCCTGCTGGCGGGGCGGGGAGGGGCTCCTGCTTTGGAGCAATTTGCTGGAGCACAGTGTCCATCCAGAGATGCCCGCTGGCATCAGACCTACCCACGCCTCCCCAGTGAGTGCATGAAGCAGGGCCGGAGACTCACCCCCACCAGCTGGAGAAGGGCACAGCTGGAATGAGCCGGCTGGTTGTCCCCTCCCACAACTGCTCTCCCAGAATCACCATGGGCTGGGCCAGGGAAGAGCGACTGGCAGGCTCCGGGCGCCATTCCAGCTTCAGAACTGGGTGGACAGAGCGCCAGTCTAGGCAGGCATCAGTAGCTGTGATTCCCCCGAGTTGGTGAGTCACATGTGGGTGTTAGTCATGTATGGGGTGTGAGCACCAAGACCGGGCACCTGTACCAGCTTTGCCCTCAGTGGGGTGGACGGTCATGGGCACCGCGAGAGGGTGGGACCCAGGAGAGGCAGTGCGGGGCCTGGCGAGAGCTCCGTGCAGAGGCTGGAGTAGCTCATTACTCACAACGCCCAGCACTGGCGTGGGGGGGAACAGCTGGCCAAGCAACGGTGAAAGCTCCTGGCAGACTAGCGGTGCGTGAAATGCTGCGTCAGGGTCCCTGGGCTCAGGGGGCTGCGTGTGGGGATGAGCTGTGAGCTCTGGGGGCTCCCCCTATGTGATGCTCTGTAACTCAGGGAACACCCAGCACCTCCATGTTCATCCTTGTAAAATAATTGTGTGGTGTCCAATGCAAAGTTTCTCATGTCGGTGTCTTCAGAAGGCTCATGATGCACTGAGCATTGTTGTTATAGTGATGTTGTAGGTTATAATGTCATGTATATAGTTATGAGGCTGGAAATGTGTCCTCATGGCTTAAAACAAGCCCAGGAAAAAACTCCCCAAGAGCAGAGGGGCAGTTCACACCTCATCAGGGCATGGATGGGACAAACCCAGCCCAGCCTCACAGGAACAAAGGACACTGGCCTAGGCAGCAACAAAGGATCTTTTGACTCTCCAGTGAGTCACCCCCCTTCCTTTCCTCAGTTTGGGACTGTGATGAGGTGATGCTCACCTGACTCTGAAGGGGGGGGGGGGGGCAAAGCCAAGAGGGAAGAAAGAACATGATAAAAGGGAGAGACGTTTGCCAGGCTCTTCCTCTCTCTTCCACCTCCATCTACAGACACCACCACCAAGCGACTGAAGCGCTGATCGAAGGGGAGAGCCTGGCTGAAGGGCAGCCAGCCAGCCTGTGGTGAGAAGCATCTAAGTTTGTAAGGACACTGAAAGCATTAAGATCAGCTTAGAATGTGTTTTGCTTTTATTTCATTTGACCAAATCCAACTTGTTATGCTTTGATTTATAATCACTTAAAATCTGACGTTGTAGTTAATAAATCTGTTTGTTTATTCTCCCTGCAGCAGTGCGTTTGGTATGAAGCGTGTCAGAGACTCCCCTTGGGATAACAAGCCTGGCACATATCAAGTTCTTTGTTAAATTGACGAACTCAGCTGATCTCAGCCAGGTTCTCTGCCATGTGCTGCACGATGGGGCCCTGATCTCCACCAGTGTCTGTGCAACACACAGCACAGCTTATAGACTCTCAGACTTTAAGGGCAGAAGGTAGAAGTGTATTTCAGATGAGGTCTCATCGGTGCCTTGTATAACAGCACTGACCCTTTCATGTATAGCTCAGTGGTTTGAGCCTTGGCCTGTTAAACCCAGGGTTGTGAGTTCAATCCTTGAGGGGGCCATTTAGGGATCTGGGGCAAAAATCTGTCAGGGGATTGGTCCTGCTTTGAGCAGGGGGTTGGACTAGATGATCTACTGAGGTCCCTTCCAACCCTAATAATCTATGATTCTAACTTGCAGTATCCAGCGGGCATAACTGGACACAGCAAGACGGAGGCTCCTAGGGTTGTGTCTGGGGCTGGAGATATTGGCTAAAGTCATTCAGTTGCACAATCCAAGGAGCAGCTTCCATGCCAGAGACTGTGCATGAACAGCCCAGGAGTGGGGGTTCTCACAGCAGAGCAGGGTCAGGCTGGCTCCCGGAGTCGAGGATTGGGGTGACCTAGCAGATCACCGGTCCGGATAACACCAGAGGAATGTCACACACTCCAGGCTGGCAACGACTGTTTCTCACGCCAGGATCCTGGGGGGCAGGCGGTGCCCCCTCAAGGTAAGGGACAGGATTCCCTTGCAGCACCGGGGGCTGGTGTGGCCATGCCAAGGCAGCAGGTGTCCTGGAGAGGGACTGCATAGTGATCAGCTGGGACATGCCCCCCAAGCCAGGCCGGCACCTCCAGGGCTGCTAAACAAGCTGGTCCCACCCCATTCCCCGGCACACACAGCGCTGGAGCCAGCTACCAGGCGCATGCTCAGAAGAAACCCACCACCAGTTATGAAATATCCCCACCCACTCACTGCTGATGGGGGGCAATGGGACCCTCTGGGGCTGCTGTCCAGGATGCTATGGGGAAGCCAGATGGAGCTGCTGGCCTGAAAAGCAGGTGCCAGGGGGCTCAGGAATAAACTAATCCAATGGTGAGTTCTCACCCCCTGCCCCAGGGAGGCACCAGCCAGGAGGGGCCAACAGCCCCAGCCCCCCTCCTTGCCTTGTTTGGCCCTGTCCCGTGGGAAAGGGCTGCTTGGCTCTTGCCTGGGCCTGGGGCCAAGGTCTGATGAGCCCTTTGGAGCAGCTGTATTCGCTCCGGCTCCCCCAGATGGGCTGGTGGGGGGCAGGGGAGCGCCGACTCCCCACCCTCCATCTTCTCCGTCCTGGATACCTGGCTCCAAAGAGTTTCCAGCCATTCTGGATGCTGCCCCGTGAGTCCTAAAACCAGGGCAGCTCCTGAGGCTGAGTTTGGGATAAAGCAGGGGAGGGGGTGAGAGTGGGCCCTCAGGAGAGACCCCGGCCGGGGGATGGTGGGGGGGTCTGTCTCCAGCTGGCTGCAATTAGGCAGCTCCTTTGCTGATTGGGGTCGTTCTCTGATTGCGGGATGGGGCAGCTGGTGCCCATTGTCTGCCCAGGTGCCTGGGAGCGATGAAAGGAGCTGTGCACAATAGCAGCTCCCGGAGGAGGTGGGGGCTGGGATTGGGATGAGGACTGGGGCGGGATGCAGATGAGTCGCTGCTCGTGTTCTTGCTCTAAACACACAGTTACGGTTTAAGGAGCCTCCCCAATTCAAGATCCCAGTTCCTGATGCCAGACCAGGCCTTGGAGAGGGGGCTGTTAGTCTAGGGGGAACCTGGGCAGAGCAGAGCTGTGGCGGGGGAGGAGCCGAGGGCTGGGAACAGGGGCTGCGGGTCGGGAGTGAGGGGCACCGGCAGGGCTGGGTGTGGGGAGCCCAGGGCCGGGATCAGGGGCTGTGGGTCGGGAGTGAGGGGCACCGGCAGGGCTGTGTGTGGGGAGCCCAGGGCCGGGAGCAGGGGCTGTGGGTCGGGAGTGAGGGGCACCGGCAGGGCTGTGTGTGGGGAGCCCAGGGCTGGGAGCAGGGGCTGTGGGTCAGGATTGAGGGGCACCGGCAGGGCTGTGTGTGGGGAGCCCAGGGCCGGGAGCAGGGGCACTGGCAGAGCCCTGAGGGGGACTCAGGCCTGAGGCAGATGACCCACCTGAGGAATTACCATAGAGGAAAACGCTGTTCTTGTGCAGGCAGCTGGAGGCGATGACCCAGCCCTGCGCCGGCCTGGCAGCAGCAGCTGGACCCCGGTCCCTCAGTGACTTGCTGGCTGCTGGCCCTGGCTGGTTTGGTTCCTGCCCCCCTCTCCTGCCCCAGCTGGGCAGCGTTCAGTTTCTGCTGCTTCCGCACCTCCTGGCGTCCTGCTCCCTGCCCCACTGTCACGGGGCTCACTCACCGCTGGGGCACCTCGTTGTGGCCATGTCTGGGGATTAGCTCCTGTCAGCTCTGATGACTCCTCCCCTGCCCGCCCCCGACAATTGCTCACACTGTGTCGTTCCCCCCCCCCCGCCCCCGGCTCTCTAGGGCTTGTGATGCTGCCTCTCTGTGACTCAGGTCATTGTACAGTCCTGCCCTTCAGGGCACCAAAGTCCCCCTGGATCTGCGGGCTGCTTGCCATTCCGGATGGGCTTCTGGCCCAAGGCCAGGTCCTGTGGCACCTTCTCAGTGGCTGGTAGGGGAACCTGGGTCCGCCCACTACTCCGGGTTCCAGCCAGGGCCGCCGGGGGGGGGGGGGGCAAGTGGGGCAATTTGCCCCGGGCCCTGACCGAGAATCCTTCCCTGGCTAGAGGCGCCTTTTGAATTTTTACTCACCCGGTGGCGGTCCAGGTCTTCGGCGACACGCCCTGCACTCGCTCCGGGTTTTCGGCGGCTCTTCGGTGGCGGCAGATCCTTCAGTGCTGCCGCAGACTCGGAGCGAGTGAAGGACCCGCCACAGACTCGGAGCGAGTGACGGACCCGCCACCGCCGCAGACGCGGAGCGAGTGACGGACCCGCTGCCGCCGCAGACGCGGAGCGAGTGACGGACCTGCCGCCGCCGCAGACTTGGAGTGAGTGATGGACCCGCCGCCGCTGAAGACTCAGAGCGAGTGAGGGACCCGCCGCAGACTTGGAGCGAGTGACGGACCCGCCGCCGCTGAAGACGCAGAGCGAGTGAGGGACCCTCCGCCGCCGCAGACTCGGAGCGAGTGAGGGACCCGCTGCCGCAGACGCGGAGCGAGTGAGGGACCCGCCGCTGCCGCAGACGCGGAGCGAGTGAGGGACCCGCCGCCGCCGCAGACTCGGAGTGAGTGACAGACCCGCCGCCGCTGAAGACGCAGAGCGAGTGAGGGACCCGCCGCCGCTGAAGATGCGGAGCGAGTGAGGGACCCGCCGCCGCTGAAGACGCGGAGCGAGTGACGGACCCGCCGCCGCCGCAGACTCGGAGCGAATGACGGACCCGCCGCCGCCGCAGACTCGGAGCGAGTGATGGACACGCCGCCGCAGACTCGGAGTGCTGCCCAGTGAGTACAAGCGCCGCAGCGGGTGGTGCCTTTTTTTATGTCCACTCCCCTGCTTTGCCCCAGGCCCCCTGAATCCTCTGTCCGGCCCTGGTTCCAGCCCAGAGATCCTATGCATAGCAACTACAGTCTGCTGGCTCCCAGATCCTGTCACTATCCCTAGCCTCCTTGCCATTTCCCCTCTCCATCTTCTTGCCCCACTTCTGGGTTTAGGGGTCTGAACTCCCTCCCCCCAGGGAGTGACCGCCAACAACTTCCCTTGCAGCTCCCTTCTTCTTCTTTATTTCCGGGTCACTGCATGGCGCAGTAGCCTCAGCATGCGAAACCACGACCGCCACCCACTACAGCTTTCACATACGCAAAACTCTGTATCCTCTTACTCAGCCCTGCATCCTTAAACAAGCCCAGGGATGCTTTTTTACTGCCACCCCACTTCCCTGGTCCTCAGACAATGCTTTGTTGCCTTGAGGCATCTCTGTGCTTCATAAAGAATCTTTCTTTCTGTCTCATTCTCTCTGCATTGCCCTAGCAGAGGCTCAGCTCTTTCTTGGCCTTTGCATGTGTCACACAACCCCTCTTTGTGCTTGTTTAGTCAATGTGAATTCCCATTCCAGTCACTGTGACCTGGTAGCCCTCTAAATACAGTGACTGCCCCTCTTCTATCCTAGTATTCAGCATGCCATTAGCCTCGCGTTGAGGGCATCGCTCGTTTCTCTTTGGCCCATGGTTCTTGCTATTCCTTCTTAAGTTCTCTCTTAACCAAACTTCTGGAGACCTGTTTACTCAGATGGGTCTCTAGACCAACCTTCTCCTTTGGAAGGTATTTTTTGCTGTTTTATCTGCCATTTCATCGCCCGATATCCCAACATTCGCTGGGATCCACACTAGGACTGTATGGACACCTAGTGGTATTAGCTCCGTAGCTGAGACCAATATTCCATTGACCAAGTCAATCCTGCATTCCGAGGCTCCCTGTCTGATCTGCAGCATATGCGATAACGCGTCAGACAGGACAGCACTCAGAGCTGGGTGTGCAGCCCTTAGCCAGGTTAGTGCCAACCATTTGCCCATCAATCTGGCCATCATAATGACCACACAATTGGATAGTCTCCAAATTCAGGGCTACAAAAGGCTGTTCCCCCTTGACTCGTGTTGCCATCGCTAGAGCTTTCAATAACGACTTGGCAACGCTGGCCCCAATTGCCATGTACAAACTCCGAAAACGTAGTCATCACATTTGATGGTCCCGCTTTTCCCTTTGTTTGATCTCACAATTCCAAACCCTCAGCTGGAGAGGCAGCCGTTGAGCTATGGCTTGATTTCCCATGGCTGAAGATTTCACTTTCTTCCAGTTCTTCCTTTTCACCCAAGTCTTTTATCATCTTTTGACCCTGTTAGCACATGGATGTTTCTAGTGCCCAGATACTTCTTGTCTGCTTAATTCCCAACAGTCTTTGTATATTTGTTTAGTGCTCGTACTGTTCCATTAACCTTCGCCCAGATGGTTACTCTAAGTTTCACCCTTAACTGTGCAGGCATTTCTCCAGCTGCTACCTGCAGCCCACACGACGGGTCGGAATACTTGCACCACATGTGAGTGGAGAGCTGGCGCTGGGCTTGGGTCTCATTTTGTGAGTGTTGACCTAGAAGCTGAATGGAGGCTTGGCATCCCTAATCTACAGCTGGTATTAGTGCCCTCCACAGCATCCGCAGCCTGTTCTCACCCGCACCCAGCAACACCTTAAAGCAGCTTCATCCCATCTTTACACTGTCTTGATATTCTCCATACATAACTCCGAGGAATGTACCTCAGTGAACTGCCTGTGCTCTTCCTGCACAAGGAGAGGTTCCATTCTGCCCCAAGCCTCCTTTTGGTGAATAGCATTTCCGTTGTTCTAGTGCGTGAGAACTGAAATCCCCAAATATCTCCCCATTCTGATATCCCTTGAGCACCTCTTTGCTTCTCTCCACAGCTATCTTATCTCTTCTGGGGGATACCATGTAACCCTTCTGCCCGTCTGAGTTGGCAGCAACAAGGACTGGGTTCAGTATCTAGGGGTTCCATTTCCATAACACAATGCGAAACCGGCTTGAGCCCCAAGTAAGTTGGGCAGTGTCCTTTTCCCCTCAGGGTCCAGCAACCCAAAAATCACCCAAAAGTCCAACAACCCAATAATCTCTGTCAGGGCAGCCCCAGAGTTCAAACGTTTAGCTGCAGAGTTTTACCACCCCCAGCCTGGGTGGAAATGGGGGGGGAGGGGCACGCCAGGTGTTAAGGGGCACCTTACATGGTCCTAAACCGACTGCCCCGCCTCTCCGTGGGGCTCTGCTGCAGCCTTCCCCACGAGCCGCTCCACTCCACCAGCCATCCCATGAGCTGCTCCAGCCATCCCATGAACTGCTCTGCTCCACCCCACTCCACTCCACTCGCTGTCCCATAGGCCCACAAACTGCTCAGCTCTGCCCTGCTAGCCACTTAGCAATATATCTTCAGGCTCCCCCACTAGATAACACAGCACTCAGTGATCTCAGCTCTTAGCAATTTTAGCTCTTTAATGATTTCAGCTCATAGTAGGGAAGCCCCAGTGCTGGTGCACCATTGGCCCAAAGCAAATTCAGCACACCAGCCTGTAACTAGACTCTTAATAGAATCAAAATTAATGCTGCTATTTAACAGTGGAGTGAAGGTGCAATTGGTGTTTCAGACCCTCGGGGGGGGGGGGGCATCCCCTCAGGTACAAATGCCTGTCCCCAGCCTTTCTCCATTCACTTGGTTTTGGAACCCATGCCCCTTGTCTAGCGAGTGCTACTTAGTTGATGGCGAGTCCCTCTGTCATAAAACAGTTCCACTGGCCTTGATTCACATAATCAGGGTAACACCACTTTATTCTTCCTGCCCCAATAACAGAGAAGCTGGGGATCCCACAGCAGCCAAAGTGACCATTTGGGCAGCTGTGGGCTCATGCTAGGCGGGGTGCATGTGCCTATGCAAACAAGACCAGCCCCTGAAGTTCTTTTCCACAACTCACCACAATTCACCACCAGATATCAGGGTAGAGCTCATCCTGACTCTGCTTACATCATATATCACAGCCTCCGCAAATAGGGTAATACCAGTTCCTGCCTGTGTGCTGTCAGGCAGAGAGCTAATCATACTGTTAGAAGGCTGGGCCGATAACACTCCCCGGGGCAATGCCATTAGTAAGTAAGTGTATAAATATTCAACAAAGCTACCCTCATCCTCACTCCTAGGTGCTGGAACGACGGGTGTGTGTGGGCTGCCGCACCCCCTGGCTTGAAGTGGTTTCCATCATACCCAGGGTTTACAGTTTGGTTCAATGGCTCTCAGCACCCCCACTATACACCTTGTGCCAGCATGCCGGCCCTCACTTGCTGGGTTCTGTCACTTCAGATGTCTCTTATCCACCAGAACATTCTTCCTCTTATTCCAGTTGCAGCTAGTTTATAGAGCAAGCCTTCCCTCCATAGCATGTCAGATGCTTTTTCAGGGTCCAAAGAGACAGCTGTCAGAAACTCTGTTCCTCCTGGTTTTGTGTAATGTGATCAGCTCTGCATCACCCTTTCCTGAGTCCACTCTGTACACAGTTGATAATTTCATTTTTTTTTCAAGTCTGGTACTAATCTCTCATTTCGCATTCTTTCCACACATGATTGGAGGGCTCTAGATCTGTATGCATCAAGTCTTGTGCATAATTTGCTAGGTTTTCCTGTCAGTAAAACCACTGCTTGCTTCCATTCTGCCCGTAGTATTCCTTTCCCCCATATATTATATAATTTCAGTAACATTTTTAAACTCCCTCCTGGCAGGTACTTAAGCACTGCACTGCACATGCTATATTTACCTGGGGCTGTATTTTTACTCTTATCGGTAGCTTTTCTGAGTTCCTGTATGCTGACGTATTAATTCGGTGTCATCTTTATATTCTACCCAGCCATGTAAGAGACCACCATTTTCTTCAGCAAACATTCCTTTTTGTTCACAAAACTTTTAACTCTGATTTGTATCACCACTAATTTTTGGAACTTTTTTGCTAAAATGTCCACTTTTCCTAGGTTACAACTTTCACCTTTATCATTTACCATAAGACCAGGTATAAATTTGGTTTTATTCATTCTTTCACTCATTCATTCTTTTGGTTATATAGCTTTGAAACCTTGGGATCTTTGACATTCCTGACAATGTTTTTTCCAGCTTTCCCTCTTTGCCTTTTTCATAATTCTTTGTGCCACTGCTTTATCTCTTGTAGTTCATAAAGTCTTTGCTATTCATTGTACTTTTTGTTTGTATGTATGTATGTATGTATGTATGTATGCAGGCATGCATGCCTTCCTGCTTTCTTTAACTGCTGCTTTACACTCTTCGTTCCACCAGGGAACTGGATTTCTGAGTTTGTGGCATTCAATGTCTTACAGATAGCTAGGCTGGCTGCTGCTACAACTCCCTTTATGATATTATCATGAAATGCCTCTGGATTATCACTTATACAATTGGTACTCCGACACTCAGCACACTTACTCTTAAAGAGTCCCCAGTTTGCTTTTCTAAGGCTCCTGGTAGGAATTCCTTCAGTGTTTTCAACATTACCTTGGCCATGATATGCAATTAGCACAGGGAAGTGATCACTTCCCATTCTATCTTCTTTATAGATTTCCAAGGTGCATTTACTTGCTATACTCCTTGTTGCAATTCCCAGACAGTGGCATAGCCAGGTGGAGGGAACAGAGGGAGCAATAAAAAAAATAGGTGACACCCGCTGCGGCGCTTTTACTCACGGGGCGGTGCTCCGGGTCTTCGGCAGCAGGCCCTTCACTCGCTCCGGGTGTCTTCAGAGGAAGTGCCGCCGAAGACCCGGAGCGAGTGAAGGTCCCACCGCCGAAGACCCGGAGTGCTGCCGGGTGAGTAAAATAAAATAAAAGCGCCGCAGCAGGTGGTGCCTTATTTTTTTTTTATTGCTCCCCCGGGTGAGTACAAAGGCACCAGGAAATTGACAAGACGCCGATTGTACTCAGTGGGGGAGCAGCCACTCCCCCTGCTTCCCCCTAGCTACGCTACTGTTCCCAGATCTAAATATGCAAAGTTTCCAGCCTCCAAATTAACCATAGCAGGTGCTCTAGGATTGAGCAACAAACTGTTTCAGGCATTTGCCATTTTAATCAGCTTCCCCACAATTCATTATGGCTATTACAGTCCCGACTAACCATATACGGGCCTTTGACACCCAACTCTTCCGCTTCAAGACTGTCTAGTTTTTTATATCAATTGTAAACAGTACAGATCCATAGAAAGGTGCTATTATTTTGCAGAGGACTCTCAACAGGTTTGTACTTAAAATGTAAGTTCTGTGAATCTCTTGTTATTTCTCTGTCACATCTGATTACATCAGATCCTGGAAATCTAAACAATGTTTCCTGTATGTATATCACATCAGGTTTGTTGTCCATTTCAAAGCCAGCAATTCCTAGCCATGTGTTATTACACTATGTGTGTTCCAGCAAACAGCCATTAGAACCATGTTGTTTAAACTACATTGTCTTCATTTAAACTTGCAGGATGCAGTCTTTCGAGAGATTACCTACATGCAAATACTATTCTGCCATTTTTGTTAGGTTTATTCTTTCAATCTTCCTCCCTGTCTGTAAAGTGCAATTAATCACTTCTGTCATAAATGCTACAAATTCCTCTGTGCCTACAAGCAGCAGCTCTCCATTTATTCCCCTGATATTCACTCTACTGCCCTGAACTGCAGACTGTTGTACCAGCAGCTTTTCCCCCTCACTGGCATTTTCCGCCTTCTCCACACTTGGCTGTGAATATTTTTTGGTAGCTTTTGCATAAGATACATTATGGGTCATTTTAATTTTCTGTCTCTCTCTGGTTTGACAGACCCTTTGTCTGCTGCACTGTGCGTATCCCACAATTGCTGCATTTTTGTTCTGTTCCTTCCTTGCAGACAGTTCTCAGACGAGTGTTCTCCACATTCCCACCTCGTCTTCCCCTCCCAGACAGCTGCCACGTGCCCAGACCTGGGACACTTACAACAGGATAGATGGTTTAACTCAAGAGTTGACACCCTCTATTAACCCTTTTGGTACCGTACGTTACTCGGATGGCTGTGGTTGGTTTTTGTTCTCCCCACTCCTGCTAATCAGCCACTTAACAAGCAGCACTTGGTCTTCACCTGGACCCCGTTTAATTTCAGCCTCTGTCACATCTAGTGGAACCCCTGACGTTACCCCTCTTGCTTCTGCCATGAAAAGGTAATTGGCAAATTACTTTTATTTTCCCTAAAACTGTCGTTTAAAGAACTTTGTCAGCCTGTTCTTATGTCTCCTTTTAGTAACAAATCTCCACTTGCATTCTGAGTATATTCCCCGTGTGACGGGCTGGGTCACAGAAACCCCCTTGGGGCTGCCAACTGATGTGCCAAGACTACTTCTGCCCCTGCCAACTTGGGACTCCAGCACCGTCTTGTTGAGCCAGACACGCCCGTCTGCTCCAGCACAGACCCAGGGTCTGAACCACATGCCCCAAAGCTGCAGACTTAACTGAAAGCAACTTAAGAAGTGCTCCTGTCTCCAGCACCCAGACACCCAGCTCCCAATGGGATCCAAACCCCAAATAAATCCGTTTTACCCTGTCTAAAGCTCATACATTGGTTGCCCTCTATAACACTGATAGAGAGAGATGCACGGCTCCCCCGCTATTAACACAGACTCTGGGTTAATTAATAAGTAAAAAGTGATTTTATTAAATACAGAAAGTAGGATTTAAGGGGTTCCAAGTAATAGCAGAGAGAACAAAGTGAATTACCAAGCAAAATAAAACAAAACACACAAGTCTAAACCTAATACAGTAATAAAACTGAATACAGATAAAATCTCACCCTCAGAGATGTTTCAATAAGTTTCTTTCACAGACTGGACGCCGTCCTAGTCAGGGCCCGATCCTTTCCCCTGGTACAGCCCTTGTTCCAGCTCAGGTGGTAGCTAGGAGATTTCCCCCTTTGCTCTGTTCCACCCCCTTATATAGCTTTGGCACAAGGTGGGAATCCTTTGTGCCTCTCTGGGTTCCCCCCTTCTCAATGGAAAAGCACCAGGTTAAAGATGGATTCCAGTTCAGGTGACATGATCACATGTCACTGCCAGACGTCATTGCCCACTTGCCAGGAAGACTTACAAGCAGGGCCAGCTCCAGGCATCATCTTATCAAGCAGGTGCTTGGGGTGGCCACTCTGGAGAGGGGCGGCACCTCTAGGTATTCGGCGGAGGGTCCCTCGCTCCTGCTGGAGCGAAGGGCCTCCCGCTGAATTGCGCAGATCGGGATCGCGATCGCGGCTTTTTGTTTTTATTTTTGGCTGCTTGGGGCAGCAAAACCCCTGGAGCTGGCCCTGCTTACAAGTAAAACAGCCACTTACAGTCAGTTGTCCTGGTTGATGGGAAGCCATCAAGATCCCAAACCACCATTAATGGCCCACACTTTGCATAATTACAATAGGCCCTCAGAGTTATAGTTCATATTTCTAGTTTCTGATACAAGAGTGGTACATTTATACAAATAGGATGATCACACTCAGTAGATTATAAGCTGTGTAATGATATCTTACAAGAGACTTTTTGCATGAAGCATATTTCAGTTACATTATATTCACACTCATTAGCATATTTTTATAAAATCATATAGAGCACAACGTCACACCCGCCCCCTGAACTTACTGCCAGAGGCTTGGACACGGACCATGGCGGAGGCAGCATACCTAAAATTCGTTTTTGGGTTCCTCTCTGGGGACGACACTCCTGCGTCCCCCAAAAGGGAAAGAGACCCTGATCCAGCTATAGGCTCACAGTTACCAGCTGTGACAGACCTTTCACTGGCCAGCAAAATCCCCGCCCCCCCTTCACTCAGGTTGGGCTGGCACCCAGCTACAGAGTCCCTGTTCCCACCACAGCAGTCACCAGGACCCCAACTTCCAGCTCCAGGATACACGGCTCTGTGCCCCTCTTCCACTACATTACAGCCAGTTTGTGCTTCTGGGTCTCAATTTGCCTTGTCTTTTAAGTCCAGGGTTTGCTGGTGGGCAGCCTTTTCTTTTTCCAAGGTAGCCTTTTCCTGGGAAAATTGTACATCAAGTTCCATTTGTCTTTCCTTGAGATTGCCACTCGATGAACTGGGATACCACGGAGAATCCCCGCCTGCCAGAACAGCACCTCTCCACTCCTGTCTTGCTACGTTAGACACTCCAGTCAGCTTCAGCACAGACACAGAGGTTGGGCCGCACCTGTCTGCAGTTCACTGACACTGGGGTGCCCTCAGCTCAGGGGTTCCTAGTTAACAGACTCTCCCAGCGCCCAGTGTTCAGCCTTCCTGGGCAATTTGCAACTTGTGCAGTTCTAGCTTCTGAGCTTCATTCTTACTTATTTTGCTTCCTCTTCTGTCCCTGCTGCCCTTACTCAAAACAGAAAATAACAAACCAGGAACCACTTTGTCTGTTCTCCAGTCACCACACTTAAAACTCACTTATAATCACCACCAGTATTTCAGAGCAATCAGCTGTGCACAGACCCTGCCGACTATGCCACTCTGACGGGTTGGATCACAGAAACCCCCTTGCGGCTGGCAACTGATGTGCCAAGAGCACTTCTTAAGCTGCTTTCAGTGAAGCCTACAGCTGTTAGGGGACGTGGGTCAGAGCTGGGTCTGGGTTTGCAGCAGGCTAGCGGGTCTGGCTCAAACCAGGCAGGGCACTGAAGTCCCAGGCTGGGAAAGCAGGGGCAGGAGTAGTCTTGGCACATCAGTGAGCAGCTCCCAAGGGGGTTTCTGTGACCCAGCCCATCACACCCCACTTCACAGTGGTTTGAGCATTGGCCTGCTAAACCCAGGGTTGTGAGTTCAGTCCTTGAGGGGCCACTTAGGGATCTGGGGCAAAATCAGTGCTTGGTCCTGCTAGTGAAGGCAGGGGCTGGACTCGATGACCTTTCAAGGTCCCTTCCAGCTCTAGGAGATAGGATAGCTCCATTCATTTAAAAAAAATTAAATGTCAAGGGAATAACAGCTTCAGCGAGGGATTGGAGAATTACCAATCCACTCCCCTGCCTGCTCCCTCATCAGAGACAGAGATTTCTAGTCTGTGTTTCTTCTTCTTAATATGCAGCCGTTCCTCATCCCTTGGAACTTGTCACCATAACTTCCAGCCGCCTGAGACACCCTGAGTTCCAGGCCCAGCGCCAGCCCCCTCTGGTCTCAGCTTCATCCCTTTCTACAGGCCCAACCTGCTTCTTCCTTCATCTTCCACAGGGCTCCCTTGAGCCCTAGCTCTCCTCCAGGTTAATTGACTAACTGCCTTGTGATAGAATCACTGACAGCCCTGCCTCCTGCATCAGCCTCCCCAAGCCCCTGTGCTCCATGGGGCATGCTGAGCAGCTCCCCAACCCCGAACCATCCTGCTTCCTGCCTCCCCAGCTGGCCGGCCTATTTCCCCTGGAGGGACCCAGTGCGTGGCCTTTCCCAGCTCCTGTTTCTCCAAATACTTGGAGCTCTCAGGTCAGTTGTGTCTGCGAGGCCTTTTCTCAAGTTCCCCCGCTCACCCCAATGCCCTTTGGGGAAGGGTGGGGCCCATGTCTCCATAATACCTCCCCCCACAGACTCATGGGAAAATGGGACACCCCCAGCCACTCAACAAATCCCCCCCCTGCGAGGCTGTTGCCAGTCACTGGAACCCTACCAGCCCCCTGCTTTCTGGAATGCTGCCTCCAGGGGTGAAAGTAATTTACAGGATTTACCGGGAGTCCTGAGGGGGGCATGGCCTCAATCAGAAGGGGCGGGGCCTCTCAAGATTTAAAGATCCTGGGGCACAGCTGTGGCTGGGAGCCCCAGGGCCTTTAAATCAACCCGGGGCTCGCAGTTGAAGAGGTGGCTGGGAGCCCTGGGCTCTTTAAATCCCCACCGCAGCTCCTGCTGCTGGAGCCGCAGGCAGGATTTAAAGGGCTCTGGGCTGCCTGCAGCCGCGGGAGCTCTGAGCCCTTTAAATCCGGCCCCAGCCCAGCCGCAGGCAGGATTCAAAGGGCTCTGGGCTGCCCGCTGCGGCAGGGAGCCCAGAGCCCTTTAAATCCTTGCTGCAGAAGCCAGTGCGGTCCGGCACAGTGTACTGGCTCTTGCTGGTATGCTGTACCGAACGGTACCGGCTTACTTTCACCTCTGGCTGCCTCCCACACCACATGGGGCTGGCATCTCTGCTCCCCCCCCCCATGTTCCTCTACACCTCACCCCACTTTTTCACAAAAGTGGGCATTTGTCCCATTTGCTCTTGCCAGCTGATCAAGTCAGATGGCTGGGACAGGGCTTAAAAAGGGACTGTCCTGGTAGGGTGACTAGATGTCCCAGTTTTATAGGCACAGTCCCAATTTTTCGGTCTTTTTCTTATAGAGGCTACTATTACCCCCACTCCCTGTCCCCATTTTTCACACGTGCCGTCTGGTCACCCTGTGCCCTGGCCTAGATGGAATGTCTGGTCACCCGACCCAGGCCGGATACCAAAAGCCACGTGCCCTGGGCTGCTTGTACTAGTTCGGGTGGGTCCTGCTCAGGGCATGGATGGGGGACCTCCAAGGGAAACCCAGCCCCTGCAGGATGGTGCTGGTTTTTCAGTAGGGGTCCCTCTCCCCACACAGTCATGGCTGACCCCAGGCCCCCGGAGGGTTCATCAGATACAGGCCGGCCCCCTTCCCTTTCTCCCGCCTGCTTTTGAAACGGCTGGTGCAAGGCCGAGTCATCACAGGATGTTACTTTGCAACTTGTAGATGGCTTCGAAGCACCTGCCTGGTGGAGGGCTTGGGGGCCCTGGGCACCCCTACTCTGGAGTCCTTAGCAATGCAGATATTTCACCCGCCATGGCTCTGCTGATGCCCCTCGATCCCAATCCGCAGCTTCCTGCTCTCCCAGTTCTGTTTATATGCTGCTTTTCAAGTGTATCCCCTACAATTAGCCCCCTGATGGAAGCTAGACCCCTCTGAGCATTCCCCTGAGCACCCTGTGGCTCTGCTCGATGCGGCACCCACAGCCTGCAGCTCCTTTCCCTGCCCCCAACAGGCCCCAGAGCGGAGCTCCCCTTTGGCCCAATGCTGATACTGGAGACTAATTGAGGCCGACAGCTCCTTCCCTGCCTGCAGCCCTTGGGGGAGGGGGTTGGAGCCCGCCCTGCGCAGAGCGGCCTAGCAGAGGTGGCGCCCACCAGCCACTGGGGTGGGTTTGAAAGCTCCGCATCCCGGAGACTCAGCACAGGTGACGTGACTTGCCCAAGGTCACACAGAGCAGGGACCTGAACCAGGGGCTGCTGAGACGGGCCAGGGCCTTTCTCTTTCCATGCTGGAGCCTGCCCAGCCTGCCTGGTGCCCAGTGCCCTCGCCCCATTGCTGGCAGTGGGTGTGGAGGGAGCTGCGCACCGCACAGGATCAGGGCCCTTCTCCCTGCCCCGATGTTGCTCTCGCTGAGAGAGCCGGAGTGTGAGCCCCGGCTCCGCAAACGCAGCTGCCTCTGGGTGGGCGCAGGGCGCAGGGCGAGCCCCCCACTGCACGGCCGGACATGGGGCGCTGAGCGCAGCGGGGACGGAGGGAGCCGGGGCTGCAGGGCTCCCCGCCGCGCCAGGGGAGGTGCCCGGGCCGCTGACTGCACCCGGCGCGGGGCCCGCGGGCCGCGCACGGGGCCAATGGCAGCGGCCGGGCCGCGCCGCGCCGGGCTGGGCTGGGCCGGGCCGGGCTGGGCGGGCTCACGTGACGCGCCGGGCTCGGCTCAGAGCCGCAGCGGCTGCGCTGGGGAGCGCACGGCTCGGCCCGGCTCGGCTCGGCATCGCCGGCTGCGGTAAGAGACCCCCCGCCCGGACTCCTGGGTCCCCTTTCTCGGCCCGACCAACCCCGGCTGCGGGCAAGTCCCCCCCCCCCCCCGTGCCTTAGTTTCCCGTCTTTGCCCGCCCGGACGGCGCGGCTCGCTCGCCGGGCTGACGCGCCCCGAGATGGGCAGAGGCCGGGGCTGGATTTGGGGGCGTTCGCCGGCCCCGTTCCCTGAGCTGGGCTGTGGATCGATCTGCCTGACCCCCTCCCCCGCGCTCCCCACACGCTGACAGCTCCTGAAGCCGCCGGGGCTTGGAGCTCCCCAGGGGACCCCTGTTACCGCCTCCCCCCCGCCATGGGCAGGGGAAGCGAAGGCCCCTCCCGGGGGTCCCACCCACCGCAGCCCCGGCTGCAGCCTGGGGAGGGCTTGTTGCCTTAGGGACGGGAATCCAGCTGTGCTGCTCCTGCTGGCACTGCCTGTGCCAAGGCTCACTCTGCCCCAGTGCCTCCTGCTGCCTCCGCAAGGCCGGGGAGAGCGACCCTGCTGCCCTGGGGCCTTGCTCCAGCTAGACAGGGCAGCCCAGCCCAGCCTCCCTGGGCTAGTGGGCGTGAGAGCCAGCAGCTCTGGGTAGCCCATGGCCCAGAGGGGGCGCTGTAGCACCCTTCAGGCAGAGCTGGGGATGGCTTTGCTGGTCCTGGCTAGCCAGCTGTGCCCACTGTGCCCGGCCTGCACGGCTGCCATGCCACCCTTGGCGCGCCCAGGATGAGGGTTCCTAGCGCGGGCACATGCAGACCGGGCGGCAGCTCGCACAAGGCCCCCATGGCTGGTACGAGGACATGGGTCCCAGACAGCATCCCCTGAGCCCAGGGGGACCCAGACAGAGCCAGCAGGGTAATAATGCTCAGGACATTCTGCAGGGCCCAGGCGAGTCCCGTTCACTCATTGGTGGCTCTGGATCTGCTGAAGCGAGAGTTCCCCAATTCACTTCACCCCAGGGAAGCTCTGTGGCTACAATCCTGGCCAGGACTCAAACTGGTGGCCTAGAGTTGAAAGGACTTGCTTCCCCTCTGATTCCGTGAGCTGGCCAGGAGCCACCTCCTCCCTGCACAACAAGCAGGGCAAATGCCCAGTGAAATCTGGCCTGCTGCAGATCAGAGCACTTGGCTTCCCATTGTGTGTCAGGCCAGGGCTGGCTTCCCTTGTCCAGCCCCCAGCGATGCCTGCTGAAGTGCACACAGCTGTTCTGGGCTGGTGGAGTTGGGCTTGGCAGGGGGAACGTGACAGAGGAGAGACATTTCCAGGGTGTGAGAATGGGCTGAAATGTTCTTCCAGGCCTTTCCTTGTCCTCCAGAGGCTGCAGTGTGCCCAGCTGGCTCCCACAGCTGGCAAGAGTTACGGGGGAATGTGGCACATGGACCCTGGGGAAGGGAGCATTTGAAACCTCCTTGTCTCCGCGTGGTGCGGCTCCTTGATGGGCGTGTGTGCTGGGTTTCCGACCTGATTGTGACCTTGATGTGTGTGCTTGTTACCATCAAGAGGATCCCTGTGTTAGGCTGCGTAGGGTTGAGTTACTGGACGGGTTCCCGCAGAGCGTTAGCACAGCTGGTGCCTGCCAGGTGAAGGAGGGAGGAAGGAAGGAAGAGGGTGCCCAGCGATCCCTTCCAATCTGCATCCCAGAGTCACTTCTGCTTTTGCGAGGGTAGCACTGCTCTCTCCCAGCCAGGGGAAGCTCCAGGCTGCCTGCCCCTGTTCTCTGAGGATCTCAAAGCACTTTGCCCAGGTGGGTTGGTATTTTCAGTCCCTGTTGACAGAGGGGGAAGGTGACTGGTCCCCGGGCATTCAGGAAATCAATATCAGAGCCGGGAATAGAACCCAGGTGTCCTGGATCCTAGGCTGCAGCTCAGCGTGGTATTTCTGTGCTATCCGTGACAACGGAAGGTGCTGGGCGCACAAGATTGGCATAAAAGTGGGAGCCTGGCTCTTCGCTTGTGTCACGCAATACCCACCGGCAGGCTAGGGACTGCTGGGGTCGGGAAGGCTGTCACGTGCCGCATTGCACAAGCCGCCTGGGCCGGGGGTCGCAGCCTGCTCTGGGATGAGAGCTGCTGCTCTCTGTGCTTTATGGGTTCTGGTGGCAGTGGTGGGATTGGGCAGCATCAGGGAGGGTGGTGCTAAATGGGCTGGTTCAGACCTGCAAGCCCCCACCCTCCGGCCAGGGCTGATCCTTTGTGCTCGGTTAGATCAGCCTCTGGCCAGCATGTGCTGTTGCAGGGGGGTCAGGATTGAGGGGCACTGGCAGAACTGTGGGGGGGCAGGGCTAGATGAGTAGTGGGCTGTGGGTTGAGACTGAGGGGTGCTGGGAGGGGCAGGGCTGGACCAGCCGGGGGCTGCAGGTCGGGATTGAGGGGCGCTGGCAGAGCTGGGGGGACAGGGCTGGATCAGGAGGGGGCTGCGGGTCGGGATTGAGGGGCGCTGGCAGAGCTGGGGGGACAGGGCTGGATCAGGAGGGGGCTGCGGGTCGGGACTGAGGGGCGCTGGCAGAGCTGGGGGGACAGGGCTGGATCAGGAGGGGGCTGCAGGTCGGGATTGAGGGGCGCTGGCAGAGCTGGGGGGACAGGGCTGGATCAGGAGGGGGCTGCGGGTCGGGCCTGAGGGGCGCTGGCAGAGCTGGGGGGACCGGGCTGGCGCAGGAGGGGGCTGCAGGTCGGGATTGAGGGGTGCTGGCAGAGCTGGGGGGACAGGGCTGGATCAGGAGGGGGCTGTGGGTCTGGACTGAGGGGCGCTGGCAGAGCTATGGTGAGACTTTCTTCGGGCTGCCGCTGCTGAACTTGCCTAGGTGCAAACAAACGGCCCCTCCCCCCTGCTCTTTACCGCCTTTCTTTCTGCCCTTCCCCCCGCCCCCAAGAGGCGCACACAGGGACCATGCAGCGATCGAGCGGTGCAAGCTGCATGGCCTGGCTCCGTCTCATCCACTCGCTCAGCCCGGCTGTGGGCACGCGCGCTCTCAGTGTGCAGCCGTGTGCAATGTGCTCCCGCCCGCACCCAGCACACGCACTGCACGCCCATGCTGCCTGCACACGCTGCATGCACGGAGCCTGACCCGCCAGCGAGTGTGTGCACATGCACTCGCACACCCTTCGCACGTTGACTCTCCATTCACACTCCTCTCTCCCACAGTCCCATTCTTTGCACTTCCATCGCACCGTCTGCCCAAGCGTCTCTGTCTCGCGCCCCGAGCCAAGCTGTGGGAGGCTGCTGCAGTGTCTCCCTTGCCGTGGGGCTTAGTTCCCTGCTGGCTGGCTCGGCGTTTGCTTGGCACTGTGCTCCTCGGCCCCTCTTGCTGGGTTGCTTTGCATTAATTTGTTACATCGGCACCCCCTCCCCCGCATTTCAAGCCTTGGGGGGCCTTTGCCCCTCGGCACCGTCTCTCAGTGACCAGCGGGGAGGCCCTGTGAGTGCCTGTTCCATACAAACCTGCTGCACTTTGCCTCAGCCTCGGCCGTTGCAGGGCCAGCCGTATGGACAGCTTTTCCGGAGTCCTGCCTCCCTGCTGCTTGCCAGGGCTCTCGGGCCTTGTCCCCAGGCTCCCCGCACCCGAGTTTTCTAGCGGAGCTGGTGTAGTCTGTGGCGTTGGCTCCTTTGTTTGTGCAGCTGCAGCTCTGCAGCTGGCACTGCTCTGGAAGGAATGTGCAACGAGCATTGGGGGGGTGGGGAAGGGGTCAGAGCGCAGGCCTTGATTTTTGGACAGATTTGTGCATGCAATTGTACGAGGGGTTGCTTGGATGGTGGGGGGCAATGCTCAGCAGCCTGCTGCTCGCCTCTAGTTTACATCTTTATCTTTTAACACTCATGCTTCAGGGTTTCGATTGGCACTGGCAGGGGTCAGGAAGGAACTCTCTCCTCCCCGCCCCCAGTATATTCTGGGAAGGTTTTTTTCAATCTCCGTCCTCTGAAGGGCTAGGGCTGGGATGCTGGGTGAGGTGGGCCAGGGCTCTGAGGTGGCACTGCGCATTGTCTCTCTCAGAGACTTGGCTGGCTTTTGTCATGTGCTCAGGGCCTACTGGGTCAGCCTGGGTGCTGGTGGGAGGGGATTGGCAGGGCCCTTGGGGGAGTTTTGCTTCCTCTGCAGCGTGTGGGTCCCTTGCCAGGAGTATCGCGGGACATCTCCCTGACCCACTGCCCTGCCATTGGCACTGAGCTGGGAGGCTGCTGTGTTCTCTGATGGGCTCCATGTGCAGGGCCAGGGCCGGGCAGTGCTCAGCAGAGACGATCTGGTTGCTCTCACCTAGAGATGGACCTGTTCTCTAGCTGCAGGCAGGGCCAGGCCAGTCGCTCTGTAACCAGGACAAGCAGCCACCTGCACAGCCAGACAAAGCGGGAGCTGCAGGGTGATCTCCCTCCCCAGAGAAATCTCTCCATTGACGTTTCCCAGAGCCATGCTCGCACCCCACCCCGGGGACGCACTGGCGTCTCCTGCCACCCCACCAGTGCTGCCAGGTGCAGGGGCAGGATGGGGTGTTTGAGGCTGGAGCATTTCTCCATCCGTCCCCTGCTGCTCTCCGTGGGCCAGCCCCACGTCTGGAGTGGAGCTCTGCTGCAGCCAGGAGAGCTCTGCTGGCTTGTGGCACTGGGTGGGGCGGGGGTCCGGCGCCGTCTCTCCAGCCCAGAGCCAGGGTTTCCCAAGCACCACGTACCAGCCGCTCCCACTGAGAGGCTCAGGGCCGGATGTCCAGCTGCTCTGTGCCGGCACCTGGGGTGGGTTTGCCAAAGGAGCCACTCCTGGTGTGCCGAGCTCTCTGGAGGATCTGCCTCTAGAGGCAGCCAGACCTAAACCCCAGCTCATCCCTTCCCTTCCACCCAGGCCTGGGGCCAATCTCCAGAGAGCTCATGGACTGGCCTGGGTCTCAAGCCCCTGGGAAGCCCTTGGTCCAGAGAAGCCAGGGGTGGTGCTAATGGGAGGTGTCAGGGTGTGGCTGGAGGGAGGGTGGGGTGGGTCCCCGTGCTGCGCTGGAGTAGTGGTTTGCTGGGTGTTGAGCTGGGTGTGCAGGTGCATAGCGGGAGGTGTGTGCGTACGTACGGGGGTGCATGTGTGTTTGGGTGTGTGTGTGTGATCGTTCAGGGGATGCGTGTGTGTGTATACGTACAGGGGGTGTGTGCATGTACAGGAGGTGCGAGCGTGTGTGTGCGTGTGCATGTACAGGGTGTGTGTGTGCGTGCATGGGTGTGCACATACAAGGTGTGTGTGCGTGTGCACGTGTGCAAATACTGGGAGTGTGTGTGTGCGTGCGCATGTACATGTACAGGGGGTGCGTGCGTATGCCCATGTGGCGAGTGGGTTGGGGAGGCCGTGCAGTCAGCTCTTGCTGGGTCTTGTAGGGTTTTCATAGAATCATAGAATCTCAGGGTTGGAAGGGACCTCAGGAGGTATCTAGTCCAACCCCCTGCTCAAAGCAGGACCAAACCCAACTAAATCATCCCAGCCAGGGCTTTGGCAAGCCTGACCTTAAAAACCTCTAAGGAAGGAGATTCCACCACCTCCCTAGGGAACCCATTCCAGTGCTTCACCACCCTCCTAGTGAAAAAGTTTTTCCTAATGTCCAACCTAAACCTCCCCCTCTGCAACTTGAGACCATTGCTCCTTGTTCTGTCATCTGCTACCACTGGGAACAGCCTAGCCCAGGGGTAGGCAGCCTATGGCGCGGGGGCCGAAGGCGGCACGCGAGCTGATTTTCAGTAGCACTCACACTGCCTGGGTCCCGGCCACCGGTCCGGGGGGCTCTGCATTTTAATTTAATTTTAAATGAAGCTTCTTAACCATTTTAAAAACCTTATTTACTTTACATACAACCATAGTTTACTTATAGATTTATAGAAAGAGACCTTCTAAAACCATTACAATGAATCACTGGCACGTGCAGACTAAACAATCCCAGTTCCCTCAGCCTCTCCTCATAAGTCATGTGCTCCAGCCCCCTAATCATTTTTGTTGCCCTCCGCTGGACTCTCTCCAATTTATCCACATCCTTCTTGTTGTGTGGGGCCCAAAACTGGACACAGTACTCCAAATGAGGCCTCACCAGTGCTGAGTAGAGGGGAATGATCACATCCCTCGATCTGCTGGAAATGCCCCTACTTATACAACCCAAAATGCCATTAGCCTTCTTGGCAACAAGGGCACACTGCTGACTCATATTCAGCTTTTCGTGCACCATAACCCCTAGGTCCCTTTCTGCAGAACTGCTGCCCAGCCATTCGGTCCCTAGTCTGTAGCAGTGCATGGGATTCTTCCGTCCTAAGTGCAGGACTCTGCACTTGTCCTTGTTGAACCTCATGTCATGGAGTCCCCGGGCGCTGCTCTGGAACTGCTCCCCACCAAGCCAGGCAGGACTTTGGGGAGGCTCCTCTCCCTCGGAGCAGTCTGTCTCCAGGGCAAGAAGCTCCCACGGCTTCACCTCCTGGGTCTCTCCTAGGAGCATTCAGCATCCTCTGCCCCTCCGAGCGCTTCCCACAGCGAGTCCGCCCAGGTGGGGTCCTGGGGAAGCCACAGGGTCCTGCACCCCCACGTCGCAGTCAGACGTGACTCTCAGCCAGCCAGTAACACAGAAGGTTTATTTAGACGACAGGGACACAGTCCAAAACAGGTCTTGCCGGTACAGACAACAGGACCCCTTTAGTTAGGTCCATCTGGGGCCCCAGGGAGGCCACAGCCCCGTTGAGAGGCCCGAGCCCCGTGGGGTGCCCCTCTCCAATTCCCAGCCAGCTCCAAGCTGAAAAACTGCCCCCAGCCTCTCACTCAGCCTTTGTTCAGTTTCCGGGGCAAAGGTGTCACCTGGCCTCTAACCCCTTCCTGGGTTCTCATGTTACATGCTCAGGTATCCTCCCTCCAGCCAATCTCCCATCCCCCAATGCAGACTGTCCTCCCAGGCCAACACCCCCCACTCAGCATTCAAAGACCACAGTAAGAACAGCCCCAGTTCCTCACACCTCATCAGGACTCTGCACTTGTCCTTGTTGAACCTCATCAGATTTCTTTTGGCCCAATCCTCTAATTTGTCTAGGTCCCTCTGTATCCTGTCCCTACCCTCCAGCGTATCAACCACTCCTCCCAGTTTGGTGTCATCTGCAAACTTGCTGAGGGTGCAGTCACCGCCATCCTCCAGATCGTTAATGAAGATATTGAATAAAACCAGCCCCAGCACCGACCCTTGGGGCACTCCACTTGATACCGGCTGCCAACTAGACATGGAACCATTGATCACTACCCGTTGAGCCCGACCATCTCGCCAGTTTTCTATGCACCTTACCGTCCATTCATCCAGCCCAGACTTCTTTAACTTGCTGGCAAGAATACTGTGGGAGACTGTATCAAAAGCTTTGCTAAAGTCCAGAAATAGCACATCCACTGCTTTCCCCTCATCCACAGAGCCGGTTATCTCATCACAGAAGGCAATCAGGTTAGTCAGGCATGACTTGCCCTTGGTGAATCCATGCTGACTGTTCCTGATCACCTTCCTCTCCTCCAAGTGCTTCAGAAAGTCTCACAGTTTTTGGTTTCTCTTCCAGCCCCAGCTCTAGGAGTCAGGTCCTGGGGTGAGACTCTTGCTTTAGTTTTTAAAAATAGTTCCTGGTGCTGGGCAGCTTGAAACCAGCGTGCGGGGGCAGAGTACTCAGAGGGTGACGGAAATGAAGAGAGATTTTAAACCTCATGATTTGAAGCCAATTCCTGATTTTGTGGAGATCTTGTCACATGCGTATTGTACGCTGGGGCTGGCAGTGCTGTGTGTGTATGTGGCGGGGCAGGGGATGGCAGGTTGGCGGGGGACGGGTGCATTGGCAGAAGGGGGTGTTGGCGCAGGAGGGGTGCATTGGAAGGAGGGGTGTATGCACAGGTTATATATAGTTGTGTTGTTCCTCCTGGGAGCTGTTGTCTCCCCAGTAACTTACACTCACACTGGGGGAGTGTGGTGGGGTAGGGGGTGAGGGCAATACCATTTCTAAGCGCAGTGGGTGGGGCTCTGGGGGCACATGCAGGGCTGCACTCTGGGGGGCTCTGGGGGGTCTGCAGGGCTGCGCCTGGGGGCTCTGGAGGGCTGGGGCACATGCAGGGCTGCGCCTGGGGGCTCTGGGGCACATGCAGGGCTGCGCCTGGGGGCTGGGGGCACATGCAGGGCTGCGCTCTGGGGGGCTCTGGGGGGCGGGGGGGCACATGCAGGGCTGTGCTCTGGGGGGCTGGGGGGCACATGCAGGGCTGCGCTCTGGGGGGCTCTGGGGGGCTGGGGGGCACATGCAGGGCTGTGCTCTGGGGGGCTGGGGGCACATGCAGGGCTGTGCTCTGGGGGGCTGGGGGGGAGGGCAAGGGCTGAGCTCTGCAAGTGCCCTGCTGCCCCACCTAACTGGGCCGTGGGGCCTGTCGGTGCGAACAGGAAATGGGGGAACACCAGGGAGAAGGAGCTTTTAATGCTGCGAACAGTCGTGTTTCCTCCACACCAGGCGCCGCCCCTGCCCGGCCCCGCGCTGGGGTGAGCTAACTCCAGGCGGAGGGCAGGGCAGGATGGCGCCTCGCCTTGGGGCTGGGGTTAAGGCCGAAGGACGTGGGTAGGAGAGGCCTGGTGACACTCAGCCTCTCATCTGGAAGGAGATGCGCGAAAGTCTGTGCACAGCTGGCCTGGCCCGGCTGGGCGGGGCGCCCCGGGCACCCGGCTGGATCTCTTGGAGCAGGTACTCATGGCACAGTGGTGTCACATCTCATTCCGTGCCATCCTCTCCTGGCACCGCCCAGCCCTGCAGCACGGCACCCTGCCAGGCCCCATGACACAGTGGTGCGTGCCTGCCTGGCATGGTTGCATACCCCGTGGGGTCTCTCTGGGTGACTCATTCCCCTCTTGGCACCGCTGCTCCGTCACTCGCACCCACGCTGCTCTCGCTGAGCTGCTGCGTGGCCCTGCCCACGCCCCGCAGCTGGCTCAGGGCCCCAAGGGCCCTCCCTGCGAGCTCTGCCGGCTGGTTTCCTGGGTGTGGCGCTGCAGGAGTGTGGGAGGAGGGGGCTGTTCTGACGCTGGGTTCTCTGCTGTGTGCATGACTCTGGCTGGGCAGTGGCTACCAAGTGAGAGCCAGGTTGCTGGTATGGCCCCAGGCCCAGCGAGCAGCGTAGGCTGGCAAGGGACTTGCTGACCGCAGTGGTGCTGCATGTGATCACGTTAGACCTTGCGCATCTTCTTGATCCACATGCAATGGATTTGCTGGGTGGGCTGCTGAAAGGAGGCCCCCTGGTTATGCCCCCGGTGCCTGAGCCGGGTTGGCTAGGGTTGGACTCGCCCCTGCCTGAGCCATCGGGTCTGTGGTGGGTGAGGCTGCGTTCCCAGGAATCCCCATCCGTAGGAGCAGGAGGTCTGTCTGTGCGAGACACGCAGGGCACCTCAGACCCTAACGCTGCAGACACAGTGAGCTGCCTGGGGAGTCCTCACCAGGCTCCTGCTGGCGAAGAACCTCCAAGGTCAGCTCTGAATCCATTGCAAAGAAAACCCCTTCGTAGCCCTGGCTGCTTGGGCCAAACCGCTCCTGGGTGTCAAGCCCCTGGAGACACGGGCTCCTTTGGGGACAAATTGGGCCCAGCATGGCTTGCCCACTGCAGCCTGAATCCAGCTCCCCCGAAGTCAGCGTCCTTTGCTTGCCTGACTCCCTTCCCAGGGTGACCCTCCGGGCTGCCTGCCCTTGGCCAGGATCCCTCCTGCTGCAGCAACAGACACGTGCAAAGCCCTTCGCAGCCAGAGAGGAGCCGAGAGCAGCTGCAGCAAACAGCTTGTTTCCGAGCCAAGGACCCTCTTCCCCCAGGGCTGGGAGCCCAAGGAGGACGCTGGAGGGATGCCCGCTGAGTGCAGCACCGGCCCCGGCTGGTCCTGGCAGTCAGACCCATCTAGCAGGGAAGAGCCCTGGGGTGCCACAGCAATGGCTTCGTTAGCTCTCCCAGTGCTGCTCTGCTGAGCGTCACTGCCCAGTCGGGCTGCATGCTGAGGAAAGGATTGAACGCCTGGAGTGCTGGCTCCTGGCTCAGCCCAGAGCCCCAAGCCATGATCCCAGCAGACACCTCATGAGCGGCTTTTCACCTCCCGCCCCCCGGGCGTGGCACTCACCAAGGGCCTCTCTCTGGCCCGTTAAACACAGCCCCCTGGGGACTGGTTGGGCAAAGGGCCTTGTCTTCTCTAGGCTAGTCTGGCCAGCAGGGAGAAGGTGCCATATCCACTGGGACCCCTAATTGCTTGGCTCTGGCTGTAGAGGGCACCCGTCTGCCCTTCCACCCCACAGCTGCTTTGAAGGGCCATGATACCACCACGGCTCCCTCCAAGTCTGGCCCTGATGGAATTTGATCCGGCGGCTGTTGAGATGGGGGCAGCACCATGCCCTGGCTTGCAAACACACCCACAGTTATAGCCGTCCTCGTTGTGCTCCACCCCAGCCAAGCTCTGTGGGATCAGAGCTGTGCGTAGAGCTGTGGGTGGGGGCTCTTTGATCACCTGCTGCTTAGCAGAAGGCACATGGCAGGTCGTCTGGGGGCTGCCTACACAAGGCAGCAGGGGGTTGGCGCTCCTGCACTGCCCCTCATGGCCGCACATAGCAGCCCCACAAGCAGTACTTGGAGCAGTTGGTTGCAAAACTTTGGACTCTTTGGCCTGGGGCCTGGCTGGGCTGGTGCCAGTAGCGGGGATGGGAAGCGCGAGGCTGTGGCCGCCCCTGCTTGGCCGTTCCTGCCCTTCACTGTGGGACATTGTCACGTCTGCACTTTGGCCCAGCGTATTCCGGCTGCTCCCCTCCCATGAGAGACGAGCCCTTTGACCTGGCTGGCTGGTGAGGGGAATGCCCCGGACTGGGCTGGTGGGCCCTGGTGGCTTGATGTCACGGAGTCCCCGGGCGCTGCTCTGGAACTGCTCCCCACCAAGCCAGGCAGGACTCTGGGGAGCCTCCTCTCCCTCGGAGCAGCCTGTCTGCAGGGCAAGAAGCTCACACAGCTTCACCTCCTGGGTCTCTCCTTGGAGCATTCAGCATCCTCTGCCCCTCCGTGCGCTTCCCACAGCGAGTCCGCCCAGGTGGGGTCCTGGGGAAGCCACAGGGTCCTGCCCCCCCACTTCACGGCGCAGTCAGACGTGACTCTCAGCCAGCCAGTAACACAGAGGTTTAGTCGACGACAGGGACACAGTCCAAAACAGGTCTTGCCGGTACAGACAACAGGACCCCTTTAGTTAGGTCCATCTGGGGCCCCAGGGAGGCCACAGCCCCGCTGGGAGGCCCGAGCCCCGTTGGGCTCCCCTCCATTTCCCAGCCAGCTTCCAAAACTGCCAACCCCCCTCCAGCCCCTCCTCTCTGGCTGTGTCTCTTTCCCAGGCCAGGAGGTCACCTGATCTCTCTGTCTCCAACACCTTTAGCCTCCCCTTACAGGGGGGCAGGGCCTGGCCATTAGTTGCCAGGCGACAGAGGGTCGGCTAGAGCTGAGGCCGCCCCACAGTCCCACTGTCCCACTTGGACTCTGCGATCCCGAAGGGGCAGCTTGCCAGTGCTTGTTGCAGGCTGGTGACCTGCCCGCAGGCTCTCGATGCGAGCGCAGCTGGCTCCTGAGGCCGGGGACGGCCGGGACGTGGTTTGTCCAGTGGCTGTCGCTCGGTGGATGTGCGGGGAGGGTGGCCATAGGCTCGGATTCACACTGAACCTGGTTTGGGGGCGGTGGCTTGGTGCTTGGAAGCAGTGTGTGATCTGAATTCCTTTCCAATGGCCCAGGGAGAGGGTAAAATGGTAGCATGGGCCCAGCTCTGTCCACTCAGTGGAAAATCCCCCTTGAAAACTCCATCTCTGCCCCAAGTGTCTCCGCGCTGATCCGTAGCGGCAGGCAACTTCGCCAGCCCAGCTCTCCACTGCCACTAGGAAAGAGAAGAGCCAGAGTTCCCCTGCAGTGGAGCCAGCAGGGCACAGCTTGTTCCAGGAGCGATTCTCTTCTGGGCCCCTGTGCAAAGGGACAGCTGAGCCCAGGGCGTTCCTCATCTGCAGTATGTGTGTCAGCTGGGAGTCATGCAGCAGGCCCCAGTGTGCTAGGTGCTGTACAAATGCGGAACAGAGTCAGTGCCCAAGGGAGCTGGCGATGTAAGTAAGACGGGCGCACAAGGAGACACTGCTGTCAGCAGGCCAGGCAGTGCCCTTTGGGCTTGTTAAGGTGGGATCTGCAGGTGGGCAGTGAGAGCTTGGTGGAAGTTTACGTGGCGCCTGCTGGGCTCGAGGGGCAGCGTGGGAGAAACCCCCAAAGTCAGGGGTGGCCAACCTGTGGCTCTGGAGCCACATGCAGCTCTTCAGATGTTAATATGCGGCTCCTTGTCTAGGCACCAATGCCAGGGCTGGAGCTACAGGCGCCAACTTCCCAATGTGCCGAGGGGTGCTCCCTGCTCAACCCCTGGCTCTGCCCCCTCCCCTGACCCGGCCGTGCCTTCGCTTCTCCCCCTTCCTCCCAGACCCTTCCGCACTCCAGGAAACAGCTGATTGGGAGGTGCAGGAAGGGAGGGGGAGGTGCTGAGTGGTGGGGCTGCTGGTGGGTGGGAGGCGCTGGGAGTGGGGGTGAGGGAGCTGATGGGGGGCTGCTGACGTGTTACCGTGGCTCTTTGACAATGTAGATTGGTAAATTCTGGCTCCTTCTCAGGCTCAGGTTGCCCCCCCCGCCCAATGTGCTTGTTTGACTCTCTGCCCTGCGGGCACCAGCACCGGTGTCTCAATCGTATCCCATCCCCCTCAGTCTGATGGAGCCAGCCCGCCCTGCGGACAGCAATGGGGGTTGCTGCAGAGACCCTTCGGTTACACCACAGCCCCGACTGACCCAGGGAGCCGAGGGGAAACACAGGAGAAGAGGAAATCAAGGCAAGGGTGGAGAGGAGAAGCTGGGAAAGAGCCTGGTTTGAGCTGAGATCTGGGGATCCCCCCCCCCCCCCGGGCTGTCTGCTCAGGGACCCCAGGGGTGGATTCCTCTCCACTCTTCAGCTTCACGGTCAGTTCCAGCCCAGTACGTGGCACGTGGCTGGCCATTAATGGAGACACTGGCCCCTGTGCGCCTGCCCCTCTGTGCAGGACACCGTGCAGTGGCCAAGGGGAACGGGGCCTCCTGGCTCTGCAAGGAAACATGGAGGGCCGCACGAGCCCCAGTCCCCCCTGCCACGCTTCCCCGGGCCGCTCGGTGCTGTCCAGGGTGCTGGCAAAGCCCTCGCTGCTCCCACGGCTCGTTCGTTCGCAGTCTGTGCAGCAGAGGGTGCCCTTGGCCAGCCTGCAGCCCTGACGGCCCTGGGGTGGGGAGGCCGCGCTGCCTGGGGCTGGGGGAAGGGGCTGTCCTCAGGACAGTGGCGAGGCCTGGCCCAACAATGGTGCTGAGCTGGGGAGCGGGGCTCCAGCCACGGTGCCGGTGCCTGCCCACGCTTGCATTGTGCAGCGTGTCTGCATGTGCATTGGGGTTGTGACGAAGTGGGACTGTTCTTAATGTTTCCTCTAAATACTGTGTGGGAGCCTCAGTTTCCCCTATGCATTTCTTAAGTCTCCAGCGTGCATAAATTGCCAACACTTTGTATCCTAACAACAAATGGCCGGGGCCCTTCCCCCTGCAAGGGAATAGCTAAAGGTGAACAAAGAGATCAGGTGACCTCCTGGCCCGGGAAAGAGACAAACGCTGGAAAGGAGGGGCTGGAGGGGGACGGGAAGTGAGGGCAGACGTGGGTGTCTGGCTCACTGCCCCCCAGAATGGACCCGGCTGAGGGGTCCGGTTCTCTGTACCTACAAGCTCTGTTTTAGCCCGTGTTCCTGTCATCGAATAAACCTCTGTGTTACTGGCTGGCTGAGAGTCACGTCTGACTGCAAAGTGGGGGTGCAGGACCCTGTGGCTTCCCCAGGACCCGCCTGGGGGACTCGCTGGGGGACGCGCACGGAGGGGCAGATACTGAATACTCCAAGGTCAGTCCCGGGAGCTGAAGCCGTGGGAGCTTCTTGCCCTGCAGCCAGGCTGCTCCGAGGGAGAGGAGGCTCCCCAGGGTCCTGCCTGGCTCGGTGGGGAGCAGTCCCAGAGCAGCGCCTGGGGACCCCGGGACAGGGGTGTCCGTTCATGGGAGGGGGGGTGAGGGCCGTGTGTGATCCATGCATGGGCATATGCCCATGTCTGCGGGTGGATGGCGCTGAGGCCAGCTTGCTCTGCACCCACAACTTAGCTGCATCAGGCAGGGCTGTGGGAACCATTGCTCCCCCGCATGCACACTGCGAGGCTGAGCTAGCTGCTGCGTCTGGGGGAGGTGGGCTAAGAACAGAGGAGCCCGTCCCTCGACACCCTGGGCGGGGGGGCATGCCCGTGTTTGTACGATTGTACCATTTGCTTGTATACGGGCACGTGAGCTAGTGCCTGGCTGTGAGTGTGAGTGTGGAATGTTCTCTGCGTGTGTGCGTGTGTGTGTGTGTGTGTGCACACATGCCTGGCTGTGAGTGTGAGTGTGGAATGTTCTCTGCGTGTGTGTGTGTGTGCGTGCACACATGCCTGGCTGTGAGTGTGAGTGTGGAATGTTCTCTGCGTGTGTGTGTGCGTGCACACATGCCTGGCTGTGAGTGTGAGTGTGGAATGTTCTCTGCGTGTGTGTGTGTGTGCACACATGCCTGGCTGTGAGTGTGAGTGTGGAATGTTCTCTGCGTGTGTGTGTGTGCGTGCACACATGCCTGGCTGTGAGTGTGAGTGTGGAATGTTCTCTGCGTGTGTGTGTGTGTGTGCGTGCACACATGCCTGGCTGTGAGTGTGAGTGTGGAATGTTCTCTGCGTGTGTGTGTGTGTGCGTGCACACATGCCTGGCTGTGAGTGTGAGTGTGGAATGTTCTCTGCGTGTGTGTGTGTGTGCGTGCACACATGCCTGGCTGTGAGTGTGAGTGTGGAATGTTCTCTGCGTGTGTGTGTGTGTGCGTGCACACATGCCTGGCTGTGAGTGTGAGTGTGGAATGTTCTCTGCGTGTGTGTGTGCGCGCACACATGCCTGGCTGTGAGTGTGAGTGTGGAATGTTCTCTGTGTGTGTGTGCGCGCGCACACATGCCTGGCTGTGAGTGTGAGTGTGGAATGTTCTCTGCGTGTGTGTGTGCACACATGCCTGGCTGTGTGTGTGAGTGTGGAAACTTCTCTGTGTGTGTGTGCGCGCGCACACATGCCTGGCTGTGAGTGTGAGTGTGGAATGTTCTCTGTGTGTGTGTGTGCGTGCACACATGCCTGGCTGTGAGTGTGAGTGTGGAATGTTCTCTGTGTGTGTGTGTGCGCGCGCGCACACATGCCTGGCTGTGAGTGTGAGTGTGGAATGTTCTCTGCGTGTGTGTGTGCGTGCACACATGCCTGGCTGTGAGTGTGAGTGTGGAATGTTCTCTGCGTGTGTGTGTGTGTGCGTGCACACATGCCTGGCTGTGAGTGTGAGTGTGGAATGTTCTCTGTGTGTGTGTGTGTGCGTGCACACATGCCTGGGTGTGAGTGTGAGTGTGGAATGTTCTCTGCGTGTGTGTGTGTGTGCGTGCACACATGCCTGGCTGTGAGTGTGAGTGTGGAATGTTCTCTGCGTGTGTGTGTGTGTGCACACATGCCTGGCTGTGAGTGTGAGTGTGGAATGTTCTCTGTGTGTGTGTGTGTGCGTGCACACATGCCTGGGTGTGAGTATGAGTGTGGAATGTTCTCTGCGTGTGTGTGTGTGCGTGCACACATGCCTGGCTGTGAGTGTGAGTGTGGAATGTTCTCTGTGTGTGTGTGTGTGCGCGTGTGCGTGCACATGCCTGGCTGTGAGTGTGAGTGTGGAATGTTCTCTGCGTGTGTGTGTGTGTGCGTGCACACATGCCTGGCTGTGAGTGTGAGTGTGGAATGTTCTCTGCGTGTGTGTGTGTGTGCGTGCACACATGCCTGGCTGTGAGTGTGAGTGTGGAATGTTCTCTGCGTGTGTGTGTGTGTGTGTGCACACATGCCTGGGTGTGCTGCGCTGCCAGCAAGACATAGGCGGCGAGTTGTAGTGGCTCCAGGAATATTCAGGGCCAGGGGCTCTGCTCTAACAGTATTTGGAGCTGGGTCTCTCCCCCGGCCCCCGCCTGCCACCCCTCCCCCTGATCATCCCCCCCCCCACCCGGCTGCGCCCCGCCTGAAAGAAAGCGGCGCACGCCTCTCCTGTGCCTGCTTGGGCTGCCAGTGTAGCACATTCCTACGTGGAGCGGTATCCTACACTACACCGGCTCCCAGCATCAACTGCTGTCTGCTGCCCCAGGGTCCTAGTACCCCCCAATCACTACTGGCAGGGCAGGCTGCCCTTACCCTGCTCTTCTGCCCTAGCCCTGAGCCTCTCCAACACCCCAAACCGTCATCCTCAGCCCCAGCCAGAGCCCTCACCCCCCTGCACCCTAATCTGCCTCAGCCCTGAGCCCCCTCCTGCATCATGAACTGCCCCAGCCCCACAGCCCTCACCCCTGCACCCCCCATCCCCAAACTCCCTTCCAGAGCCTGCACCCCTTTCTACACCCCAGCCCAGAGCCTGCACCCAAACTCTGTCCCAGAGCCTGCACCCCTCACTACCTCCTGCACACCCATCCCTGCCTACACCCAGCACCCAAAGTCCATCCCAGAGCCTGCACCCCTCCTGCACCCTAATCCCCAGGCCAGGATCTACACCCCAGACCTCCTCCCCCGACCCAAACTCCCTCCCAGAGCCTTAGGCAGGTGGGGGGCGGAGTCGGGGGGGCAGGTTCTGGGCACCACCAAAATTTCTGGGATGCTCTGTCTGGGTTCACACCCCTTCCTGGCACCCTGGGTTATCTAGCCAGTTCCAGAGTTATTTATTGTGGGCCATTATGGTCTCTGCTGCGCCACTTGCTCGCTGCATTTGCTTCTCAGAGGAGCCCTATTGATCGCTGCTGCTTTTTCAAGTGGCTGCACCAGAACATGCTGGAGGGGAGGCTGGCTCTGCTTTCAAAGGCTTTGCGGGGAGTGGTTGGGAGTGGGGGTCAGAATGCACTCGCTCCCCCCTCTCCTGCCCCTGTGCAACACACAGACCATCTCTACCACCCCGCAGCTGAGAAGTAGCCTCAGAGAGTGAGGTCCTGGGGGTGGGGTTTCAAAGCCTTTATTGGCTTTGGGGGAGGGCTAGCTCTGGTTTGAGCATTGGCCTGCTAAACCCAGGGTTGTGAGTTCAATCCTTGAGGGGGCGATTTAGGGATTTGGGGTTTGGCCCTGCTTTGAGCAGGGGGTGGGACTAGATGACCTCCTGAGGTCCCTTCCAACCTTAATATTCTATGATGCTATGATTTAGATCAGGGGTTGGCAGCCTTTCAGAAGCACTGTGCCGAGTCTTCATTCATTCACTCTAATTTAAGGGTTCGTGTGCCAGTGATACATTTTAACGTTCTTAGAAGGTCTCTGTCTATAAGTCTATAATATAGAACTAAACTATGGTTGTATGTAAAGTAAATAAGGTTTTTAAAATGTTTAAGAAGCTTCATTTAAAATTAAATAAAATGCAGAGCCCCCCGGACCGGTGGCCAGGACCCGGGCAGTGTGAGTGCCACTGGAAATCAGCTCGCGTGCCGCCTTCGGCCCCCGCGCCATAGGCTGCCTACCCCTGATTTAGATCCAGTTGTTGCGCAGCTCTCCACTCCCATGTGACCAGGCCACTTCCCCCTTCTCATTGCAGCGTCAGCATTAAGGTGCTAAAATCCACCTTCTCCAGCAGAAAGGCCCCAGGGAGGGGCTGGCAGCACTCTGCTTTCGGTGGTTCCCGCCTGGCCTTGCCCTTAGTGGGCCCAAGGCTGGTTTGCTCCTGTTTTTCAGGGAGGCAGGTGAGCAGAACGGGCACCTGGCCTCCTTCACGCTGGAGCACCAGGCCTGAACGGAGGCTCCGCTGGTGGCCCCATCTCCCAGAGGCAGCAGCGACTGGGCACAGTGACAGCAAGGGGCCATGGGGGCTGAGATGTCTCCGGCGCTGCCCCTGCCGTGGCAGGTCTGGCAGGGAAGGGCAAAGCAGCCACAGGTGTGAGCCTGCCCCCGGAGCGTTAGCCGGTGGCACTGCTCCCCTCGCTGGGCTGCGCATCCCGCCCGGCGGGAGAGCCGTGCCTCCAGTGTTAGGAGCCGTGGCTCGTTAATCATCCCTGGCTTCTGAGCAGTGCCCCCTGGAGCTGCGCCCCGTGAGGCCCAGTGCCCCAGCAGCAGGCACGCTGGCATGGCAGGCTGCTGGGTGTGGAGAGGGGAAGAGATGGGGCTGGAGCCTGAGATGTCAGGGGCCAGACTCAGTGGGGGGCAGGGGGCCATGCTTGAGCCCATGGCAGCAGGGCAGGGATAGACTGAGCGTGGCTGTCTCGGAGTTCAGGCCAGTCCCTTTGCCAGCCCTGAGCTATTCCTGTGTGTCTGGGGGCGAGGAGCTGCATGAGACTCACGAGTGTTAATGGGGATTCCTCCAGGACAGAAGGAGCTTCTGCCTTCCCAGCTACTGAGTTGCAGCCACTTCTGGAGTGCTGTTTAACAGCTCATAACAACACCATGATATAGGGCACCGAGCAACTGTGACTCCCCATCTCGCTGATTTGGAGAGGTGGACAGGAACATCCCCAGAGCCAGGATTTGGGCAGGAGGCCAGGGCTGGCTCTGAATGCGAAGGGGCCATGAGACGTCCAGTGACAGGCTGGGCTGGGTCGTGGCGTGATGTCTCACGCAGCAGCTCCCAGTGCTCTGTGCGCACTCGGGGTATTGCTAGCGCTGTGCCCAGGCATGGACCGGCCCGGCCCTGCTCAGCATGGGAGGCTGGCCACAGCCACAGCCAGGCTGTGGGGACTGCTGGGGCCTCTACGCCTGGCTGCAGGAGGACAGAGCCAGGAGGTGCTGGCAGGGGCGGGGAGCTCAGGGAGGGTGCAGGGGGGGGGGGCAGAGCAGGAATCAGGGTGCCCAGCGATGAGGTGGCTGGTATGGGCTGTAGTGTGCTGTTGTGTGGGAAGCCAGCAGCAGTGGGTGTGTGCGTGTGTGCGTGTGTGTGTGTGTGTGTGTGGTGTGAGGGGGTTGTGCTGGAAGGGTATGGTGGAGTGCAGGGGGTATAGGGGTTGGTCCTGCTTTGAGCAGGGGGTTGGACTAGATACCTCCTGAGGTCCCTTCCAACCCTGAGATTCTATGAAAGGGTGTATGAGTGTGAGGGGGGGTATAGTGTGGCGGGTTGTGCTGGGGTGTATTGTGAAAGTATTGTGTGTGTAGTGTGGGAGGGGTTGTGCAGGAGAATAGTGGGGGGCACGCAGGGGGACAGTGTGTGTGTGTGTTGTGCAGGGGGTGTAGTGTGTTTAGATTGTGCTGTATGGTGTGTGTGTATAGGTTCTGCAGGGGGGATAGTGTGTGTGTGTAGGTGGGTTGTGCGGAGGGTAAAGTGTGGGTCGTATGTGTGCAGAGGGCAGAGTATGTGTGTGGGTTGTGCTGGGGGCTATACTGTGTGGATGGGATGTTGTGCAGGGGACTCTAGTGTGTTTGTGGAGGGGCGTTCTGCAGGGAGGTGTGCACGGGGTAGTGTTTGTATAGGTTGTGCCAGAGGGTATTGTGCAAATTTTGCAGGGGTATAGTGTGTGTGTGATGGGCTTGTGCAGGGGTCATATTGTGTATTCAGGGTTGTATAGTGTGGGTAGAGGACTTTTGCAGGGGTATAGTGTGTGTTTGTGGGGGGGGGTTGTGTGGGGTGCATAGTGTGTGGGGGATTGTGCTGGGGTGTAGTGTGTGTGTAGGTGGGTTGTGAAGGAGGGTACAGTGGGGGTTGTGTAGGGTGTATCGGGTTGTGCAGGGGTATTGTGTGTGTCTGTAGGCGTATAGAATGGTGCAGAGGGTATAATGTGTGTAGGATTGTGCAGAGTGCATACTGTGTGCATCTAGGATGGTGCAGAAGGTGTAGTGTGTGTGTCTGTGTGTAGGGTTGTGCAGAGGGTATATTCTGTATGTATACGGTTGTGCAGGGGGTATTGTTTGGGGGATGTAAGATTGCACAAGGGAAAGTGTGTATGTGTGAGTATACTGTTTGTGTGTTGCGCTGGAGGGTATAATGTGGGGGGCTGTGCAAGGGGTATCATGGGTTGTGAAGGAGTGTACAGTGGAGGGTAGGGTGTATAGTGTATGTGTGTGTATATAGGGTTGTGCAGCGGTATTGTGTGTGTCTGTGTAGGAGCGTTGTGCAGGGGGTATAATGTGTGTGTTTATAGGATGATGCAGAGGATATAGTGTGTGTGTGTAGGGTTGTGCAGAGTACATACAGTGTGTATGTCTTGGATGATGCAGAAGATATAGTGAGTGTGTTTGTGGGTGTGTAGGGGGTATAGTGTGTGGAGCAGGCTTGTGCAGCTGTGTGTGCAGAAAGTAGTGTGTGAGTCTATGCAGGGGTGTACAGTGTGTGTGGAGGGTCGTGGATGGTGTACAGTGTGTGTCTCTGTGTAAGATGATGCAGTGGGTACAGTGTGTGTGAATAGCATGCAGGGGATGTACTGTGTGTGTGTGTAGGAAGGTGCACAGGGTATAGTGTGTGCAGTGGGTACAGTGTGTGTGAATAGCATGCAGGGGATGTACTGTGTGTGTGTGTAGGAAGGTGCACAGGGTATAGTGTGTGCAGGGGGTATAGTGTGTGTCTGTGTAGGGTTGGCTCGGGAGTACAGTGTCTTTGTGCACGTGTAGGAATATGGTGTGTGGGGGGGTTGTGCAGGGCTGTACAGTTGGGGGCTGGGCGGGCGAGGGGGGTCGGTGCTTGGCAGCCACATAACCCGATACTTTGCCCCCACCCCAATTGATTTTCCCGCTGGGTCCATCCTGGCCCTGCGGCCAGGAATTCCTCCCAGTCCCCCCCGCCCAGCCTGGCAGGCGCCCCAGGAGCCGAGTTGGGCTGAGTGGGCGCTGCCCTGGGGCACGGAACAAGGGCTGCCAGTGTCCCTTCCCTCCCCCACTGCCGGGCGACCTGCCCTCCTGGTCACCCACCTCCCCCTGGGAACAATCCACAGGCTTGTTGGGCTCACGCTGCCTGGGGGCTGTGGTTGATGGGTCCCAAACGTGCCCAGCCCCCTCCTGATCTGTGCAGCCCCCAAACGTGCCCAGCCCCCTCCTGATCTGTGCAGCCCCCAAACGTGCCCAGCCCCCTCCTGTTCTGTGCAGCTCCCCCAAACGTGCCCAGCCCCCTCCTGATCTGTGCAGCCCCCAAACGTGCCCAGCCCCCTCCTGATCTGTGCAGCCCCCAGACGTGCCCAGCCCCCTCCTGATCTGTGCAGCCCCCAACCGTCCCGAGCCCCCTCCTGATCTGTTCAGCCCCCAAACGTGCCCAGCCCCCTCCTGTTCTGTGCAGCCCCCAAACGTGCCCAGCCCCCTCCTGTTCTGTGCAGCCCCCAAACGTGCCCAGCCCCTCCTGTTCTGTGCAGCCCCAAACGTGCCCAGCCCCTCCTGTTCTGTGCAGCCCCCAAAAGTGCCCAGCCCCCCTCGTGTTCTGTGCAGCTCCCCAAACGTGCCCAGCCCCCTCCTGATCTGTGCAGCCCCCAAACGTGCCCAGCCCCCTCCTGTTCTGTGCAGCTCCCCCAAACGTGCCCAGCCCCTCCTGATCTGTGCAGCCCCAAACGTGCCCAGCCCCCTCCTGATCTGTGCAGCTCCCCAGACGTGCCCAGCCCCTCCTGATCTGTGCAGCTCCCCAATCGTGCCCATCCCCCCTCCTGTTCTGTGCAGCCCCCAAACGTGCCCAGCCCCCTCCTGTTCTGTGCAGCCCCCAAACGTGCCCAGCCCCCTCCTGATCTGTGCAGCCCCCAAACGTGCCCAGCCCCCCTCCGGCTCGGTGCAGCCCCCGAACGTGCCCAGCCCCCTCCTGTTCTGTGCAGCCCCAAACGTGCCCAGCCCCTCCTGTTCTGTGCAGCCCCCAAACGTGCCCAGCCCTCCTGATCTGTGCAGCCCCGAACGTGCCCAGCCCCCTCCTGATCTGTGCAGCCCCAAACGTGCCCAGCCCCCTCCTGATCTGTGCAGCCCCAAACGTGCCCAGCCCCCTCCTGTTCTGTGCAGCTCCCAAACGTGCCCAGCCCCTCCTGATCTGTGCAGCCCCAAACGTGCCCAGCCCCCTCCTGTTCTGTGCAGCTCCCCCAACCGCGCCCCGCCCCCCCCTGATCTGTGCAGCCCCCAAACGTGCCCAGCCCCCTCCTGATCTGTGCAGCCCCCAGACGTGCCCAGCCCCCTCCTGATCTGTGCAGCCCCCAACCGTGCCCAGCCCCCCTCCTGATCTGTGCAGCCCCCAACCGTGCCCAGCCCCCTCCTGTTCTGTGCAGCCCCCAAACGTGCCCAGCCCCCTCCTGATCTGTGCAGCTCCCCCAGACGTGCCCCGCCCCCTCCTGTTCTGTGCAGCTCCCCAAACGTGCCCAGCCCCTCCTGATCTGTGCAGCCCCAAACGTGCCCAGCCCCTCCTGTTCTGTGCAGCCCCAAACGTGCCCAGCCCTCCTGATCTGTGCAGCCCCAAACGTGCCCAGCCCCTCCTGTTCTGTGCAGCTCCCCAAACGTGCCCAGCCCCTCCTGATCTGTGCAGCCCCAAACGTGCCCAGCCCCCTCCTGATCTGTGCAGCCCCCGAACGTGCCCAGCCCCCCTCCTGATCTGTGCAGCCCCAAACGTGCCCAGCCCCCTCCTGTTCTGTGCAGCTCCGCCAAACGTGCCCAGCCCTCCTGTTCTGTGCAGCCCCAAACGTGCCCAGCCCCCTCCTGATCTGTGCAGCCCCAAACGTGCCCAGCCCCCTCCTGATCTGTGCAGCCCCAAACGTGCCCAGCCCCCTCCTGATCTGTGCAGCCCCAAACGTGCCCAGCCCCTCCTGTTCTGTGCAGCCCCCAAACGTGCCCAGCCCCTCCTGTTCTGTGCAGCCCCAAACGTGCCCAGCCCCTCCTGTTCTGTGCAGCCCCAGACGTGCCCAGCCCCCTCCTGTTCTGTGCAGCCCCCAGACGTGCCCAGCCCCTCCTGTTCTGTGCAGCCCCAAACGTGCCCAGCCCCCTCCTGTTCTGTGCAGCCCCCAGACGTGCCCAGCCCCCTCCTGTTCTGTGCAGCTCCCCAGACGTGCCCAGCCCCTCCTGATCTGTGCAGCCTCCGAATGTGCCCAGGCTCTCCCACATTTTGTGTAGCCCCCCAGACATGCCCACCACCCCCATTTTGTACAGCTCCCTCTCTCCAGTTCGATGCTGTGATGCCCAGTGTGTAGGTTTGTGATGCTGCTGTGAGCTTCTGTGACGAAGTGGGACTGTTAATGTTTCCTCTGAATACTGTGTGGGTGCCTCAGTTTCCCCTATGCATTTCTTAAGTCTCTAGGTGGTGGGATAAAGGCCAGTGTGTATAAATCACCGACCCTCTGTCTCCTGGCAGCTAATGGCTGGGGCCCTTCCCCCCTGCAAGGGAATAGCTAAAGGTGAACAAAGATCAGGTGACCTCCTGGCCCGGGAAAGAGACAAAGCCCAGAGAGGAGGGGTTGGGGGGGTTCAGTTTGGAGCTGGCTGGGGATGGGAAGTGAGGGCAGACGGGGGTGTCTGGCTCGCTGGGCCCCAGAATGGACCCGGCCGAGGGGTCCCGTTCTCTGTACCTACAAGCTCTGTTTTAGACCCTGTTCCTGTCAGCGAATAAATCTCTGTGTTACTGGCTGGCTGAGAGTCACGTCTGACCGCGCAGTGAAGTGGGGGGGCAGGACCCTCTGGCTCCCCCAGGACCCCGCCTGGGGGACTCGCTGGGGGAAGCGCTCGGAGGGGCAGAGGAAGCTGAATGCTCCAAGGTCAGATCCAGCAGGTGAAGCCGTGGGAGCTTCTTGCCCTGCAGACAGGCTGCTCCGAGGGAGAGGAGGCTCCCCAGAGTCCTGCCTGGCTTGGTGGGGAGCAGATCCAGAGCAGCGCCCGGGAACTCCGTGACAGCTTCCCCATGGCAGTGCTGGGCTGGGGACCGGCTGTGGCCTAGAGGAGAGCGCCCCCTGCTTGCGGCTCCTTGTGCTGATAGTGCTAACCCTCCAGGAGCGGGTGTGGCTGGGGCCAAGGCCGAGGCCCCATCGGTGATGGTGTGACGGGGGCTGGGGTCTCTGTTCCCATCAGACAGATGGCTGGTGCTGGTGAGGCTCCTGTGGGTGAATGGCTGGCTCCAGCCCCACTCAGCTAATGGGCTCCCTGGTGCCCAGTGGAGACGTGGAGTTAATGGCTCCCTGGGCAGCTCCTTGCCAGCTGCTCCAGGGGCCCTGCGAGGCACGGCTGGGTTGCTGGGCGACACTTGCCTACTGGCAGAGCCAGGGCCTGCCTGCCCTGTCTGTGCTGGCTGGAGCCGGGCAGAGTTTGGGCGGGACGGAAGCTGGAGCGGGCGGGGAGGGGGCAGGGGCGGGGGAGGCAGCGAGACGAGGCCGGTAGCGTAACTGGCTCTGCAGCTGCAGCAGCCGGCGATCGGGACAGGCTGTCACTGGCGTCCCCGGCTCCAACAGCTGGGCCTGCCCGCGCCTGCCAGCATGAGCTCCAGGAAGCGGAGCTTCACCTTCGGGGCCTATGGAGGGTAGGTGCCCCCGCGCAGCCCCCGGCACCTGTGGGCAGGGAGGGGTCCCTGAGCCCCGCACACATGAGAGCAACGGAGCTGGGCAGAATGGATGGGGGCTGGGCAAAGTTGCTCATGCAGCTCTGTCAGTGCCCCTCACTCCCGACCCGCAGCCCCCTCCTAACCCAGATCTGGGCTCCCCCCAGTATCTCTGCCAGTGCCCCTTAATCCTGACCTGCACCCCCCTTCCTAGCCCAGCCCTGGGCTCCCCACACACAGCTCTGCTGGCCCCCCTTAATCTTGACCTGCAGCCCTGGGCTCCCCGCCACACCTAGCTCTGCGAGTCCTGACCTGCAGCCTATTTCCTGCCTGCTTCACTAGTCCAGTTCCGGCCACCCTTCCCCTGGTTCTGTGATCTCCCCATGCTGCTGCCCTGCGGCAGCACCTGCTAGTCCAGCTCTGCCCCTGCACTGTTGGTCGGGTCCATACCTGTGTGGCTCAGACAGGTGGGAGTGGGGGTGTCTCTTGCTTGACCGTGCAGGTGTTTGCACACACCAGGGAGCTAGACAGCAAGAGCCTGTGAGCTCTCCGCACTGGGTGCAAGGGGCTGGGCACGGGCCAGGTTCCAGCCTCTGAGGGTCTGGCTGAGCCGGGGGGTCTGTCTCACAGCCCCTGGGGACCAAGTACAGACAATTTGTGAGCGACAAGCGGGAGAACGAGTGTGGGATGGATGTGCCCACGCAACCACCTCCCAGCACTCAGAAAAGAACCAGAGATTGTACCACTCAGCAGTTTCCCTACAGGCAAGGAAGAGCCCACGACTCGCCGCAGGACTCCTGGGTTCTGTTCTCTGCCTGGCCACTGGCTCACCATGTGCCATCGGCAAGTTCCTTTTCTGGGCTCCCGTTTCCCGCTCAGACACTTGCCTTCCTCGTTCCCTTCTCTTGGTGCCCCGGGGTGGCGGGTGCTGGCGATGCCGCGAGTGGGCGTCCTGCACTGCCAGGATGGGTAAGAATGGTGTCCCTAGCCTCTGTTTGTCAGAGGATGGAGATGGATGGCAGGAGAGAGATCACTTGATCATTGCCTGTTAGGTTCACTCCCTCTGGGGCACCTGGCATTGGCCACTGTCGGTAGACAGATACTGGGCTAGATGGACCTTTGGTCTGACCCGGTACGGCCTCTCTTATGTTCTTATGAGAAGAGACCTAGGCTGAGCGCCAGACCAGTAGGTCAGTGACAGCTGGGGAATATAACCTGGGAGTCCTGCCTCTCAGCCCCTGCTCTAACCACTGGACCCCACTCCCTGCCTAGATTCAGTCCCTCTTCCCAACCAGCCCATCTGTGGTTGCCTCCTCTCTGGGCAGCGTCCCAGCTCGATGGGAGTCAGCCGTGAACAGGGCCAGGTAGAGGGATCTGTGGGGAGGAGGGCGCTTGCTGGGGCTGAGGGCTCAGCTGAGGTTTGGGGGTGCGCCTCGGGCTCTGGGAAGTGCTGGTGTCAGAGTCAAAGAGAATTTTTAAACCTCCTTCTGCATCTGTGCTCCAAAGACGGAGCGCTAGCGGCAGGGGCCGTGCTAGTCCCTCAGATGCTCGGGGCCATTCTGTAGAAATTCAGCCTGGCAAACTCATTTCACTTGCAACCTGGGGCAGGATTCAAACCCAGGTCCCTGCAAGAGAAAGGGGGAGGAGGCTGTTTGGTTTCTGAGAGCAGGGCCAGGAGCTGCCTAGAGCGACAACGGGAAGGTCCCTTGCGGCTGCCATGTGGGGGAAGGGTTTGCTGTGGGTTGAGGAGGGGATAGGGTCCCTTGCTGTCGTGAGTGCCCCCCAGCTGGGAGCGGGGCTGGCGGCCAGTGTCAGAATGTGGGTCCCAGCAGCGGGCTAGGAGCTGGCCCTGCAGAGTCAGCTGGGGGCAGGCTCCCGGCTCAGAGAGCTCAGCAGTGGACTGAGGTTGCACAGGGTGGGGATGGACTGGGCCAATAATCAGAGCTGGGGGGGGGCGGGGAGGGGATGGAGGGCCCAGCAGAGCTGGGGGCAGGGCGGGATAGCAGGGGAGGGAGGGGTCCCGGCAGAGCTGGGGGCAGGGGAGGCTGTGGGCAGGGGATGAAGGGACCTGGCAGAGCTGAGGGGTAGGGGGCTGTGGGCAGGATGGAGGGCCCAGCAGAGCTGGGGGGCAGGGCGGGGATAGCAGGGGGTGGGGATGGAGGGGCCCAGCAGAGCTGGGGGGCAGGGCGGGGATAGCAGGGTGTAGGGAAGGAGGGAGGGGCCCTGGCAAAGCTGGGGGCAGGGGCTGTGGGCAGGGGATGGAGGGCCCAGCAGAGCTGGGGGCAGGGCGGCGATAGCACAGGGTAGGGAAGGAGGAGGGGTCCCGGCAGAGCTGGGGGTGGGGATGAAGGGACCTGGCAGAGCTGAGGGGTGGGGCTGTGGGCAGGGGATGGAGGGGCCCAGCAGAGCTGGGGGCAGGGGAGGCTGTGGGCAGGGGATGGAGGGGCCCAGCAGAGCTGGGGGGCCGGGCGGGGATAGCAGGGGTAGGGAAGGAGGGAGGGGTCCCGGCAGAGCTGGGGGTGGGGGCTGTGGGCAGGGGATGGAGGCCCAGCAGAGCTGGGGCAGGCGGCGATAGCAGGGTAGGGAAGGAGGGAGGGTCCCGGCAGAGCTGGGGGTGGGGGGGCTGTGGGCAGGGGATGGAGGGCCCAGCAGAGCTGGGGGCAGGGGGCTGTGGGCAGGGGATGGAGGGCCCAGCAGAGCTGGGGGCAGGGGGCTGTGGGCGGGGATGGAGGGCCCAGCAGAGCTGGGGGCAGGGGGCTGTGGGCGGGGATGGAGGGCCCAGCAGAGCTGGGGGCAGGGGGCTGTGGGCGGGGATGGAGGCCCAGCAGAGCTGGGGGGTGGGGGGGGGCTGTGGGCAGGGGCTGGAGGGGCCCAGCAGAGCGGGGGGGGGGGGGGGGCTGTGGGCGGGGGATGGAGGGGCCCAGCAGAGCTGGGGGGGCAGGGGGGGCTGTGGGCGGGGATGGAGGGCCCAGCAGAGCTGGGGAGTGCAGGGGCTGTGGGCGGGGATGGAGGCCCAGCAGAGCTGGGGGCAGGGGGCTGTGGGCGGGGATGGAGGCCCAGCAGAGCTGAGGGGTAGGGGGCTGTGGGCAGGATGGAGGGGCCCAGCAGAGCTGGGGGCTGTGGGCGGGGATGGAGGGCCCAGCAGAGCTGGGGGCAGGGGGGCTGTGGGCGGGGATGGAGGGGCCCAGCAGAGCTGAGGGGTGGGGGCTGTGGGCGGGGATGGAGGGCCCAGCAGAGCTGGGGGCAGGGGGCTGTGGGCGGGGATGGAGGGCCCAGCAGAGCTGGGGGCCGCAGGGGCTGTGGGCGGGGATGGAGGGCCCAGCAGAGCTGGGGGGGCAGGGGGGGCTGTGGGCGGGGGATGGAGGGGCCCAGCAGAGCTGGGGGGTGCAGGGCAGGACTGAGGGGCACTGGCCGAGCTGCATGGTGCATGTGGTTCACGCAGCACTCGCCTGCCCCAGCTCGGGGCCGCCTGCCCCGGTGCTGTTTGCAGTGGTTTCCTCCTGCTGAATCGTGGCTGTCGGCCCCTTGTGAGGACTCAGCACATGGGCCCTGGCAGGGAGCTGCCCCGGGGGCTGGACAATGGGCCTGCTGCCTCGAGGCTGAGGGGCTTGGACCCAGCATTACGGGAGAGTCGCCTCCAAGCCCTGTGACACCTGGATGAGGAGTTCGGTGCCTCCTGGGGCTGGGCCCAGTCTGGGAGCCAGGGGGCAGGTGTCTGATGGGAGCCCCAGGGGGCTGGAGGATACTCATCAGGCAGCCTGGGGAGATTTGGCTGGAGGAGGCTAGTGTGTGCAGGGCAGTGGGAGGGAGGAGAGGATTGGGGGGGAAGTGCTGGGATGGGGGGCTGTGTTGTGCTTGGGGGGGGAGGTGCTGTGCTGGGGGCTGTGCTGGGGCTGTACTGTGCTAGGGAGCTGGGGCTGTGCTGGGGAGGTGCTGTGCTGGGGGCTGTGCTGTGCTGGGGGCTGTGCTGCGGGGGGGGCTGTGCTAGGGAGCTGGGGGGCTGTGCTGCGGGGGAGGGGCTGTGCTTGGGGAGATGGGGGGCTGTGCTGGGAGAAGGGGCTGAGCTGGGGATCTGTGCTGGGGGATGGGGGACTGGGCTGGGGGGCTACCTGGGGATGGGAGCTGCAGCGTTTCACCTCTGTTGCTTTGAGCCCTGCCCTGGTCAGCAGAGAGCCCTGGGAGGGCCCAGGCGTGTCTGACCACAGCTGAGTTGATTGGGGGTCAGACTGGCCTTATCGGTGCAGTCACTACTCGGTCCCTTGTTCGCCTTGGCTGAGGGGTGCAAGCTGATTGGACAGCCCCGGCCTGGCTCCTGGCCCTGCCTCGCCCGCCGGGCTCAGCCCCCGCCCTGGGGAACTGGCACCCTCCCTTGGGCAGGCACCTGGCAAGTCTTGTTCCCCCATTGCGCCTAGAAATCCCGTCTCTTGGGGTGGAGGTGGGAGTGGCTCTGAGCTCGCCCCCACTGTAGAGCTGGTGTTACAAGGGCTGGGGACTGGCTTCCTGGGAGCTCCCCCAGCCAGCGCTCTGATCTCCCCCGGCTGTGCCTCTGCTGAGAGATGTTGGAGCTAGACTGGGGGTGACGCTGACCCCATTGTCTACGACGCCCCCTAGCTGCCAGGCCAGAGACATGCCCCTAGTAATCCCTAGGGCAGAGCTTTGAGAATGGTCAGGGGTGGAGAATCCATCATGACCCCAGTGAATTGGTCCAATGGTTAATTACTGTCACTGGTAAAAATGTTCGCCTTAGTCTGAACGTGTCTCGCCTCTACTTCCTGCCACTGGGTCGGGGCAGAGCTGTCGCTGCCAGACTGACAAGCCCCTTAGGAAATATTTGTTCCCCACGTAAGTACTTACAGGCTGGGATCAAGTCAACCCCGAGCCTTCTCTTTCTTCGGCTAAATGGATGGAGCTCCGTGAGTCAGTCTCTATACGGCAGGTTTTCTAACCCAGTTTAATCATCCCCCTGGCTCTTCGCTGATCCCCCTCCAGTTTATCGGCATCCTCCTTGAGCTGTGGCTGGAGCCAGGATGCCAGGAGCAGGCGCCCCAGTGCCAAGCACAGAGGTAAATTAACCTCTCTGCTCCTCCTTGAGATACTTGAATGCATAACCCAGGTACCTGATTACCCTTTTGGCCAGGGTGTTGCCCTGGGAGCTCGTGTTCAGCTGATCATTCCCCATGACCCCCAGTCTTGTTCTGAAGGGCTGGGAATGGAGCCAGGCTAGGCTGGGCTGGGGGAGAAACGAAAATTCACCCTCATCTGGTTGGAATGTGTTTACTGCTCTGGGGCCGGGCTCACAGTGCTTTAGTTGCCAGGATACCCTGTTCCCTCTGTACATCCTCAGGGCTCAGGCACATTAGCACGTACCTGCCTCTCCAGGGCACCTTGCCTTGCAAATAGCACCAGAAAGGCTCCTCCATGCACCAGGTGGGGTGCGCACTGTTGCCTAGACAACTGCTGAGCACAGCTGTGCAATGCCTCGCACCAAGGCTGCCCCCCCACAGATGTGCACCTTGGCACTTGTGGGCACAGCCCCACATACTGAGCTCACTGGTGCGAACTCGGGGGCACTGCTGGGGGGTGATGTGCATTTTAGTCATTGCCCGGTGCCAGCTGGCGCACTGCGACTGCCCAGCCCAAGGGGCTCTCCCAGTTTATCCAGCTCCCCTAGGCTGGGAAGAACCCAGCTGTCTACACCGGCGGTTAGGTTGGCTTCACCGCACCACTCGCGGTGGATTGGTCACACCCCTGTGCGATGTCGCCGTGTCGGCCTCACTTAGAGCTGGGGCTAGACCCCAGAGCTCCTGCCTGCCAGCTTTGGCCGCTGCCCTGCACTGCCAGCTCCTTGCTCTTTGTACAGTGTCTCCAGCCCCAGCCCCAGCCAGCACACGCTGCACCGGGGCCAGCTCCAGGGGTTTGCTGCCCCAAGCAGCAAAAAGGGGAAAAATAAAAAGCCGCGATCTGCAGCTCTACCGCCGCCGCTTCAGTCTTCAGCGGCAATTCGCCGGCTGGTCCTTCGCTCCGAGAGGGAGTGAGGGACCCGCCGCTGAAGACCCAGCCGTGCTGCCCCTCACCGTTGGCCGCCCCAAGCAGCTGCTTGCTGGGCTGGTGCTGGAGCCGGTCCTGCGCTGCACTGCCCACTCAGTGCTAATGACAGAGGAATTGGCGCACCCGTAACACCCTCCTTTGCCCATCTTGCTGCCTGACCGAGAGTCCACGGCACTTGCGGGACTGGGAGACGTTGCCAAGTTTCTGTTAGCTGAGCTCAGCTGGCATTAGTGTGACCTGCTTCCAGTTCAGCATCAGTCTCGAGTGAGACCAGTAGCGACATAATCCCTCTGCCACCTTTCAGCTGGGGGCACTTGCTTTTCACCTTGAGGGCTGAGGCCTGATGCCTATGAGGAAAGCTGCCCCAGTTGAACTGCACTGAGCTAGTTAAATGGAGAAATCTCTTCCCCAGCAGAGCTCAGTATCTGCGGAGGGCCCGAGTCTGTTACAACCCCACTAGAGAGCTGCAGCAGCTCCTGCTTTTAGCTTTGGAGTCCCTGCTGGGTTCTCAGCGTCCGCCACTCTCACATGCATGCACTGAACCTGGTTTAACCCTTGTATAAATCAAGCTGAAGTGCTGTCAGCTATGGTTAAGCCAGTTTCAGTGCATCGGCATGAAGGAGTTCGCCCCAGTTTCAGTGCATTGATTTAGTTAAATTGTTGTCTCTTTGCTCATATAGACCAGGCCGAAGCTTCCGGTCCTGAGTCAAGAGCCCTGCCTGGGAAAGAGAAGGGCCCCTCCCAGGAGGCAGCCAGCAGCCCCAGAGACCCAGACCAAAGAGCCTTCCTCTCTGGGCCTTCAGCCCCCAGAGCCCTACAGGAGAACCTGGAAGTGAAACTACTGGAAACTCCCTAGTCTGGCTATTGACTGAGCCCAGGAAGATGCAGCCAGAGGGCATGGAGAAGAGTAAATGAGGAGCCAGATCTTCAGCTGGGGAGAATTGGCTGTAACACAAGTGAAGTCAGTGGGCTTGAACCCCAGCTGCTGTGAATTGCTGCTGCTCCATTGAAGTCAATGACACAATGCTGATTTCTACCAGCTAAGGATCTGGCCCTCCAAGTTTAAAATTCTCCCCATTTTAATGAAGGCCCAGGCCAGGCTGGCTTGGGGGCTGTTCCAAGCCCCTTTGGTCTCCGCATAAGCGGAGGGGTTTGCCTCTGTGCCTCGGCTAAGCATGTCACTTCCCTGCTGTGTTTTGCAGCACCCTGGCTGCTGTGCCACCCAGACAGCAAGTGTGAAAAATCGGGACGGGGTGGGGGGTAATAGGAGTCTATATAAGAAAAAGACCCCAAAATTGGGACATCTGGTCACCCTAGCTGTGCCTCATGCCAGAGGTGGCTGCATTTCAGGCGGTTTGTGTCTCAGTGATGGGGTGGGGGTGGGGGGTCCTCCCAGGTGAAACAGTCGCTGGAGATGAGGTTACTGCTGGGGGAAGCAGTGTCCACGGTGTGTTTCCAGACACCGGACCCAGGGCTGTGCAGGAAGCTGCCTGACGCCTGAGCTGGCCGGACAGGTTCCAGGACTCAAGACTTGTTTTTACCCCTGCTCTGAGGACAGATTGGGCTGCAGGTGGCAAAACGGGGGAGGGGCAGGGCCTGGCTTTTTGTTGGGTTTGCACAGCACCAAACACAATGGGGGCCTGGATCATGGATTGTGGCCTTTATGCCCCCCCTCAGCATACCCAGTAATAACGGCTCGCCAGGCTCTCCAGACTGAATGAGACTGGGCCAGGATCCCACCTAGCACCATTCTGCCCAGCGTCCTGCCCCGCCTCTCCCCTGCTGCTGCCCATGGCGCCAGGGCGTTTGGTCGGTTCCCCCCCGATAGTGGGACGTTCTGGGGGAAGGGAGCAGGGTAGAGCGGGGCTCTGACGGGCCTGCTTGAATGGTGGCTAATACTAGCAGGCCTGGCCATTCAGCCCTTTCTCCAAGATGGTCCCAAGCACCAACCACAGTTCAGTAGGGTCCAGTCCTGGGCGTGCTCCCTGCAGTCAGTGGGCGTGAAGGGGGGAGGGGAGGGAGCGGGGGGGTTGGCCTGGAGGGGTCCCAGCACCTCAAGCTGTGGGGTCATGGGGGAGAATGCTTGGCCTTTCCAAAACCCTCCAGCCCTGCTGAGCTGAGTCCTGCCCGATGCCAGGGCCTGGGAGCTGGCTCTCTGGGCCTGCTTCTCTCTGGTGCTGGTGCCATCTCTGCCTGGGTTCGTGGCTTCTCTCTGCCAGCTTGGCTGATTGGGCCTGAGGTTTGTTCCCTCCAGATCATCGCCTCCTCGGCTCAGCTGGCTACAGGCCTGGCGTGGATCACTCCTCTCCCTGCCTGGTTTCCGCTGCCTGCAAGGCACTCTCCCCGGTGGCTCCCTGTGTCCCATTCGCCCCCTGGTGCTGCTCTGCCTGGCTAGCGCTGACTGCCCACCCCCTCACACACAAGCAAGAGAGCATTCTCCTCTGCAGCTGCTCCATCCAGAGCAGTCTGCCCCTCCCTGCCTACTCTCCAGGTCTCCGGACACAGCTCCCCTTCCTCGCAGCCCCGTTGTCCCCCTGGAGGCAGGTGGTCACCAAGGGATGGATGAGGGAGCCCTGCAGGCTGGAGGGGCAGGGCCCTTGTCCCCTAGGGCCATGGCCACCCGTCTAACTGGCTTCTCCATCTTGTTTTTCAGGGTGGACAAGTCATTCATCTATCACAGAAGCCTCCGGTGAGTAGGTGACTGGCCCTGTGGTCCTTGCTCCATCCTGGAGGAGGCCGGGGTGGAGTGGGGACAGACAGGGCTCTCCGAGCCATGGGGCAGCCAGGGGCTCAGGCTGTTGGGGGTGGGGGGAGGCTGTGAGTGTTCTGGCTCTCAGGGCAGTTTCTGGAGCCCCCACTTGGAAGGACAGAGAAATATTAGCAGGAGGCCTAGCCCCCCGGGGGTTGTGGGGCACAGAGAGGGGGTGGACTCCGAGCCAGCTGCCGGGGATGCAGGGAGGGGCTGGGACTAGTTGGAACCTGACTGTCCAGGACACGACATGAGGAGCTGGGTTGGCTCTAGAATGGCCGAGCTGAAGGATTCCAGTCACCATTGTTCTGCCCATGGCTAATGGGAGCTGCAGTAGAGCAGACGTCCTGAGGCTGAGGGTCTGGGGTTATGCCAGGGGGCTCTGAGGCTCCCGTGGGATCCTGGGGTCTTAGGGCCACTGTCTGTGCTGAATGAGCAGGAGCCGGGTTTCCAAGCATGCAGCCGGCACTCAGGGATCAGGGGTAGGTGCTTGCCTGGCTCAGCGCCCACAGCGACCTGCCTGTGGCAGTGTGTGGGGCAGGGCCGGAGTGAAGGGAGGGGCAGGACGGGGATTTCTGGGACCAAGTTTGTAGCTGGAGTCTGGACGTGAGGGTCAGGGGCACATCCCCTGCAGGGATCCTGCAACGGAGAGCCGACAATGGGCACCTCCCAGACACTCTGGGTGCTTGGGTGGTGCCAAGCTGAAAGGGGCATTGTCCCTGTGAGAGAGATGCTGCCAGCTTGGCCGAGTCTGGCATTGGCGCGGGCCTGAGGGCCATTGGCCACATTGGGTCCTGGCAGGTTCCTGTGGCATGCGCCTCCAGAGGGCAGGGCGCGGCTTGGGGCCTGGGTGCACGGTGACCCGCACCAGCTGCGTGTCAGCCCCTGAGCCTAGCATTGCATTGGCCCATGGGGGCTGGACCAGACAGCCATTAGGTGGCACCGTAGAGCTGCAGTGTCAATGTCGCTGAGCCAAGGGGCAGCTGCTCTGGGTTTTTAACCCCATAGTACCCACCTCCCCTGCAGCGCATGGGGGAGGCTTAGCTTGTCTCCTGCCTTGGAACGGGAGCTGCAGACTCCGGGCTCCCTGAAGCACCACAGAGCCACTCAGAGGGGAGAAAGGGCTGCCAAGTGGCCAGGGCACTAGCTAAGACCTGGGAAATCCTCAGCACTGCCACAGCCTTCCCGTGTGACCTCAGGCCTGTCCCTTAGCCTCTCTGCAGCAGTTGCCATCTGTACAGTGGGGGTAACAGCTGTGCCCTGCTCACCAGGTGCAAGGTGACAGCTATTAGTTAGGCGCTCGGATACCACAATCCCGGGGCTGGATAAGTACTTGTGCTAGGAAGAGATTCTCCGCCCCCCCTCCTCCCCAGCAATGGCATCAGCTGGGCCTGGAGCTCTGCTGGATCAGGGCGCTGGGCTCTTGAACTCAGAGTGCTTTGAATGGGTGGGGGTGAAGATTGGTGTTATCTGACCCCCATTTCCTACCTGGGGGAGGCGAGACACAGGGACAGGAGGTGGGCCTGGCCCCACAGGCAGTCAGTGAGTCACCAGGACCAGATGGGATTCACCCAAGAGTTCTGAAGGAACTCAGATGTGAAATTGCAGAACTACTGACTGTGGTTTGTAACCTATCATTTAAATCAGCTTCTGTACCAGATGACTGGAGGATAGCTAACGTGGCGCCAATTTTTAAAAAGGGCTCCAGAGGTGACCCCGGCAATTACAGGCCTGACTTCAGTACTGGGCAAACTGGTTGAAACTAGAACAAAATGATCAGTTAGATTAACATAATTTGTTGGGGAAGAGTCAACATGGTTTTTGTAAAGGGAAATCATGCCTCACTAATCTACTAGAATTCCTTGAGGGGGGTCAACAAGCATGTGGACAAGGGGGATCCAGTGGATATAGTGTGCTTAGATTTTCAGAAAGCCTTTGACAAAGTCCTTCACCAAAGGCTCTTAAGCAAAGTAAGCTGTCATGGGGTAAGAGGGAAGGTGCTCTGATGGATCAGTAACTGGTTAAAAGACAGGAAATAAATGGTCAGTTTTCAGAATGGAGAGAGGTAACTAGTGGTGTCCCCCAGGGGGTCTGTACTGGGCCCAGTCCTATTCAACATATTCCAAAATGATCTGGAAAAAGGGGTAACAGTGAGGTGGCAAAATTTGCAGATGATACAAAACTACTCAGGATAGTTACGTCCCAGGCCGATTGTGAAGAGCTACAAAAGGATCTCCCAAAACTGGGTGAGTGGGCAGCAAAATGGCAGATGAAATTCAGTGTTGATAAATGCAAAGTAATGCACATTGGAAAGCATAATCCCAACTATACATATAAAATGATGGGGTGTAAATTAGCTGTTACCGCTCAAGAATGAGATCTTGGAATCACTGTGGATAGTTCTCTGGAAACATCCACTCAATGTGCACTGGCAGTCAAAAAAGCGAACAGAATGTTGGGCATCATTAAGAAAGGGATAGATAATAAGATAGGAAATATCATATTGCCTCTATATACATCCATGGTGCACCCACATCTTGAACACTGCATGCAGCTGTGATCGCCCCATCTCAAAAAAGATGTATTGGATTTGGAAAAGGTTCAGAAAAGGGCAACAAAAATGATTATGGGTATGGAACAGCTTCCATGTGAGGTGAGATTAATAAGACTGAGGGGAGTTTTCAGCTTGGAAAAGAGATAACTAAGGGGGGGGATAGGATAGAGGTCTGTAAAATCATGACTAGTGTAGAGAAAGTGAATAAGGAAATGTTATTAACTCCTTATAACACACGAACTAGGGGGTCACCAAATGAAATTACTAAGCAGCAGGTTTAAAACAAACAAAAGGAAGTATTTCTTCACACAACATACAGTCAACCTGTGGAACCCCTTGCCAGAAGATATTGGGAAGGCCAAGGCTATAACAGGGTCCAAAAAAGAACTAATAAGTTCACGGAGGATAAGTCCATCCATGGCTATCAGACAGGCTGGGCAGGGATGGTGTCCCTAGCCTCTTGTCTGCCAGAAGCTGGGAATGGGTGATGGGATGGATCACTTGATGATTCCCTGTTCTGTGCATTCCCCCTGGGGCACCTGGCACTGGCACTGTCGGAAGACGGGATACTGGGCTAGATGGACCTTTGGTCTGACCCAGTTTGGCCGTTCTTATGTTCAGAAATAGCCCAGGCTCCTGCACCCCAGGCTCTTACACTAGCTGCTGTTTTATGCTGCCCCCTTCTGAAGAGAGTTTGCCCTCACTGGGGTGGTGGCTGGTGGGAATTCCTCCATCTGAGAGAAGAAATCAAACCAGGGGCTGGCCTAGGCTGAGATGCATTAGAAGTTGTAGTGGGGATGAAGAATTGGGCAGAGCCCTGTGATCTGTTCCCCGCTGTTCCACTGACCTACTAGGTGTCCTTGGGAAGCTCCCCTCCCAGTGCCTCAGTTTCCCCATCTGTACTATGGTGCTGGTGCTGTGTGGATAAAATACACCCATCTGTGAGGCGTTGAAGCCACCCCACACTTTCCTTAGTGTGGTTTTTGGGGCCAATATAGTTTCCCAGCCACACTGCAGCCAATCCAGCTGTGTGAGCTCAGATCCTGAGTTCACAGGGCTGACAAGGCTGGGGCCATCGGTGGGTGTGCTGAGCATTGCTCTCTAGTGACCCCTTCTAGCATGGTCTGAGCCAGGAGACTGGTGCTTGTGGCACAGGGCTGGGGCACTGACATCCATCTGGGGCACTGTGGGGCAGGCGTTTCCTCAGGAATCACTATGGAGGCTGAGCCCCAGCCATGGACGTTGGTTTTGGGAGGGCAGGAAATGCAGCCTCTGGTCTCACTTGGGGAGTTTCCATCCCCAGGAGAGAGCACTAGCCCCGTGGGACAGAGCTCAGCTGGAACCATCCCACACTGCAGCTGTCTGGCCAGGGTGGGCACATGGCTCTCTGTGCTCCTGGCAGGGCGCTGCCAGTTTTCCGCCGGAGATCGCAGGAGGAGCTGTGCCCAGGGATTGGGGGACTTCCCCTGTGGGCAGATTGGTTCCCATTCATCCTTTACTGGGTTCCTCACATCTTCCTCTGAAGCATCTGGTTTGCGCCCGTGGAAGAGATGGGAGGCCGGCCTAGATCCACTGCAGCAGGAGGCAGGAGACTGGCCTGGGGTGTGAGAGAGGCTGGGTTGGAGGGGCCCATTGCTCTGGCGTGTGCGAGAAGGGGCGTGCCGTGCTGGCCTCGCTCTGTGCTCCCTGGGCGGCTGGGTGCATCAGGGCGATTGCGCTAATAGGCATCAGCCAAGCCCATGCTGCAGCTTGGAGAGCGGAGTCCCTGGGGGACTCTGCCAGCTTCTTCCCTCCCCCGTCCCCCCATTTCACTCTTCCTGTAGCCATAGCAACCGGGAACAATCCTCCTCTCAGGCGCAGGCAGAGAGAGCAGGGAGCTGCAGCCCCTGGCTCCGGCCCATCGGCAGGGCCAGAGCCTGAGAGACTGAGACCTGCTCCATACAGTGCATGGAGGGAGCAGGGCAGGAGGGGCTGACAGGGAGGGAGGGCTTGGGGGCCCTGGAAGGAGCATGCTGGGGGTCCTGATGTGCTGCCACAGCCCCATTGATGTGGGAAAGAATGTGCCCGTGACCTCTGCAGTCATCTGAGCCCCAAGCAGCCCCGCAGGGTGTGGGGCTGGCACCTGTGGAAACCCACATCTGCCACCCTGGGCACCGACACCCTGCCCTGGCATGGGAAGGGGCGTGTGCACCCAGGGCCAGGCAGTAGGGCACCAGGATGGTACCATCCTCTGTGACTGGCTGGAAGGAGAACCCTCAGGGAGGAGCAGTGGGACCCAGTGCAAGAGGAAAGACCTCATCCCCCAGCAAGGAGCCCCTGACCAAGAGCTTCATCCCTCCAGACAGAAGTGTGGGCAGCAGCCCCGCAGAAGTGTCCCCCTCTGTCCCCCTCCCCTCATCACCCCATTACATTGAATTGAAAGTCCAGCAGATAGAGATGTAGAGCAGGAGCTGTGAACTCTGATTCCAGTGACTCCACTGTCCTGAGCTCAGGCAAATCACTTCCCCTTCTAGCCTGTATCTTGTTTATTTCGAGGTGAAGCTCTTTGAGGCAGGGACTGGCTCTCACTAGGAGTCTGAGCAGCACCTGGCATGGGGGCCCCCTGATCTCAGCAGGGTCCAGCCGGCGCCTGGCATGGCAGGCCCCCGATCTCAACTGAGACCTCTAGATGCTAACCCGATATCCGTAATAGTAACTAACAAGAGGAAAGGAATGGGGCAGCTATGCCAGAGCGGGTGTTGAATGGTGGTTCTATGCTTGTGTGTGTGTATGGGGGGGGGCGTTCTGCTCTGTCCGTGGGGCTGGGACCCTGCTATGGGTTTCCAACAGAGCATCATCCATTTGTAAAGCCCCTAGGAGCGGACCCCTGTGTCATGGAGTCCCCAGGCGATGCTCTGGAAGTGCTCCCCACCAAGCCAGGCAGGACTTTGGGGAGCCTCCTCTCCCTTGGAGCGGATTGTCTCCAGGGCAAGCAGCTCACACGGCTTCACCTCCTGGGACTGACCTTGGAGCATTCAGCATCCTCTGCCCCTCCGTGCGCTTCCCACAGCGAGTCCGCCCAGGCGGGGTCCTGGGGAAGCCACAGGGTCCTGCACTCCCACTTCACTTCACAGTCAGACGTGACTCTCAGCCAGCCAGTAAAACAGAGGTTTAGTCGATGACAGGAACAGGGTCTAAAACAGAGCTTGTAGGTACAGAGAACGAGACCCTTCAGCTGGTCCATTCTGGGGCCCAGCAAGCCAGACACCCCCGTCTGCCCTCACTCCTCCTCCCCAGCCTGCCCAAACGGAAAACCCCCTACAGCTCCTCCTTCTCTGGGCTTTGTCTCTTTCCCAGGCCAGGAGGTCACCTGATCTCTTTGTTCACCTTTAGCTATTCCCTTGAAGGGGGGGGGGGGGAGAGCCTTGGCCATTTGTTGCCAAGGAGACAGAGTGTCAGTGATTTATGCACACTGGCCTTTATCCCACCACCTAGAGACTTAAGAAATGCATTGGGGAAACTGAGGCACCCACACAGTATTCAGAGGAAACATTAAGAACAGTCCCACTTAGTCACATCTCTCCCCCCTTCGAGACCAAACTGAGCAAGGTCACTTTAGCCGGTGACCTGGGGAAGTTCGAACCCACCAACGTTCCCATGGATGCCCCATCATCTCTCCCATTCCTTGGTGGGAGTTACACTAGGCCCTTCCAGTTTCAGGCCCTCCTGTGGGTCTGTTGTGCTTGATGGTGCTTGCAGGCTACATGTGGGAAGGTTTGTGCAGCCCGTGCCCTTTTGCCACCCCAATACCCTCGGGGTTTAAACTGGGATGGGGTCTTTTCCCAGCGCTCCAGTTTGGAGGGCTGCAATTCGGGCTCTCTTGGTTACGAGCCCCCATCTTGACCTTGGCCACCCTCTGAACAGGTGTCTCTGTCCCCAGCAGCTCAGCATCAGCCCCTTGCATTTGACAACCCAGGATGTGAGTTCAATCCTTGAGGGGGCCATTTAGGGAACTGGGGTAAAAATCTGTCTGGGGATTGGTCCTGCTTTGAGCAGGGGGTGGGACTAGATACCTCCTGAGGTCCCTTCCAACCCTGAGATTCTATGAGTCTATGAGACGCCGCCACGTCGGAGGAGAGTGGTCAGTATACACAGTAAAGCGCCACCCAAATAGATACATCTGCAGCTTTCTAAGGGCCTCCACCATACCTGGGCATTTCTTCTCTGAGGCTGCAGAGTTCTGCTCCCGGGGCAGCAGTTTCTTGCTCAGGTACCCGATGGGGTGTCTCCTCACCTCAGCACCGGCTTGCATCAGCACCGTGCCCAGCCCTGCATCTGAGGCATCGGTGAACACTGCAAAGGGCTTGGCAAAGTCTGGGTTTACCAGATTTACTGGGCCCGGGATTAGAGCCTCCTTCAGTGCACAGAGACCCTCTGGCCCTGCTCGGTCCAGCCCACCTCGTCTGGCTTCCCCCTCTCACATAGCTCAGGGATGGGGCAGCTAGGGGGCTAACGTGGGGCACCAGCCTCCGGTAGCACCCCGCCATCCTGATAAAGGCCTGGACTTGTTTCTTGGCCTGGGGAATGGGCCAATCTCTGATCACCTCCACCTTGCACTTTTCGGCTTTTACCGTCAGTCCTGCCTCCTTGAGGCAGCCCAGCCCCCTCTTCCCCTGGGACACGTGTTCCTCCCAGGTCTGGCTAAAGACACACACGTCATTGTACGCCAGGGCCAGGTTCTCCATCCCCCTCAGCTTGTCTAGAATCTCCCCAGGCCTAGGCATGGGGTCGGCATCGGACACTGCGATGGCTTTAAGCTTCCAATGGTCCCCCCTGAACCAGATCATCCTGTCTCCCTTGGGGACCAGCCCCACAGGTGAGGCCCGTGGGCTGTTGAAGGGACGGATCACATCTAAAGCCAGCAGGTCCTTGACCTCTCTCTCCAGGTTCTGGGCTGCTTTCCCAGTGACTGAATGGGGAACACCTGATGGGGAGATTGGCTCCCACCTCAGGGAAGAGATCCCCCAGGGGGTCTTCCCTCTTCTCCTCTCAATTCTCCCCTTCCAGGTCCAGGGGTCCCCTCACTCTCCTTCCATACAGCAGCTCGAAAGGGAAGAACCCTGTGGATTCCTGGGGCACCACCAGCTTCCTCCCGGGTCCCCCCAGTTCTACTTCCCCTTGGGGAGCCCATTCTCAGTACAGAAATCCCCTCTCCCGCAGGACTCTGTCCCTGCAGCCTTCCCCAAGGGGGTTTGCAGCGCTGTGGCCAGCAAGTTCCCTCAGCTTTTCCAAGAAGGGACCCTTCTGCAGCTCGGTCTGGGATTCAGCTGCTGGGGCAGGGAATGGGACCTGCTCCCTCTCACTGGCTGGGCCTGGGGTCACAGTCCCCCTGAGCCCTGTCCCTGGTAGCTCCCTCCCTGCTGTGTAACCACTTCCCAGCAGCACGTCTGGACCAGGCAAACCTGGTTGGCAGCCGACCTGCCCTGCCTGTGCATCCCCCCACTCAGCTGGGGTCTCAGCTCCTCCCCGTGCTCAGCGTGCTCAGTGGGGGCAGGCAGTGAGCTCTCTGCTCTGGTCACAGCATCAGAGCCAGCCTGAGCCCCCTCTCCAGTGTGCAGGGGGGCGGGGAGCATCTCTCCCTCCCACTCAGCCCCAGAGGGCTGGTTACAGGTAGGCAGGTATCCTGAGCCCTGCAGCTCCTCCCCGCTGCCAGCCAGGTCATTTGCATTTTCACTGACCATTTCCCTCCTAGTCAATTGGTTCCCTGGATCCAAATTCAAACCCTCGGCCGTTACAGGAGCAGGGCCTGGATCCTGTCCCAAAGAGACACAGTCACCCCCCAACAGGGCCTCCCAGCCGATATCCTGGAGAACCCCAACGACCAGCCAGCCCGACCCCTCCTGGGTCTGCACAGGGATCCGGGCCATAGGCAGGGCGAGGGGCTTCTCCGCAGGGACCTTCATCCAGGTCACCCAGCCCTGCAGCATCTGCGGCTGCACCACCCAGGGCCTGACAACAGTTCTCTCTGTCCCAGGGTCTCACCACCCCAGGCAGGTCTCCCCACTGACCCCCACCTTCCACTCCCACTGGGGGTCCGAGGGGCCTGAGCCTAGGAGACTCCATGCAGATATACAGGCCCGGGCCAGGAGCGGGAGCCTGTCCACCACCCCACCCATCTGGCTGACAGCGTCTATGGCCTTGGGAGCCAGCAAGGGAGCTGGATACCAGGGCTTTTCCGCAGGGTCCCCCTGGTTCAAATCACCTGCCTGCTCGAAGGCAGCACGGGGAGCATCCACATCCCCCCTCCTTAACCAGGGGCAGCAATTTAGTGTCGAGGTTCCCTGCGGAACTGGCAGCCTGGGGTCTATCCCCACTCACCCCTGGGCAGCCCCCTATGCCTCCCCGCTCCACCATCGCCAGTCCAGGCTGCTGCTGCTTCTCCTGCAGCTTTTCCTCGGGCTCTTGCTCTCTCTCACGGTCCTCTCGCTCTCTCGGGCTCTGCTCCCATCCGTCTCCGGTCCCCCCGATGGGGAACCCGATCGTGAAGACCCTCGTCTGGTTGGGGACCAGACTCTTGGGGATGCCTGGCTGCTGCTCCTGCTGCTTCCAGATCCTCCTGTAGCCCCATCTGGGTCAGGAATCTGCTCCTCAGAGCGGTCCTCCTCCTCCTCCAACTGCACGATTAACTGGGCCTGGGTGAACTTCCCCATGCGTAACCCTCTCTGTGCACAGGATCACAATGTCCTTCTTAAGGAGATGGTGACAGGCCATCACTTCACCACTCCCAAGTGGCTCTGGACTCACAGGCCTGTGTGCTCTTGGCTCCCCCATGGTTTCCAGGAAGAACCCCTGGTGTGCCAGCCCTTCTCGTGGTCACCACCTCTTTGCCAGGGTCGAGCAGCAAGCTCCTCCGCCCCTGAGACTGCTCGCTGCCGTCCTCAGGGGGACCCCGGTATTCCAACAGTCCTCGTTGGTCACACACTCCCAGAGGTTAACCGCCCCCTGAAACCGTCCCTCTCTGAGCCTTCAGCACGCCTGGTCCTCATTATCCCCCCTTTGTTTTACTGATCCCCAGTCACTTACTGCAAGAAGCGCCATTCACGGGGTGCAGCACATCCCACCGCTACCACCAGTTGTTACGGAGTCCCCAGGCGATGCTCTGGAACTGCTCCCCACAAAGCCAGTCAGGACTCTGGGGAGCCTCCTCTCCCTTGGAGCAGACTGTCTTCAGGGCAAGCAGCTCACACGGCTTCACCTGCTGGATCTGACCTTGGAGCATTCAGCATATCCCTCTCCGTGCGCTTCCCACAGCGAGTCCGCCCAGGACCTTCCAGCCCCTCCTTCTCTGCTGAGTTCCTTTCCCCGGCCAGGAGGTCACCTGACCTCTTTGTTCACCTTTAGCTATTCTCTTGCAGGGTGAAGGGCCCCAGCCATTTGTTTCCAGGAGACAGAGTGTCGGCCATTTACGTACACTGGAGACTTAAGAAATGCATAGGGGAAACTGAGGCACCCACACAGTATTCAGGGGAAACTTTAAGAACAGTCCCACTTCGTCACAGACGCCCCGGTCTGAAAGCTCCTCCTTTGGAGGGGAATGCCAGCAACTACTCAGTTTGGGATGGTACAGAGGCTGCAGCCAGTCCCTTTGTGTCCCAGAGAGGTCACATTTCGGAAGTGCATGCTGTGGTTTTGGCAGAGCGGTGAAGCCCTCAGGGATTGCACAGCCATTGTGGCGCCTTCACATTCCCACCAGGTCGTATGGCACGGGGGAGAAGGCTGGAGGTGAATCTCCCTGTCTGTCTGGTGCCATGGCACATCAGCCAGCTAGCCTCTCCCAGATCCTCTCACTGCACTTCTGATGCAGATTTGAATAGGAAAAACCCCGTCCTGATCCTGCTCCCCCCCATACCCCCTCCCCAGTAGTGTCACAGTGGGTCTTACAGTGCTCAGGATGCAAACAGCAGCAAGCCGCAAGGTGCACAGTGACAAATGTCCTGAGCGTCATTTACTCTGCAGCATATTGCTGGCAGCTGAGGGACTCAGTCTGCTCAAACAGGGGCCAAAACAAAGACCCAAGGAAATGGCTCCATGATTTTTATTTCAATTTGACCAGAAACACTTTTCAAAACAACCCCCCTGCAGCAGCACTCAGGATCCCCTCTTCCCGTGGTCCTTTTTCATAAGAAGCAGTGCCAAGAGGCAGGGGCTGTGATTAAGGCTGTGCCAGTCACCAGAAAAAAGGGTGTATGCATGAGAGCATCTGGTGCAGAGAGGATAAGAGACCGGCTCCTAGTGTCACCCCAGGGAGTTCTCCTCTAGCTCAAGTGGTGGAAGCCCGTGTTCCTGGAGCTGATTGTTAGGGCACCAGGTCTGGCTCTGCAGGACATGCACGGCTCTGGCCCAGCAGTTGTCAGTAGCACAGGGATTCATTACAGGCGGTTATCCTCAGGCTGGTCCATGCTGTGACTGTAATGGAGGTGCCCCATTATAGATGAGCTAGATGGGCTCCCTCCATGCCCTGTGGGATGCCCTGGGTGCCAGGTCTCTCCTGCTGTCACAGCCCTGCCAGGGGAGTTCAGCCCTCATTAGGGGATGTTAATTGATTGAATCATAGAATCTCAGGGTTGGAAGGGACCTCAGGAGGTATCTAGTCCCACCCCCTGCTCAAAGCAGGACCAAACCCAACTAAATCATCCCAGCCAGGGCTTTGTCAAGCCTGACCTTAAAAACCTCTAAGGAAGGAGATTCCACCACCTCCCTAGGTAACCCATTCCAGTGCTTCATCACCCTCCTAGTGAAAAAGTTTTTCCTAATAGCCAACCTAAACCTCCCCCACTGCAGCTTGAGACCATTGCTCCTTGTTCTGTCATCTGCCACCACTGAGAACAGTCTAGATCCATCCTCTTTGGAACCCCCTTTCAGGTAGTTGAAAGCAGCTATCAAACCCCCCCTCATTCTTCTCTTCTGCAGACTAAACAATCCCAGTTCCCTCAGCCTCTCCTCATAAGTCAGGTGCTCCAGCCCCCTAATCATTTTTGTTGCCCTCCGCTGGACTCTCTCCAAATTTTCCACTTCCCGAGTCACAGACATGTCCAGGGTGGCATGCTCTAGGCAGCCAGGATATTAGGTGTTTGCAGAGATGCAGCCAGCAGTGTTCTGTGCATTTTATCATTCCTTGAGAAGATGCAGCCTGGGGTGAAAGCTGCCACCTTCCCTTTAATTATCCAAAATGAGATCTAATTTCTTGGCAGTTTTGCTCCTTTCCCCTTATCAACATATAACAGTTTGACTGCTCGCTCTCTCCCTGTGTTTTAAGTAACTCAGTGAATTCTATGCAGGGCGGCAATCTGGGACATGCACACAGCCACAGCTAATGATTGTGTAATGCTGCAGAACTCCTTGGATTTTCCTAGGATTAAGAGAGATTCAATCAGGGGAGAGCAGAGGAATCCCCCTGCTCTCCCATTCAGACATATTCCTGAGGGGGTAAGGGGAAGCTCTGCAGATCATCTGGAAGGCCGGGCAGGGTCACAACACAGGAGCCCTTCTGATCAGCATGGGATGGATGGAATTGACAGTAGATGGGAACTAGCTGAGTCAGGGGCTTGGCAATTGGCTTTTGAGCCTTTCACCTCTAGGCTGTTAGTGGGAAGAAGGAGAATATCAGCAACCATGCGCCAGTGAGTGGGTTTGGGGTGTGACTAGCTCGGGACTTCACTTTGGAGTCAGTCTGGGTGTTAGAGAGCTTATTCCTTCACTCTCCCCCTTCCCTGGTCCTTCTCGCATGAACAGAGAGCAACAATAGTCCGAAGGTGCAAACAATTCAATGTTTCTTGGGGTGAACTTCCAGCAGCTTAAATTCAAGTTCCTTTTCCTTATTTTCGAATCCCAACTTACTTCCTGTTTGCCCCTAATTTATATAGTAATATTTTCAGCTGTACCTTAACCAATCATTCTACTAACATTTACCTAACCAATCCTGACATATTGTAACATGATTAGCTAACCAATTCTATCCCACCACCTTAATTAGTTTACACCCAGCAAAATTAATTATACAGCAGCCAGAAACAATCACAGAACCAGACAGAGACCATGCAAATAAACACACAAAACAATACAGAAGTGAGGATTTCACAACTACATCTGTGTAGACAGAAGGGTTCTCCAGCTGTGTCTATTGATAAGTGAGTTCTTACCAGACAGAAAACTATCAAACTAAATTTCTAGGCTCTTCCCTTTCTCTGGAGGTGATAGATCGAATCACCTTCCTAACAGCCCCAGATACCTTATTTTAATATGACTAGTTTGGAATGTGAGGACGTGACCATACATTTCCCAGTTTATGGCTGCTAAAGAACCAGGCCTCAGACTGTCACAGTAAGAGAAGGCCACTACACAGACAGTGATTTTTGATTCTTTCTTTTATACCTCTGTAACTAGCTAAGTGATAAGTATACACCTAAATTCTTAAAGTACAGGCCTTTGCAGACAGGCCTGAATATCTATATCCTAACACTCCACCCCGTTTTTTTCTTTTGGGATCCTCCTGCCCAGGTATCCCTGGAAAAGCACAGGACATATGGCGACACATTTCCTGATAGGGCCAGGCATCAAGGTGGAAGGTCTTGATATTCCATCTGTCCCACTGCCCCTTGTGTAGTACCGTGCCCTGCATCTTCTCTCGTACGGGCATACCACACCTAGTCCAATTAGTGTTCCAGACTTCCCAGTATAGTGGGCCCGAGAAGGTTGGGTCCGGGTTGTCTAGTGCACTGAGGGGGAGGGCTTACTACATTACGTATAGGTTATAATTAGTGGCTGTTCACTAGGGGGTTGTGCCCCCCTTAATTGTTTCCATATACAACGTAACACAAATACAGTTAACAATACACCAGCTGCTATGATAATCCACAGCAACACTGAGAGTCCTGACCACTGCAGTATGGTCCAACATTCTGGCCACCACCAAAAACACTGCTTCTCCTCCTTTGATAGGGTTAAAATTTTGTCAGCACCATCCTGTAGTGTGTATTGTAAGTGTGTCCAACTGTTGGCACTTGCAGCAAGTTGCTCTTGTAATCTTTGTGTGCTTTTGTCCATATTGTGTGTCCATTGAATATCCACAGTGAAATTTGGTATTGTCCAAACCAGTTCAACTACTTGGCACGGCCTGGGGTAGTAGGTGGTGGTTTGATTGTTTACAACGATTAAGTCCACTGACCCACTGGTGCACCATAGTCCAGGTGGCAGTGTACAGAAGTTCATAATTTGGTCATATACTGGAAGGACTTTGCCTCCTGGTGTTATATTGCAGGATTGCATCCATTGCCAACAGAATACCCCATACCCCATATACATTACCCCCAAGTGCCCCCCCTTTGCAATAGGCCATTGATCCTGCTCCTCCATAGTCATAGGAGAGGGGCACATCCATATTCCTCCGCTGGATATACAACTGCTTAATGTGATGACAGTCCAATTTACCCCATTCCACCCCCCACACCTATTTCCTAATGGCTCCCAATGTGCTCCCCCTTCCCTAGTTACTCCCATAGGGTTCAAGGGGACCACCTTATTTGCATTTCCTTCCCATGATATCATAGTAACAATTACACAAGAACTCTCCCCACAGGTGGGGGATGTTATTTTCCAGATAGATGGGTATGTTTTTGCAATTGTGGATAAATATGGGCTAGCCTCCTGATTTAATACTGAAGGACACTGTTCCGACCAAGCATCTTTCATAATATCCATTAACATTATCAACTGAGAATTTTGAATACCCACCCATGCTTCTCCCCATGTTCAGGGGCGGCTCTAGGCACCAGCAAAGCAAGCACCTGCTTGGGGCAGCCCATTTGCAGGGGCGGCAGGGAAGCTGACAACCAAAAGGAGGTTCTGGGAGCTGTAGTTCCTTGGTTAGCTCCCTGCCTATAGAGCCAGCCTGGAGCAGGGAAAGAACTACATTTCCCAGCATTGCCTTGGCCACTACCAACTGGAAAGGAAGGAGGGGGACCTCATGCGGCAGTGTGCTGTGAGTGCTGTGGATGGCAGGGAGACCATATTTTAACATTCAAAAAACAGGACACTCCATGGGGAGGGAAGCCCCACCCTGCCACCATTCACTCCCTCTGACTGCCCCCCACAGAAACCCCAACCCATCCAATCCCGCCCCGCTCCCTGTCCCCTGATCGCCCCCTCCCGGGACCCCTGCCCCTAACTGCCCCTTGGGACCCCACCCCCTATCTAAGCCTCCCTTCTCCTTGTCCCCAACTGCCCCTCCTGAGATCCCCCCCAACTTCCCCAGGACCCCACCCCTACCTGTCCCCTGATAAACCCCTGGGACTCCCATGCCTATCCAACCGCTGACTGTCCCCTGACTGCCCCCCGAACACCTGACCCTTCTAATCCCCCCTTCTGCCGACTCCTGACTGCCCCCCGAACCTCCGCCCCATCCCAACGCCCCTGCTCCCTGTCCCCTGACTGCCCCCAAGCCCCTGACCCATCTAACCCCCTTCTCCCTGCTCCTGACTGCCCCCGAACTTCTGCCCCATCCAACCCCGGAACCCTCCACCCCTTTTCCAACCCCCCAGACCCCTTACCGTGCCACTCAGACCACTTTGTCTGGCTCCGCGCAGCGCCAGACACGCTGCTGCATACATGCTGCCGTGCTGCCCCGTGGAGCCCACAGCCCCCCCACCACCCCCACCCCAGCACCTGCCTTCCAGATTTGAACACCTCAAAATTCAAGAGTGCTCAAGCTCAGTTTGGGCAGCTGCTACTTAATTTCTCCCAAATCAAATATACTGATCCACTGTAACTTGCTGTAGAAAAACTAGGATAAAATTGAGCAAGAAATGCTTCCCAGTGGTTATTAGGACTGGAATTGCTATTTTCAACAGCCATTGCCTTTTGTTTGTTTGTTTGCTTGTTTAAAAGGAAGACAGTGATATTGCATTGGCAAATTCCCCATAGAAAGAAAGAGTGGAACAAAAGAATAATAAAGGCACCTCAACGTTTCCTCATTTCTGTAGGACAGTCTTATAATATGCATCCAGATATCCTTTAATCACACAAGCTGGAAATTGTTCCATGTTACTGCAGTTCTGTAACCATATGGGAACCAATCCTGTCTGTGTTTTGTGCACATCCAAAATTCCTGCTGAATGACCCGCCCTGGGAGCGTTACCAGTGACCCAGGGCTGCGGCGGAAGGAGGGTGCAGGTGGGGGGGGGGGCAGAGCCCAGGACTGGGGTGGCAGGAGGTGTGTGGGGGCACTTGTGGGGAGGGAGGGGGAAGCCCAGTGCTGGGGTGGCAGGGGATGTGGGGGCACTGGTGGGGAGGGAGGGGGAAGCCCAGTGCTGGGGTGGCAGGGGATGTGGGGGCACTGGTGGGGAGGGAGGGGGGAAGCCCAGTGCTGGGGTGGCAGGGGATGTGGGGGGGTACTGGTGGGGGAGGGAGGGGGGAAGCCCAGTGCTGGGGTGGCAGGGGATGTGTGTGGGGGGAAGCCCAGGGCTAGGGCAGCAGAAGGGTGTGAGGGGGAGCCCAGGGCTGGGACAGGGGGGCAGCCAAATTTTTTTTTGCTTGGGGCAGCAAAAAACCTAGAGCCGGCTCTGCCCATGTTAATCTTCTGAAGCCATCCCCAACCCATGTCACCAGATCCCCTGCCCAATGAGTTAACTGCAAGTTTACCCCTACTGCTATCCTCCACCCTGTGGCAACTGCCGATAGTTGCTGTGCCATTAATTCATTAATTTGTTGTTGAAATTTTACATTTTGGCTTACTAATTGTTTGGTTACCCACTCGTCCCCCAGATTCCATGTACCCAGCATAGTGTTCCCCGCTGCCCACAGTCCCCTTTTCCGACGACGATTCCAGGTGTGTCCCCTCACCCACCAATTAAATTGTTGTTTCAACCCTTTTATGTACATGCTACAGTTAGGATGAATTTGGTCCACCCACCATTCCTTGGGGCGTACCACCCATGTAATAGAGTGAAAGGACACATTAAAAAGTGCTGGTTGCACCTGCTCCCACAATGGCTCCCATACATTTGCTCTTCGGGGGATATTTTCGGCTCCAGGCTGTGGCCACTTTAAATTTGGATTCTTCCAACTTGGCATCCATATCACCTGTAGGGTTACATTCTGTAAAACGGGTAACTCATCATACACCCAGCGTCCCAAAGGGGATTTTACGCCCAATGTAATATGTACATAACAATCATACCTTTGGGGATTATCTTCCATGGAAGTACCATTGTGGTTACATATGGTAACATCACACCCTAAATGTGGGGCCCTATTTTCCCCAGAGGGTTCATTTGCTCCAGGAGACCAGAGAGTTATATTCTTTGGACCCTCTGTAACAAACCACATAGCTGGGTAACTGTGTTTCCCGCTATCATTGATCATGGCAGCACCCAGGGAGTACCATGCAATATTTCCTGATAAATTTGATATTCTCCACTGGGTTGGGATTCCCCCATCTAATCCATAAACCATGTACTGACACTGCCAAATTCCTGTTGGAGTATTAGTGGCACATCTTTCTATGAGGAGATTCTCATAGCCTTCATTAGCTTTATTACCACAGGTTGCATGTGTAACCGTCCATGTGCTTCCTCCTTTTGACACTTCACATCGCGGAATCTGAATAGAATTTGTAAATGTGACAATTGTGGTTAGCACTAGTAATTGTTCCATCCAAGACCAGGGAATTTTCATCCTTTTCGAATTAACCTGTAATACACACACAAAATGTACACGTCCCCTTTTCCAATCCCCTGTTTATACCTTTTTATTTGCGGGCAGTGAACCCATTCCCGTCCTCCATTCTCTGTACCCAATAATAGCAGACTGGGCCCTAGTTGGTCAAGGACAAGATAGGGGCCCTTCCATTTAGGAGCTGGGAATGGATGGTGTTGACCTGGAATTTTGTACATCACGAGGTCTCCCACCATGGGTAGATCATGCTCCCTGGGCAGGTCATACCATGCTTTGACTTCTGCTGCTCCTTGCTCGTCTCGGCAGGCCACTGCCTGCTGTACCTGTTTTACATGGTCAGTTAGAGTTAAAATCCATTCTCGTGTTAAGCCGTGTGTAGTGACTTCCCCAGGTACTGGGGTAAGTAGAATTTCCCACTGTTCCATGGGCCTTCCCATGAGAGCCTCGTATGGAGAAAATCTTGTGCCCTTTGATTCTTGGGCCCTTATTCTCATTAAGACAAAGGGCAGTAACTGTGACCAGTTTTTTCCTCCCATTTCCACTCCCTTTCTTAGCTCACTTTTAATGATGCGATTCATGCGTTCCACCTGCCCCGCAGCCTGTGGGTGATAAGCAATATGGAACAATTGTGTGATTCCAGTGAGGGCTGATAGCTCCCCTAACAGATCTGACCGGAAAGCAGCTCCTTGGTCTGAGTCAATCACCTTTGGGACCCCCCAGCGAGTGAATACCTCATTTACCAGTATTGCAGCAGTTACCCGGGCAGTTTGATACTTCGTGGGGAAAGCTTCCACCCACCTGCTGAAAGCATCCACTACCACCAACATGAACCGGTTTTTCCTGTGATCTGGTGGTAGGGGTCCTGTATAATCAATTTGTATCCTTTCCCAAGGTCCCTTTGGGGCTTGTCTCATTAATTCTCCCTTTAGCACCTTGTGAGGTGGGTTGTGCCTTGCACAATCCAAACAACATTTCAGATGTGATTTTAAATCAGCTGCCATTCCTGGCCACCAGCACAACCTTTTTAAAGTTCCCAGTGCCTCCTCAAACCCGGGGTGTCCCCCTGCCAAGCTTCCATGCACCCAGCTTAAGAAAGCCGTCTGGCTTCCCCGGGGGCACAGCATTACTGGTCCCTCAGCTGTCAAGACACACCAAATACCTTCCATTAGTTCCACCTTTGGCATATGTCTGTCCCCAAGTTTTATGATGCAAGAATCTGACCCAGGACTGGCAGGCAACTCCCGAATTCGCCCTCCGCGATCTATATCCACCCCATTTCTTGTTATCGCTGCTACAGGCACACTCTCTTCTGGCTCCCAGGGCCATGGAGGTGCCTCTGTTGCAGCCCGCTTGGCCTCTGCATCGGCCAGATTATTCCCTTTGCTTAGGGGTCCTGTTTTCTTGTGTGCCTTTATCTTTACCACATTGATTCGTGTAAAACGGTGACTGAGCTCCTCCACTCGCTTCCACCAGTTAGCATGCTTGATTGTGGAGCCATCTGTTGCCCTGAAATGATTATCTGTCCACCATCTCAGCATTAGTGTGGCCCCACGAAATACATAATCTGAATCTACCACCACCCAACATTCTGGCTCAAATTTGGGATCCACTTCATTTAAAGCTATTAACAAAGCTTCCAGTTCTGCCTCCCAAGCTGACCTTGCTTCCAGTGAGAAACCAATGGTGCTGACTGTCTCATTTCCTCTGATTCCTACAACAGCTAAACCTGCAGTTTTCTGTCCCCCCTGATACCTACAACTTCCATCTAAAAACCATACCAGTGTCCCCTCCTTTACCTGATTGGGGTTAGCCGCCAAAACACCTGATGTTGGGATTTACCTGAGCTGGCTTCACATTGGTGTGGGGTGCCAGCCAGATGTAATCCGGCTACCCAGACTATGGGTTCCTTTAACACTTCTGCTTTAATGTTTTCTGCTTGTAGTGCCAGCAACTATTTGGCAATACGCCGCCACTCACTTGTCCCTGTAAGATAGTCTGCGTGTTTAACAGCCGCAGGGGGTCATGATGAGATCGGACTATTAGTTTCTGCATCCCTGTGAGGTATTTGAATTTCCCTACCCCCCAGTAGGGGCACAACAGCACCTTTTCACACCATCCAGACTTCAGTTCCACAGCACTCAAAAGTCGAGAGGCAAAGGCCACAGGTCGGTCCTTTGCTCCATACTCCTGTGTTAATGCACAACCAATGGTATTGTCAGATACCAAAGGGTACAAATAAAAGAGTTCTTCTTCGAGTGATTGCTCCTATGCATTCCAGTCAGGTGTGCGCGCCACACGTGCACGGCTCTCCGGAACATTTTTACCCTAGCAACTCCGGCGGGCCGGCTGGCGCCCCCTGGAGTGGCGCCGCCACGGCGCCCCTTATATACCTCAGCCGGCCCGTCCGCTCCTCAGTTCCTTCTTCCCGCCCGTGATGGCCAGTTGGAACAGTGGAGTGCTCCCTTACCTCCACAACCCTAGTGTTTCTCCATAGTTCTAGTGTAGATAGTGTTAGTAGTTAGTTAAGTTCTTGTTATAGTTGTATATATATATAGTTATAGAGTTAGTAGTTAAGGAATTAGAGGGTTTACCCCTCTTCTTCCGCCCCGGTGCGGGCTTATGCCTGGAGCACCGGGTTTCAAGCGCTGCGCAGCTTGCCAGCGGCCTATGCCGGTTAGCGACCCGCACGACTCTTGTCTCCGCTGCCTCGGAGAGTCGCATCGGCCAGATAAGTGCCCTATTTGTGTAGCCTTTAAGCCTCGTACGAGGAAAGAGCGGGACTCTCGGCTGAAGCACTTGCTGATGGAGTCTGCGCTCCAACCTCCAGCGCCAGCTCCAGCGGCACCGAAAACTACCTCGACGAGCAGCGCACCGGCAGCACCGAGCCGCTCCGGTACCGAGCCGGCACCGAAGACCCGGCACCGCTCCCTCTCCCCGGGGAGAAAGCATAAGGTGCCGAAGACGGCCACCGCGAAACAGCAGCGGAAGCCGTTAGCCCAGCCGCCTCCGACGAAAACGGTGCAGGCTGAGGCAGTGCACGCAAAGTGCACCGGGCCGTTGACTCCAGCGCCGCAAGGCCCGTCGAGTCCGGCTCCGCCCAGCTCCCCGGTGCCCACCGAGGAGGAGCTGAGGATCCCGTCGACGCATGAGGCGTTCGCGACGGTGAGGGAGCTAATCGAGGCGATGGCCCCGTCCTATCAGCCGCCGGCACCACCGGTGCGGACACTTAAGTCCCTCGGCAAGCCAGCGATGATGCGCCCTTCATCCCCGGGCGACCGAGGCGACCGCGGCTCCAGAATCTGGACTCGATCCCGGTCCCTCTCGCGGAGATGGTCACCGCCGCACCGCTCCCCATCTCGCCGGAGATCAACATCGCGACGCCACTCAGCGTCTCGGCACCGGTCGCAGTCCCGGCACCGCTCTCCATCGTGGGGCCGGTCGTACTCCCGGCGGCGCTCCAGGTCCCGGTCGAGAAGTCACCGGTACCGCAGCAGGTCCGCGTCCAGGCACCGCGGACATCGGGACTTGCGCAGCCGTTCAAGGCACCGCAGATCACGATCAAGGTCCGTTCCCGCACCGCCGGACGAGCTCCCGGCGCCGCCGGTCGAGCTCCCGCCGCTGCCGCAGGTCGAACTCCCGGCGCCGTCGCTCCCCTTCCCGGCACCGGAGATCTAGCTCCCGGCACCGTCGGTCTAACTCCCGGCACCATGCGGAGCGAAGGTCCCGCTCGCCACTGGCCTCCCGAGACGGCCGGCACCGACCTTCGGCACCGGAGGCTCGTCTCACGCCGGCGCTGGATGCCCGCCCAGGCACCGCCACGGCTCCACCCTGGCCTTCAAGGGAACCCTCCGTTGCCTCCCCTCAGGGCAGTGCGGTGGACTTCAGAGCCGGGTCGATTCCACCGGATCATGGACCCCAGTATTGGGGACATTGGGTACCCTGGGCGCAATATGAGCAGGGGCCTCCCCTGCCACCCAGGCAGCCGGGCTCGGCACCGTCGGTGCCGGTGGCCACCGTCAGTAGAGCCCCCCCGTCTCCACCGACGCAAGCCGACGCCCACGGCCCATCTTTAGGGCAGGACTCACTGCCACCAGATCGCCAGGCGGTGGAGCACCAACAGGAAGAGGTGCTGCCGGGCCACTCCTCGTCCTCCTCTCCCGATGAGGCGGTAGCAGGGGCGTCGCCATCAGGGCCCCCGCCTATTGACCTCAGGGCACACCAGGACCTTCTCAGAAGGGTGGCAAAAGCCATCAATTTGCCCATCGAGGAGGTCCAAGAGGTCGAGGACCCTATTACGGATGTTGTGGGAGATGAGGCCCCCGTCAGAGTGGCGCTCCCGTTTATCCGCACCATCCAAAAGAACAATGCCACTATCTGGCAGTCGCCTTCCTCCGTTGCCCCCACGGCGCGCGGCGTGGAAAGGAAATATTCCGTCCCGCCCCAGGGGTACGAATACCTGTATATACACCCCACCCCGGACTCGCTGGTGGTCCAGTCAGTCAATGACCGCGAGCGTCACGGACAACCGGCCGCTGCGCCGAAGTCCAAAGAGGCCCGGCGCATGGACTTATTAGGGCATAAGATTTATTCGGCGGGAGGCCTCCAACTCCGCGTCGCCAACCAGATGGCCCTATTGTCCAGATATGCATTTAATATCTTGGGGTGCCTCGCTAAATTCAAGGAGCTGACCCCTCAGGACTCCCGCCCCGAATTCTCGGCGCTGCTGGAAGAGGGCAAGTTAACCTCCAGAACCCTGATTAAAGCGGCCGTGGACGCAGCGGACTCAGGGGCTAGAACGGTGGCATCCGGGGTGACGATGCGCCGCATTGCGTGGCTGCAGTCTTCCACCCTCCCACCTGAGGTCCAGTACACCCTCCAGGACCTCCCGTTTGACATGCAGGGACTGTTTTCTGAGAAAACGGATGCCAGAATTCAGACCCTAAAGGACGGGAGGGTTGCGATACGGACGCTGGGCATGCACACGCCGGCCACGCAGAGGCGTTCATTCCGTCAGCAGCCCTACCGACCCTTCAACCAGGCCAGGGCTCGGCCGTTTAACAATCGCCGAACGGCCCCCTTCCGCCGTAGACCGTCGGGGGGACGGTGCAACCAGGCTCAGAGCTCGTCCAAGGCCCCGCAGGCTCAGAAGCCGGCCTTTTGACGGGACGCCCGAGGACGGCCCACCGCTCTCCCCCCAGGATCCATCCCTTTTGTTTTCCAGTCGCCTTTCCCGCTTCCTTCCGGCGTGGTCTGCTATAACATCGGACAGCTGGGTCCTCAGCACCATCCAGCACGGCTACCGCCTACAGTTTATTTCGCCCCCCCCCCCCACCTTCCCCGTCCCTCTTCAGGGACCCCTCTCACGAGCAAGTCCTCATACAGGAGGTCCAGTCTCTGTTGAGCGTGGGTGCTATCGAGGAGGTGCCTCCCTGCAGGCGGGGCAGGGGATTCTACTCCAGATATTTCCTCATCCCCAAGGCGAAAGGAGGTCTTCGTCCCATCTTAGACCTCCGGGAGCTGAACAGATACCTCTGCAAGCTCAAGTTTCGGATGGTAACCTTGGGGTCCATTATCCCTTCCTTGGATCCGGGAGACTGGTTTGCCGCCCTCGACATGAAGGATGCTTACTTTCATGTGGCAATTTACCCCCCCACACAGACGCTTCCTGCGCTTCACGGTCAACGAGACCCACTACCAGTTTGCGGTGTTACCCTTCGGCCTCTCCACTGCCCCGAGGGTGTTCACCAAGTGCATGGCGGTCGTGGCCGCAGCTCTCCGTCGTCGCAGAATCCACGTATACCCATATCTCGACGACTGGCTGATCCGTGGTCGCTCTCAAGAGCTGGTGACAGCTCAGGTGTCAGAGATACTGCACCTGTTCCGGTCTCTCGGCCTCCTCGTCAACGCCGAGAAGTCCCAATTACTTCCGGCACAGCGCTTGGAGTTCATAGGAGCGGTCCTCGACTCCAACCTCGCCAGGGCCTGCCTCCCTCGTTCTCGACACGAGACGATGGTCTCGCTCATCCGGGCCCTGCAGGCCTTCCCTTCCACGACGGTACGGTCCTGCCTCCGCCTGCTGGGGCACATGGCCGCGTGCACCTTTGTGACCGCGAACGCGAGGCTGAGGCTTCGTCCGTTCCAGATGTGGCTGACGTCGGTGTACCGCCCCCATCGCGACCCTATAGATATGGTGGTCACGGTCTCGGACCCCACTCTCCAGACGCTCACCTGGTGGCTGCATCCGGAGGTGGTCTGCGCAGGGGTTCCGTTCCGCCCCCCTCGCCCGTCGGTCACCCTGACCACAGACGCTTCGGCGCTTGGATGGGGGGCTCACATGGGAGACCTGCACACTCAGGGTCTCTGGTCGGCCCAGGAGCTCTCCCTCCACATCAACGTACGGGAGTTGAGAGCGATCCGCTTGGCTTGTCTCGCCTTTCTTGCACACCTCCGGGACCGCTGCGTGGCGGTATACACGGACAACACGGCGGCCATGTTCTATCTGAACAAACAGGGCGGGGCCCGATCCTCCCCGCTGTGCAAGGAGGCGATGCTCCTATGGGACCTGTGCGTGACCCACTCGATTCGCCTCGAAGCGTTCTTTCTACCAGGAGTGCAGAACACGCTGGCCGACCATCTGAGCAGGTCCTTCGCCTCCCACGAGTGGTCCCTTCGCCCCGACGTGGCTCACACCATCTTCCGGAGGTGGGGAATTCCCCAAATAGACCTGTTTGCCTCCAGGACCAACAGAAAGTGCCACAGGTTCTGTTCGTACCAGGGTCGGGCTCCGGACTCCATCTCCGATGTGTTCCTCATGCCCTGGACGGGTCCCCTCCTATACGCGTTCCCTCCGTTACCGCTCGTCCACCGAGTACTGCTCAAGCTGCGGAGGGACAAGGCCCGCGTCATACTCGTCGCTCCGGCCTGGCCGAGGCAGCACTGGTATACCCTGCTCCTCGAGCTCTCGATCCGGGATCCCATTCCCCTACCGTTATGGCCGGATCTCATCTCCCAGGACCTCGGCAGGCTTTGTCACCCGAACCTGCAGTCGCTGCATCTTACAGCCTGGTTCCTGAGTGGTTGACCGACGCAGAGAGGGGCTGCTCCGCGGCGGTGCAGCAAGTTCTGCTTGAAAGCAGGAAACTCTCCACACGCTCTACCTACCTCGCAAAGTGGAAACGCTTTGCGCTTTGGTGCGATCAGCGAGGTCTTAACCCCTTCTCGACCCCTATCCAGACGGTCCTCGACTACCTCTGGTACCTGAAAGGCCAAGGTCTTGCGATCTCGTCCCTGAGGGTACACCTGGCGGCACTGGCGGCCTTTCGGCCCGCTGTAGATGGCCGCTCCATGTTTTCCAACCCAATGGTTGCCCGCTTCCTCAAGGGGTTAGACCGTCTCTACCCTCAAGTGCGTCCGCCTGCTCCAACGTGGGATCTGAATCTGGTTCTCACCCAGCTGATGCGCCCGCCCTTCGAGCCCCTGGCCACGTGCTCTCTGCTCCATCTCACCTGGAAGACGGCCTTCCTCGTGGCAATCACATCCGCCAGACGAGTCTCCGAACTCCGCGCCCTGACAGCAGGTCCCCCATATACCGTCTTCCACGGGGACAAAGTGCAGCTTCGGCCACATCCGGCCTTCCTCCCAAAGGTGGTGTCGGCCTTTCACCTTAATCAGGAGATCTTCCTCCCGGTCTTCTTTCCAAAGCCGCACGCCTCACCTCGTGAACAGCAGCTCCACACCCTGGACGTCCGTAGGGCCCTCGCCTTTTACATCGACCGGACTAAGTCCTTCCGGCGTTCCTCCCAGCTCTTTGTCGCAATTGCGGAGCGCATGAAAGGCGAGCCTGTTTCCTCTCAACGGATTTCATCCTGGGTGACATCCTGCATTCGGGCGTGCTACGAGCTTGCTCGCGTCCCCCCGTGCCGACTCACCGCACACTCGACAAGGGCGCACGCCTCGTCAGCCGCCTTCCTGGCCCATGTTCCCATCCAGGACATTTGTAGAGCAGCCTGTAGTAACTGGTGTTCTTCGAGATGTGTTGCTCCTATCCATTCCAATCCCGCCCTCCTTCCCCACTGTCGGAATAGCCGGCAAGAAGGAACTGAGGAGCGGACGGGCCGGCTGAGGTATATAAGGGGCGCCGTGGCGGCGCCACTCCAGGGAGCGCCCAGCCGGCCCGCCGGAGTTGCTAGGGTAAAAATGTTCCGGAGAGCCGTGCACGCGCGGCGCGCACACCTACATGGAATGGATAGGAGCAACACATCTCGAAGAACACCAGTTACTACAGGTGAGTAACCGTCTTTTTCTCCCCATCCGGGGAGGCCAGCACTGGCCGGGTTTCCCTTTAGTACTCTTGCTGCCTCAGTACACGGTTCTGACCATTCCCAAGTTGAGGCTCGGGTTAGGTCAAATAGAGGCTGGGCTATTTCTGCATAATTGGCCACAAAATCCCTGCAAAATCCAGTTAGACCCAGAAAACTTTGCAAGCTTTTAACATCCGTAGGCAGTGGCAGGGACTGGATCAGTTGTGTCATCCCTTATCGATTTCCCTTCCCATTTGGGACACTTCTGCTCCTAAGTAGGTCACGCTTGTCTGTCCCATCTGAGCCTTTTTCCCATTGACCTTTAACCCTGCTCTTGCCAAAGCTTGCAGGACCTGCTCAGTTAGTTCCCTGTCTTCCTCCTCTGTCTTTGACATTAGCAACAGGTCGTCTACATATTGTATGCACCTTGCTGAATCTACCCCCTCCAGAGCCTGTCTCATGTATCTGTGAAAAATTGCAGGGGAGTCCCGATATCCCTGGGGTAGGACTGTCCAGCAGAATTGCCGCCCCTCCCATGTGAATGCAGTTTTATACTGACACGAGGTAGCTAGTGGCAGAGACCAAAACCCATTTGTTATGTCCAACACAGTGAAAATTCGGCATTGGGGTCCAATGCGAGCTAGCATTTCAGGGTACACTGCCACTACTGAGGCTGGTGAATTGGCCAGAGCATTTAGTGCCCTGTAATGCACAGTGAGGCGCCAGGTGCCGTTTGGCTTCCTCACTGGCCACACAGCAGCATTAACATAAGAACATAAGAACATAAGAAAGGCCGTACCGGGTCAGACCAAGTCAATCCATCTAGCAGTCCTATCTACGACAGTGCCAATGCCAGCCAGGGTGCCCTGGAGGAGTGAATCATGGCAGAAAGATCTCTCTCTCTCTCCCCATGCATCCATCTCCATCCTCAGAGGCTAGGGACACACCATTCCACCCATCCTGGCTAATAAGCCATTTGGACTTAGCCACCATGAATTTTATCAGTCCCCTTTTTTACATTGTTATAGTCCTAGCCTTCACAACCTCCTCTCCTAGGAGTTCCACAAGTTGACTGTCAAGTGCGTGAGAAAGAAAGAACTTTTTTTTTTTTTTAATTTAAAAATTTCATTTGCCTATTTTTTTCATAGTTCTTCCTGTATTCTTGTATTAAAATAATAAGTAATAACTTTTTTCTCCATCCACACTCATGACACATCACTTTATTTTTATCCCCCTTAGTCTTCTCCCCCTTAGTCTTCTTTCCTAGCCTCTTTAATCTTTCCTCATATGGGGGATTCCTCATATGGGACTTTTCTTAAATTTATTATTTTTCTTTTTCTTTTTGAACCTTTAGAATATCTTTTTTGAGAGGAGACCACATCTGTACACAGTATTACAGTGTGTAGTATTCGTAGATGTTATATACCAATAATATATTATCTACAATATCATCTATCCTTTTTTATTTTCTTAATGATTCCTTTGTTTTTCCTTGGCCTCTGCACACTGCATGGCCATCTGCATGAGAACTATCATCAAATATCCCAAGATCTTTTCCTTTCTCTTTCTTCCTTCTTAGCCCCCATGTTGTAAGTATAGTTGGAGTTATTGCAAGGGGATGCAACCGCTCGAATCAGTCCCCTCTGTTCCAATTCCCCAATAGTTCCCCCACCTCTGCCAATGCCTCCTGAGGAATAGGATATTGTTTCTGTGAGGGAGGGTCCCCTCCCTCTAGCAGTACCTCCATGCTGCCCCCACCACAATCCAGGTTATCCGTGGCCCACACAGGGATGTGTTCCCGCCCAGCCGGGGGTGAGGGGAGGGCATGTGCTGCTTTATGGTCACAGTGGCTGTCCCCATAGGAAGGGTGTAGCCCTGACCGTCCTGTGTCTGCCCCAGTAAACACGCCCGATTGGCTAAGTCCAGTACAAGTCCCGGCTTGTGTAAATCTCCTGCTCCCAACAGATTTAGCACATTGTTACAACCCCACACAATCTCCCCTTCCCCCCAGACTCCTTTGATCTGTCCCCGCCTCAGGGTTAACTGTGTCTCCCCTCCCGTTGCCCCTACAATTGTCACAGTTCTGCCTGAGGGCCTCCCCTGCCCCCATGTGGTTAAGCTGATGGCTGCTCCAGTGGCTATCAAAAAATCCCTCATGGGACTCCCTTCGATCGCCCCTGGAGCGTGGGGCGACCAGATGCATCCCGTCCTAAACTGAGAACATGGCCAGGATGCCTCCCAGGGCACCCCTAAATCGCAGCACCCACCTCTGTCCCTCCCACTGGTTCACGGGGGGGGGGGGCGGGCGGGGGTCCTGGCACCGAAGACATTCCTGTCTCCATGCAAAATTGTGTGTCTGGCATTTCAGGCAGTCCCAGTCCCCTGGCCTCCGGGGCCACGTTCCCCCTGATCTGGTAAGATCCTGGGTAGTCAGTCTAGCCTGCAGTCTCTGGATCTGTTGCTCTATAGCTGCCCGCTCGTCCCTGACTACCCCCCAGCAAAGCCACGACCTCACCCTCTACATCCTCCCTTCCAGGCTGACCCACCCCTTTCCACCTTGTACCGATCCCCTTCAGTAATAACATGGACCGGCTCCCCCCGATGCATCTGCCTCCACACATCTGCCTGTTCCAGAAACTGGGGGAGCTGATTGGGAGCAAGTTCAGGAGGCTGCAACCTTAAATGTCCCACGAACTGAGGATCGCTCAGCTCCAACCATTTTTCCAGCAATTCCACACCCCTACCATGCTCCACACCCCCACCAGGTCCTGGTGCCCCTCTCTGGGGTATCACCCATGGACTGTCCAAGGGATGCATGCAGCACCGTGCCCAGGCCTGTATGCGATTAAGTGCATCTCGCCCTGTTTCCCCAGGGATTCGCTTCATCTTATTCATCCCCGCAGTACGAGAGTACACCCCAAACAACTGTTTTGCCACCTGTCTGGGGATTAGAAATGGGTGTGCCAGTCCTGCCACATCAATTCCTAAGGTGCCCCGTCCCAAAAGACTATGCCATATAATCACCTGGTCCTCACGAGTTAGACCCTCCATCTCCCTGCCCACCTCCACTAGCCACAGCACAAACTGATCCCAATCTTCCCGGGGTACCTTTCCCAAACGGCCCACTACTGCCTCCTGGTCCTTCAGGGACAAGGGACGGATTTCTGCCTGTTCTACTACTTGTGGGGCATGATCCCCCCACCCTGCAACTGGGGCCACTATTCCTGCCTCCTGTAGTTCCTCTCCGGTAGCCTCTCTCGCAGGGGCTATAACAGTGGATCGCCGGCTTACAACATCCACTGGCAGTGGTGGGTACAGTGTTTTTTCAGGATAGGGTGGTGGAGGTGTCTCCTTCCACTCCATTAGTGGGGCGGATGGTCTGGGGTCCCTAAGTCTATTGCCTCCATGTTTACATTGATACAATTCCTCCTCTAAGTCTCCTAAGGGCAACAAAAATGATTAGGGGGCTGGAGCACATGACTTATGAGGAGAGGCTGAGGGAACTGGGATTGTTTAGTCTGCAGAAGAGAAGAATGAGGGGGGATTTGATAGCTGCTTTCAACTACCTGAAAGGGGGTTCCAAAGAGGATGGATCTAGACTGTTCTCAGTGGTGGCAGATGACAGAACAAGGAGTAATGGTCTCAAGTTGCAGAGGGGGAGGTTTAGGTTGGATATTAGGAAAAACTTTTTCACTAGTAGGGTGGTGAAGAACTGGAATGGGTTACCTAGGGAGGTGGTGGAATCTCCTTCCTTAGAGGTTTTTAAGGTCAGGCTTGACAAAGCCCTGGCTGGGATGATTTAGTTGGGTTTGGTCCTGCTTTGAGCAGGGGGTTGGACTAGATACCTCCTGAGGTCCCTTCCAACCCTGAGATTCTATGATTCTATGATACTCTCCCCAGCAGTTCATCCCTCTCTCTCCTGATTGCCTCACAAGACTCCTCTGTCCATGCAGCATCCCATGCCTTCAAATCTGTCACCTCTACTGCTAACACAGATTTTTCTGTTAAAATCCGCTGCTGATCCACAATCCCCTCCAAAGCCTTAATGTGTTGGAGGAGATCAGCTTCCCTTTTTACCCAGTATGCCATCCCAGCACACAAACCTTGTAATACCAGTCCCTTTTTCCTACATTCCTTTCCCTTGGGGTCTCCCAAAACCTCCCCCATCTCCTTCTCAATCTCATCCCAGGTGGATCCCTGCACCTAGTATGGGTCCTGGTTCTTCCTTATCCATTTGTTCAAAAAATCCACTACCCCAGCTTGCCAGAACCCGCAACTACCATCACGAGAGTTCGCCATACCCCCTCCAAGCAGCTGCGCGGACTATTGGAGAGGGGGACTCACAGGTGCCACTCACCTATCCAATGTGATGCATCCGAGTCACGGCACCAAGATGTTAGAGGGCTTATTCCTTCACTCTCACCCTTCCCTGGTCCTTCTCGCATGAACAGAGAGCAACAATAGTCCGAAGGTGCAAACAATTCAATGTTTCTTGGGGTGAACTTCCAGCAAGCTTAAATTCAAGCTCCTTTTTCTTATTTTCGAATCCCAACTTACTTCCTGTTTGCCCCTAATTTATATAGTAATATTTTCAGCTGTACCTTAACCAACCATTCTATTAAAATTTACCTAACCAATCCTGACATATTGTAACATGATTAGCTAACCAATTCTATCCCACCACCTTAATTAGTTTACACCCAGCAAAATTAATTATACAGCAGCCAGAAACAATCACAGAACCAGACAGAGACCATGCAAATAAACATACAAAACAATACAGAAGTGAGGATTTCACAACTACATCTGTGTAGACAGAAGGGTTCTCCAGCTGTGTCTATTGATAAGTGAGTTCTTACCAGACAGAAAACTATCAAACTAAATTTCTAGGCTCTTCCTTTTCTCTGGAGGTGATAGATCGAATCACCTTCCTAACAGCCCCAGATGCCTTATTTTAATATGACTAGTTTGGAATGTGAGGACGTGACCATACATTTCCCAGTTTATGGCTGCTAAAGAACCAGGCCTCAGACTGTCACAGTAAGAGAAGGCCACTACACAGACAGTGATTTTTGATTCTTTCTTTTATACCTCTGTAACTAGCTAAGTGATAAGAATACACCTAAATTCTGAAAGTACAGGCCTTTGCAGGCGCAGCACGGGGTGACAGCAGCCGCATGCTCAGCACAAGCTCTAGTGGGGCTCCAGTTCAACAATTAGCATTGCAGATACTTAACGTGGGCATTTATGGGTAATGTGTGTGCATTCCCTGGGCACTGCATGTTCTCTGGGCATCGTGGGTAATGTGTGTGCATTCCCTGGGCACTGCATGTTCTCTGGGCATCGTGGGTAATGTGTGTGCATTCCCTGGGCACTGCATGTTCTCTGGGCATCGTGGGTAATGTGTGTGCATTCCCTGGGCACTGCATGTTCTCTGGGCATCGTGGGTAATGTGTGTGCATTCCCTGGGCACTGCATGTTCTCTGGGCACTGTGGGTAATGTGTGTGCATTCCCTGGGCACTGCATGTTCTCTGGGCATCGTGGGTAATGTGTGTGCATTCCCTGGGCACTGCATGTTCTCTGGGCACTGTGGGTAATGTGTGTGCATTCCCTGGGCACTGCATGTTCTCTGGGCACTGTGGGTAATGTGTGTGCATTCCCTGGGCACTGCATGTTCTCTGGGCATCGTAGGTAATGTGTGTGCATTCCCTGGGCACAGCATGTTCTCTGGGCACTATGGGTAATGTGTGTGCATTCCCTAGGCACTGCATGTTCTCTGGGCATCGTGGGTAATGTGTGTGCATTCCCTGGGCACTGCATGTTCTCTGGACATCGTGGGTAATGTGTGTGCATTCCCTGGGCACTGCATGTTCTCTGGGCATCGTGGGTAATGTGTGTGCATTCCCTGGGCACTGCATGTTCTCTGGGCATTGTGGGTAATGGGTGTGCATTCCCTGGGCATTGTGGGTAATGGGTAGTCCCTGAATTGTCTTGGATAATGTGCATCTCCAGGGACTGTGGGTCATGTGCGTATCCTTGGGCATTGCGGGTAATGGGGGAGCATTTTTGTGCCTAGCAGCGGTGCCCAGACTGCAGATTCGGGGACCACATCAGTGCCTGGCTCTGCATAGTTCAGGGCGGGAGCCATGTCTGGCTTTGGCATGCAGAGCTGCATTGTTTGTTTCAATCATTCCCACAGCAGAGGAGACGGGCTGCCTTGTAACTGACAATCCAGGGGCATGTGGGGAAATCAGTGTGGGTTTCACAGCAGAAATGACCCACCTGTTGCAAGAGCCCAGATAACATGAAAACCCCTGGTGGAAATGTCTGCCTGGCAGAGACCAGCAGCCCCTTGGGGCCCTATCCTGGCTCCTGCCTCCTCCAGGATTTAGACTGCATGAATCCTCTTCAGGTTTCAGTGGTTGGGTCTCCCAAGAGGCTCCCATGGCACTTTTGGGAACATCAGGATCGGTAATCCTGGTGTCCTGGCCAAATTCCAACGTGGGTCATTACTTCCTGCCTTCCTACATTTCCTATGCAGTTTCAACTGGAGCAAGGATTCTTCACTTCCTGTCCTCAGCTGTTGTGTGGTTCCCCACACCAGAGGTGGCTGCATTTCAGTGGTGGTGGCTGATGCAGTGTTCACCATATGTACCATCCATAACTCATATCAAGATCCTGTAGGTTGGAAGGGGCTATTGAAATATAAACCATTAATGCCTTTTGTTTGAGGGTGACGGTTTGAGTGGAAAGAGCAGGAGTACTTGTGGCACCTTAGAGACTAACAAATGTATTTGAGCATAAGTTTTCGTGGGCTACAGCCCACTTCATGGGATGCATGTAGTGGAAAATACAGTAGGAAGATATGTATACACATAGAGAACATGAAACAATGGGTGTTCCCATACACACTCTAACGAGAGTGATCAGTTAAGGTGAGCTATTACCAGCAGGAGAGAAAAAGACTCTGTAGTGGCAGGACTGGCTCTACAGTTTTCGCCGCCCCAAGCAGCGCACCGAATTGCCGCCGCGGACGGTGGGGGCAGTCCGTGTGCCCTTAGGGCGGCAGGCGCGTTTCCGCGGCGGCGGCAATTCAGCGGCAGCTTCTCTGTTTAGCTGAAGCTGCCACGGACACCTAAATAGAGAAGCTGCCGCCGAATTGCCACCACCGTGGAAACGCACGTGCCGCCCTAAGGGCACACGGACTGCCCCTGCCGTCTGCGGCGGCAATTCGGCACGCTGCTGGGGGCAAAACAACAGGGACTGCCGCCCCTTGAAGATTGCCGCCCCATGCACCAGCTTGGAATGCTGGTGCCTGGAGCCGGCCCTGTGTAGTGGTAATGAAAATGGTCCATTTGCAGTAGTTGACAAGGTGTGAGGAACAATGGCGGCGGGGGTGGGGGGGAATAAACATGGGGAAATAGTTTTACTTTGTGTAATGACCCATCCACTCCCAGTCTTTATTCAAGCCTAGTTTGATGGTGTCCAATTTGCAAATTAATTCCAATTCAGCAGTCTCTCGGTGGAGTCTGTTTTTGAAGTTTTTTTGTTATAATATTGCAACTTTTAGGTCCGTAATCGAGTGACCAAGGAGGTTGAAGTGTTCTCCGACTGGTTGTAGATCCTTGATGATGCGCTGGAGAGGTTTTAGTTGGGGCTGAAGGTGATGGCTAGTGGGTTCTGAGGGGAGTGAGGCTGTTGGCACAGGAGGAATGGGAGGGAGGTTACATTGACAGCTGTAGATACCAGTGAGGGCAGAGGGTATCGGGATGGGGTTCATGACCACCAGGAGCATTGTGAATATGGGGTGGGGTGGCAACCATCCTGCCCCTCCCAGATCGTTACATGGTGGGGGAGGAGGAGCTAGATCCTAGCTAGCTAAAAGGGGAGTCCTGGGGCTATCTCAGTGTGGAAAAAGGTATCACAGACAGTATAGAAAAGATTGCAAACTGCTGAGCAGAATTGGCTGATCTCATCAGACAACTGGTCCATCTAGTGGGGATTCCTCGGCAGGGAGTGATCATCATGGGCTGCTCAAGGGGCAATGTCCCCAAATCCTAGGACCCCCCTTCTGCAGGGTGGTGGGGCCCCATGGAGAGAACTCACCACCATCAGGTGGGGGCCTGCACGTCCCTGGCGTGCCTGTGTGGCCCCAGTACATGCCCATCAGGCAGTGCCCACAGGTAACAGTGAACCTCCCAGCAGAGGGCCCTGGGTGCTCTGGAGGCACCTGGTGCAGGTGGGGGAAGGTTTGCAATCAGCTTGGTGGGGGCAGGGATTCTGCCTGCCCACATCACCTGAGTAGGGGTTAGGTTTTGGGGAGGGGAAAAGAGATCAAGGCAGCTCCTCTGGGGAGGATTCCTTTATCATTTTGTGCCAGGTGCCTCTTCTGGGATTGAGGTCCCCCTCCCCCACCCCCACACCGTGGCCTCCGCAGCACCCCACAGAAGGAGACACAGTGTCATCACTCGCTGCATCAGCCGCTGCTGTCCAGCCCTGGGACTGGCCCCTTGCTCGGAAAGCAGAGGCCGCTGCCACATCAACTAGCGGAGCTCCCCTACCGCTGCCTGTGCCTCTCTGTGGGCCTGCCACTAGGGGGCGATCCACCGCAGCTTTCAGCCAGCCAGCAAAACAGAAGGTTTATTTAGCCGACAGGAACACAATCCAAGACAGGTCTTGCAGCTGCAGACAACAGGACCCCCTCAGATAGGTCCATCTTGGGGGGAGGGGGCCCAGGGAGGCTACAGCCCCATCTGGGCTCCCCTCCATCTTCCCAGCCAGCTCCAAACTAAAAACTCTCTCGCCTTTGTCTCTTTCCGGGGCCAGGAGGTCACCTGATTTCATTGTTCTCCAACACCTTCAGTTGGCACCTTCGCAGAGGAGGGGCCCAGGCCATCAGTTGCCAGGAGACAGGGTGTCGACCATTCTCTGTGCAGACAGGATCACACTGGCCCCCTAGGGCTCTGCAACAATCACACACCCCTAGACACTCGAGAAATGCATAGGGGAAACTGAGGCACCCACCCAGCACTCAGAGAAAACATTAAGAACATTCCCACTTCGTCACACCTGCCACTAGGGGGTGACTCGCCCACAGAGCCAGAGCAGTATCCTGGAGCAGCCTGGAGGGGGCGTCCTGGGGGTGCTGCTCTAGCATCAGGCCCTGCAGCACAGTGCCGGGTGAGGCCGGGTGAGGCTGGCTGGAATCGGGAGACAGAATGGGGCTGGAGGAGCAGCCTGGGGAAGGGACAAAGCCATGGGGACTTGGCTGACAGGAGTTGGCTGAGAGCAGGTGTCAGCAGAGCAGCACAGCACAGAACAGCCTCCTGCAGCCACTGGGGCCAGCTCACCCAGCCCCTCTCCTGTATCCCAGGGCAGGAGGTTTGGAGGGTGTGGGGGGGAGGGGCTGGGCATGAAGGAGTCGGTCTTGAATTCCTCCCCCACGCCTGATCGATCTTCCCTAAAGGTGAATGGCCTCAGGCCAAGGCCCTGGCTTCCCAGGCACTATCAGTGCCAGGTTTACAATGGCGCCAGTGGTGTCATGGAGCTGGACCCATGCTCAGAAGTGGCCCCGGCCTGCTCTGCTTGCACTGTGCCCCGAGACCCCACTGGCTCCACCCGCCCACCGCTTGCTCCTCTCGGCCTGCCCGCTGAGGGCTCCTCTCCGCCCCTGGCCAGACCCCGGTGCACCTCCGTCTCCGGGCAGTCTCTGCTTTCCACCACCTTTGGGGCCCCACCCGTCTCCCCGGAGCCGAGCCGCCTGGGACTGGGGCAGAAGCCTGGCCAGACTCCAGGCAAGTGCGTCTTGAGGGACCCTGGCCGGGGCAGGTCCTGGCCTGGCTGATGGCGCCACTCCCGAGGGGCTGGAGTTGTGGTGGGGCTGTGGGCAGGGCTGGTGCTGTGCATTTGTGGGTGGGTCCAGGGCTCCTCTGGCCATAGGGAGTTGGGCAGGGTGGGGCTGTGTGGTGTGGCCCCGAGGGGAAGGGACATGCTGGCAGCACAGGGCTGGGCAGGCCACTGTGCGTCTGGCAATTGTCAGTTTGTAAATAGTGCCCTCGCATTGGGCGGAGCAGGGCTGCCCCTGCCATGCCATGCCCCATTGCCTCTGGCTGGCCCCTTGCGCTGGGGACTGACCTCCCCATGCCATGCTCCATTGCCTCCCTGGGGGCCCACAAATACGTTTGGTGCCACGCCAGGCCCACAAAAGGTTAATCCAGCCCTGACTAGGGTGTCCAGAGCATCGATCGCTGTCAGAATCTCGTCAGCCTTGCTCGTCTGAAATGGAGAGGAAATCGATCATGCTCCAGCCTGCCTGCAGGACGCTCAGAGGCACTTCCTGCGTTGGCGCCCACGTCAGCGCCTGGGGCTGTGTCCCTGCTAGAGAGGAGCTTTGCACCAGAGGCCTCATGTCTTCATAAAATCCAATAAGCTGAGCCCCTGGAGGGGGACCCTGTTCTCCCCCTCTCTGCACCCTCCCAAGGGCTTCCCAAGAGCTGCTGTGGCTCCTTCCAGGACTCAGTGAGTCTCTCCTGGTTCTTTTGGATCTCTCTCCCCCAGCACCCAGCACCATTCCCTCTCCCCCATCTCACTCTGCACTACCTGTGCCCTGCCCTGCTGCAGTGACTCATTCCCCAAATCCCCCCTCGGGGCAGGAAGTGCCATGGGAACTTTAGTACTTGTGGCACCTTAGAGACTAGCAAATTTATTTGAGCAGAAGCTCTCGTGGGCTACAGCTCACTTCATGGGATGCATAGACTGGAACATAGAGTAAGGAGATAGATAGATAGATACATACATACACGTACAGAACATGGAAAGGTGGAAGGAGCTATAGCAACTCTAAGAGGCTAATGAATTAAGATGAGCAATTATCAGCAAGAGAAAAAAACTTTTGTAGTGATAATCAATGGCCCATTTCAGACCGTTGACAAGAGCTGTGGGGATACTTAACATGGGGGAAATAGATTCAATCTGTGTAATGGCTCAGCCATTCCCAGTCTCTATTCAAGCCTAAGTTAATGGTATCTAGTTTGCATATTAATTCAAATTCAGCAGTTTCTCGTTGGAGTCTGTTTTTGAAGCTTTTCTGTTGCACAATTGCCACCTTTAAGTCTGTTACTGAATGGCCAGAGAGGTTGAAGTGTTCTCCTACTGGTTTTTGAATGTTATGATTCCTGATGTCAGATTTGTGTCCATTTATTCTTTTGTGTAGAGACTGTCTGGTTTGGCCAATGTACATGGCAGAGGGGCATTGCTGGCACATGATGGCATATATCACATTGGTAGATGTGCAGGTGAATGAGCCCCTGATGGCATGGCTGATGTGATTAGGTCCTATGAGGGTGTCCCCTGAATAGATATGTGGACAGAGTTGGCATTGGGCTTTGTTGCAAGGATAGGTTCCTGGGTTGGTGTTTTTGTTCTGTGGTGTGTGGTTGCTGGTGAGTATTTGCTTCAGCTTGGAGGGCTGTCTGTAAGTGAGGACTGGCCTGCCTCCCAAGATCTGTGAGAGTGAGGGATCGTCCTTCAGGATAGGTTGTAGATCCTTGATGATGTGCTGGAGAGGTTTTAGTTGGGGGCTGAAGGTGATGGCTAGTGGCGTTCTGTTATTTTCTGTGTTGGGTCTGTCCTGTAGTAGGTGACTTGTGGGTACTCCTCTGGCTCTGTCAATCTGTTTTTTTACTTCAGGAGGTGGGTACTGTAGTTTTAAGAATGCTTGATAGAGATCTTGTAGATGTTTGTCTCTGTCTGAGGGATTGGAGCAAATGCGGTTGTATCTTAGAGCTTGGCTGTAGACAATGGATCGTGTGGTGTGTCCTGGATGGAAGCTGGAGGCATGTAGGTAAGTATAGCGGTCAGTGGGTTTCCGGTATAGGGTGGTGTTTATGTGACCATCGCTTATTAGCACAGTAGTGTCCAGGAAATGGACCCTTTGTGTGGATTGGTCTAGGCGGAGGTTGATGGTGGGATGGAAATTGTTGAAATCATGGTGGAATTCCTCAAGGGCTCAAGTAGAGCAGGGGCGTTAGGGAACGAGAGTTGAGGAAGCGTTGTTCTAAGTCAGCCATAAAAATGTTGGCATACTGTGGGGCTATGCAGGTATATATTGTCCTCAAATGTGAAATAGTTGTGGGTGAGGACTAAGTCACAAAGTTCTGCCACTAGGTTTGCCATGACATTATCGGGGATACTGTTCCTGACGGCTTGTAGTCCATCTCTGTGTGGAATGTTGGTGTAGAGGGCTTCTACATCCATAGTGGCCAGGATGGTGTTTTCTGGAAGATCACTAATGGACTGTAGTTTCCTCAGGAAGTCAGCGGTGTCTCGAAGATAGCTGGGAGTGCTGGTAACGTAGGGCCTGAAGAGAGAGTCTACATAGCCAGACAATCCTGCTGTCAGGGTGCCAATGCCTGAGGTGATGGGGTGTCCAGGATTTCCAGGTTTATGAATCTTGGGTAGCAAATAGAATATCCCTGGTCGGGGTTCTAGGCATGTGTCTGTACAGATCTGTTCTCCACTCCTGGTAGAGAAGCCCAGCCTCCAGAGCATGATGCACTGAACTGCCCTGCAAAGAGTCTCTTTGCTGACAAGGATATTGACTCCACTGCTTTGCATCCCCAGTCTGTGTGTCTGTCTGCACTGCTGGTGTGCTAGACCCCTGGGGGATCGAGGCCTCAGAGCCAGTGTGCAGTGGGCCCTTCCTGCTCTGGAACTGCGGTGAAACGTGACCTGCCAGGGGTGGGCGGGGAATGTGTGTGGAGGGGTGTTCTTCCTTTGTTTGCTTCTTTGTCGTGCTTAAAGGAGAGCTCAAAGACAATTTGGGGTGCATTTGTTTTCAGTTTTTTAATGCTAGTTTTTTAAAAGGGAGGTTCCAGGTCCTGTTTATCCCAGAAGACTGGCCCCTGAGCACCAGTCAGACGGTGACCAGCGAACGAAACAGCACAGACTGGCTGGGAAAGGGGCTTTTGATCAGACTTGTTAAAAATCTTATTTGCTTGTTGTTTTTTCAACACTCATTTGAGTCAAATGCCCTACAAATCTTGGTGAAAGATTTGACACAGAACTGAGGGCTCTAGTCCTCCAGGGAAATCTCCAGCAAAAATAAGGGAGATGAGATTTGATATTCCTACGATTAAAAATAAGATTGGAGGGTGGGTTTGTCACGGAGTCACCAGGCGCTGCTCTGGAACTGCTCCCCACCAAGCCAGTCAGGACTCTGGGGAGCCTCCTCTCCCTTGGAGCAGCCTGTCTCCAGGGCAAGAAGCTCACACGGCTTCACCTCCTGGGTCTCTCCTTGGAGCATTCAGCATCCTCTGCCCCTCCGAGCGCTTCCCACAGCGAGTCCACCCAGGCGGGTCCTGGGGAAGCCACAGGGTCCTGCACCCCCACGTCGCAGTCAGACGTGACTCTCAGCCAGCCAGTAACACAGAGGTTTATTAGATGACAGGAACAGGGTCTAAAACACAGCTGGTAGATACAGTGAACTGGACCCCTCGGCCGGGTCCATTCTGGGGGGCAGTGAGCCAGACACCCCCGTCTGCCCTCACTCCTCGTCCCCAGCCAACTCCAGACTAACAACCCCCTCCAGCCCCTCCTCTGCTCAGCTCCTTTCCTGGGCCAGGAGGTCACCTGACCTCTTTGTCTCCAACACCTTCAGTTGGCACCTTTGCAGAGGAGGGGCCCAGGCCATCAGTTGCTAGGAGACAGAGTGTCAGGCATTTAGGTGCATTGGCCCTTTGCTCTGCAGCAATCACACCCCCTGCTCCCACCACCTAGATATTTAAGAACTGCCTAGGGGACACTGAGGCACCAACACAGTATTCAGAGAAAACATTAAGAACATTCCCCGTTCGTCACAGGGTTTCAGGCCTCCTCTAGCAGAACTAGGGCACACACCCAATTTATTTTTCTTGGCAGCTCACCTTATGAAATTAATCCCTCTTCCCCCCCCCCAGTCATGCTGACTCACCTCCCCCAGTGAGTCTCTGTAAGGGTGGGAGCCCACAGGCAATCCCCTGTTCACATCGGCTCCGTGCATTCCTCCTCTTAATGAGGAGCTGAGCAGGACAGAGATTAATGAGAGGATTATGTCATGGGAATGCAACAAGAAAGGAAGACACCAGCTAATTAGTGGTGTGGGGGCTGTGAAATACCAGCCAACCTAGCAGGGCCATGCCTGCTGTTGTGGTTCTTCAATTATACATGTTGCTGACAGTTCCGTTCTTAACAGGGGACATTTGCCAAGGACTCCACTCACTTCATTCTTACACTGAATTAATTATCCAAAGTGCTAGAGGCCATGGATACTGATATCCCAGCCCAAGGACTGTGACTTCAGGTGTGGATTAAGAATCATAGAATCATAGAATCTCAGGGTTGGAAGGGACCTCAGGAGGTATCTAGTCCCCCCCACCCCCTCCCTGCTCAAAGCAGGACCAAACCCAACTAAATCATCCCAGCCAGGGCTTTGTCAAGCCTGACCTTAAAAACCTCTAAGGAAGGAGATTCCACCACCTCCCTAGGTAACCCATTCCAGTGTTTCACCACCCCAGGGCCGCCCAGAGGATTCCGGGGGCCCGGGGTCTTCGGCGGCGGGGGGCCCTTCCGTTCCGGGACCCGCCGCCAAAGTGTCCCGAAGACCCGCGGCGGGGACCCCCCGCCGCCGAATTACCGCCGAAGCGGGACCCGCCACCGAAGCGCAGCCCGGTCTTCGGCAGTAATTCGGCGGCGGGGGGGCCCCCGCCGTGGGTCTTCGGGGCACTTCGGCGGCGGGTCCCGAACGGAAGGGCCCCCCGCCGCCGAATTACCGCCGAAGACCGGGCTGAACTTTGGCGGCGGGTCCCGCTCCGTCTTCGGCGGCAATTCGCCAGCGGGGGGTCCTTCCGCCCCTGGGCGGAAGGACCCCCCGCCGGCGAAGACCGGGAGCGGCAGAAGCTCCTGCGCCCAGCCGCACAAGAGTTTGCCGGGCCCCCCGGAGGGAGTGAAGGACCCCGCTCCGGGGGCCCCGAAAAACTCTGGTGGGGGCCCCCGTGGGGCTCGGGGCCTGGGGCAAATTGCCCCTCTTGCCCTCCCCTCTGGGCGGCCCTGCACCACCCTACTAGTGAAAAAGTTTTTCCTAATGTCCAACCTAAACCTCCCTCTCTGCAACTTGAGACCATTACTCCTTGTTCTGTCATCTTCTACCACTGAGAACAGTCTAGATCCATCCTCTTTGGAACCCCCTTTCAGGTAGTTGAAAGCAGCTATCAAATCCCCCCTCATTCTTCTCTTCTGCAGACTAAACAATCCCAGTTCCCTCAGCCTCTCCTCATAAGTCATGTGCTCCAGCCCCCTAATCATCTTTGTTGCCCTCCGCTGGACTCTCTCCAATTTATCCACATCCTTCTTGTACTGTGGGGCCCAAAACTGGACACAGTACTCCAAATGAGGCCTCACCAGTGCTGAGTAGAGGGGAATGATCACATCCCTCGATCTGCTGGAAATGCCCCTACTTATACAACCCAAAATGCCATTAGCCTTCTTGGCAACAAGGGCACACTGTTGACTCATATTCAGCTTTTCGTCCACCGTAACCCCTAGGTCCTTTTCTGCAGAACTGCTGCCCAGCCATTTGGTCCCTAGTCTGTAACAGTGCATGGGATTCTTCCGTCCTAAGTGCAGGACTCTGCACTTGTCCTTGTTGAACCTCATCATATTTCTTTTGGCCCAATCCTCTAATTTGTCTAGGTCCCTCTGTATCCTATCCCTACCCTCCAGCGTATCAACCACTCCTCCCAGTTTAGTGTCATCTGCAAACTTGCTAAGGGTGCAGTCCACACCATCCTCCAGATCGTTAATGAAGATATTGAACAAAACCGGCCCCAGCACCGACCCTTGGGGCACTCCACTTGATACCGGCTGCCAACTAGACATGGAACCATTGATCACTACCCGTTGAGCCCGACCATCTAGCCAGTTTTCTATCCACCTTACTGTCCATTCATCCAGCCCATACTTCTTTAACTTGCTGGCAAGAATACTGTGGGAGACTGTATCAAAAGCTTTGCTAAAGTCCAGAAATAGCACATCCACTGCTTTCCCCTCATCCACAGAGCCGGTTATCTCATCATAGAAGGCAATTAGGTTAGTCAGGCATGACTTGCCCTTGGTGAATCCATGCTGACTGATCCTGATCACTTTCCCCTCCTTTAAGTGGTTCAGGATTGATTCCTTGAGGACCTGTTCCATGATTTTTCCAGGGACTGAGGTGAGACTGACTGGCCTGTAGTTGCCTGGATCTTCCTTCTTCCCTTTTTTAAAGATGGGCACTACATTAGCTTTTTTCCAGTCGTCCGGGACCTCCCCCGATCACCATGATTTTTCAAAGATAATGGCCAATGGCTCTGCAATCTCATCGGCCAACTCCTTTAGCACCATCGGATGCAACGCATCCGGCCCCATGGACTTGTGCTCGTCCAGCTTTCCTAAATAGTCCCGAACTACTTCTTTCTCCACAGAGAGCTGGTCACCTCCTCCCCATACCGTGCTGCAGAGTGCAGCTGTCTAGGAGCTGACCTTGTCTGTGAAGACAGAGGCAAAAAAAGCATTGAGTACACTAGCTTTCTCCACATCCTCGGTCACTAGGTTCCCTCCCTCATTCAGCAAGGGGCCCACACTTTCCTTGACTGTCTTCCTGTTGCTAACATACCTAAAGAAACCCTTCTTGTTACTCCTAACATCTCCGGCTAGCTGCAATTCCAAGCATGATTTGGCCTTCCTAATTTCACACCTGCATGCCTGAGCACTACTTTTATACTCCTCCCTGGTTATTTGTCCAATCTTCCACTTCTTGTAAGCTGTCTTTTTGTGTTTAAGATGAGCAAGGATTTCACTGTTAAGCCAAGCTGGTCGCCTGCCATATTTACTTTTCTTCCTACACATCGGGATGGTTTGTTCCTGCAACCTCAATAAGGTTTCTTTAAAATACACCCAGGGAACAGATGAGCTCTTCCATACCAGAGACCCCTGCTCCCATGCAGCTGCACCTTAGCAATCAGAGAAGTCCAGGGAGCACAGGCGACAGCTGCAGATTTCCTTTCAAGGAGGCCTTTTTTTCAGAAGTGTCTTTAGCAGATGGTGCCCCAGGAACCTCCCTGGACCAGTAGCGGATTTACCATGGAGCCACTGGCACCATGGAGCCGAGCCCACACTCCAGGTGGGCCCTGGCCAGGGCCACTCTTCTCCACCCCCGCTCTCTCCTGTGGGGAGCAGAAGCTTGGTGCTCCTGGCACTAAGGCTCCTGCTGCAGTAGATCAGCCAAACTCCCCCTCCCCTGCCTCCTCTCACAGCTTGCTCCCTCTCCCTGCTGCCGATCAGCTGTTTGCTGTGAGTGAGTGGGTGGGGGAGGAGCACAGCCGCAGCATGCTCACCTGGGGAGAGGAGGCAGAGATGAGGCAGGGCCGGGCTGGCCTTGGGGAGGGGGGTGGATCGAGCAGACCTACTCTGACTGCAGAGCTGCAGGGTCAGGCTGAAAAAAGAAGGTGCTGCTCAGCTCCTGGGACTTTGCAGCTGCACACCACCTTCTGGGTGAGCTCCCTTCTGTGCCCTGGGAGCCACCCTTCATCTTGCACAACAGCGAGTGCCCGCGGTGGGGCAGGCAGGGCGGGGGGACAGAGGCAGTGGGGAAGGAAGGGGGAGGAGATGGAGTGGTGAGGAAGGGGCATGGGATGGGGAAGACAAGGGGATCGGCAGCCTTCGGCCTGTGGCCCGCTAGGGTGAGCCCCCTGGTGGGCCGGGCCAGTTTGTTTATCTGCCACGTCCGCAGGTTCGGCCGATCGTGGCTCCAGGCAAATGGGGTGTTGCAGGACGAGGGATGTGCTGGCTGCAGGTTCTCACAGCTCCCATTGGCCTGGAGCAGCAAACCACAGCCAGTGGGAGCCGCAATCGGCTGAACCTGTGGATGCGGCAAGTAAACAAACCGGCCCGGCCCGCCAGGAGGCTTACCCTGGTGGACCACGCGCTGAAGGTTAACGGGGGCCCAGCATGCGGATCCCCTTGGCAGCAGCTGGGGCTCCACTGTTAAGCAGGCCCATCAAACCTTCACCCTGGAAAGCCCCACCTGCCCTGCATCTGTACCACCCCGATGAGTCCCCCCAGACACCCTCCCCATTGAGCCCCAACCACCTACATCTAGACCCCCACCCAAAGGAACCCTGCAGATAAATCTCTGTATTAAGCATCTTTACATAACTTCCATAAGACTTTGTATTATGCCTCTTCATATAACCCTGTATTAAGCTATTTTCATACAACTTTGTATCAAGTCCTTTGGTATAGGAACTTTGTATCAGATTCCTATGTAGAAAAACTTTGTGTTAAGCCCTTGGTATAACGTTATAGCCCCCAAGGATAGTTAAAGTAGAAGAAAAATGTCTTTTTGCTCGGAGTAGAATAAGATTCCCCCTCCCCACACTCCCTTAATCCATGGCCGTGTTGAATGAATGAGGTGTGAATGAGCGAGGCGAGGCAGGCAGCACCTCCAGACGGCTGGCTGGAGGGGGGATGGAAGCCAGCCCCAAGGACAGTCAAACTTGCCAAGTGGGCTCACTAAAGAAGAGCAGACATGGGGGGGGGGGGGAATCAAGCACCTTCTCTTGCAAACACCCTCTTTGAACAGTATTGGGACAGCACCCGGAAGGAAGCAGCACAAAGGACCAATGGACACAGATTTTGAATCTGGCACAGATTTGCATGAGAGGGAAGTTGCTATAAATGTGAGGTGTCTTGCAGTGGACCCTGGGTCTTGTCAACATGGGAGCATTGATCCAGATCGGCAGAAGCCTGGCTCCACCCCCTCCCCCATCTAACTCACTTGGCCAGTGAAGTTAAGGGGAGCAACTAGTTGGTAACAAGAAGAAGACGGAGTGTTTGTGTGAGTGCATGAGTGTAATATAGATCATATGCATAGGATACAGTGTTGATTGATGCATGTATTACCAATGAATGTGGCGTTTGCCTTATTCACCCTGAAAAGATCCTGGGCAGTACTTTAAGTACAACAACCCCACCTCCCCTGCACCCAGAGCCCTCCCCCTACTGAGCTCCAACCACTTTCACTTGATCCCCCCTGCAGACTCCCATTGCCCCTGCACTGGCACCCCCCTGTGCATCCAGATCCCCCACTGAGCTGCCTGCACCCAGACTGTCCCCCACAGAACCCTCTTACCCCCATCTGGATCCCCCCACACTAAGTCCCTCTGCATGTGGATCCTGCTGCCGGGCTGAGCCTCCCTGCCCACATCTGGGGCGCCTGGCACAAAAGGGGCAGGGCCCCAGGGTGTTTCTGCGGCAGGCCTGGCCCTTGTGCTGTGTCAGGGTCAGGTTCAGCCTACTGCCGAGTCCCTGTCCCAGGGGGTGGGGAGGCTGCAGGGTGATCTCCCACCTCCAGGCAGCCAGTGGCCTGTGCTCCCCCCTGCCATGGTGGAGCTTCTGCATTTATTATAAAAAATAATCAGAATTTTAAAATATTCTGCACAGACTTTGAGGCAGAATTCCCTCAGGAGTATGGGACACTGTACAGCTGTGATGGTGGGACTGTGAAGGGGATCTGTGGGTGGGGGAGCTGGGCAGGGGTATGGTGTGCAGGGTGCTGGGTAGTGGTGGTGGGAGGTGAGTGGGAGGGGTCTCTAGGCAGGGGGTGCTGGGCATAGGGATCCGTGGGGGAAGTCTCTGGGTGAGGGGCGCTGGCATAAGGGCAGGGCACTGGGCAGGGGGGCAGTGTGGAAGGGGCACACTGGCAGCACAGGGCTGGGGGGGGCAGTGTGCATCTAGCAGTTTGGGGTTTGTAAACAGTGCCCTTGTGCTGGGCTGAGTGGGGCCACTCCTGCTGTGCTGCGTCTCATTGCCCCCACCCAATCCCTCGCTCTGCGACTGCCCCTCATCACATGCCCTATTTCCCCAATGGGGGCCAGGCCCACAAAAAGTTAATCCGGCTGTGCCCTGGACAGCAGTTTCTTGCCCACTGTGTCTCTGACTAATGGGACTATCCAAACACGAAAATGGCGTTTTGGAAAAACATTCAAAATTTGAAATTTTTCCTGAAAAAGAAGAGCGACCGAGCCCTGACTAGCCAGCTGTTTAGGGCAGTCTGGGAGGTGCCAGGGGGCTCTTGTACAAGTCCTGGGTCAGCCTGATTCAGAGCAGAAACATGAATCTCAGGTTTCCCTCCCTCAGGAGAGTGCCCTGCCGCCTGGCTATCAGCTCGTTGGGAGTCCTGCCCCCTCTCATTTGGACCAGAAATTCCAGCTAGGCCTAGGAAACTTTCCTGATGCCATTTGTATTGGAGCCGATACATTTCCGTGAAAAGTTTGGGTTTTGATGATTCAGCATTCTCTAGGGGCAAAGGGGAAGACCCACATTTGGTCGAAAAATTCCCAACAAGCCATGTTGAAGAAGGGATATGGCCCAGGCTTGGCAGCGGGTGCAGGTCTCAAGGACATCCCTGGAACTTGGATGGTTGAGACTGGCAACAAAGATGATTAGGGGGCTGGAGCACATGACTTATGAGGAGAGGCAGAGGGAACTGGGATTGTTTAGTCTGCAGAAGAGAAGAATGAGGGGGGATTTGATAGCTGCTTTCAACTACCTGAAAGGGGGTTCCAAAGAGGATGGATCTAGACTGTTCTCAGTGGTAGAAGATGACAGAACAAGGAGCAATGGTCTCAAGTTGCAGAGCGGGAGGTTTAGGTTGGATATTAGGAAAAACTTTTTCACTAGTAGGGTGGTGAAGCACTGGAATGGGTTCCCTAGGGAGGTGGTGGAATCTCCTTCCTTAGAGGTTTTTAAGGTCAGGCTTGACAAAGCCCTGGCTGGGATGATTTAGTTGGGTTTGATCCTGCTTTGAGCAGGGGGTTGGACTAGATACCTCCTGAGGTCCCTTCCAACCCTGAGATTCTATGATTCTATGGATGAACTGTGTAAGCATGTGGCCCACTCAGAAAGGGCCGATCAGGCTCTGGTGAGGAGTCACTTGAGACGGGTGATGCCTCGTCTGTCCCTGAATCCTTGGGCTAGATCCATCCTCAGCTTCATGTGTCTGACTGTAAGAGAGCTGCCTGCTACTGGAACAAAAGCCGTGCTTGTAAAGCAGTGTTCCTTCTGGGAGGGAGTGTGGTTTAATGGTCAGAGCATGTCTGGGTCCTGTTTCTAGCTCTGCTACTGACTTGTTGTGGAACCTTGAGCAAGTCAGTGCCCCTCTACCTCAGTTTCCTCATCTATAGAGTAGATCCCTCACCTGCCTCCTGGTTACTTTCAGAGACTAGGATGAAGGCCAAGGAGAGTTCCCATTGTCCCCCTGCATGGCTAGCTGGGTGTGAAGAGCAGCCTGTGGCTAGGAGGCAATCTCTGATCTGAGTTGCTAAGGCAGCACTGTTGGGATTAGCCCTTGGGTTGTTCACATCTGACCATGGCTCAGTGGTGCATGTGAAATGAGCTTGTGAGTCTCAGCCTCACCACCATTGGCACTAACTGGGGCAAGCTCATTGGAGAGCTGAGGAGTGACTGAGTCCTGGTGACGGACACCTGGGTGGGGCGGAGGGACACTTGTGCCCACGCTGCCCATGGGTAATGCTTCATGTCTCTGCAGCACCAGCTCTGCCAGCACCGCCTGTGGGTTAAGCCAAAGATAAGGAATTGGAATAGGATCCCAATGCACCCTCCTGGCACTGCCCCCGTGTGGGAGCAGGGTCCTAGCGGCCCCATTCTCAGCATTGCCATTGGCAAGCCAGATTCAGAGGCCCAGGAGACTGGGCTGTGCCCTGCCTTGGTATGCCGCAGAGAACAGAGCCCCCTAGAGGCTGGGCTGGTAACCGCTGCCAGCTGAAGGTGCTCTCTATTAGCATCAAGGGTAGAAGGCTGTTTCTGGGGTGCTGAAGGCATGGGGGTTCTGGTCCCAGCCCTCCTTCCCCAGGGGCAGGAGATTTAGCTTGCAACTGTGCCTCCAGCTGCTCTGGGAGTGGGCTTGGTTACTAAGGCTGCAGCTGCTGCAGGGCCCAGAGAGATTACAGAGAATTCTTTCCCAGGTGTCTGGTTGGTGGGTCTTGCCCACATGCTCAGGGTCTGAATGGCTGCCATATTCGAGTTGGGGAAGGAATTTCCCCCAGCTCAGATCGGCAGAGACCCTGAGGTTTTTTCGCTTCCTCTGCAGCAAGGGGCATGGGTCACTTAATCTAGAATAAATGGTTAGGGGTCTGTTACAGGAGTGGGTGGGTGGGTGGGGTTCTGTGGCCTGTGATGTGCAGGGGGGCAGATTAGATGACCATGATGGTCCCTTCTGGCCATACGAGTTTGTCACCCAAGCCCAACCAGGCCAAGGCTGGCCATAGGCCTGAGGCTGGATAGGGCTGGGCCATGTGCAGTGGGCAGGTGTGACGAAGTGGGAATGTTCTTGATGTGGTCTTTGAATACTGAGTGGGGAGTATTGACCTGGGAAGGTTGCAGGGGAGTTTGGCTCGGACTGGGAGACTTGCCTGGCGGGAGGATACCTGAGCACGTAACATGAGAACCCAGGAGCGGGGTTGGAGGCTAGGTGGCACCTCAGCCCTGGAAACTGGACAAAGGCTGGGGGAGGCTGAGTGAGACAACTGGAGGGAGTTTCAGCTTGGAGCTGGCTGGGAAATGGAAGGGAGCCCAGACAAGGCTGTGGCCTCCCTGGCCCCACAAGATGGACCTAACTGAGGGGTCCTGTTGTCTGTACCTGCAAGACCTGTCTTGGGCTGTGTTCCTGCCGTCTAAATAACCCTTCTGTGTCACGGGCTGGCTGAGAGTCCCGGTGACTCGCAGGAAGCCGGGGGTGCAGGGCCTGGTCTCCCCCACACTGCATGACAGCAGGGCTGGCCATGCCCATCTGTGGTAGCGAGGGCCCAGGGCTGGGTGTAGTGGGCAGAGCCCAGGACCAGGCAGGCAGAACCCAGTGCTGAGCAGGCCTGTCTGTGGCACATGGGCCCGGGGCCGGGCAGGGCTGCGTGCGATGGGCAGGGGCCGGGCAGGGCTGCGTGCGGTGGGCAGGGCTGAGAGCCGGGCAGGGCTGCGTGTGATGGGCAGGGGCCGGGCAGGGCTGCGTGCGATGGGCAGGGCTGAGAGCCGGGCAGGGCTGCGTGTGATGGGCAGGGGCCGGGCAGGGCTGCATGCGGTGTGCAGGGCTGAGAGCCGGGCAGGGCTGCGTGCGATGGGCAGGGGCCGGGCAGGGCTGCGTGCGATGGGCAGGGCCCAGGCAGGGCCCAGGACTGGGCAGGGCTGCGTGCAGTGGGCAGGGCCCGGGGCCGGGCAGGGCTGCGTGCAATGGGCAGGGCTGAGAGCTGGGCAGGGCTGCGTGCGATGGGCAGGGGCCGGGCAGGGCTGCGTGCGATGGGCAGGGCCCAGGCAGGGCCCAGGACTGGGCAGGGCTGCGTGCAGTGGGCAGGGCCCGGGGCCGGGCAGGGCTGCGTGCAATGGGCAGGGCTGAGAGCCGGGCAGGGCTGCGTGGTGGGCAGGGCTGAGAGCCGGGCAGGGCTGCGTGGTGGGCAGGGCCCAGGGCCGGGCCGGGCTGGGCTGCGTGTGATGGGCAGGGCCCAGGCCTGGGCAGGGCTGCGTGCCGTGGGCAGGGCCGGGGGCCGGGCAGGGCCGCGTGGGGTGGGCAGGGCCCGGGGCCGGGCAGGGCCGCGTGTGGTGGGCAGGGCCCAGGGCTGGGCTGGGCTGCGTGTGATGGGCAGGGCTGAGAGCCGGGCAGGGCCGGGCCGGGCCGGGCTGCGTGCGGTGGGCAGGGCCCAGGGCCGGGCAGGGCTGCGTGCAGTGGGCAGGGCCCGGGGCCGGGCTGGGCTGCGTGTGGTGGGCAGGGCCCGGGGCCGGGCTGGGCTGCGTGTGGTGGGCAGGGCTGAGAGCCGGGCAGGGCCGGGCCGGGCTGGGGTGGGGGTGGTGGTCTGGCCCCAGGGGCGGGCAGGGCTGCGTGTGGTGGGCAGGGCCCAGGGCCGGGCCGGGCTGGGCTGCGTGTGGTGGGCAGGGCTGAGAGCCGGGCAGGGCCGCGTGTGGTGGGCAGGGCCCGGGGCCGGGCAGGGCTGCGTGTGGTGGGCAGGGCCCAGGGCCGGGCTGGGCTGCGTGTGGTGGGCAGGGCTGAGAGCCGGGCAGGGCCCAGGGCCGGGCAGGGCTCCGTGCTGTTGCTGCACCGAGCTGTACGAGAGGTTCACCCAGCCTGTCGCTGGTGAGCATTCTAGGTAGTAACTGCAGTCAGCTTCCATCCCCAGTGGGATTTGATGGTTCTAGGATCAGCTCCTCCCCGTGCCTTGACCCCTGCATGGGGCTGAGATATGTCATTAATTTGCTTCAGTGCTCCCTGGACGAACAGACCTGATCTAGCTGAGCCCCAGAGTCCGGTGCTGGGAGAGGAGGTGCCAGGAGTTCAGCCCCCAAGGGGTGATGCCCCAGTCTCTGCTGAGCTGTGGGATCTCGCTGCTCCCCAGGGCATTCAGGCTGATGTGGCATCTGCAGGAAGGAGGCTGCAGCGCAGCAGCCTTTCTCCCGAGGGCCGTGGCTCATCACCTCTGGCCACCTCAGAACCTAGCTGCTCCCTGGAGACCACGCAGCCCCAGCTGTGTGTGGGATGCAGGCTCCCGAAGGATGGGTCTGAAAGCCTCTTTGTCAGCTCCGTCTCCTGGGGCTCGTACAGCGAGCACCCTGCAGGCACTGCCACTTGAGGCCAGCGTGACCCTGGTTCTGGGAGCCCCAAGGCAACAATTGCTCCAGGAAACCTGGCTGCACCAAGCCCCAGCCATCAATTGTCCTTCCTGCTCTGCACTTCCCTTCCATTGTGCTGACACAGCCTCTGCCTAAATGTCGACAGAAGGGCATTGCTGCTGACACCGGCCGACACCGGAGCCGGAGCCGCAGCCGCGGGCCTGGCTCCCTGGGCCGACACCGGGACCGGCGCCGCAGCCGCGGGGCCGGCTCCCTGGGCCGACACTGGGACCGGCGCCGCAGCCGCTGGGCCCGACTCCCGGGCCCGGCTGACACCGAGCCGAGCTGCAGCCGCAGCCGCGGGCCCGGCTCCCGGGCCGACACTGGGACCGGGCGCCGCAGCGCGGGCCCAGCTCCCGGCCCGGCCGACGCCGAGCCGAGCCGCAGCTGCGGGGTCTGGCTCCCCGGGCCGACACCGGGACCGGCGCCGCAGCCGCGGGCCCGACTCCCCGGGCTGACACCAGGACCGGCGCCGCAGGTAAGCCGTCCCACCCCCTCCCCCACACGCCCGGCTTACCTGCCCACTCCTTTTTTCAGGCTTCCCGCGAACATTTGATTCGCGGGAAGCCGGGGAAGGGGAGGAGAAGGAGGGCGGAGCGTTCAGGGGAGCGGTGTCATCTATTAAGCCTGCTCGGATTGGCTGAGTCAGAGAGGCAGGCTATTACAACCTCTGCCAATCCGAGCAGGCTTTGTATGCATTAATGGCATACACCAGAGAGCCGCCTCCCAGGATTGGCTCAGCCGAAGCCTGTTTATACCCGGCGTATAAGACGACCCCTGATTTTTGGGGGTTGTTTTTTAGTTTAAAAAGTCGTCTTATACGCCGGAAAATATGGTAGCTCTGCTAGGCTCAGCAAGGTCTCTGTGTGGCCCAGGGCCAGCCCCAGAGAGGCACCGAGTACTGCACGGATCAGGTAGGGGATAGATTATTTCACTAGATCCCCAGCTGTCCAAAGCCTTTGTTAAATACATTTGTAAAAAGCCCTTCCCAGCCCTGCGTGCAGGGAATAAAGACGCAAGGGGGGCAGCATGCACCACCTGTCTCTTTGGAGACCTAACACTCCCCAGTGCTCCGTCCATGTCCCAGCCGCAGGGACACAGGTAACCTCCCTCTGTGCAATCACACTGGCGGATGGCTGCTCTTAGCAATTAGCAGAGGAATGGGGTGGGAGGTTTGGAGCTCCCTGCTGCAGCGTGGAGAGAACCCCCTCCCCCTCGCATGGACATTTCACCCATTTTCTTCCTTGTGTTGGAAAGGGGCTGCCCAGAGTGACTTGCACCCTGATCGGACCTTGTCCCTGAAGGAGTGGGCAGCAGAGGCTGAAGTCCCACAAGGCGTGCAGAAGTGCCCAGGAATAGATCAGAGAGGAGGGAAAAGGAAAGCCAGAGAAAGTGAGAGAGAAAACAGTAGGGGAGAGAGAGAGAGAGAGAAGGAAAGAGAGCTGAGACTGGGCATTAACTTGCTGCTGGAGCTGAGACAGCCCAGGTGCCCGCGCTCAACAGACAGGCTGGGGAGCACGCTCAGGAGCTGGATTCTGGCTGTGCCGCCAGGGAGCAGCAGCCCTGGAAGAGGCAGGACAGATTTGGCTCCCAGTGCTCATTCTGTGTGTTACCATGCAGATTGTCATGCTGAGCCCCTCTCCTCCCCACACCCTGGCCAGGACACACAACAGGGACTGTTTTCACACTGGGCCAAGCTGCCCACACAGGAATGTGTGTCGCACTGTACTGGCCCTACAGCCTGCCAGTAAGAGTCATAAGTAGCTTTCCCTGCAAGCAGCCTTCGCACCCTCCTCCCCGTTTCTCTGGGCACTGGCAGATCTCATCAGGTTCACCCACAATGAGGCCTCTGCTTTCATCTCAGAGCCAGGATTGTTTTGCCAGCAAATCAGCTGTTGATTGCACTGGTCCTTGCTAGTTGTTTTGATGGCTGCTCAAGTATGTTCTAAGGGTATGTCTACATTACGAAATTAGGTTGAATTTATAGAAGTCGTTTTTTCAGAAATCGTTTTTATACAGTCGATTGTGTGTGTCCCCACACAAAATGCTCTAAGTGCATTAAGTCGGCGGACTGTGTCCACAGTACTGAGGCTAGCGTCGACTTCCGGAGCATTGTACTGTGGGTAGCTGTGGGTAGCTATCCCACAGTTCTTGCAGTCTCCGCTGCCCATTGGAATTCTGGCTTGAGATCCCAATGGCTGATGGGGCAAAAACAGTGTCGCGGGTGGTTCTGGGTACATGTCATCAGGCCCCACTCTCCCTCCCTCCCTCCCTCCGTGAAAGCAATGGCAGACAATCATTTCACGCCTTTTTTCCTGGGTTACCTGAGCAGACGCCATACCACGGCAAGCATGGAGCTCGCTCAGCTCACCGTCACCATCCGTCTCCTGGGTGCTGGCAGACGTGGGACTGCATTGCTACACAGCAGCAGCTCATTGCATTTGGCAGCAGACGGTGCATTACGATTGGTAGCCATCGTCGTCGTATTCCTGGGTGCTCTTTTAGCTGACCTCAGTGAGGGCGGTCAGGGGCACCTGGGCAGACATGGGAGTGACTCAGCCACGTCATTCCCATCTTCTGCCGAGCACCCAGGAAATGACGATGGCTAGCAGTCCTACTGCACCGTCTTCTGCCGAGCAGCCAGGAGATGATGATGGCTAGCAGTCGTAATGCAGCATCTTCTGCCGAGCACCCAGGAGATGACAATGGCTAGCAGTCGAACTGCACTGTCTGCTGCCAGCATAAGATGTAAAAGATAGATGGAGTGGATCAAAACAAGAAATTGACCCGATTTGTTTTGTGAAATCAACGGCCTGCTAAACCCAGGGTTTTGAGTTCAGTCCTTGAGGGGGCCATTCTGTGTGACAGTTGTTTGTGTTTTTCCTTGATGCAAAGCCACTCTTTTGTTGATTTTAATTCCCTGTAAGCCATGTCATCAGTCGCCCCTCCCTCCGTTAGAGCAATGGCAGATAATTGTTTCATGCAAAACCAGGCAAGGAGGCGACGGCAGCGCGGTGATGAGAGTGATGAGGACATAGACATGGTCATAGATTTCTCACAAAGTACGGGCCAGGCAATGTCCCCCGGCAACGTGCACATCATGCTGATGAGCTCTGCATGAGCTCTGCGTGGTCACCTGTGCTCATCAGCTCGCTACGCTGGCCAAACAGGAAATGAAATTCAAAAGTTCGCGAGGCTTTTCCTGTCTACCTGGCCAGTGCGTCTGAGTTGAGAGCGCTGTCCAGAGCGGTCACAATGGAGCACTCTGGGATAGCTCCCGGAGGCCAATACTGTCGAATTGCGTCTATACTACCCCAAATTCGACCCGGCAAGGCTGATTTCAGCACTAATCCCCTCGTTGGAGGTGGAGTAAAGAAATCAATTTAAAGAGCCCTTTAAGTCGAAAAAAAGGGCTTCGTTGTGTGGACGGGTCCAGAGTTAAATCAAGGTAATGCTGCTAAATTCGACCTAAAGTTGTAGTGTAGACCAGGCCTAAAGAGCTGGGAAGCAAGGCCCTGGCTTTAGCAAATGGGAGCTTTGGGGTTAACCGAGTTTCTTGCTCTCTCACCTGCACTCAGTGGGATGGGATCCTAGCACAGAGAGCAGCAGACAGGAGCAGTGCTGGTAGCAGGAGTGATTAATTGGGAAGGCACTGGACAGGACAGGACCGGAGATGTTCAAACAAAGCAATGGGTAGTAATGCAGCAAATAACCCTTGGAGGCTTCCTCGGAATGGGTGTGGGGGAATGCTGCTTTTGGAGTACCTGCTCTGGAGCGACTGGGGCTGCCCCAGTGTCAAAGCTTGGCAAGTGTGATCAGATCCAGTGGGTCACAGCTAAGAAAACCAGATTCAAGACAAACTGCTGAGAAATGGGGCAGACCTATCCCAAACGTTTGGTTATTCTTCTATTAGAAGCAAAAGTAAACATCTATCTCACCACACTGGTTCACAAGAAGTCAGAAATGCAGTCTCTTTAGGTATCTCAGCACTTATTTCACCACCCAGACACTAGACTATGATGTGTGGTCATTTAAAACCATTTTCATCAAACAAAGATTTCTTCTAATCCCAAGAGATCAGCCACATGGCCAGCTCAATATACTCCTCAGATCTTACTCAATAATCACACTGTTGCCAAGCCTTTAGTAGCTAATATCTAAAGGTTTATGTATAAGAGAAGAGAAAGAGGAGAGAGTTAAAATGGTTAAAGGAATCAAATACATACACTCACTGCAAAGTTGCTGGATCAGGTTTGTTACAGTGATTGAATAAACTGCTGGCTTGTACTGTCTCTGGTAACTTCTGAAAGATTGGAAGGTCCTCAATCCATTGATTGTAATGCTCCTGTTAGGGTAAGTCCATAGTCCAGAGATCAGAGCAGAGAAGAGGCAAAATGGAGATGCTTCCAGGATCTTTTATACCTTCTCCCATGTGGAGGTGTAACGCTGACAGACCCTGGTCATCAGCAGACGGGATTGAACCTGGTACCTCAGTGCATGGGATCTCTGGAGCTTAGTGCATGAGCCAAAAGCCAACTGGCTCTTAGCTAAGGCTGTAGAGCAGACTCATTAATCTTTAAGTGGGCTTGGTGCCACTAGATGGGACAGAACACCACACCCAGAAGGTGTGTGGGCTACAGAGGGACAGCCCTCTTAGTCTGTGGAAAAGTACAGGCATAAGATGGTCATATAAGCCAGTCACATGCCTTTGAATGCTTTGATGAGTCATAACAGGAGCCATTACCCATATTCTGGCTAAGGTGTCCACAGGATGGCCCACCTGGCAGGGATAAGCTGCTTCAATGGCCCATTGTGTTTGTTAATGGGCCATCAGCTTGAATGGTCCATTCACAATGTGCTGGCTAGACTAGATGCAAATTACTGTGTGGCGTTACCCCAGGAACAAACACATTTGGAATACAGGTATATAGTCAATATTCATACTTCAGATACAAAAATGATATGCACATACAAACAGGATAATCATAGCCAGCCAATCATAACTTTTCCCTTGACACCTTACATGACATACTTTGTGTAAGATTTGTTGCAATTGTCCAGCGGTGGTAACAACAGTGATCTACATGGTCATGTCAGCCCAGGTCATGTCTCGCCTGCCGGATGTCAGAGCCCTGCATAAAGCTGCTGCAGTTGTGCTGACGTGGTGGCAGGCCCATTGGTTTACTCCTCGAGGCCATGGGAGCTGGAGGAGAGGAGGTAGCACAGGGAAACGTTGGCCTCTGAGGGTTACGCTATATTATTGTGCCTGAGTTAGCCGTAAAGCCAGCCCCCAGGGAGGAGCAAGTGGAGTCTGGATGATAACTCAGGGCAGGTCTTCACTACCCCCTGGATTGGCGGGTAGTGATTGATCTGTCGGGGGTCGATTTATCGTGTCTAGTGTAGACATGATAAAATCGATCCCCGATAGCGCTTCCTGTTGACTCTGGAACTCCAGCTCGTGAGAGGCGGAAGCAGAGTCGACGGGGGAGTGGCAGCGGTCAACACGCACGCAACCACACTCACACTTCAAAGCGCTGCCGCGGGAGCGTTCCCACAACAACACTTTGAAGTTTCCAGTGTAGACATACCCTGAGTTACTACAGAGACTTCTCTCCCAGGTGTTTAGCTGATGGGCCCTGCCCACATGCTCAGGGTCTAACTGATCGACATAAGAACATAAGAAAGGCCGTACCGGGTCAGACCAAAGGTCCATCTAGCCCAGTATCTGTCTACCGACAGTGGCCAATGCCAGGTGCCCCAGAGGGAGTGAATCTAACAGGCAATGATCAAGTGATCTCTCTCCTGCCATCCATCTCCATCCTCTGACGAACAGAGGCTAGGGACACCATTCTTACCCATCCTGGCTAATAGCCATTTATGGACTTAGCCACCATGAATTTATCCAGTCCCCTTTTAAACATTGTTATAGTCCTAGCCTTCACAACCTCCTCAGGTAAGGAGTTCCACAAGTTGACTGTGCGCTGCGTGAAGAAGAACTTCCTTTTATTTGTTTTAAACCTGCTGCCTATTAATTTCATTTGGTGACCCCTAGTTCTTGTATTATGGGAATAAGTAAATAACTTTTCCTTATCCACTTTCTCAACATCACTCATGATTTTATATACCTCTATCATGTCCCCCCTTAATCTTCTCTTTTCCAAACTGAAGAGTCCTAGCCTCTTTAATCTTTCCTCATATGGGACCCTCTCTAAACCCCTAATCATTTTAGTTGCTCTTTTCTGAACCTTTTCTAGTGCTAGAATATCTTTTTTGAGGTGAGGAGACCACATCTATACACAGTATTCGAGGTGTGGGCGTACCATGGATTTATATAAGGGCAATAATATATTCTCAGTCCTATTCTCTATCCCCTTTTAATGATTCCTAACATCCTGTTTGCTTTTTGACCGCCTCTGCACACTGCGTGACATCTTCAGAGAACTATCCACGATAACTCCAAGATCTTTTCCTGACTCGTTGTAGCTAAATTAGCCCCCATCATGTTGTATGTATAGTTGGGGTTATTTTTTCCAATGTGCATTACTTTACATTTATCCACATTAAATTTCATTTGCCATTTGTTGCCCAATCAGTTAGTTTTGTGAGATCTTTTGAAGTTCTTCACAATCTGCTTTGGTCTTAAATATCTTGATTATTTTAGTATCATCTGCAAACTTTGCCACCTCACTGTTTACACTTTCTACAGATCATTTATGAATAAATTGAATAGGATTGGTCCCAGGACTGACCCTTGGGGAACACCACTAGTTACCCCTCTCCATTCTGAGAATTTACCATTAATTCCTACCCTTTGTTCCCTGTCCTTTAACCAGTTCTCAATCCATGAAAGGACCTTTCCTTTTATCCCATGACAGCTTAATTTATGTAAGAGCCTTTGGTGAGGGACCTTGTCAAAGGCTTTCTGGAAATCTAAGTACACTATGTCCACCGGATCCCCCTTGTCCACATGTTTGTTGACCCTTCAAAGAACTCTAATAGATTAGTAAGACACGATTTCCCTTTACAGAAACCATGTTGACTATTGCTCAAGAGTTTATGTTTTTCTATGTGTCTGACAATTTTATTCTTTACTATTGTTTCAACTAATTTGCCCGGTACCGACGTTAGACTTACCGGTCTGTAATTGCCGGGATCACCCCTAGAGCCCTTTTTAAATATTGGCGTTACATTAGCTAACTTCCAGTCATTGGGTACCAAAGCCGATTTAAAGGACAGGTTACAAACCTTAGTTAACAGTTCTGCAACTTCACATTTGAGTTCTTTCAGAACTCTTGGGTGAATGCCATCTGGTCCCGGTGACTTGTTAATGTTGAGTTTATCAATTAATTCCAAAACCTCCTCTAGTGACACTTCAATCTGTGACAGTTCCTCAGATTTGTCACCTACAAAAGCCAGCTCAGGTTTGGGAATCTCCCTAACATCCTCAGCCGTGAAGACTGAAGCAAAGAATCCATTTAGTTTCTCCGCAATGACTTTATCGTCTTTAAGCGCTCCTTTTGAATTTTGATCATCAAGGGGCCCCACTGGTTGTTTAGCAGGCTTCCTGCTTCTGATGTACTTAAAAAACATTTTGTTATTACCTTTGGAGTTTTTGGCTAGCCGTTCTTCAAACTCCTCTTTGGCTTTTCTTATTACACTCTTGCACTTAAGTTGGCAGTGTTTGTGCTCCTTTCTATTTGCCTCACTGGGATTTGACTTCCACTTTTTAAAGGAAGTCTTTTTATCTCTCACTGCTTCTTTTACATGGTTGTTAAGCCACGGTGGCTCTTTTTTAGTTCTTTTACTGTTTTTCTTAATTTGGGGTATACATTGAAGTTGGGCCTCTATTATGGTGTCTTTAAAAGGGCCCACGCAACTTGCAGGGATTTCACTTTAGTCACTGTACCTTTTAACTTTTGTCTAACTAACCCCCTCATTTTTGTATAGTTCCCCCTTTTGAAATTAAAGGCCACAGTGTTGGGCAGTTGAGATGTTCTTCTCACCACAGGGAAGTTGAATGCTATTGTATTATGGTCACTATTTCCAAGCGCTCCTGCTATAGTTACCTCTTGGACCAGCTCCTGCGCTCCACTCAGGATTAAATCTAGAGTCGCCTCTCCTCTTGTGGGTTCCCGTACCAGCTGCTCCATGAAGCAGTCATTTAAAGTATCGAGAAATTTTATCTCTGCATTTTGTCCTGAAGTGAAATGTTCCCAGTCAATATGCGGATAATTGAAATCCCCCACTATTATTGGGTTCTTAATTTTGATAGCCTCTCTAATTTCCCTTAGCATTTCATCATCACTATTACTGTCCTGGTCAGGTGGTCGACATATGTGGGGTTGGGAAGGGATTTCCTCTGGGTCAGATCGGCAGACACCTAGCGGGGGTTTTGCCTTCCTCTGCAGCATGGGGCACGGGTCATTTGCTGGTTTGAACTACAATAAATGGTGGATTCCCTGTAACTTGAAGTCTTTAAATGATGGTTTGAGGACGTCAGTAACTCAGCCAGAGGTTAGGGGTCTATTACAGGAGTGTGTGGTGGGGGTTCTGTGGCCTGCCATGTGCAAGTCAGACTACATGATCACGATGGTCCCTTCTGACCTTAAACTGTGAGTCTATTAACCTCTGTCATTAAACATGTCAGGGTTCGCTCCCCACTCTGAACTCTGGGGTACAGATGTGGGGACCCGCATGAAAGACCCCCAAGCTTATTTCTACCAGCTTAGGTTAAAAACTTCCCCAAGGCACAAATCCTTCCTTGTCCTTGGATGAGTACTGCTGCCACCACCAAGTGAGTTAGACAAAGATTCAAGGAAAAGAACTACTTGGAGTTCCTGTTCCCCCAAAATCCCCCCAAGCCTCTACATCATAGAATCATAGAACTTAAGATCAGAAGGGACCATTATGATCATCTAGTCTGACCTCCCGCAAGATGCAGGCCACAAAAGCTGACCCACCCACTCCTGAAATAATTCTCTCCCTTGACTCAGCTGTTGAAGTCCCCAAATCCTGATTTAAAGACTTCACGTAGCAGATAATCCTCCAGCAAGCGACCCCTGCCCCATGCTGCGGAGGAAGGCGAAAAACCTCCAGGGCCACTGCCAATCTACCCTGGAGGAAAATTCCTTCCCGACCCCAAATATGGCGATCAGCTGAACCCCGAGCATGCAGGCAAGACTCTCCAGCCAGACCCTCTGGAAAAAGACTTTCAATATCCCAACATTGACCCTCGGTACTAATTACCAGTGGTCGCACGTTATTGACCTATTGGCTAAATCATGTTATCCTATCAAACCATTCCCTCCATAAACTTATCAAGCTTAATCTTAAAGCCAGAGAGGTCCTTCGCCCCCACTGTTTCCCTCGGTAGGCTGTTCCAGAATTTCACTCCCCTGATGGTTAGAAACCTTCGTCTAATTTCAAGCCTAAACTTCCCGACTGCCAATTTATATCCATTTGTTCTCGTGTCCACATTAGTACTGAGCTGAAATAATTCCTCTCCCTCCCTGGTATTTATCCCTCTGATATATTTAAAGAGAGCAATCATATCTCCTCTCAACCTTCTTTTGGTTAAGGAAAACAAACCGAGCTCCTCAAGTCTCCTTTCATACGACAGGCTTTCCATTCCTCGGATCATTCTAGTGGCCCTTCTTTGCACCAGTTCCAGTTTGAATTCATCCTTCTTAAACATGGGAGACCAAAACTGCACACAGTACTCCAAATGAGGTCTCACCAACGCCTTGTATAACGGGACTAGCACCTCCTTATCTCTACTAGAAATACCTCGCCTAATGCATCCCAAGACCACATTAGCTTTTTTAATGGCCACATCACATTGTCGACTCATAGTCATCCTGCGATCAACCAGGACTCCGAGGTCCTTCTCCTCTTCCGTTACTTCCAACTGGTGCGTCCCTAGCTTATAACTAAAATTCCTGTTAGTCATCCCTAAATGCATAACCTTACACTTCTCACTATTGAATTTCATCCTATTACTAATACTCCAGTTTACAAGGTCATCCAAATCTCCCTGGAGGATATCCCGATCCTTCTCCGAATTGGCAATACCTCCCAACTTCGTGTCATCCGCAAACTTTATCAGCCCACTCCTACTTTTGGTTCCAAGGTCAGTGATAAATAGATTGAATAAGATTGGACCCAAAACCAAACCTTGAGGAACTCCACTGGTAACCTCCCTCCAACCCGACAGATCACCTTTCAATACGACCCGCTGCAGTCTCCCCTTTAACCAGTTCCTTATCCACCTCTGGATTTTCATTTCCTGGGGAAGCCTGAGAATAATATACCAACCAAATAGGTTAACAAAGTGGGCACATACCAGCCCTTGGGTTTTTAGGACAGTAAAAACCAGTCAAGTTCTTAAAAGCAGAACTTTATTATAAGAAAAAAGTAAAAGAAGCACCTCTGTAACATCAGGATGGAAGGTAATTTTACAGGGTAATCAGATTCAAAACACAGAGGATTCCCCTCTAAGCAAAACTAAAGTTACAAAAAACAAAACAAAACAAAACAAAAAAAACCCCAGGAATAAACCTCCCTCATAGCATAGGGACAATTTACAAGCTAAAACAAAAGACAATCTAATGCATTTCCTTCCTATTACTTACAATTTGTAATCTTAGATGCTTAGTTTAGGTATGGCTTTGGGAGGTGTATTTCCCCTGCCCTGACTCCTCGCTGACCTGGAGAGAACAAGGAAGGGAGAGAAAACAAAAACCTTCCCCCACAGATTTGAAAGTATCTTCTCCCCTCATTGGTCCTTTTGGTCAGGTGCCAACCAGGTTATTTGAGCTTCTTAACCCTTTACAGGTAAAGGAGGAATTCTAGGCTACCCTTAGCTGCATGTTTATGACAAACTACCTAGACCAGGGGTCTTAAACTCAATTTACCTTAGGGCCGGTGCATTCCTCAAATCCTCCCAGAGGGCCGATAATGTCACTGAAGATGGTGTTCAGAAAAGAAAACGTTTATATTGTATTTTTTATTTTGAATTTCTCAGAAATAATAAAACTATCATACAACTTTATACAATTCTTCTCCTGCCAGAGAGTTTTTAGTGTTTGCCAGAAACCTGGCAATGCTTCAGTTCTGTCAGTTTGTTGATATTTGGCCTCAGTGACTGAGCAGTTGAAACCTTCAGGATTGCAGCAAGGTGTGCATCAGATCGTTCTGTTCAGTCCCACGCTCTGCTGACAGCAGGACCTGGGCTGGGCCTCCTTGGGCACAAAAGCGGCTGAGGAGGAGGCACAGTCATGGTCTGCCCACTGGTCAGATGCAGGGGGTGAGGAGCACGGCTACTACCCTAAGGAGATGGGGCAGCGGGTGGTTCTAACCCTCCCTGTGTGTCTGGGAATATGCTCCCATCAGGTTCAGTGCCTCCTGGTGCTCCTGCTGAGATGGCCCTGTTCTACACGGCCTACCAACATTACATGGGACAGTGGGTAAAAAAGTAAATAAAGGGCCTCATTTCATTACACAGGCCTGCAGTGCCAACAGCTAGAAAGAACCTCTTTCCTTTCTTCTTATCTTCACCTTAGCTTATCTGCAGGCACCAGGCACATTGGCTCCGTGCAGGCGCCACCCCCTGGAGCTCCCATTGGCCATGGAGTCAGTGCTCGGAAAGGGGGGACGCTGGCAGAGTGCCCCTTGCGCTGTCATTGGAGCCTCATGGGTCACACCACCTCCCAGCCCATTTCCCACCCTTTTCCCTTGCTCCCTTGGCCTCATGCCACCCTGCTGACTCTGCCTGGCGACTAGTGATGCTTTCTCCATAGGATCATAGAATCTCAGGGTTGGAAGGGACCTCAGGAGGTATCTAGTCCAACCCCCTGCTCAAAGCAGGACCAACCCCAACTAAATCATCCCAGCCAGGGCTTTGTCAAGCCTGACCTTAAAAACCTCTAAGGAAGGAGATTCCATCACCTCCCTAGGGAACCCATTCCAGTGCTTCACCACCCTCCTAGTGAAATAGTTTTTCCTAATATCCAATCTAAACCTCCCCCACTGCAACTTGAGACCATTACTCCTTGTTCTGTCATCTGGTACCACTGAGAACAGTCTAGATCCATCCTCTTTGGAACCCCCTTTCAGGTATTTGAAAGCTGCTATCAAATCCCCCCTCATTCTTCTCTTCTGCAGACTAAACAATCCCAGTTCCCTCAGCCTCTCCTTGTAAGTCATGTGCCCCAGCCCCCTAATAATTTTTGTTGCCCTCCACTGGACTGTCTCCAATTTGTCCACATCCCTGCTGTAGTGGGTGAATCAAAACTGGACGCAGTACTCCAGGTGTGTCCTCACCAGCATCGAATAGAGGGGAATAATCACTTCCCTCGATCTGCTGGCAATGCTCCTGCTAATACAGCCCAATATGCTGTTGGCCTTCTTACCTTGGGAGGTGGTGGAATCTCCTTCCTTAGGGGTTTTTAAGGTCAGGCTTGACAAAGCCCTGGCTGGGATGATTTAGTTGGGGATTGGTCCTGCTTTGGGCAGGGGGTGGGACTAGATGACCTCCTGAGATCCCTTCCAACCCTGATATTTTATGATTCTGTGATTGGGAGCGGTGCATTATGGGCAGCTATCCCACAGAGCACCTTTTCCCATTCTGGCGCTGTGGCTTGTGGGAAGGGGGCATGGAGTACGGGGCATTCTGGGTCCTGTCCCAACACCCTGTGATGCACCTGTTTGCATCCCAGCATTCCCTTTGCTTCCGTCCACATTTGGGGCCATCTTTCAACGTTTTTTGTACTGCGCGCTCTGTCTTCCCTTTTGGTCTGCGGGAATGGAGCCTGAACTGCCGAGGAGTATGCTGTCAAGTCTTGCCAGTGCGTCACATTTGGCAGTCGAGTTATTCCTTATGATCAAAGTGACAGTGAGAGCTCTGACAATATCAATTCGAGTAATGCATATGACACGAGTTTGCTTGTGGCATTCACGGACATGCTCACCGCCATGGAACGCCACTTTTGGGCTCGGGAAACAAGCACTGAGTGGTGTGATCACATCATCCTGCAAGTCTGGGATGACGAGCAGTGGCTGCAGAACTTTTGGATGAGAAAAGGCACTTTGATGGGACTGTGTGCTGAGCTTGCCCCACCCTGCGGTGCAAGGACACAAGATTGAGAGCTGTCCTGCGGTGGAGAAGCAGGTGGCTATTACAATCTGGAAGCTGGCAACTCTAGATAGCTACCGATCGGTCACTAACCAGTTTGGAGTGGGAAAGTCGACCGTTGCAATCGTGTTGATGCAAGTTTGCAGGGCCATTAATCGCATCCTGCTCAGAAGAACCGTGACTCTGGGTAACGTGCAGGACATTGTGGCTGGCTTTGCACAAATGGGTTTCCTTAACTGCGGAGAGGCGATAGATGGGACGCATGTTCCAATTCTGGCACCAGTCACCTAGCCTCCGAGTATGTTAATCGGAAGGGGTATTTCTCTATGGTTCTCCAGGCGTTTGTGGATCACTGTGGGTGTTTCATTGACATTAACGCAGGCTGGTCTGGAAAGGTGCATGATGCACACATCTTTCGGAACACTGGCCTGTTCAGGAAGCTGCAAGCCGGGACTTTTTTCTCAGACCAGCAGATCACTGTAGGAGAAGTCAAAATCCCCATTGTGCTCCTTGGAGACCCCACTTACCCTTTAATGCCGTGGTTCATGAAGCCCTACACAGGGAGCCTTGACAGCAGCAAGGAGTGGTTCAACAACAGGCTGAGCCGGTGCAGAATGACTGTGGAGTTTGCTTTTGGCCATTTAAAGGGCCACTGGTGCTCTCTGTATGGGAAGCTGGACCTGGCCGATGACAGCATCCCCGCGGTTATATCTGCGTACTGTACCCTCCATAACATCTGTGAAGGGAAGGGTGAAAGATTCACTCAGGCATGGACCTCCGAGGTTCAACACCTGGAGGCTGAATTTGAACAGCCAGAGAGCAGGGCTATTAGAGGGGCCCAGCGTGGGGCTGCAAGGATTAGGGATGCCTTGAGGGAGCAATTTGAGGCTGAAAGCCACCAGTAATGTCTGGTGCCCTGCAAGGGAGTGAAGAGCAGTGGTTCCAATGTGAGTAGGAATCTGTTTGCTACACTGACTTGCAGTGCCTGTTGCTTTCCTGGGCTAAGGTATCTTTTACTTCATTCAATAATAAAGAATGTTTTCAAAGCCAAGAAATCCATTTATTGAAAGGAGACACCACTGCTTGGGAAACAGAAAGGGCAAGGGGGTGGGGAACGGTACAATCACAGGTTTGCGTATGTCCGGTCTGGAGTGCTGGGCAATGAGTGCTGCCCTTCAGGCTGGCTGTACTGCATGGGGTTGGGGGTTGAGTGCAGTGGGTAAGGATCATAGTTTTCAGGGTTGGGTGGTGAAGCTACAGGTGTTGGAGGCAGCTGGTGGTGGTAAGAACCCGGATGTTGGGGAAGGTGGGTTGGAGGTGACATTGGGGCAGAAGGGAAAGAGTTTTGGGACAAGGGCTGAAGGGGGGGGGCAGGCACGGTAGTGCTCCACCTGCATTGCTACAAGCGCCTGGATCGAGTCCACTTGGCGCTCCATGATGCTTAGCAGCTGCTCTGTGCTTTGGTGCCAGCGATCCACATTCTGCTGGTGGACCCTCCTTTCACTCTCCCACCACTCCTGCACTTTTTGATTTTCATTACTTGAATGCTGCATTACTTGACGCAATATGTCTTCCTTGCTTCTGTGTGGCCTCTTTCTGATTCTTTGGAGTCTTTCGGACGGTGATAACATGGACGGATGAGATCTCAAGGTTGCATCTGTAAAGACAAAATGCAACACTTTACAGAGGCAGCATTGTTCACACCAGACAGAGCAATGATTCTTCTGTCCTTCAGGGCAAGCACAGTCTACTAAATAGCATAATTTGCCCATCCCAAAGCAAGTGCACATAACCCATGGGAGCCCCAAAATGGTGAGTAAGCACAGGGTCAAGCATGACTGATTGTTTCACAGCCATACTGTCCTCTGGGTTTCTGGGCCATGGGGAGAGCCAACAGTAGCAGGGGTGCCCCATACTGAACACTGTGCCCACATTTTCCACAGGAGTTCGTCCTGGAAGATATCTCGCTGCTGAGGGGGACCTGGGAAGCAAGGGAGGGTTTTCTACTGCAATGCAGCTTCCGCCCTGGCCCATATGCAGCTTGTCTGTGTGCAGCAATGGCCCCCCACCCCTCACGGCAGAAGTGGCACAGACACGTTAGCCTGACTGGGACAAGGACCACAGTGGCTCTCCTAAGAAACATGCACAAGCGCATTGCCCAAGTTCTGGATGAGACCTTTGAAGAGATCCGTGAGGCTGATTAACCCGATGTGAGAGAGCACATCAATGCCCTATTCCGCATCTAGGCATGCATGCAGCCCTAACCCTCCTCGCCCCAAGAGCTCGCACCGAATAACTTCCTTCCCAAAATAAAAGCTGCTTACTGGGCCCCTCCTCTGGCGTTTGTCCTTCCCCAAGCACCAGCCGCCGCGACCGGCTGCCTTCCTCCTGGCTTGAGAACAGCTGCTGGCTGCATGCATCTAGGGATCTCGGGGTTTCTTCCTCCTCCTCAGCACCCTCACTCCCGCTTTCCTCCTCCGCCTCCTCCTCCTGCCTTGTTGCACTAGGCTCTGAAGTGTCCATGGTGGTCCCTGGAGTGAAGATGGGGTCGCCCCAAGTATCGCGTCCAGCTCTTTGTAGAAACAGCAGGTTGCGGGGGCAGCACTGGAGCAGTTGTTTGCCTTGCAGGCTTGCGGTAGGCACTCCGCAGCTCCTTCACTTTAATCATAGAATCATAGAATCATAGAATTCAAGATCAGAAGGGACCATTATGATCATCTAGTCTGACCTCCTGCAAGATGCAGGCCACATAAGCCGATCCACCCACTCCTTAAGCAAGCGACCCCTGCCCCATGCTTCGGAGGAAGGCGATAACCTCCAGTGCCACTGCCAATCTACCCTGGAGGAAAATTCCTTCCCGACCCCAAATATGGCGGTCAGCTGAACCCCGAGCATGTGGGCAAGACTCTCCAGCCAAACCCTCTGGAAAAGGTTATATCATACCATTGACCCATTGTACTATTTACCAGTGTGGCACTTAATTGACCTATTGACTAAGCCCGTTATCCTATCATACCATCCCCTCCATAAACTTATCTAGCTTAATCTTAAAGTCATGGAGGTCCTTCGCCCCCACTGTTTCCCTCGGTAGGCTGTTCCAGTATTGCACTCCCCTGATGGTTAGAAACCTTCGTCTAATTTCAAGCCTGAATTTCCTGACTGACAGTTTATATCCATTCGTCCTCGTGTCCACATTAGCACTGAGCTGAAATAATTCTTCTCCTTCCTTGGTATTTATCCCTCTGATATATTTAAAGAGTGTAATCATATCTCCTCTTATCCTTCTTTTGGTTAAGGAAAACAAACCGAGCTCCTCAAGTCTCCTTTCATATGACAGGCCTTCCATTCCTCGGATCATTCTAGTGGCCCTTCTTTGTACCTGTTCTAGTTTGAATTCATCCTTCTTAAACATGGGAGACCAAAACTGCACACAATACTCCAAATGAGGTCTCACCAACGCCTTATATAACGGGACTAGCACCTCCTTATCCCTATTAGAAATACCTCGCCTAATGCAACCCAAGACCGCATTAGCTTTTTTAACGGCCACATCACATTGCCTACTCATAGTCATCCTGCGATCAACCAGGACTCCTAGGTCCTTCTCCTCCTCCGTTACTTCCAACTGGTGCGTCCCCAGCTTATAACTAAAGTTCTTGTTAGACATCCCTAAATGCATAACCTTACACTTCTCACTATTGAATTTCATCCTGTTACTAATACTCCAGTTTACAAGGTCATCTAAATCTCCCTGGAGAATATCCCGATCCTCTTCCGAATTGACAATACCCCCCAACTTAGTGTCATCCGCAAACTTTATCAGCCCACTCCTACTTTTGGTTCCAAGGTCAGTGATAAATAGATTGAATAAAATCGGACCCAAAACCGAGCCTTGAGGAACTCCACTGGTAACCCCCCTCCAACCGGACAGTTCCCCCTTCAATACTACCCTCTGCAGTCTCCCCTTTAACCAGCTCCTTATCCACCTCTGGATTTTCATTTCGATCCCCATCTTTTCCAATTTAACCAGTAATTCTTCATGCGGTACCGTATCAAACGCCTTACTGAAATCCAGATATATTAGATCCACCGCATTTCCCTTGTCTAAAAAATCTGTTACTCTCTCAAAGAAGGAGATCAAGTTTGTTTGGCACGATCTACCTTTCGTAAATCCATGCTGTGATCTATCCCAGTTGCCATCGGCCTCATGCTCCGGAACCACTCTCTCTTTTAAGATTTTTTCCATGACTTTGCATACTACAGATGTTAGACTAACAGGCCTATAATTTCCCGGGTCACTTTTTTTCCCCTTCTTGAATATAGGAACTACATTAGCTAATCTCCAGTCAGTCGGTACAATCCCCGAATTTAGGGATTTATTAAAGATTATCGCTAATGGGCTAGCAATATCCCTCGCCAATTCCCTTAATATTCTAGGATGAAGATTATCCGGGCCCCCCGATTTACTTCCGTTAAGCTGTTCAAGTTTGGCTTCTACCTCAGATACCGTAATGTCTACCCCCATATCTTCATTCCCATCGGTCCCTCTATCACTATTCCTTAGCCCTTCATTAGCCTCATTAAAGACCGAGGCAAAGTATTCGTTCAGATATTGTGCCATTCCAAGATTATCCCTAATCTCCACTCCGTTTAAATTTTTAAGCGGTCCCACTTCTTCTTTCTTGGTTTTCTTCCTATTTATATGGCTAAAAAACCGTTTGCTATTGGTTTTAATCCCCTTTGCTAGGTCCATCTCCACTCGTCGCTTTGCCTTTCTCACAGCTTCCCTGCACCCTCTGACCTCAATAAGGTAGGTTTCCTTGCTGATCCCTCCCATTTTCCACTCCTGGTACGCTTTCTGTTTTTTCTTAATGAACCCTCTAAGACGCTTGCTCATCCAGCTCGGTCTAAAACTGCTACCTATGAGCCTTTTCCCCCTTCTCGGGATACATGCCTCTGACAATTCCTGCAACTTCAACCTGAAGTAACCCCAGGCGTCATCTGCCCTTAGATCCCTAAATATGTTAGTCCAGTCCACTTCCCTAACTAGTCGCCTTAATTTAGTAAAATTAGCCCTTTTGAAATCATACACCCTAGTCTCAGATGCACTATTGATTATCCTCCCATTTATTTGGAAACGAATTAGCTCATGATCACTCGAGCCAAGGTTGTCCCCTACAACAATGTCCTCAACAAGGTCCTCGTTACTCACCAAAATCAAATCTAAAATGGCATCCCCCCTCGTCGGTTCAGCAACCACTTGATGAAGGAATTCATTAGCTATCACGTCTAGGAAAAGCTGAGCCCTATTATTATTACTAGCATTTGTTTCCCAATCTATATCCGGGAAGTTAAAGTCCCCCATGATCAAGCAGTTCCTATTAGTGTTTACCTCCTTAAAAACATTAAAGAGCTCTCTATCCATCTCTAAGCTAGATCCTGGCGGTCTATAGCACACCCCAATCACTATCCTGGATGAGGCTCTGGTAGTTTTCTTCCCCAATGTGACCATTGCCCAAACAGACTCTGTATTGTCCATTGCAGTGCAGTGCGTCCCGGTCGTGGCCCCTTTCCAGCATGTCCCTTGATATTTGCCCGAAGGTATCATAATTCCTACGGCTGGAGCGCAGCTGGGACTGGACAGCTTCCCCCCGCCCCAACACTGATGAGGTCCAGCAACTCACCATTGCTCCATACAGGGGCTCACCTGGTATGTGGAGGCATGGTCACCTGGAAAGATGCGCTGAGAGCACTCCACGCCTGGCTGAGCAAACAGGAAGGGATTTTTCAAAATTCCCAGAGAATTTAAAGGGCGGGTCTGATGGTTGGTCACCTGAGGGCAGGGCAGTAGAGTTCAAAGTGATGACCAGAGAGGCTAGCACAGGCATTGTTCTCTCCACAGGTACTAATGCGGAGAGTGGACTAGGCGATACATCTCAGGGAAGGGAGCAGAAGGAGACTCCTCTGATTGGAAGGCATGAGATGCACTGTCCTAGGGATGGGGTTCCATGACCACTGCTCCCAAGAGAAGGAGGCAGGTGGTGGTGGTCGGGGACTCCCTCCTCAGGGGGACTGAGTCATCTATCTGCTGCCCCGACCGGGAAAACCGAGAGGTGTGCTGCTTGCCAGGGGCTAGGATTCACGATGTGACGGAGAGACTGCCGAGACTCATCAAGCCCTCAGATCGCTACCCCTTCCTGCTTCTCCACGTGGGCACCAGTGATACTGCCAAGAACGACCTTGAGCATATCACTGAAGACTATGTGGCTCTGGGAAGAAGGATAAAGGAGTTTGAGGCGCAAGTGGTGTTCTCGTCTATCCTCCCTGTGGAAGGAAAAGGCCTCGGTAGAGACCATCGAGTCGTGGAAGTCAACAAATGGCTACGCAGATGGTGTCGGAGAGAAGGGTTTGGGTTCTTCGACCATGGGATGGTGTTCCAAGAAGGAGGAGTGCTAGGCAGAGACGGGCTCCACCTAACGAAGAGAGGGAAGAGCATCTTCGCAAGCAGGCTGGCTAACCTAGTGAGGAGGGCTTTAAACTAGGTTCACCGGGGGAAGGAGACCAAAGCCCTGAGGTAAGTGGGGAAGTGGGATACCGGGAGGAAGCACGAGCAGGAGACTGCAAGAGGGGAGGACTCCTGTCTCAGACCAAGAAAGCAGGACAATCAGCGAGTTATCTTAAGTGCCTATACAGAAATGCAAGAAGCCTGGGAAACAAGCAGGGAGAACTGGAAGTCCTGGCACAGCCAAGGAACTATGATGTGATTGGAATAACAGAGACTTGGTGGGATAACTCACATGACTGGAGCACTGTCATGGATGGATATAAACTGTTCAGGAAGGACAGGCAGGGCAGAAAAGGTGGGGGAGTTGCGTTGTATGTAAGAGAGCAGTATGACTGCTCAGAGCTCGGGTATGAAACTGCAGGAAAACCTGAGAGTCTCTGGATTAGGTTTAGAAGTGTGAGCAACAAGGAGGATGTCGTGGTGGGAGTCTGCTATAGATCACCAGACCAGGGGGATGAGGTGGACGAGGCTTTCTTCCGGCAACTAGCAGAAGTTACTAGATCGCAGGTCCTGGTTCTCATGGGAGACTTTAATCACCCTGATATTTGCTGGGAGAGCAATACAGCAGTGCACAGACAATCCAGGAAGTTTCTGGAAAGTGTAGGGGACAATTTCCTGGTGCAAGTACTGGAGGAACCAACTAGGGGCAGAGCTCTTCTGGACCTGCTGCTCACAAACAGGGAAGAAATACTAGAGGAAGCAAAAGTGGATGGGAACCTGGGAGGCAGTGACCATGAGATGGTCTAGTTCAGGATCCTGACACAAGGAAGAAAGGAGAGCAGTAGAACAGAGACCCTGGACTTCAGAAAAGCAGACTTTGACTCCCTCAGGGAACTGATGGGCAGGATCCCCTGGGAGAATAACATGAGGGGGAAAGGAGTCCAGGAGAGCTGGCTGAATTTTAAAGAATCCTTATTGAGGTTGCAGGAACAAATCATCCCGTGTAGAAAGAACAGTAAATATGGCAAGCGACCAGCTTGGCTTAACAGTGAAATCCTTGCTGATCTTAAACACATTCCCCACAAGCAGCTCCTCTGAAGTTTTCCCAGGTAACACCTGAAGCTTCAGACAGAGACCAGTGGGGTCTTTGCAGGACAATGCAACATAGAGCATTAGCCTGGGGACAGAAGGGTGGTACAGCACCAAGCGGGATCTTTCTGGCCTTGCTTCTCTACAATTTTCCCTCCAGTTTTTACCCAGCTGTGGACCGTGAGTGTCTCTTACACAATACTGTGTTTCAAAGGGGGAGGGGGCAGGGTAAGAGAACATGTGAGGAAATCCCCAAAGTTAAGGAGGTTGACTCAGTCTATGTTGACTCTGCCATGCTGTTCAGCCTAGGCCAGGGGTCTCAAAGTCCCGGCCCGAGAACCTCCCCACTGCAGCCTGCGGAAACCTTTAAAAAAGTTCTTTCATCCGGCCGTTGTGGCTGCCGGACAAGGGGGGTGGGGTAGGAGGAGAGCAGGCAGGAGAAATGCAGCCAAGCTGCCAGCTCTGTCTGCTGAAGGCGCTACCCCCCGCAGCTCCCATTGGCTGCGGGAGAGGGTCAGTGAAACCATCACTGGTCGCCAGGCAGAGTCAGCTATGGCCTTTATCTTTGAAAACTCATGGTGATCGGGGGAGGTCCCGGACGATTGGAAAAAGGCAAATATAGTGCCCATCTTTAAAAAAGAGAAGAGAGAGAACCCAGGGAGTTTGGGCCCAGAATGGCATTAATAAAGGAATTCCCCATCAGCAGGTTTTGTGGGTCCCCTCTTGTGGCTGGCACAGAAGACAGTGGCAAGTGGGGAATTTGACCAGCTTGGGGCTTGGAAGGGAGTAACATGTCTAACTTCAGGGATGTCTACCAGGAAACACACATGTCCTGGTGCCACAGCTCAGCCCACCCACTGCACAGCAAAAATACTGAATGTAATGGAAGGAGAGCCGACCCAATGCCAGCATTTCTCACCGGCAAGGCAAACTCAGGGGGCCTATCCAATGCCAGGGATTTGGTGTTCTATCCACACCCACTGGGGATTTAGGTCGGCGTTTGGGCTTCTGTTCAGGCAGGACCAGGGTTTGGGTTGGAGGCTGAGGCAGGAGCAGAAGTTGGCTTTGGGCTGATGGCACCCAAACCATGCAAGATTTTAGAAGCCTCTGGATTGGAACTGAAACAGGCGTGGATCTAAGTGCGATGCACACTAAGCGCCTGGCTTGACACTTCCCAGTGCTTGGAAACTTTCACGTATTCAAGGTACCGAGCGTGGGAACTGTGCCATTCCTCTCCAGCAGCTGGTCCAAACAGAGGATGAAAGCATAGTGCTGCTGGTAGTAATGAAGTTGCTTCCGTAGCTCAAGTGATCAAGGTGTGTTTTGCAGTGGTTCTGAAATGGCCATGACAACAGGCAGGAGTGCTGCCAATTCCGGCTCTTTCCCATTCCATCAGGAGAACGGGCGTGCTCTTGGTTTCATGTTACGCTCTGAGTCTCACAAACATGGGGCTCAGAACCAGGCCGGTCTCAAGAACAGGAGGCTTAGCCCTGTGAACACCTTCCCGCTCTCCGTGCGAAACAAAACACAATCTCAAGCAGTGTGACATTTGATGGGCATAGAATCACATGGTATGAAAAGGCAAAAGTTACTCTCAGTATTTGTAATCCGGCAGCAGCCAGAGACCCCATTGTGCCAGACTCTGTAGCCAGGGTGAGAGACAGGCCCTGAGCCAAAGACCTCACCATCTAAATGGACAGGGCAGACAAAGGGATGGAGGTCAGCCAGCTGTCCATGGCAGAGCCAGGATTAGAACCCAGGTGTCCGGAGTCTCAGGATGGCACCAGAGCGCACACAGAACGGTCTCAAAGGGGGGTTGCATGGCTGCAGCTGCAATCTTGTTGGATCCCAAGAGCTGCTCAGAGGAGCAGGGGTGCACTGACTGGGCCTTCAGCACCCTACTTTGCAAAGCACAAACACTAAGCATTATTTTTACTGGTGGAGCAGAGGCCTACTCAGAATCCCCTCTGTTATTTCAGCGGAGTCTATTGTTCGCTGGGTCAGGGTGTTTGGAGCTGGGGATTGGGCCCATCTCTGCTCTAATATTTGTCAGGATTTCGCTTTCCTCACTCAAACTAGAAATGTGGTTTATTGCAGAGCTCTGCTTAGAGCGAAAGTGTCACCTAATGGCCAGTTCCTGTAATAGCAGAGTATAGGCCAGGGCTTCTCAGACTTTTGTACTGGTGACCCCTTTCACAAAGCAGGCCTCTGAGGGCGACTCCCCTTAAATATTAAAAACACCTTTTTATATATTTGACACCATTATAAATACTGGAGGCAAAGCGGGGTTTGGGGTGGAGGCTGACAGCTCACGACCCCCCATGTAATAACCTCACAACCCCCTGAGGGGTCCTGACCCCCAGTTTGAGAACCCCTGGTGTAGCCCATCCCCTTGGGCAGTCCAGGGCTATTCTGCCATCCTAAATTTCAGTGGATGTCTGTCTCCCAAATCTTTTCAGTGTCCAGTAGTGTCGATGCTTTTCTGCTGCTCTGCTCACCCCAAAGTAGTGTCACTTCTAAGCTGACATGGTGCCACCTCGGAGTCAGACTGGTGCTGTTGGGTATCCGGAGATTGGGGTGGGAGCCAGGATTACACCCCCGGGGTCTGGTGGAGAGAAGCTAGACACAGTGTGTGCCCCCTGGGGACGCAGAGTGCAAAGAGAAAAGCATTGCTGGGCTCCATTGTGCGGGGGTTTGATCTGGTGTCTCTCCTGCGCAGGGTGCTCAGAATGTGCCAGGCCATGCTAGCGGTCAGCCTGCGTTCCACACTAGCTCCTGTGCAGCCGAGGAGGGGACGATGCCCACCCCAGAGCATGGGCTGAAAGCAGGGTTAGCACTTTTCCTGCCAAAGCACTTCACAAACCACAGTCTTGAATCCTTGGCCCGACTCACTACTGGCTCACCCCAGTTCTACCCTGGGGTGGCTCCAGGGGCTGCAATTTGCACTGGTGTGAGTGAGTGGAGAATCCGGCCTCTCATTTTGTTTTCACTCAGTCTATTCTGAATGAAGTCAAGGAGAATCTGCTGGAGCAAGGACCCTGGTGTTTGGCTCTGGTCTGGATGTATCCAGAGTGCTGCTGACAACAGCCTGCTGCAGGCTGCGCAACAGCGGAGCTAGGGGAAAATATGGCTCTGGGCACGATGTAATGAGACTATTTGCAATAATAATTTCTTTCCATATGAACCTCCCTTTGTTGTGGTAGCAGGGAGTGGGGTTGTGGTGGTTACAACTCCTCCTCTGTGGGTGTGTTCTCATGCCCTCACCTAGAAAACCTTTGGGGGCTAAACTTTCAGGGGACTCCATTTTGTCACCTGAGCTGACCCTAGCAGGGCTTGAACCTGGGGCTCCAATGAGTTCAAGGTATGGCAGGTACAGTACTTAGTCCTGTAAGGCACCCTTAGGAGGGGCTTGGGAGCGGGGGGCCACCATGGCATCCTGTCAGCCCCACCATGGCCCAGCACATGCTGGCCGATACAGCTGCCCAGTGCTGGGATGCACAATCCCCTGGCTGCTGGCCAGGCCCCATGCAGCTCAGCTTTGTGCTTGCATTGGAGTCTAAGCAGCAGCTGGAACCTGTAAAGATCAGGTCTGTTGTGTCTATTGCATCATGCAGTTGGGGTTTCGGAAGCCCATTGGCTGAAAGTTTGCTAGGTTGGCAGAGAGCTCTGCTAGCCAAGTCAGCGACACCCATCACCAAATTCCCGTCAGGGCTGGAAAAGCCAGAGTTGGCTTTGTCCCTCCAGAGTACCGTGCAGTGGCCTGGGCAGCCTTCCTGGGTCACTGTGGCCAGTGCACAGGGGCAGGGAGTGGTACCAGAACTGACGTGTCTGAACTGTGACTTGGGGACTCATGATGGGAGCCCTGCTTTCCTCTCGAGGCTTCCACTTTCCCCCTCCCCATCATGTTCTAGCTGGGCCTGATTCTTCTCTCCCTACGTTAGCATGGAAGGAGCTCCAGTGGTGCCAGTGCAGCTACTCCTGATTTACTCCAGGGGGTAATCGAGAGAGGAGGAAGGGCTGCATGGGAGTACTGGGGGCAGAGTTAGGCTCTCGGTCCTTAGGGAGGGCACTGTGAAGTGCCCTGCCTAGCTGTGGCCCTAGAGATGCATCCATCAATAATAAGAGTGATTTTATGTCACAGAGGTCACGGAATCCATGACTTCCAGAGACCTCTGTGACATTTTCTGCTTCAGCCCCAGGGGCCAGGACTGGAGTTGGCAGCCAGCGGGACCTTGAGCAGGGCTGGAGGGGGACCCCGCAGCTCCCAGCTACCACGGCAGTGGGGGAAACCATGGAGCCGCAGAAGCAAAAGTCACCGACAGGTCATGGCTTGCGGGAATTTTTGTTTATTGCCTGTGACTTGTCCGTGACTTTTATTAAAAATAACCATGACAGAATCTTAGTCTTAACCCATTAACGCCCTCGTTGAGATCCTGGGGATGGAAATAGACTCACAGACTTTAAGGTCAGAAGGGACCATTATGATCATCTAGTCTGACCTCCTGCACAATGCAGGCCACAGAATCTCACCCACCCACTCCTGTAACAAAACCCTAACCTGTCTGAGTTACTGAAGTCCTCAGGTCATGGTCTGAAGACCTCAAGCTGCAGAGAATCCTCCAGCCAGTGACCCGTGCCCCATGCTGCAGAGGGAGGCAAAAAACCTGCAGGGCCTCTGCCAATCTGCCCCGGAGGAAAATTCCTTCCCGACCCCAAATATGGCGACCAGCTGAACCCCGAGCACGTGGGAAATGCGCAGGCAGGAGCGGAGGAACTCGGGGCAGTGAGTAGGCTGAGCAGAGAGCTGCTGCGGCCTGTGGAGAAGAGAGCCACGGTGGCGCGGGGGTGGGGGCGGGGAGAAAATGACGGGCCGGACCACTCGTGCTGTGACTGCCCAGGGCCTTTCCCGTCTCTGAGACCTGAGACTGCAGCACTGAAGCTCTTCACACTCCATGTGGCTCCCCAAATCCTCTTACTCTGCCCCTGCCCCAGGAGACATTACCATGGGCAAGGCCATGAGCGGCGTCTAAGGCCCAGGCCTGGGAGCCAGGAGACCATGGCTCGTTCCTGACGTGATGCAAGACCAGGGACAAGCCACTTCCCAGCTCTGCCAAGTGGGACCCTCAGAGCCCATACGCAGCAGCTGTGAGTAGCCTGCCGCACCAGGGGCAATCCCTGCTCCCTTTCACTGAAAGGACCTGGTGCTGCACCCTTGCTCAGGAGCAATGGGGGGACTGCAGTGACCTGCAGCCATCCCTCAGGCCGCCTGCAACAGAGCTGGATCCCCGCCCCCGAAGGATTCACTGGATCTAAGGGTCGGGGAATCTAAAGCAAACCCACGGCCGAAGGGGGATCCAAGAGCAGGAACATGAGACATCAAAGCAAGGCCCAGGGGTTTCACTGGTCTTTGAAGAGGAGTCCCCCCACGGTGCGTTTCCTGGGCTCTGCACGTGCCACCTGATGGAATTGCTGTGCAGGGAGCTGTTGGGGGGGGAAGCTCTGCATCGCCTAGCAGGTTGCAAAGGTTATTTGGGGACTGAATGGCGGCAGCTTCGTTACCCCCTCACAGGGAGGGGGCTCCGAGCTGATGCAACTGAGTCAGTACTGAAGCAAGGCCAGGCAGCTCGCGGGCACTGACCCTACCTGACTGTGGCCCCTTGGCTTTGAGTTCAAGCTGGGCAGCAGCTGCAGTTGGACAGGCTGTGCACAGAGCCTGGTACTGCTGCAGTGTCTGCACTGGGGCATTGGGGCCATGCACAGTCACCGGATGGGAAATTAACTGCCCAGGCTGGGGTCTGAGTCCTGTGCCCTGAAAGGGGAAGATCCAGAGGTGGAATGGCCCACCTGGAATGGACTCGATGCTGCTGATGCAAGGAGAAGCCCAGATGGATTTCTGGGGCCACCTGGAATGAACAACTGGTCACCCTTTCCCTGCATTCCCCACTGTCTCCCCAGGAGCCTGGTGTGGTGTTCACTGGCCGTGCTCAGTGGCATACAGGGCCCTTGGTCCTTGCAGCCTGAGCAGTGCCTAGATTGGCAGGGCAGGTAACTCGGAGGAGAGGACGGGGTCAGAGCTAGACGCGGGGGAGGTCAGCTCCTTGCTGCAGAGGCGAGGACTAGAAGGCAGTTCAGCTGCCATTTAGTTCCCTGTTGAGGAGACAGCAGCAGCAGCAAACAAACATCTCATCTGCATATTTGCATATGGAGATCAGACAGCTCTTGATCTACAGGAGAAGCGGGGGAGGGGGGGTGGCTTCTACTGGCTGTTCAGCAGCATTGGGCCAGATCCATCTCTTGCCCTGGCATAGATCAGGAGGCACACCAGTGACGCTAAGGGGCAAGCAAGAGGAGACTCAGACCCTGTGCCCCAAGTTACCCTGTGTCCATGGGCTGTTCGGAATTTGTCCCGGGTGAATGTGCATTGCTGAGCCGTCTCTGAAGGCGGATTTGCTGAGCACCAGGAGTCTGGCAGCAGCACCGCTGAGCGTAAGGTGCCTTCTGCTGCTGCTGGGGTCTGTATCAGCCTGAGCTGAAGGCTGCTGCTGGTACCAAAGGAGCTGAGCCCTAGCAAGCATGGCCAGATGAGACCTCGCACGGCCATCTTTCTGGTGCCAGCTGTACCAGGATTTCTTTTACAATCTGTGAAGCACCATGGGGCTGAGACAAACATTTGGTGGAACCAATTGGGAGCTACCGTTTCCTCCAGCTAAGTCAATGGCATCTCCTTGTTTCCAGCAGTCCCAGCCTGGATACCTGGGATGCATTCTTGCAGACCCATGCTCCAGAGCTCCCCGTGGCCCAGCTGCCTCACTGACCCTTGATTCGTTAGTGGCTGAGGAATCACAGGTGCAGTTGATGAGCTTTGAAGAATCAAAGGCCTGGTGTCAGGACAGACTCCCGTGAAAGTGACAGGGTGGGGAGAAGTAAGGTGGGAAGAGCCAAGTGGGTGCAGGAGCAGCTGTGGGGTGGTACTGGCCCATTGGCTGGCCCAGGAAGGACTAACCATGGGCAGTGTGCACCAACCCTTCTTCAAACATGAGATGCCTAAACCAACACCAGGACAGAGCAGGCTGCCAGCGTCCAGGGCCTTCCCCTTGCCTCTCTTCCCCCATTCCAAGGCTACCACATCCCCAACTCTCCCACCAGCTGTGCGCTCTGAGCTCTTTGTAGGGATCCCCTGGGTTTGGGAACCGCGAGGCTGGCTGGCTGCAGGCCCCAGCCCCTAGAGGGGCAGACCCCCTGTTACACAGACAAGCATGTGGCCTTTGCAGAGAACGAGAGACTTGTAGGGTAGCAGGGCTGCCAGCATTCCAGCTACCTCCTAGAGCTGCTCTAAGAAACGGGCCTTCCAATGCCCGGTAGCATGGCTGAGCTGCGCCAGGCTTAGCCCCGGCGGGCAGGGGTATTTAGACACTGCTCCCTAGTGTGACCCCCCAGGGCTTGCCTGTGCTTCCGGGAAGGGAGGCCAGAAGGAGGCACGAACGGGCCTGGACAGCATGTGGCTCGTAGATACTTGCCCGCGGGTGGAAAATGTTCAGCCCACTTCAGTAAAACTAAATAGCTTGGGGAAAATGTACAGCGTCGCCCCCGCTATGATTCGAGCTAAGGGGAAGGTCTAGGATGGTTGTTTCCTACTTGCCCAGCCCCCCGAGGTTGCAGACAAGGGGGCACAGCCTGTGGCTCTGAGCCAGCCACCCACCTGCAGGTGCAGGCGCCCTCCCTGGGCAGGCTTGTGGCAGGCATGTCCTGGAGGATCCCAGTGCGGCTGATTCCCACCCCAGCGGCAGACACCTGCCCGGCCTTCCCGCCCTCCCCGGAGGCTGAGGTTCACAAGCTGGCGTCCATGGGGGTCTGTAACTCACCTCGCTTCTCCAGGCAGTGCGACGGCCCCTCTTCCCAGCCATGCCAGCACTGGGAGCATCCCTGCTTGAGAAGGACCAGCAAACACCTCTGTCTCTCAGCCGCACCATGTGATGTCCCCAAGCCCTGCTGACGGACAAAAGTCCAGGGCTTCTTCAAGGCCTGAGGTGTCCTTTCGCCACCAGGCTGCAACCATGAGAGAGGCTAGAAATGTCCTGAGATGATGACCTAGTCCAGCTCTTCCCTCTCCTCCTTGCTGGAAAGAGCGCAGCACACACCGAGGACCTGTCGAGGAGAGGGACTGAGTGCAGCAGGATGATCTCAGCACCTGCCCCCAGGGACCTGACCCCTCCTTCCTAGGAGCCAGAGCCCCAGAGGGGCCCCCAGCTTTGCCAGCCAGCCTCAGAGGTGCTGCCCTGCGGCTCAGCCTGGGCCAGGAGAAGCATGAATTTTACTAGATTAGTTACATTGATTAACCTGCCCCTGCTGCAGCGGCTGGCACTGCTGGATGCTCAGTCCTTGGGAAGGCGCTGCAGTCCAGCTGCTCAGAGCTCCCTGCGCAGCGGTGCTGGGGGTGCACAGGGCTCTGGCAGCAGCTTGTCTGCCATCTCTTGTGACCATGGGTGCGGGTAATGACAGGTTGATCTCTGGCGTGGATGGAGGGATGCCACTCGGGCACTGAGCGCTCACCTCAGTGAGGATGCTGGCTAGGTGGCCATGCAGGTGCTAAGGAGAGGTGGGCATTGGCAAACAGGTCCCTCTGTCAGTGGTTCTCAACCCAAGCCCTGCACCCAGCAGGCTGATTCCACCGCAGCTCCCTTGCTAAAGCTTGGCACAGACGTTCAAAATAACCCACCCCTTTTCCAGTGCTGCAGTGGGGAGGGGGAGTGGTTCATGCCATAGCAAATGGGAGGGTGGGGGCATGCAATGGGCCTTGCTGTCCTTCTAAAAACTCTTCTCTGCCAGGATGCCTACCACACACTAGACAATGGCTGGGCTGCGCCCTGCCCATCATACTGCCTGGCACTGCCCCCTTGTTTCCTTGGGCTCCCCTCTCCTGTCGGTATCTGCCTGTTAGCCCTCGGAAGGGCCAGGGACCTTTTTCCCGGTCTGAGCCCCCTGGGGGCCTGGTCCGCAGTGGTGATAAATACTGAATGGGAGCGGAGGTGGGGGCCTGGGCTGGGCAGGAGAGAGCAGATGTGTCTGTAGGACAATCTCTAATGAGACTCACCCGCCATCAGCTCCACACACCCCATCCGTGTCTCTAATGCACCACGCTGAGATGTAGGCAGCCCAGCGACAGCTAGGCAGCTCTCCAGACCCAATGCAGAGGTGGGGAGTTTGGGTCCCAACCAGGGGCGGCTCTAGAAAATAGGCTGCCCCAGGCAGCGCGGTGCGCTGCGCCGCCCTTCCTCGGTCCCGCGGCGGGTCCCCTCTTCCCGCGGCTCCGGTTGAGCTCCCGCGGCAGGTCCACCGGAGCCCCAGGACGAGCGGACCTGCCGCAGGCATGACTGCGGGAGCTCCACCGGGAGCTCCACAGGTCCGGCGGCTCCGCTTGAGCTGCCGCAGTCATGCCTGCGGCAGGTCCGGTCGTCCGCAGCTCCGGCCGCGGCTCCGGCCCAGCCTGCCGCCCCCTAGATTTGGCCGCCCTAGGCAACAGCTTGGTTTGCTGGTGCCTAGAGCCGCCCCTGGTCCCAACACAGGGTCAGTGGCTTTGCCAGCGTCATGTCCTGGGTGAGGGGTACGCGGGGAGAGGGGCTGCTCTGGAATCCTGCTAAGGCAAACAGATGAGCAGGGCTGGAGGATGTGGGTGAGCCGCAGGCTGGGTGCTGCATTAGGGATGGGAATGATGCAGGGGGTGTTGTACCCACTGGGAGGGTCGGGGGGAGCCCTCGAATGGAGCCAGTCTGTGGGGGGAGGCTGGAATCTGCAGTGGAGGAAGATTTGTCTTGGAGGCTGGATCAGGCAGGTGTCAGGGAGTCCTGGCACATTCTTCACTGCTGCAGCTCCAAGGCCGTGCGCTCTTGCCTGCTGGAGCTTTCCTGTCCCCTTGGCAATGGGGAGCCGGTCTGCTCACTCCCAGGCAGGTGGTGCCTAGGGCGAGGTTCCTGCAAACCGGCCCTGGCCCTGGGTTTGCCAAACAGCAGCAGGCCGCAGGCCTATGGGCCTGCCGTGCAAAGGTGGCTCTTGGGTAGTGCCTGCGCCTCGGGGACGGGATATTCGGCATAAACACCTGAGACCCCAGCAGCCAGGCTGGTCCAGCACTTAGTGCCGGGGACGCAGCGTTTTTGTCCCAGTGCAGACTCCCAGGGTTCCCAGCTTTCTGGCTCCCCCTTGGCTCATCCCAGCCCCCTCCTCCCAACAGAGGCTCCTGGGGTCCTAGAATGTGAGGTGGGATCATCAACCTGCTGCCTGGCACAGGCTAGGTAGAGCAGGAGCTGGTGCCATGTTGTAACCCCCTCGACTCTCGTCACCCTGCCAGCTCGGTCCTGGTGCTCTTGGTTCCACCAAGCAGGAACTGACCATGTCACACAGACAGAGCCCCTCTCCAGCGCCGTGCCCTGCAACCCCCCCACCAGCCACCAAGGAGGCACTGGGCCTGCTCTGGCATCAGTTCCTCATGGGCCGACTCGCTATTGACCCCTTTGCGCTCCAGACAAGACTCAGAGGGGAATCGAGCAGTAGGAAACCCTGCTCCCCGCAGCCAGTGCTCTGTGCTGCCTGCCTTCCCGGGGCGGATGCTCGTGCCTGACACAGGAGGAGGCCTCTCTTGGGCACTCCACGCCTACGCTGTCCATTCCTTGTGGCCAGCCTGATCCTTGTTACTTCCCAGTCATGGGGCAATGAGTCAGTCACTTGCCTCTTCCCCGGGCAGACGTTTGCACCCACGGCGCGAGCTGCAAGTCTGCAGCCCATGGGGCAGGGCCTGCCCTCACCCTGCTGGACTTTGCTGCCAGGGATGCATTTGGGAAGCTTCTGCTGCTTCCTGGTGTGGGTGGGATGGGATGTTGGAACCGCACAGGTGAGGGAGAGATTCCCTCCTCCAGAGGCACTCCATCCCGGGAAGGGCTGCAGCAGGACCCCGGCGGGTCACCCCTGGCTTCCCAGCACCGCTTTCCCCACAACTCACAGCCTAGACCTTCAACCATGTCAAACCAAGTGGGCTGAAAGAGGGTGGCTGAATCCTGGCCCTTTCTCTGTAGTGTCTGGGACTGGGCAGTGCAGGGCCAGGCTGCAGTGGTATTGTCTTGGGGTGTGCGAGCAGAGCCAGGCCCATGCCTAGGGCTGCTGCTTAGAAAGAGCAGCGAAATGTGTAGTGGCCCCTCTGTGTGAGACTGATCGGGGGCTGCCCAGGATCCCAGAACCCCCCATCCCTTGCAGTGGGACTGGCATTGCACTCAGGCCAGAACCCAACAGCGGAGAGGAGGGGATTGGACTGTTCTGTTTTTATAATGGTGTGTAGTGTTTGCAGGCTGTGCTCATGGGGCTGTGTTGTGGCTTTGCTATGCATTACTTTGTGGCTTAGTGCAGGTCTGGGTTGCACAGTTGTACTGTCCTGTGTTGGTGTTCTGTTGCTGTGTTGTGTTGGTTTTTTGTCACTGTGCTGTGTTTCAGTGTTGCAATGCAGTGCTGTACTGGTATTGTGTGCTGTGCTGGATGGGGTTGTGTTGTGCTGTGTGCTGGTGGTGTGATTCTCTGTTAGAGGGGGTTTTGTTTTGTTGTGTTCTGTGGGGTTGTGTTGGATGGGATTGTGTTGTGGCTCTGTGCTGGGTGGGGTTGTATTGTGGTTCTGCGTTAGATGTGTTGCCGGCACAGAGGGCCGAGGACAGCAACAGTGGGGGTTCGTTGCCCGGTGTGCGCCGCACTAATTAACACACCAGGGTGGAGAAGCAACCAAGTTTATTTGAGCCCAAATAAGGTGCCAGGGAGACCTAGCAATCTCAAACCCTGCACCCCGATACAAGCGGTTTTCCTCTCTTTATACAGAACTTCAGCTCAGCATTCCCATCACCCCCACACTCCTCCCCCTTACCCCCCTTCTTCCCCCTCCCGTCTATTTTCTATATCAAATACATCATGCAAGTAACAATTACACTAAGCAGGTTAAATCATACTTGGCAAAAACCACTTTAGCTCGTTAGTACCTCTTCTGTGAACAGTTATCTGTACTTTCCCACCGTGGGGGCTACGTTCTCATGCATATAACTTTAATTACAGCATCTGCTTTCCGCCTGTCTTATTTAGTATTGGCTACATCTAGTGCCAAGCAGCCTTGCAGCTGCCAGTAATCAGCACATAGCACAAGAGGTTACAAAGGTTTAGTAAGGCTAACAAAAGCACTTTACATAAAGGTACTTTGGGTCACATAGACCCAAAGCCATCCTCCCGAGTTACCCAGATCCATGCCTAGTTGTGTTATGGCTCTGTGCTATGTTGTGGTTCTGTGCTGGGTGGGGTTGTGTTGTGGTGTTGTGGCTCTGTGCTAGGTGGGGTTGTGTTGTTGTGTTGCTGTGATGTTGTGCTGTAATAATTCAGACTGTCTCCTCCCCTTGGCAGGCCCAGGCCGATGGAGAATCGCTTTGTAAGTGCATTTTCCTACTCGTTTGCTCTGTGCATGCTCCGGAGCTTTACTTGTGTCTGGGAGCCCGTCTGTGCGCCCGGCGGGCGGGCGGGCAGGCGGGCAGAGCACTCCCTGGGTGAGCAGCAGGGAGCCGAAAGCTGAGGACCTTAGTGACTGCATCAGCAAAGCTTTCCCTGACTGAGCTGCCTAGGGAGTGCAGCTTCAGGGCAGGTCGTGTCCCTGATCGGCTCAGGGACGCCGTGTGGGGGACGAGAAAGGCACAAGGTGACCCAGATGCATCTGAGTGCATCAGAAACAGCCCTGTGCCCCCATGGAGTGAGCCCTCCCTCTGCACGCCCCTCCCTCCCTGCCTGGGGCCTGCAGCAGCCAGGGCACCTGCTGGCATCAGTCCCCACTGTGGGTTCTGCGCTCCAGGGTCAGAGTCAAAGGCCCCCCAGGACCTCCAGCTCTCACTGGGGCCTGAGGGCCTGAGTGCCAGGATGGATGTGAAGGGAAATGGGCCTGGTGAGATCTCTGTCCCCACATGTGCTGGATGCTGTTTGGGACAGGTCCAGCGCTGGACTAGTGGGGAGCTGTGGGTCAGGAGTGAGGGGCATCGGAGAGCTGAGCTGAGTTGTGGGAAACTTGCCCATTTCCTGCCTTGCTGGGCCAGCTCAAGCCAGGCCCAGGAATCCTTTATGTGGTTAGGCCCAGAATTGCAAATCCCTCATATCCGGCCTGGCAGGCGAGCGTGGCAGCTGTCGGGACCATGCTGGGCAGCTCTGACCGAGCGGCTCCCCTGGGGGCATCGTCCCGCCATGGATAAACCCTCCTCTTCCTCCTAGCGGGGAGCAGGGGCCTGGGGTGTGTCTGGGCTTGGCTGAGGGTGCCGAACTTGCACCACATTGATCCTTTGGCAGAGAGTGACATGGGGCATCCCCCAGGGGTGTTCTGAGGACCCCCTACATATTCTGGGGACACCTCTGTTATGTGGGGGCCTTGCCAGCTCATGCTGATGCTCTCCACCCCTCCCGGCTCTGGCAGCCTTGTTCCCAGCAGTGCCTGCCAGGTGCCACAGGGACAGGTGCCGGTACGAGGGACACAGCTCTGGGTCCTTCCAGGGGCTGAAGAGGCATGGCTCAGTGACCTCAGACGAGCTAGGTTCTAGCCTTGCTACTGTCACTGTGGGCCCCTTCAGTGCCTGGTTTCCCCACCTGTAGTATAGGGTGCTGAGGGGAGAGAGCTGCCCCATGAAGCTAGGTGATGTTTCCAAAGGGTGTTGAAGCTGCGCTGGTGCCTTGCGGGCTGTGATACCCCCTAGTGCCAGGCTGGAGGGTCACTCCAGGCAGCTCTGGATCCCCAGATGCTGATGTCAGTCCCACACCCCCAGATTGATCCTGCTCCCAGACAGATGCTGGCCAGTGATTTACTGTGTCTGCCTTCTGCTAGGATCTAAGCAGACCTGGGGCCACAGATGGCTGCAGCGACAGCCAGTCCCTGAGGGAGCATTCCCAAAACTTGCCCTACAGAGGGAAGAGGCCTGGGTCTCCCTCTGACAGCCCTGGGGGAGACTTTCTTAGATCACAGAACCCAGCTGGTGTGCTGAGCCTCAGCCCTGGTGAGAGGTGCCCGGTGTGCCGTGGCTCTGGGCTCTGTGAGGGGTGGAGGAGGGGCTTGCCCAGCTGTGCCATGGCTCTGGGCCCTGCGAGTAGGGTTGTCAATTGTGGTTGGACGTATTCCTGGCCGTTTCATCACATGACATAATCTTTAATTAAAAATTTATCTTTAATTCCTGGAGACTCCAGGGCAATCCTGGAGAGTTGGCAACCCTACCTGTGGAGGTGCCCGGTGTGCCATGTGTGACAGGTTCCCCCTGGGGTGCCACCTGGAACTGGGGTACTACTGAGCCCTCTGACCCACCAGCCTGGGCTCCCTTTGGACTGTACTGCTGTAACAAGCTGCAAAGCCCTCCCAGCTTGCACTTTCACCAGCATTCACACAGGTCAGGACACACCCAGCTGCAGTTACATGCAGGCTGTCTAACCACCAGGCTCCCAGCCTAGGCCCCCAGAGCAGTACCGTCCTGCCCTGGTCCAATCTGGCCAGTATGTGGGTTTAATGCCCGTCCACCTCTCCCTCAATGTGATGAGGACCATGCACACTTATGGCAACCAAGCTGAGATTTTCCCCAGACACCTTAGTCAAATGCTCACTGGTTTGGATTAAAACAGAAAATAAGTTGATTAAATACAAAGGATAGATTTTAAGTCATTATAAGTGATAGCAAACAGATCAAAGCAGATTACCTAGCAAATAAACAAACCCACAAACTGAGCGTAACATCCTAGACAGGTAGGATATGAATTAGCAAATTCTCACCCTGAGTGATAAACAGCCTGGCAGATTCTTAAGGCTTTCCCAGGTTTTCATACACAGGCTAGAAATCCCTGTAGCCGGGGACCATCACTTCCCCCTGGTCAGTCTTTGTTCCTCAGGTGTTCCCAGGTGTGGTGTTGCAGGGAGTTTGAGGTCCCCCCAGGATGTCATTGTCCCCCTTTTATATCTTCTTCCCACGCTGGAAAGCTCTTTTGCTGTGACCTGGGTCAGACAGTTCCCCTTGTGCGGTGCTGGCTTGGAGAGGTTTCTATAGCACACAGTTCCTGGGGTGATCCTGCTGCTTGTGGGCATTTCCTCAATAAGCCGTTAACACTGTTTGGCCTTTTTACTGTTGTACCTGAAAGGCTGCTTGTGGGTGCGTTCGGCCTCACAACGTGTTTCAGTAACACACACGTGGCCAAACTTCGTAACTTCACATACAACGACAGCACATACAATCCCACGAGATAGTAATGTCTAGCAGATCAAAACTTTGAGAATGATACATCACAAGGCGCACTTTGTACAAAACATACCCTAACTACATGACAGTGGTGAATACTGGGGTGCCAGGGTGTCACACCGAACACACTGTGAGGGATGTGGGGGGTGCCCGGTGTGCTGCAGTTCTAGGCCCCGCAAGGGTTGGGGGAAGGGAGTGCCCAGCGTCTGTGACTCTGAGCCCTTGGAGAGGGATGCCCAGCATGCTGTGGCTCCGGGGGAGGGGCAACCAGCATGGCGTGGCTCTGAGCCCTGGAGGAGGGGCACCCAGCTTTCCGTGGCTCTGGGGGAAGGGCGCCCAGCATGCCCTGGCTCTGGGCCCTGCGGGGAGGGTGCCCAGGAGTCACTGCAGGTGCTGCACACTGGGGGGCCCTCCCGTGAGTCACTCTCCAGCCTTGGCATGCACCCATGGAGCCAGCTACAGGTGCGAGTCCCGTGTGTCAGGAGGGACCTAGGGCGTCTGTGCCTGGCTCTGCATGGAGCAAGGAGCTAGGGCTGGCTCAGGCCCCAGGACACGCTGCTGCCCTGATGCCTGGCCCCTTGTTGGCAGGCCAGTGGAGCCAAGGAGTGCGTGCAGCCCACAGACCAAGCTCCCTGTTCGCCTGGCCGAGGCCCTTTGCTGGGGGGCTGGGCCTGCCACTCCCTGTGGAGTCCCAGAGCGGCCAGTGGCAGGCAGCATGGTCTAGTGGCTAGTGCAGCTGGTTCTGTCCCTGGCTCTGCTGCTGGCCTGGGCACAGCCCTCCCCTCCCCCCTCCGGCTCACTGCTCCCCCACGGCTGCCTGGCCTGATCAGACACAGCCCGTTGGGCAGGGCCTCTCGCGGTGTCGGTGCAGTGCCCGTGCAGGGGCCCTGATCTCAGCTGGGCTCTCCAGGTGCTGCTGTAATGGGCGTGAAAATGTGTGTGGTGTCAATTGGGAGTGGGGACTGGGTTGGGCTGGTGTAGGTGGGCTTGGCTGGAGGACGGGGGTGGCAGACTGTGGCCTCTGCGTTCGAGGCTCGCTGGCGCGGGGGCTGCATGGCAAGGAGAAGGATTTCGCTGGGTGCAGAGCATGGTAGCTCTGCCCCTGTCGTAGCTGGTGGGCCTGTCTGGCGGTGCCAGCGTTAATAATTGCCGGAGGAAGGCAAACACAGCTGGGAATGTCTGCCCAGCAGTGGGTCTGAGCAACAGGGGCTGGGTCCAGGGCAGGTAATGCAGCCACCTGCACTGGGATCTGTGGCTCCTGCATGCTGAGAACTGGGCCATGTGGATCCTTTGCCATGGGGCAACCAAAATGCACCCCAGAGTTTGGCGCTGCCCTGTTGGGTGCTCCCAATGAGAGCACCGGTTGCTGGATCAGACAATGATGCATTCTGGGATCTGTGGCCTCGGTATGCTGCCTGAGAGAAAGGGAGCTGAAATCTGCTTCCTCTCAGGCCACCTGGCAAGTGGGTTTCTAAGGCTGGGGGCTGAGCTGGTTTTCAGCTGGGCAGAGTTCCCAGTTCAATCCCTCAAAGTGGTGTGAAGGGGCCATCTGCTGCAGCTCTAAGCCTGTGCCGGTGTGAACCCCTCATCGCTAGTAGCAGCTGCCTGGATAATAACCCAATCTCCTTCGCAGCTGTGCAGCTGCTGTTGCTCCTTCTCCTGAGGGTGGCAATTGACTAGCTGTCTCTGCGTGGCCCTGGCCAGGTGTGATGGATGAGGGAACGCAGGTTGCAGTCCACTAGCCAGACGCAAGGTACCAGGTGCAGGAGTTGGAGTGTCTGTTGCAGTCCATGGAGCAGCTGCGCTGTCCACTGGCTGCTTCGGTAGCGTGTTGGTAACTGGAGCAATGTCTGGCTGAGCCTGCTGCTGCTGCTGCTGCTGCACTTTCCTGGGGATCTTCGTTAAATGCAAGTGACGTGAAGCTAGCTCCTGAGGGGCCCCTGCAGCGCTGCGTCTCTCCTGGACGCATTACCAGGCTGCATCTCCCCTCTGATGCGGCTGCTGAGTAGCACCTGGTGGCTCCCCTGGTCTACCCTCTCCTCGACTCCCTTGGGATCCCCGCTGCTGGCCTCTCTCTTCCCGGCCCCTCCAGCCCCAGCCCAGCTGGAGAGGTCACAGCCATGGGGCCAGCTGTAATATGCGGGTTTCTTCTTTTTCAGGAAGAACGATGTGCCAAGCCAGCATGTCTCACACACCGTAGAGCTGCCCTGGGTGGGCTCTGCTCCACCCCACCCCAAGGTAAGAGTCCTCTCCGTACCCTCCATGCCACGGTGCCTTCCCCAGCCCCCTGAGACGCCCAGGTGTGGGTCCCTGCAGCAGTGGCTGCAGACAGGCCCTGGGTGGGGACACCCCAGCTGCTGGCTCTGCAGGGGGAGCGCTTGCCATGGTAGGCACGGGGTATAGTGGCCTAAGCAGGAGGCCTGTCGTCAGGACTCTGAGGTTGCACGTCCAGCCCTGTGTCTGACTAGTGTGAGCTTGGGCAAGTCCCTGTCCGCTCTGTGCCTCAGTTTCTATTTCTTGGAGGGTCACGATACTGAGCTGCTGCCCGGGGGCTTTGCTTGGAGGATGTGTGAAGGTGACATGGGTAGGTCTCTGCAGCCTGGACAGGCTGGTACTTCAGGGGCAGAGACCCTGGGGGATGCTCACCCTGAAATGCCACCACTGTACAGTCTGAGGTGGGTAGCTGCCAGCCCCCCTCTGCACTGGCAGAACAGAGCCAAGCTCCCTCGAGCTGGGGTTGCCCTACTCCAGGATTTGTGCCAGCTCCTGCAGGTGGTGCCTGGGCCGGGCACAAGCTGGGCAGGAAGGAACCTGTGTTTGCAGGTAGTGCCCTGCTGGGGATTTTGTCCCAAGGACACTTCCCCCACACTGGGTAGGTGAACGCCCTCAAAACACAGCAGGCCAGATTCAGGTTTGGGGTAACCCGGCCAGGGTCAGCAGAGCGACAGGAGTGCGATCTGGACCGGCTACTTTCCTCTGAAGAGAGCCTCCTTCCCTCTTCGTGCCCAGGCCCTCCCACACCCTCCCCAGCTGATCCCCCCTGCAGGATTTGCAAGGGAAATGAGCCCAGGGCAGAGGTGAGAGCCTGCAGCTCTGCCTGGTGCTGGGGCCTGCACAGAGGGCAGAGGGTTCTGGCCCCTGCCCTGCTCCTGCTTCATCAGCCTAGCTCATAGAGGAGGATTAGTGGGGGAGCGAGTGCCAGGGCAGGGGGCGAGGATGGGCAAAGATGGCAGAGACCCATCACCAAGGCCAGCCCCTGCCAGGGCAGGGTCCTTCCCTTTGGTGCCGTGTCCTCAGAGACCCAGGGTGACTGCGGGAGAGCTGTGGACAAGGGCACTGGTCCCTCCTTGTTGGCTGACACTATGCACCTGAGGACATGACTCAGAAGCCCATTGCCTGTTTCCCTATCACGTTCTCAGCCCCACTCTGCTTCGCTGTCCTCTCACACCCCGAGGTGCCCCTGCCAACCCCAAATGGGAGCCTGCATCTGCCACACCCAAGGCTCCTTTTGGGTTAATTGTGGAGCGAGGGTCAGGGAGACCTTGTAGCCAGAGTTCCGAGGAAGGCCACCGCTGCTGCTGAGGGATCCAGGTCCAGCCAGTCCTCAGCCGGGATTCCCTCTGTGAGCCCTGCAGCCACTTGGGTTGGTTTTCTTTGCCTGGCAGGTTTTCATCTCTCTACCCTCAGGATGCGAATTGCTCCTGGGACTGTTTCTCCCCTGGGGCCAGACTCAAAGGGCCTTGAAGCAAATAGAAAGACTCCTATTGACTGTTTGGTGCTCGGTTTTTTTCTCCTAGTTTTTCTTTGACTCAGGACTACAGTGAGTCTTATGCAGTGAGAATTGCCGGGATTGCTCTGCTGTCCCTTTCAGATCAGTATCTGACCCCACTTCAGCTCTCCCTGATGTGTCCGATCTTGTTGGCAGAGGTTCTCAAGGTCTGTCCTCTCTCTCCCCCTGCACTCCTAGGATGGGTTGCCTGGACTTGCCGATTTGAGCCTGTAGGTTAACGCAACGTAAGAATGTTTTCCGGAGTGCTGTGTAAGCTCGAAAGCTTGTCTCCCTCACCAGTCGATGACAGTCCATTAAAAGAGATTTCCTCACCCACCTTGTCTCTCAAACATAAGAATGGCCCTAGTGGGTCAGACCAACGGTCCACCATCTAGCCCAGTGGCTGGTGCTGGATGTATCAAAGGGAATGAACAGAACAGAGCAATTTCAAGTGACCCATCCCCTGTTGTCCAGCCTCAGCTTCTGGCAGTCAGAGGTTTAGGGACACTCAGAGCATGGGGCTGTATCTCTGACCATCCTGGCTAGTAGCCATTCATGGACCTGTCCGCCAGGAACTTGTCTAGCTCTTTTTGGAACCCAGCTGTACTTTTGATTTTCACAACATCGCCTGGTAACGAGTTGCACAGGTTGACAGTGCATTGTGTGAAGAAGCGCTTCCTTATGTTGATTTTGAAACTGCAGCCTATTCATTTCATCCGGTGACCCTAGTTCTTGTGTGATGTGAAGGGGTAAACAACACTTCCCTATGCACTTTCTCCACACCAGTCACGATTTGATAGACCTCTATTATATCCCCCTCAGTTGTCTCTTGTCTAAGGTGAACAGTCCCAGTCTTTTTAATCTCTCTTCATATGGAAGCTGCTTGATACCCTTCTCTGAACATTTTCCAGATCTAATATCTCTGGGGGGGGGTTTGAGACGGGGTGACACACTATTCAAGGTGTGGGTGCACCATAGATATTTACAATGGCATTATGATATTTTCTATTTTATTATTTATCCCTTTCCTAACGGTTCCTAACATTCTGTTCACTTTTTTGACTGCCGCTGCACATTGAGTGGATGTCTTCAGAGAACTATCCACAGTGACTCCAAGATCTTTCTTGAGTGAAAACAGCTAATTTAGACCCCATCATTTTATATGTATAGTTGGGATGATGTTTTCCATTGTGTATAACTGCATTTATTAACCTTGAATTTTATTTGCCATTTTGTTGCCCAGTCACCCAGTTTTGTGAGATCCCTTGTAAGTCTTCAGCTCTGGACTTAACTGTCTTGAATAATTTTGTATCTTCTGCAAATTTTGCCACCTCACTGTTTACCCATTTTTTGGATCATTTATGAATATGTTCAACAGCACAAGTCCCAGTACAGAGCGGTGGGGGACAGCACTATTTACCTCTCTCCATTCTGAAAACTGACTGTCTATTCCTACCTGCCCCTTGGTTTCCTATCATTTAACCAGTTACTGATCCATGAGACAGCCTTCCTGCTTATCCCATGACTGCTTTACTGCTAGTTTACTTATAGCCTTGGTCAGGGACCTTGTCAAAGGCTTTCTGAAAGTTCAAGTACACTACATCCGCTGGATCACCCTTGTCCACATGCTTGTCGACCCCTTCAAAGAATTCTAGTAGATTAATAATGGTGAGGCATTATTTCCCTTTACAAAAGCCATATTAACTCTTCCCCAACAAATCGTGTTCATCTATGGGTCTGATAATTCTGTTCTTTATTATAGTTTCAGCCAATTTGCGTGGTACTGAAGTTAGGTTTACTGGCCTGTAATTGCCAGGATTGGATCCAGAGCCTTTTTAAAAAATAGCCGTTAAAAATACATTGGCTATTCTCCAGTCATCTGGTACAGAGGCTGATTTAAGTGATAGGTCACAGGCCACTGTTAGTAATTCTGCAATTGCATATCCGAGTTCCTTCAGAACTCGGGGGTGAATCCCATCTGGGCCTGGTGACCGATCGCTGTTACATTTATCAGTTTGTTCCAAAACCTCCTCTAATGACACCTCAATCTGGGACACCTCCTCAGATCTGTCACCTAAAAAGAATGGCTCAGGTTTAGGAATCTCCCTTACACCCTCTGCAGTGGAGACTGATGCAGAGAATTAAATTAGCTTCTTCACAGTGGCCTCCTTTTCCCTGAGTGCTCCTTTACCACCTCAGTTGTCCAGTGGCCTCACTGATTGTTTGGCATGTGTCTGGCTTCGGATAGTTCCAAGTATCCCCTCCTATGTGTAGGAGGTTTCCATCCCTTCTGGTTGATCGAATGTCTTCTCCTTTGGACAGAAAAAAGGAGGAAAAAAGGTTTAGCCCCCAGTCGTTTTAGAGCCCCCCATGTCGCTTAGGAAAGAGCCGACTCTCTGAGACTCCCCCTTCAAGTGGTTGCAGATCCTCTCCGCTGTGGCAGCATGAGCTCACTCTGCAGAGCCTGTCTCTGCCTTTCTCCTGCCCTGCAGCCTCGGCTGACTCTGTTCCTTCTTCTTTTGTTGCTGCTCCAATTTTTCCACTCATTGCACAGGCATTTTTTACCCTTGGATCTTCCAGCTGGTTGCTCAGGAAGCGACATTAGCTCCTGCTGGATCCGGGGCCCTTCTCTTTCCAGCTCTGCCTTGGGGGCTAGTTGCACATGCTCAGGATTCTCCACCCTTCTTTGTGTAACGCCGACAGACCCCGGTTGGCGGCGAGCAGGATCAACCCGGGGATCTCTGGAGCTTAGTGCATGAGCCTCTGCTGCATGAGCTAAAAGCCAACTGGCTGTTAGCTAAAGCTGTTATGCTTAAACAAACCACACGAGATCTTTTTATAGCGGAAAAGGCAACAAGCCGCATTTATTGAGAATACAGCAATTAGCATATGCTTTTCAGTCACATCCCCACCCCCCATGCACACAGTCCTGCCAGTCGATGTTTATAGTTACCAGTCCAGAGTGTGGATCAATCTAGTGGCCAGCCAGATTGGTCGCAGAGGGGAGCCAGGCTCTATCTGTCGCAATCCGATGCTCCTGGAATTGTGGCAAGACGAACCCAAAGCCCCATGGCAAAGCACACTGTTCTTATAGTCCTTTTTCTCCGTTGAAGTCTATGGATTTTGCTGTGTCCGTTTATGACCAGTTACTCCTCAGTGGGTGTTATCTTTTATGCTGGCCCAAAACACCTCCGGCAGGGTGATCCTGTCTGGTTTTGATTTAATCAATTATCTTGTGTTTTAAGGGTGCAGCCTTCACCTCAGGGTTGTCAGTCTGCCCCTCAGCCATGGATGTGCGCTGATGGTCCTCTGGCATCTTTAAGTCTCTTCACTCCTCCTCCCTTGGCCATCTGGCTTCAGCAATGGCCTTCACACCTTATCTTCTCCTGATGCATGCACTCCTCCTTCACACAACCAGTTCTTTACAGAGACCTTCAAAAGGTAACAAATAGCAGTGGTTTATGTTGAACAAGAAAGGCATCGTAAATTAGGCCTTACTAAATTTTGCAACTATCTTTTCCTACATTGGGGCCTAGGCCTTCGAAATTCCTTTAATCTAATTAACATAGACACAGACAAGATCCTGTCTGTTACTTGCAAGGCATGAATAAAAAGAAAACGGCTAATGCTAGTACACCTCTAGCCCGACATAACACCGTCCTTGGGAGACAAAAAAAATCTCACCGCGTTATAGGTGAGACCGTGTTATATCAAACTTGCTTTGCACCGCCCCCCCCCAGACCCTTGTCCCTAATCACCCCCAGGACCCCACTCCCTATCCAACCCCCCTGTCCTCTGACCTGCTCCGACCCCTAGCTACCCCCCACCCAGCCCCGACAGGCACTCACTGGCAGCGGTGGGAAGCGGAGCAGCCTGGCCCCAGCCCGCTCCACTCCGCCACCTCCCAGCTTCCCGCTGCCAGTGAGTGTGGGGAGGATGGGGAAGGGACGCCCCCCTGCACTCACCGGCGGCGGGAAGTGGAGCGCCACGGCTGGGAGCTGGTGGAGTGGAGCGGGCTGGGGCTGGGCTGCTGTGCTTCCACCGCCGGTGAGTGCGGGGAGGTTGGGGAAGGGACATCCCCCGGCACTCACCGGCGGCGGGAAGCAGAGCGACGTGGCCCCAGCCTGCTCCACTTTCCTTGCCCCGGCCCCAGCTGCGTTGCTGCGGGGAGGCTGGGGAAAGGTCCTGCACTCACCGGCGGCGGGAAGTGGAGCGAGAAGGCCCCAACCTGCTCCACTCTACCCCCTCCCAGCCGCGGCGCTCCGCTTCCCACCGCCGGTGAGTGCGGGGAGGCTGGGGAAAGGACGCCCCCCGTACTCACCTGTGGCGGGAAGTGGAGCGCTGTGGCTGGGAGCTGGCGGAGTGGAGTGGGCTGGGGCCGGGCTGCTCCGCTTCTGCCGCAGCTGGTGAGTGTGGGCGGGATCCCTTCCCCCAAGCCCCATCCGCTGAGCAACACAGCTGGGGCTGGGGCAAGGAAAGCAGAGTGGGCTGCTCCTGGCCCCCCACTAATCCCCCAGGCCACTCTGGGACCGCGGGGCCCCCAAAAGTGCCCTCCCACAGCTCCTGCCCCCCAGACCCTGGGGGGGGAACCTCTGACCACCCCTGAGACCCTCTGCCCCTTATCAAACCCCTCGGCCCCAGCGTGGCCCAGCACCCTTAACACGCTGCTCAGAGCAGCATGTCAGAGCTTTACCAGCCGTGTGTGCGAACCGCCTTATATCGGGCTGCGTCTATCGGGGTAGAGGTGTATCCACTATCCTGTTCATTTATTCTGATACCTTAATTCTTACTATAAAACATACACTGGATATAGCCAAAATATAACCACTTCTATCGCACAGTACCCATGGTATAACAAGGCTGTAGAGCAGACTCATTAATCTCTCTCTCTTAGTGCCACTAGATGGGACAGACACCACAACCAGGAGGCATGTGGGTTACATTTGCACACGGCAGTTTCGGTCCCTCCTCCTGTCACCCTTGCACCCGGCGCCTCAGTGCCCCACAGTATGCTGCACCCTGTCCTGCAGCCTGCACCCTCGGGATGCCCTGCTTCTGCAGGCCCCCTGGGAGCTCCAGCAATGGGAGAGCTCCTGACGACGGAGGTGCAGACTGCCTCCCCTCGATTCCAGAACCAGCCCCCATGCCTGGGCAGGGATCCTTTCCCCCAGCAAGTTAATCCCTGCAGGTAAGAAGAAAATCCACGGTAACTTCTTCCCTGGCTAGGGCACCCCTCCCACCCCCACTCGGTCCCAACCCACAGCTCTCCCCTGCTATCCCAGTCCTGGGCTCTCCTGGTGTCCCCCAGTCCCTGTGCCCGTCCTAGTTGCCAGCACACTGCCCTATAGAATGGGGGGGAATTATCCAGGGGAGCCGTGTGTCTGCTGCGATCCCTCCATTCACCCAGTCCAGCGACAGCTCTGTCACTTCCTGGGGAAGATAACAGTCCTGCATCTCCATTCGAGATTATTGCTGGGGTTTCAGAAACCAGGGCCCCTAAAATCACCTCCGCCCTCTTCTCAGTGCCCTGCTGAATGCCCCTGCAGCGTGCAGCTCTATGCCGCCTTGTGCTGGCACCCACACTCAGCCCCCAGCCCAGAGCCTGTCACTGCCAGCTGCTGGCTTCTGCCTCTGCTGGTCTGCATGACGGACAGACAAGAGACAGCCGGGCAGTGGCACTGCCAGCAAGGCATGTGGTGGGCAGTGTGACCTGTGCCAGCCACCCCCACTTACCCTGGCACCTGCCCTGACCGCCCGGGATGTCCCAGCACCAGGGCAGGTGGGGAGGGACGAGATGATCTGCCCCTAGGGACCTTGTCCTGTGCTTTAGCCTATTCTGCCCCCAGGTCAGGATGTTTCTTCTGATATATACGCCCTCTCCTCCCACAAGTCCCAGCCACGACCCTGTGTGCCACCTCCAACAGTGCATCCCCCTCCCCCTCCTTGGGGTTTGCAGCCTTTGCCTGTTCCCAGACTGGGATCCTCTCCCAAGCCAGATCGACATCACCCTGTCTCCAAGCTCCCCATGGCCCAGCAGCGCAGGGCCGTGCTGGCTGGGAAGGCAGCATTTGGCCTCCAGCAGGTGTGGTATAGGAGGTGCAGGCCAGGGGTGCAACAGGAAGAGCAAGTTGCAACAGCCTCCTGTAGGCTCCCTAGGACTTGCATTGCCAGCCAGAAATGCTGTAGCAGCATGTGCTGCCCCCCAGCATGCCCCCTGTGCCAGGGGAATTCTCCCTCGAGCAGCGTCTCGGGCCAGAACTGCACCCCAGGAGTGGACCCAGTGGAGCTCAATGGAGCAGGGCCATCGCCTCTGCTTTAAGGGGTGTCGCCTTTCATATGCACCCCAATCGCACTGGGCCGTCTCCTATAGCCAGCTGCGAGCCTGGGCCCCGTGACGTTCTGTGCATGGTGATCTCACTCTGTTATTCAGCCACCTGTTGTGCCGGCCAGAGACTCAGGTTTCCCTTTCTGTACAAACATTCCAATAGCAGAAGCATGTCGCTCAGGGGCTGTAAATTATTTACAGCCACGCACACAGGCAATGCCACTTTGGTTTGAGGGGAGGAGGGCTGGCCCCTCCTTGGAGCACTGCGTGGGGACAGGGCTGATGATAGCATTTCAGGATGATACTTTGCAGAGACTGGCTGCTGCTGTCCTCATCTGGCACCTTCAGGTATTGCCCAGAATAGCCTGGTTCATTTGTTCCATGGTGAAATGCTCCGAGCTTGGCTCAGCTCTCGGCTGCTGCTGTCGGGACTTCCTGGGGGTTGGGCTCTGTGGGCTGTGGCCCATCCTGCCTTGACTCCTCACCAGCCTCAGATAACAACTTGTTCCTGTGCTCAAGCGAGATGGCTCTGTCTGTGCGTTCACACCTCTGATGTGCTGGCTTCCCACAGGCATGTGGTGCAGGTGCAGGAGCATATGAATGCTAACATCCAATCCAGTTTCTGCCAGGGCAAGTCATGCCTGACCAACCTGATTGCCTTCTATGAGGAGATAACTGGGTCTGTGGATGAGGGGAAAGCAGTGGATGTGTTATTCCTTGACTTTAGCGAAGCTTTTGATACGATCTCCCACAGTATTCTTGCTAGCAAGTTAAAGAAGTCTGGGCTGGAAGAATGGACTATTAGGTGGATAGAAAGCTGGCTGGATCGTCGGGCTCAACGGGTAGTGATCAATGGCTCCATGTCTAGTTGGCAGCCGGTATCAAGTGGAGTGCCCCAAGGGTTGGTCCTGGGGCCGGTTTTGTTCAATATTTTCATTAATGATCTGGATGATGGGATGGACTGCACCCTCAGCAAGTTCATAGATTACACTAAGATGGAGGGAGAGGTAGATATGCTGGAGGGTAGGGATAGGATACAGAGAGACCTAGACAAATTAGAGGATTGGGCCAAAAGAAATCTGATGAGGTTCAACAAGGACAAGTGCAGAGTCCTGCACTTAGGAAGGAAGAATCCCATGCACTGCTACAGGCTGGGGACTGATTGGCTAAGCAGCGGTTCTGCAGAAAAGGACCTGGGGATTATAGTGGACGAGAAGCTGGATATGAGTCATAGAATCATAGAATATCAGGGTTGGAAGGGACCTCAGGAGGTATCTAGTCCAACCCCCTGCTCAAAGCAGGACCAATTCCCAACTAAATCATCCCAGTCAGGGCTTTGTCAAACCTGACCTTAAAAACCTCTAAGGAAGGAGATTCCACCATCTCCCTAGGGAACCCATTCCAGTGTTTCACCACTCTCTGAGTGAAATTTTTTTCCCTAATATCCAACCTAAACCTCCCCCACTGCAACTTGAGACCATTACTCCTTGTTCTGTCATCAGGTACCACTGAGAACAGTCTAGATCCATCCTTTTTGGAACCCCCTTTCAGGTAGTTGAAAGCTGCTATCAAATCCCCCCTCATTCTTCTCTTCTGCAGACTAAACAATCCCAGTTCCCTCAGCCTTTCCTCATAAGTCATGTGCTACAGCCCCCTAATCATTTTTGTTGCCCTCCGCTGGACTCTTTCCATTTTTTCCACATCCTTCTTGTAGTGTGGGGCCCAAAACTGGACACAGTATTCTAGATGTACTCTAGTCAGCAGTGTGCCCTTGTTGCCAAGAAGGCTAATGGCATTTGGGTTGTATAAGTAGGGACATTGCCAGCAGATTGAGGGACGTGATCATTCCCCTCTATTCAGCATTGGTGAGGCCTCATCTGGAGTATTATGTCCAGTTTTGTGCCCCACACTACAAGAAGGATGTGGACAAATTGGAAAGAGTCCAGTGGAGGGCAACAAAAATGATTAGGGGGCTGGAGCACATGACTTATGAGGAGAAGCTGAGGGAACTGGGATTGTTTAGTCTGCAGAAGATAAGAATGAGGTGGGATTTGATAGCTGCTTTCAGCTACCTGAAAGGGGGTTCCAAAGAGGATGGCTCTAGACCAGGGGTAGGCAACCTATGGCACACGTGCCGAAGGCGGCATGTGAGCTAATTTTTAATGGCACTCACACTGCCCGGTTCCTGGCCACTGGCCCAGGGGGCTCTGCATTTTAATTTAATTTTAAATGAAGCTTCTTAAACATTTTCAAAACCTTATTTACTTTACATACAATAATAGTTTAGTTATATATTATAGACTTATAGAAAGAGCCCTTCTAAAAACGTATTACTGGCATGCGAAACATTAAGTTAGAGTGAATAAATGAAGACTCGGCACACCACTTCTGAAAGGTTGCCAACCCCTGCTCTAGACTGTTCTCAGTGGTACCAGATGACAGAACAAGGAGTAATGGTCTCAAGTTGCAGTTGGGGAGGTTTAGGTTGGATATTAAGAAAAACTTTTTCACTCAGAGAGTGGTGAAGCACTGGAATGGGTTCCCATGGAGCTTTTTAAGGTCAGCTTGACAAAGCCCTGGCTGGGATGATTTAGTTGGGGATTGGTCCTGCTTTGAGCAGGGGGTTGAACTAGATACCTCCTGAAGTCCCTTCCAACCCGGAGATTCTATTATTCTATTCTATGATTCTATGGTACTTGGATGGGAGACTTGAGGTGCTGTGGAGACGCAGGTGATGATTCAGTAGAGGGCGCTCTTCCCTTTCAATTAGCATTGTGCTTATAGCTTCCAAGGCCAGGAGGGACCCTTGTGCCCATCTAGTGTGACCCCGGAGAGCCCCGGCCAGAGATCTGCCCCTAGTAATCCCTAGGGCAGAGCTTTGAGAATGGTCAGGGATGGAGAATCCATCATGACCCCAATGAATTGGTCCAATGGTTAATTACTGTCACTGGTAAAAATGTTCGCCTTAGTCTGAACGTGTCTCACCTCTGCTTCCTGCCACTGGGTCGGGGCAGAGCTGTCGCTGCCAGACTGACAAGCCCCTTAGGAAATATTTGTTCCCCACGTAAGTACTTACAGGCTGGGATCAAGTCAACCCCGAGCCTTCTCTTTGTTCGCCTAAATGGATGGAGCTCCGTGAGTCAGTCTCTATACGGCAGGTTTTCTAACCCAGTTTAATCATCCCCCTGGCTCTTCGCTGATCCCCCTCCAGTTTATCGGCATCCTCCTTGAGCTGTGGCTGGAGCCAGGATGCCAGGAGCAGGCGCCCCAGTGCCAAGCACAGAGGAAAATGTCATTCTAGCCATTCCCCTGTTAAGGCATCCATGGATTGCTTTAGCCCCTTTTAGCCACAGCCTTGCACTGGGAGCTCATGTTCAGCTGATCATCCCCCATGATCATGGATGCTGGAAGGACTGCAAGAGTGCTGGCCAAGCCCCCAACCGACAGCCTGACCCTCCCAGATCCCCAGGCCCCATCGGCCTGACCCCTCCATCTCCCCATCCCCCAATGGCCTGACCTTCAGCTCCCCAGCCCCCATCGGCCTGACCCCTTCAGCTCCCCATCCCCCATCCCCCAATGGCCTGACCCTCCCCGATCTCCAGCCCTCACCCCCCAACAGCCTGACCCCTTCAGATCCCCATCCCCCAATGGCCTGACCCCTCCAGCTCCCCAGCCCCCATCGGCCTGACCCCTTCAGATCCCCATCCCCCAACGGCCTGACCCTCCCAGATCTCCAGCCCTCACCCCCCAACGGCCTGACCCCTTCAGCTCCCCATCCCCCAACGGCCTGACCCGCCCAACCAACGGCCTGACCCTCCAAGCTCCCCAGCCCTTGCCCCACAATGGCCTGACCCTCCCAGATCCCCAGCCCCCTCCTTACCTTACTTTCCCTTCTGACCAGCCTGAAGCCCTCAGGTGACAGGTCCTTCCTGTTTCCCAGACCTGGCAGGTCCCCAGCACCTACTGAAGCCTCTGCTGCAGTTTTGGTAGCCAACGGGTGAGGGCCCAGCTGCCAGTATGTGACTCAGTGCAAAGCAGGACCTTGCTGCTGACCAGCACAT